>NC_034191.2:29216127-29863627 GCF_002021735.2 Oncorhynchus kisutch
ACACAATTTCCAAAGAGTTATCAGAGGCTTGGGAAGTAGGTCTCAGCGAGATTACATACCCCCATAGTTGGTATAATATCAAAGCTAAGGACCGTGATTTTTATTGCAAAAGCGAAACTTATTAAGCTTAAAAAAGGTTTCTATAGAACCGTCGACAGGATCGTCTCAGAGTTGAATGAACACCTAACCCTGAACAAGATGGAAATATTCCTATTCTACAATCCAATCCATAAAAGGATACAAATCTCAGGGCCTGCTAACGGAGGTATAAAGACCAGCGGTAATTTATCCTACATGTTGGGGATGGGTCCCAATAAATGGACGTATGTGAACGATAAATTATTCCCATTCCCTGCGGATATACATGCAGGCTTTTACAACATATTTGTCTATACCGACATCATAACCTATCAAAGGGTCGGAGACAGCTGTGTGCCCCTCCTGCGACAGTTCATATAGACGGCAAGGATGGGGACATCGTCACTGTCAATTATGACAAGCCGCACTACGTACATGTCAGCAAGAACTATATTGAAAACATTCTGGTTGAGCTTAAAACGGATCAGAACGAAAACATTGAATTTACTTATGGTAAAACGATTGTAAAACTCCACTTTAGACCCACCAAAACCTCTCTACATATATAATAGCTGTATTATATTTATAAACATAATACAAATAAAAGGGTTATGGAGCACCATCAGCTCGACCCTAACCGTTATGTTTCATACTATGTGGATCAAGTGGGTAATGGACTACCAGGATATCATGGAGCGCCGACAATGTATGGTTCGGGGATAGGAGGTATATTCCGTAACCTCTTCAGGATGGTTTTACCGTTTATGAAGAGAGGCTTCAGCATAGCCAAACCACATTTAAAATCAGCGGCTAAAAATATAGTAAGTGAGGTTGTAGCCAATGCTATGACCCGAAGGGCGTCACCAGAGGTGGAGCATCAAGAAGGCTCGGGGCTTATGATATTGTCTCGAAGGCCAAAAAAGAGACCCCCTGGTTTAAGGCGTAGACCTGCACCTAAAAAGCGGCGGTTAACTGTTAAAAGAACCTCAGTAAGTCAAAGACGGGGTAAAGTGAGGAGGTCTGTACCAAAACAGGCTAAAAGAATACTAGGAAGTATTTTCTAAAAGAATAAGTGACATGGCTCTTTTACATCGAATGTCCTCTGAAGCTATAAAGACAGAACTTGATCTTTTCACGGCACCGTTAACGCAGCATTCAATAGATAGATCCAGTTATGTGGAGATAGCCCCTCTCTCTGCTATTACCGATAACGGGCCTATCGAATTTTTCATACCAGGCCATGGTGACAACTATCTGGACCTCAACAACACCTTGGTGCATTTACGTCTAAAAGTGACCAAAGAGATGGGTCTAATATTGCAGACGATGCCAAAGTGAGTCTCATTAATTACCCCTTGGCCACCATTTTCTCCCAAGTTGATGTGACTTTGGGTGAACGCCTAATCAGTCAAAGCAGCGCTACATACCCTTATAGAGCCATCATGGAGTGTTTACTAAACTACTCCGAAGACACTCTCAAAACCCAATTTAGCGCCGGGCTGTTTAGCAAGGATACTGCAGGAGCCTCTATGGAATCGACAGACCCTTCCACCGGTGCAAACAAAGGACTAGCGGCACGAGCTCGCTACTGCGCCGAATCTCGAGAGTTTCATTTGCTAGGCCCTATACACTCTGACATTTTCTTTCAAGAACGGTTACTCTTAAATTCGGTTGATTTAAGATTAAAATTAACCAGGGCCAAGGATGATTTTTGCCTGATGTCTCCCCAAGACGGGGATTTTAGTTTGAAAGTGTTGGGGGCAACCCTTTTTATTAAAAAAGTATCTGTATCTCCGGCCGTGCGCCTGGGTCACTCACATGCTTTGATGAAAGGAAATGCCCTTTACCCTCTCCAAAGAATTACCATGAAAACCTTTAGCATACCTGTGGGCAGTAGAATCTGCAGTCAAGAAAACCTATTTCTAGGCCCTTTACCTAGATATGTGGTTATAGGTCTGGTTGATCACGCCTCTAATACGGGCAGTTTAGATAAAAACCCCTTTAATTTTCAGCACTTCAATGCAGAGTATGTAGCGCTCTGTCAGGACGGACGTCAGGTTCCGGCGAAGGCTTTCCAACCACAATTTAATAACAACATATCTGTGCGAGAATTTTACAATCTATTCCTGGCTACAGGGCGACATCTAAAAGATCTCTCTTTACCTATTGACAGAAATGATTTTGCAGAGGGTTACACATTGTATGCTTTCAATTTATCACCTGATGATGACACCTCAGGAAATCTGTCTGTGGTGTCCCAAGGTAACCTCAGGCTGGAAATGCGTTTCCGTACACCTTTAGCCTGTACAGTTAGCATGATTGTTTACGCATGCTCTGATTCAATCTTGGAAGTGAATGCCCGAAGACAGGTCTTAGTGGATTATTATTAAGGACCTTTGAACAAAGACATGAATACCCAAGAGTTGGACGGGCTCATGAGCCGCTTGATTGGAAAACAATTTTGTGGAGTGTTGGCTTGTGATGAATTACCTATGGAGATATGGTCTGAGAGGCCTGCAATGTTTATTGTCAATACCCATCCTAAACACATGCCTGGTGAACATTGGCTAGCTATGACATTAGAACAGGAAGGTGGACGAAAAATCTCAACTTTTTTTGATTCCTATGGCTTTCCCCCCGGTTTTTCACATTTCCCTAAATCTATTAAAGATTTTTTGACCCTAAACGGTACAAAGAGCTACTACAACATCAAACAAGTGCAAGATAACCTTTCCACTACATGCGGTCACCACTGTGTATTTTACCTGTGCCAAAGAGCCCGGGGAGTTTCTTTTGAAGATGTTATGTCTCTTTATAAGGATGATTTAAGAAGTAATGATAACCTTGTATCTTGTTTTGTTAGAAAATATCAAAAGTGTTCAAATGTGTGTCCTTTAAGAACGCGTAATCAAGGCGTATGCTCACGTCATATGTTTCAAGAATGCCACAAATGTTAACTTGCTTATTTTTCAAATAAAAAATTTATTGAATTTAATCATAGTCATTCAAAAGTCATTTTCAAAAGTCTAACCACGCCGAGAGATCGGGTTTAGGAAAAGGTCCTGAGACGTTCATGGGAGTAAATGAGTTAGCATCATCGCTTTCATATGGGGCCGGTGTCGTTGGGGCATCTTTAGGGGTGCTGTATCTCGTTGAAGGCTTTTGTTTTAAAGCTTGAATCTGTTGACGAAGCTTATGGTTGGGTACACCGGAGAGGGGGATGTTGAGGATTGCCAGGGCCTTAAGAAACTGACGCCAGCCGGGAGGCCTTCGGTCATCAGCAACCTTGTGGGCAGCCGTGGTACTTTTAAGCAAGTCCTGCATATGGGACCCCCTAACCACAGAGCCCTGAAGGATAAACTCTCCAGAGTCGTTCCAAGCAGCTATCCCCTTTGAGTCTTTTATCTTGTTCATAATGTATTTAACATTCTTCCTGTTACGTAAAGGCACATGTGTCAGTAGGTCATGCATAACTTTATCTTCAAATGGCATTTGAGCTTCACCCGACATATTATCTCCACTAGGTAAGATCGACGGTACAGGCCTTACAGGGGCATGGCTATCGTTAGGTTCGACATCTGTTAAAGGGTCCGGTAGGGAAAGGGTTAAATGGTTAGTCTCTCTCTCCCCTTGCTTTACCCGAGTCAAATACCTTTGCATTAGGTTTGTGTATTTTTGAATCTTATCATAGGGGTTCAATCCTTTTCGGTTCAAAACATCCTTCATGGCCGTATCCAAATCATTTTCCGCTGTTTGTCTGATATCTTCAGGACCCTGCATTTGTTTTTAAGTCTATCCAACTCTTGTTGAGGCACCAAGTACATTTTAGTGGCCATCACACCCACGTGTTCAACCACCACGTCTGGCCGCAATAAGGCTGGTGATGAAGGGCATGGCTATACTGAGTAAAGGTAGAAGAAAACCCCCAGACTGTTGTATACTATGTCTTTTCTTTTGAAGACTGGCCCTTTTATTGGCAAAGAGTTTGATCGCTGTCTTTTGTCTCCTTAATTTTTTCAATTGGTTCAGGGTGAGTGGAATGCGTCCTTTGAGAAGATTCAAAGCAATCTCACATAGGGCTAATATGAGATCTGAAGAACAGCGACCCAAGATGGCCTTCCGTTCTTTAGCTGTAGAACCTACTAGCCTTCTCAAGAGGGGGAGGTTTCTTTTTAAACGCAGAGACATAGCGTTTACTTTTTAGGAAGGTATGCAGCAGGCCTCTCCCCCGGAAACAGCCCTGTACGTAGCCTAAGGTGTTCTGGAGTATTTGCTTTTAAATCCACGATTAAATAAGAAAATGGCTCTTTGGTAGCGTCCTCATAGCTCTCCATAAAGTATGATTTCCGTCCAGGGTACATCTGCTGAGCTAGAGTGCTAATTTGCAGTTTGTCTCTAGGATTTTTAAACAATACCATGTAGTTGGCATTCAAGCTAATGGTCCGACTATTTTTACCTTGGTGAAACACATTCTGGACCAAGTAAAGCACGGACAGGTTTCTATGATGAGTATATTGGGTAAAAGCTCGTGCAATTTCAGGGTGTTCGCTACCAGCAAATAGCATATCGTCCAAAACCAGCAGATTATTTACATGTGGGGGGAGAAGTTCATCATCAGACAGAGAATCGGGTATTCCTTCAACAAACTTGATTTTTATTGTCTTCAATAATTCATCATACAGAGGTTGGTAACATGAATAACACCATACAATATTGTCAGGCTTTTGAGATAACACATGTTCAGAATTCTCTAAAATACTTTTTACAAAAAAAGTTTTGCCACTGTTTGAAGGTCCTGCAATTAATGCTGAAAAAGGCAATTGTAGCCGGGGGTCAAAACCCTCGACAGCAGTCATAATATCTTAAGCTTTAAGACACACTGGGGCTTGTAGCATAAGTCAGTAGCCAAAGGGCAATGTGGTACCGTCAGGCAATAGCTGTCTCTTGTCATAGACTACCCTGAATCTTTTAGTGAGTGGTGCGTTTCTTAGATGGAACCCCTTTTTATCCCTCACTATTTTGTTGTAGGAGCTCAAAATCTCCAAGTCACTATTCTTGTCCTTTACGAACCCCTCGACCAAGCGCGTGATTGATTCCAAGTTTACACGCGGTGCATTTTCATAGTTTTGAGTCACGCCTTTGGCTTTCAACACCACGTGATTGGCTTTAGTCCTAAAAGCATAGCTTTTTGGACCACATGAGGACCATTCTGTAATATGGTCACCCTCTTCGAGTTCACTCGTTAAACCCCCAAGATAGTTGCTAAGTGGGGGGGTCCAATCCCCCGGTTTGCTTACATAGACCACAGAGTCTGTGTCGTGGTAAAGAACCCGCCTCTGAAGCTGTTCCATGAGGGTGTACAGTTCAAGGCGGCCATAGGCTGTGGTAAATGCTGCAAGAAACACATTTACATTACCCGGGGGTAGAACCCACTTTTGGTGGCGCCTCCATTGCACCAAGGCAATGTCTTGACTCAAGAAGGAAAAATGTGAAATTTCGTATTGGTCCGAAAAAACAAATTCCAAAAATTCTTCGGGGTCTTTAATGATCGAAGTTGTTAGCATATTGCATCTCTGCGCTAATTTCCCCCAAAGGGAGTTCAAGTACAATTTCGACACATTTCTTTTGGTTTTGTTGACCTCTATTCTGTCAGGGTCAAGAAGTATGCCTTCTCTGTCATGGTAGTCTTGAATGTACTGGTCTTTACTTTCTTGATCTGTGACCGATGCAGGATAGCCTGAAGCCATCTGCTTGCATCTCAAGAAGGTTTTGATGTACTCTTTAAAAAGTGTGTCTGATTTCCTGGAAAAGTTCCACACTTCAAAGATTTTGGCCACACGATACCCCTTCTCTAAAGCCTTAGAGAATTCTACAGTGACCCATACACCGGTCAGGGCTCTTTCTTGATCTGTGTGATCACAGGGGTTTTCCTGGTTGTGGTTTTCACAGCATGTGCGACAAAGGGGAAAGAAAAGTTTTCCTTTAGGACCCTTGTAAGGCAACACAGGTATAAACAGCCCCCTAGGAGGGTAGACAGTCGCTTTGATTAAACCAAAATAATTTTGGGGTTCGTCAAAGTCGCTGTGAATAATTTCAGGATGCCCTATAGGATAGAATGAGGAACTCATTACATGAGGATATAGGGATGTAAAATCTACATAGCCTATTGTCTCGTCGGGTTGAGCTACATAACGCAATGTCAAAGCATTGGTCCGGCCTCCAAACAAGGCCTGTCGCGGTTCCAGGGGCTCTGGAGGGTCATAATGGGTAAGGAAGGCCTTAACACTAGGATCTACCTTTTTGAGGGCTGTCCATTCGTGCTCCCACAAAACCACAACTTTTAACCCGTAAGTAGCCTTTAAAGAATTCAGTTTGTCTTGAAACTCTTGGTACATTTCCCCAAAAGTCTTTTGGGTTAGGACACACAAGGTGTGGGGGACAAAGCATAATTTACAACCGTGGAAGAAACAACCGTTGTACTCATACACTGTCTCAACCCCGTCAATCTGTGTGTATCCATCTACATGGTAAGGCCCAAAAGCCTTCTCCCCCCGATTCAAAGCATGTTGGATAAAAATATCTTTATCCTGGGCCAAGTACTCCAACCATTGAATGGAACCACTAGAGTAGGCCTTGAATTGGCGTCGGTAGTTGTCTGGCGATGGGATAGCTATAGATTCAGGAGTTAGATAGTGTGTACGATAGGTTTTCATGCACGCTGATGCAATAGTTGTACAGCTCCAGGGGTCAATGCCCGCATCTTTGATTACCTCTTCTCTGAATCTGAGGCATCCTTCACGAAGTATAACAACGTCATTGTCACAGTATGATTCCATCTCTTTATGGAAATCAAAAGTGCCATGTCTTACGGTCTCGTACCATGTCATGAATCTCTCACGCTCTTTGGGAGACATTTGATCACACCCGTACATTTCGGGGGCTGGATAAGATCCTATATAATGTAGATTCTCCTCAGATGTGAAGAAATGAGGGAAATAGCCTTTGACAGAGTTTTCAAAACCCAAGGCCTCTGGCATTTGAGCCAATCTCATGGGTAAGAAGCTTAAGCTGTCAATGTATCTCTGTTTGAAGGCGGGGTCAACAAAGCATAATATTTTACTCCCTTGAGCTATGACACTGGGTGCCACGCCTTGCTGTATCAAAGGGTTCAGAAGCAGATAGGAGTCATAGGCCCTAGCATTGTGAGCTATAAACGTGAAGTTTCTGTACTGGGCTTTTCTAAAATGTTTTAGAAAGAGTCGGGCACAATCGGGTCCCTCGGCCGACCATTTTTCACCCTTGAAAGTCATGGTTGACACAAAAATAGGCAAATGAACCCCTGATTGCTGAGTTGTCTCAAAATCATAAAACACATATTTCTCTGTATGTTCATCTTCAGCCAAGGGCTGAATGTAACACTCATGTGTTACTTCTTGAACCGCTTCCGCGTCTCTGCTTTTCAAAGGACCTTTACAGATTGGGCAGTGTATAATTCCACAAACATGAGGTTTAGGGCTATCTATTTTAAGGTTGTAATTGCAATGACATTTTGGACATTTCTTGTTAATGTCACAACTGCTTACAGATTTACATGCCTTGGGATGCCATGTTTCAGTTTTGTGTTTTTCGTAACAGTAGGCCGAACGACATGTGCGGTGACAATCCGCACAGGGGGTCAAGTTTAGCGGCTGCATAGGGCAATGTTTATCCAGACATACTGAACAGTTGTAACGGCACGAGTGCCCCCCCATGCGTGTGTAGCCGGTATGACAGGCTGGACAGACATATGGCGCGCCTAAAAAGGCTGTGATGTTAGTTACGGCATAGTAATGCTCATTTTGCACATAAAAGCACATAGTCTTAGGATGTGGTTCGGGTATATTTTGGAACTTGAGGAGAGCGTCATTAGCCCTACTGTGGTACAAAACCACAATCTTGATGTTCAGAAAGTTTTCAAATTTGACTATGTCTGAGAAAGCCACAGCATCCTGTATACCGAGACCCACCGCAGTTTGTAGCTCTCGAGCTTTATGTAACGCGGCTTGATCCGTACATCCGGGGCTGAGTAAGTGGGCCAAACCTATGGCAAAACATAGCTTATTACCTGGATTGTGAACATTTATGAGATAGGCCCTTTTATTGCTTATGATTTCGGACTGCATTAAACTCTCGAGCTTTCGTCTCTGACCCCCGCCCCCTTGTGGTTGGCGTACTAATTGTACTACAAGTTCGAGGGTCCTATCTGCTAGCACGTTTAAATTTGACTGTACAAGGCGTTCTAGCAGTTTAACAAATTGTTCAAGCTCTGCTTCACCATTCTGTAAAATAAGCGATACCTTGCTCTGTAGACTGTCTCCACAAATTTCCAACTGTAAGAGATCCCTAGGTTCGCTATAATCTCTAATCCTCGCTAACAGTTCATTCAAAGTGTCCATAAGCATTACGTAAAACACAGCATATTCCCGAATCTGACCCCCCCATGCGAAATTGAAAAACTGGCGAACCTCAATATTGTTGAATTTATTTCGACGCAAAACATGTACACTTCGATCAAGACCTCCCCCCTCCAGATTTACTAGGCAATTGTCCAACTGTTCAAAAACATCGTATTGGGTTTCAGACTCTTCGGACAATGTTGTTAAAGGCTGTCTTAGAGGTGTCTGTGGGGCCGAATTAAACCTAGGGCTCGCGTTAAGCTGGGTAATTAGAGATATGATGGTTTCGGGAATCTGTGTTAACATGTTTTCCTCGGAAGGCCCTGACTCATTCATACGTGTAATAATGTCTATGAGTTCGGAGGGAATCTGGGATAATAGATTTTCATCTATTGTCATTATGTCAATTACCCCCGAATCATTCATATGGTTAACTATATCTTGGAGCTCTGTAGGGATCCTGGCTAAGAGTGTTTCAATTGTCTCACTTTGGTCTATAGGGGGCGCCATCTGTCTAATTAAGGATGTGTGTGTGTGTGTGTGTGTTTACATGTGTGTTTTTTAACGGCGGTATTTGCTTGTTTTAGCCCTAATGTTTTTTAACATACGGGGTAGCTCGCTACGCCAGAATGACACATCCTGATTGTATTGATGCTCGAGTAGAATACACATGCGCCTCTGGAGTAGAGCCTTTCGTGATTTTAAACCCAGGGTAAACGCTTTGAAAAAACGTTCTTGGTCTATTTCAGAATCTGCTGTTTCCCCCACAGAATTGGCCGATTCAAGAAGGTTGGCAGCTTCACAGAACATCAAATCGTCTACCTCAGAAATGTCATTTAAATCTTTGACATCATCAGGTTTCGCTGGTGTCTTTGGAGCCTCCTCGGGGATGCTTGTCTGGGCATCCTCCGATGTTTGTGCGTTGTGTTCATAAGCCGGTGAGGAGTCTGAAATAAAAATAATACATACACAAATAGGTTATTAACCCTAAAATATGTTAAAAATGCCAAATACATTTCAGATATAAGCCTATATATTAACAATACATTAATTAAATACCTCGGCTTTTTTGACGAGGGCTGTTCTGAAGAAGCTCTGAAACCAGGGGCTGTTGTCTTTGTTCAACCTGTATTACAACATCTGCAGGTCCGGTAGATGGGGAGCCTGAAAAAACAAACAAACAAAAAAAACAGCATTAGGCCTTGTTTTAACATATTCCGGCATAAAAAAAATATATAAATATTAAAATAATAATATATATAAATAATAATATATAATTGATTCATACCTAGTCCTTGGAACGACGTCTCGTGAATATCGGCCAAGTAGAATTGTTCGGGTGAAGCGGAACTGTGGATCTGAGCACTAATTATCCTTTGGTCTTTAGAAATATGGGGGACAACGTTGTCCTGGCCAAGGGGAGTTGACCTGCCGTTTAAAGTCTCTGTTCGCTGCTTTTGTGTAAATACATCCTGGGAGTAGGGCAGAATTGTCTCGTAGTCATATGCTTCGCAGAAACCGTTCAGGCTCCATAGGGCATCGTTTAACCTTCTAGGCTTTAGGTCCTCTGTAAACATATAAAATAACTTTTAATATAAGATGCCCACACTTTTTGTTTTTAAGGTATAAATATTTTTATGTATGGAATTCTTGGAGCTTACTTACGTTGACAATTCAGGGCAGGCGTTTGTTTGTAGGCACTTTGTTTCGGAGCCCCATGGGATGATTCGAGCTCAGTTATACCTCGGAGTATCTGCGTGAATGCTTCAGAATCTATAAAACATTCGACAATATTAAAGCTATAATCACTTTAGCTAATATTGCCTTGTTATACGGTAAGCATACTGATCCTAATGATTGTTTAATATTTCTATAACATCCCACGCTTTTCAAACAATTCCCCACAACAATCAAATCTAATAAAGATTTATTTCAAGAACTCACCTTGCGATAGATCCATTAGACTGTTTTCCCCGATTATCTTTTTTAACGCTTCAGTCCGATAACGATTCTTGGAGTTTCTGGAGGTGCTGTTTGCATCGGAACTAAAACGCTGCTAACATTGCCCATGGTTTCTAGCGCTTTTGTACCCTACGACCTAGAGAAAAACCCCTGAATGATTTTTTTACATAGCATTTGGGGTTTGTCGTTTTTTTCGGGCTATACCCCCGCCCATGGTATATTTGACACATTTCAAACACATGGTATTGGGTGTGTCTAAACATTAGGATCCTTTTGGAGCTTCTAAAATCTCCGGGGTGCTAGCACCTAGATGCATGGGGGTGTGTTGTTCTCGACATCGCTGGGATGAATGACTTTTTAGCCCACCTAAAAAAAATAGTTTTATGAAAGGCCTTTAAGATTAGGAGTCGTAAGACACAATATTATTGTTGGGGGGTAGGCATCTGTTTTGCAGGCTAGTGTAAACCTTGGTTTCAAACGACCCACCAGGCATGCATGGGTATTTTTTTAACAAACAACCCGCCCCCCTTTTTCTGTTTTTGAAACACACACACACACACACACACACACACACACAGCCACTACAGAAAACTCCCTCACGCACATGCGCGCGCACATGGCTTTTTCCGCAAGATTTTTCTCAGGGACAGACTGCGCTAAGAGTGAACAAACGCGAGAGTTCATAACGTGGTGAGATTCTGATTTTAAAACCATTTATTTCATTCAAAATATTTAGTACATACATTTTATATCGTTACATTCTTAAGGTATTTTACGATGCCTTTCTTACAGATCCTGGGAGCTTATGCAACCAACCGCCATTGTCCGTGTCGAGTTCACCCTCAAAAGGCAAGGCTCTCTTGCTATGTCCATCAACACATGGTAAGTTTTCACTCCAGGGGTAGATCCGCCGTCGGGCCTTTTGGTCTTGACTCTGTCTCAAGGAAAGCCTCGCCCAGCGCTTTAACTGTTCCCCATTTTGGAAGAGAATGTCCAGCTTATTCATAAGTGTTATGAAAATTGGATAATCCACCCATTTAAAACTAAACACAGGAATAAAAAAGTTTACATGTTTGCGGGCTCTGGAAGCTACCGGAGAATTGACAGACTTTGTAGCATTAGCCTTATCATAAAGGTCACAGGCTAAAATTGTCACTTTGTTGTCAGGGCTATAGTCCATTGAAGCAATTCTTAGAGCCTTGAGATCACTGCGGCCGCAGACCTGTTCTTCCAACGCATATCCTGGCACATTTGTAACACTTAGGACCTGTTCAATTTTACAAAGAGCCAGCCTGATGTTTAGCCATTCTCTCATCCCCAGAGCCGGGGGAAAACTCCCAGGTTTTGCAGGATAAAGGGGTTTGGGTCCACGGTCTGTGAATATCTTTACCGTAGAATCCTCCGGGTGGAATATGTAAGACATGTGGCCCTCACTCGTACCCAAAAATCCTTTAAAACATTCTGGAGCTTCACACAGAACTTCTTCAAGGCTTTGGTCACTGGGTTCATGACAAGCCGAGCATAACATCCCTAAAATTGGCATAGGTGTCATTTTTGTTTAATATTCAGGGGGGTTATCATGTACAGTCTTAAACAGGTATTGTTCAGCGGCTTTATAAGGGGCCTTAACCAACCCAAACCGTGAGAAACAGTAACAGGTTGACCTGACACATGGTCACTTACTCAACCCAGGGCATGCACCCTTCTACAGGACATAGGGTCATCAATCATTACATAGGGTCATAAATCAGGCTTGGGTCATCAATCATTAACGGCCTGTCAAAGGGACCCTTACTCACCCCATAGCCCCCACCTAACCAGGCTTGTCTATCAGGCTTGGGTCATCAATCATTAACGGCCTGTCAAATGGACCCTTACTCACCCCATAGCCCCCACCTAACCAGGCTTGCCTGACCAGAAGACATGCACACGTCATCACTACATAGGGTTCACATAGAGTTCACATAGGTTCACATAGGGTCATCAATCAAAATTTTGACCCGTGACATCTACTCTATTCTCTCTCCTGTATTAACTGCACCTGTTTGAACTCATTACCTGTATAAAAGACACCTGTCCACACACTCAATCAAACAGACTCCAACCTCTCCACAATGGCCAAGACTAGAGAGCTGTGTAAGGACATCAGGGATAAAATTGTAGACCTGCACAAGGCTGGGATGGGCTACAGGACAATAGGCAAGCAGCTTGGTGAGAAGGCAACAACTGTTGGTGCAATTATTAGAAAATGGAAGGAGTTCAAGATGAAGGTCAATCACCCTCGGTCTGGGGCTCCATGCAAGAGCTCACCTCGTGGGGCGTCAATGATCATGAGGAAGGTGAGGGATCAGCCCAGAACTACACGGCAGGACCTGGTCAATGACCTGAAGAGAGCTGGGACCACAGTCTCAAAGGAAACCATTAATAACACACTACGCAACGCACGCAATCCGCAATCCTGCAGCGCACGCAAGGTCCCCCTGCTCAAGCCAGCGCATGTCCAGGCCCGTCTGAAGTTTGCCAATGACGATCTGGATGATCCAGAGGAAGAATGGGAGAAGGTCATGTGGTCTGATGAGACAGAAATAGAGCTTTTTGGTCTAAACTCCACTCACTGTGTTTGGAGGAAGAAGAAGGATGAGTACAACCCCAAGAACACCATCCCAACTGTGAATCATGGAGGTGGAAACATCATTCTTTGGGGATGCTTTTATGCAAAGGGGACAGGACGATTGCACCCTATTGAGGGGAGGATGGATGGGGCCATGTATCGCGAGATCTTGGCCAACAACCTCCTTCCCTCAGTAAGAGCATTGAAGATGGGTCATGGCTGGGTCTTCCAGAATGACACCGACCCGAAACACACAGCCAGGGCAACTAAGGAGTGGCTCCGTAAGAAGCTTCTCAAGGTCCTGGAGTGGTCTAGCCAGTCTCCAGACCTGAACCCAATAGAAAATCTTTGGAGGGAGCTGAAAGTCCGTATTGCCCAGCGACAGCCCTGAAACCTGAAGGATCTGGAGAAGGTCTGTATGGAGGAGTGGGCCAAAATCCCTGCTGCAGTGTGTGCAAACCTGGTCAAGAACTACAGGAATCGTATGATCTCTGTAATTGCAAACAGGTTTCTGTACCAAATATTAAGTTCTGCTTTTCTGATGTATCAAATACTTATGTCATGCAATAAAATGCTAATTAATTACTTAAAAATCATTCAATGTGATTTTCTGGATTTTTGTTTTAGATTCCGTCTCTCACAGTTGAAGTGTACCTATGATAAAAATTACAGACCTCTACATGCTTTGTATGTAGGAAAACCTGCATTATCAGCAGTGTATCAAATACTTGTTCTCCCCACTGTAGCTGTTTTTTGTTTCCAGTGAATTATCCATTTAGACCAGTCTTTTACAGTAATTAGTGGTTCTAAATTGTTGGGTATAATTCAAAGCCTTTAGTTAATAGTCAGCACTAGAACAACAACGTCTTCTGTTGATATTTCCTTTCGTGAGTTTTTCTCAAGTACAATAAAACAAAGCCATTTTTTATTGGTTGCCACTTTTTGAAATAGTTGCTAAGTGGAAAAAACATTTTTGTTACATTTTCGTTTTACATTTCATTGTTTTGTATTAGGAAGACGCATCCCATTCTTTGATAAAGTGCAATTTCCTGTTTCCCATTTAAGTGGTTTTCAAGTTGTTTGAGAGAATTTAGATGCAATCCAATGCCACTGGAATAAATCTCACTGTATCATAAAGATCATCTCTCAGGTTTGAAAACGGCGGCAGGCATTTTACTTTCCAATCTACTGTATGCTAAAGAAACACAAACCGTAAAATTCACTGAAGGTTATTATTTCAGTTTTAACATCTTCCATTTCTACTGCCAGGCACTGAGTCACTGAAACATGAATCTCAATCATTAACCTCATTTCCTACACTGACTTAGCGTCTCTCAAGGACAACATGAACCCCAATCTTTTCCCTCTCATGCAGGAAACTAAATCTAATTAATGTAAGAAGAAACTATTGTGACCTTTCTAGGGCTGTTAAGGCTGTTTTGAAGGTGTTGTTTGTACTTATCTTTGATGGTGTGGTGGGCCTGGGGAATAATGGAGTTTATTTATGGATCGCAGGCCTGCCTCTGATATGGCACCAAAGCTCACAGTCAGTGACATTTAGCCTGACATTCAGGTGAGAGACCATCTACAGGGTCCGTGGAAGGACTGACTGCTGCTCTTTTCATTACATGGATATAAAAGGATTTCCCTTGTTGTCCTGTCTCACGCTGAATATTACAGATATCATACACTGGTATTGTATAACATCTACTATATAAACAAAACATACAGTATTATCATATCACTGTCTGGTGACATCTTTCATATTTGACATACCTTAGTTATTATTTATTATGTTAGATTTGATGTTAATATGTGTGTGCACATATTATATGAAGTAGCAGAATAGATTTCAACAGGATCAGAGCCTCAGGCATAGATAAGAGTTGTCTATAGGTTACTCCCCACAATATAGGTGCAGGACATGACTAATTGCTTTTAATTAACCTTGGCCCATTAAGGGGATCAATGGCTCCCTCAACAATGATCCAGGGTGGATGAGGCTTGGAGAGCCTGGAGAGAGGAGGATGGGGAGCGGAGAGGTAGGGCTGGGGTTTGAACTATTGCCTCTCAAACCTATACTGGGCTGTCATCAGCAATCAGCACCATAGATCACACTCGTAGATAGACACCAGGACTGTGTGAACATTGGTGTGAACGCTAACTCAGCACAGGTTCAACACAGGTCAAGATCCATAAGACGAAGAGAATAGGGATGAAGGTAATTCAGAGAGAAATATCTCTCTGTTTGGATGCTTATGTGAAAAGCATTGGGTGAATGGTTATATATTGATCAGGCCAGGTCGTGATCAGGTCTATTGTGATCAGGTCTATTGCTGCTGTGAGGTTAAAGGTTAATTGGACAGAGCGAGTCTGGCTCTACAGATCCAGTTGTGATTATGGTGATTCCTATATCAACACAGCTAGTCCTCCAACCTATAGTAAAGTGAGTAACAGGAATGCTTTGGTCCAACGGTCAGTGAATATGCGTAGAGGCACCATGAAGGATTTCAGGGAGCTCTGCTCTCATCGTCCATGCATATGTATTCTTGGCCCAGACCTTTGGATCATCCCTGGTCACCCTGTCGGGCCAACACTCTGCACTTCCAGCCCTGGAGTCAGCCTTTGAGTGCTAAATGACACCCTATTCCAAATAATATATGCCATTTAGCAGACGCTTTTATCCAAAGTGACTTATAGTCATCCGTGTATACATTTTACGTGTTGGTAGTCCGGCGAATCAAACCCACTACCCTGGTGTTAGAAGCACCATGCTCTACCAACAGAGCTACACATGGAACTGTCACGTTGGCATGAAGGATCAGGAGACAAGCACAGGAATGCGTAATATTTTTTTTTATTGCACCCAAATTACAGCATGCCATGTAAAGGCACAGGGACCAAACAAACACTTATGCAACACACAGGGTTGAAACCCAAACGAAAGAGCGAGGAGTACCTCGAATAGATAACACACGTGCACAATGATTATCACACGGGACGAGACCGTAACCATCTGCGCAATCCACAATGGCACGAAAGCCAAAACACACAGCACAGGTACTCACACGATCAACGGACATAGTAACAATAATCGACCCCCCAATGGAAACCAAAGGGCACATATACAGTTGAAGTCGGAAGTGTACATACACCTTAGCCAAATACATTTAAACTCTGTTTTTCACAATTCCTGACATTTAATCCTAGTAAGAATTCCCTGTCTTAGGTCAGTTAGGATCACCACTTTATTTTAAGAATATGAAATGTCAGAATAATAGTAGAGAGAATGACTGACTTATTTCAGCTTTTATTTCTTTCATCACATTCCCACTGGGTCAGAAGTTTACATACACTCAATTAGTATTTGGTAGCATTGCCTTTAAAATGTTTAACTTGGGTCACATGTTTCGTGTAGCCTTCCACAACCTTCCCACAATAAGTTGGGTGAATTTTGGCCCAGTCCTCCTGACAGAGCTGGTGTAACGCTCCCTGAAACACTTCTGCGAGCAGGCCTTTCTAATCGACCTGGCCGGGGTATCCTGGAAGGATATTGATCTCATCCCGTCAGTAGAGGATGCCTGGATATTTTTTTTAAATGCCTTCCTAACCATCTTAAATAAACATGCCCCATTCAAGAAATTTAGAACCAGGAACAGATATAGCCCTTGGTTCTCCCCAGACCTGACTGCCCTTAACCAACACAAAAACATCCTATGGCGTTCTGCATTAGCATCGAACAGCCCCCGTGATATGCAGCTGTTCAGGGAAGCTAGAAACCATTATACACAGGCAGTTAGAAAAGCCAAGGCTAGCTTTTTCAAGCAGAAATTTGCTTCCTGCAACACTAACTCAAAAAAGTTCTGGGACACTGTAAAGTCCATGGAGAATAAGAACACCTCCTCCCAGCTGTCCACTGCACTGAAGATAGGAAACACTGTCACCACTGATAAATCCACCATAATTGAGAATTTCAATAAGCATTTTTCTACGGCTGGCCATGCTTTCCACCTGGCTACTCCTACCCCGGACAACTGCACTGCACCCCCAACAGCAACTCGCCCAAGCCTTCCCCATTTCTCCTTCTCCCAAATCCATTCAGCTGATGTTCTGAAAGAGCTGCAAAATCTGGACCCCTACAAATCAGCCGGGCTAGACAATCTGGACCCTTTCTTTCTAAAATTATCTGCAGAAATTGTTGCCACCCCTATTACTAGCCTGTTCAACCTCTCTTTCGTGTCGTCTGAGATTCCCAAAGATTGGAAAGCAGCTGCGGTCATCCCCCTCTTTAAAGGGGGGGATACTCTTGACCCAAACTGCTACAGACCTATATCTATCCTACCGTGCCTTTCTAAGGTCTTCGAAAGCCAAGTCAACAAACAGATTACCGACCATTTCGAATCTCACCATACCTTCTCTGCTATGCAATCTGGTTTCAGAGCTGGTCATGGGTGCACCTCAGCCACGCTCAAGGTCCTAAACGATATCTTAACCGCCATCGATAAGAAACATTACTGTGCAGCCGTATTCATTGATCTGGCCAAGGCTTTCGACTCTGTCAATCACCACATCCTCATCGGCAGACTCGACAGCCTTGGTTTCTCAAATGATTGCCTCGCCTGGTTCACCAACTACTTCTCTGATAGAGTTCAGTGTGTCAAATCGGAGGGTCTGCTGTCCGGACCTCTGGCAGTCTCTATGGGGGTGCCACAGGGTTCAATTCTTGGACCGACTCTCTTCTCTGTATACATCAATGAGGTCGCTCTTGCTGCTGGTGAGTCTCTGATCCACCTCTACGCAGACGACACCATTCTGTATACGTCCGGCCCTTCTTTGGACACTGTGTTAACAACCCTCCAGGCAAGCTTCAATGCCATACAACTCTCCTTCCGTGGCCTCCAATTGCTCTTAAATACAAGTAAAACTAAATGCATGCTCTTCAACCGATCTCTACCTGCACCTACCCGCCTGTCCAACATCACTACTCTGGACGGCTCTGACTTAGAATACGTGGACAACTACAAATACTTAGGTGTCTGGTTAGACTGTAAACTCTCCTTCCAGACCCATATCAAACATCTCCAATCCAAAGTTAAATCTAGAATTGGCTTCCTATTTCGCAACAAAGCATCCTTCACTCATGCTGCCAAACATACCCTTGTAAAACTGACCATCCTACCAATCCTCGACATTGGCGATGTCATTTACAAAATAGCCTCCAATACCCTACTCAACAAATTGGATGCAGTCTATCACAGTGCAATCCGTTTTGTCACCAAAGCCCCATATACTACCCACCATTGCGACCTGTACGCTCTCGTTGGCTGGCCCTCGCTTCATACTCGTCGCCAAACCCACTGGCTCCATGTCATCTACAAGACCCTGCTGGGCAAAGTCCCCCCTTATCTCAGCTCGCTGGTCACCATAGCATCTCCCACCTGTGGCACACGCTCCAGCAGGTATATCTCTCTAGTCACCCCCAGAACCAATTCTTTCTTTGGCCGCCTCTCCTTCCAGTTCTCTGCTGCCAATGACTGGAACGAACTACAAAAATCTCTGAAACTGGAAACACTTATCTCCCTCCCTAGCTTTAAGCACCAACTGTCAGAGCAGCTCACAGATTACTGCACCTGTACATAGCCCACCTATAATTTAGCCCAAACAACTACCTCTTTCCCAACTGTATTTAATTTTATTTATTTATTTATTTTGCTCCTTTGCACCCCATTACTTTTATTTCTATTTTGCACATTCTTCCATTGCAAAACTACCATTCCAGTGTTTTACTTGCTATATTGTATTTACTTTGCCACCATGGCCTTTTTGCATTTACCTCCCTTCCCACCTCATTTGCTCACATTGTATATAGACTTGTTTATACTGTATTATTGACTGTATGTCTGTTTTACTCCATGTGTAACTCTGTGTCGTTGTATCTGTCGAACTGCTTTGCTTTATCTTGGCCAGGTCGCAATTGTAAATGAGAACTTGTTCTCAACTTGCCTACCTGGTTAAATAAAGGTCAAATAAAATAAATAAAATAAAAAATTGAGTCAGGTTTGTAGGCCTCCTTGTTCGCACACGCTTTTTCAGTTTTTCCAACAAATGTTCTATAGGATTGAGGTCAGGGCTTTGTGATGGCCAATCCAATACCTTGACTTTGTTGTCCTTGAACCATTTTTCCACAACTCTGGAAGTATGCTTGGGGTCATTGTCCATTTGGAAGACCCATTTGCGACCAAGCTTTAACTTATTGACTGATGTCTTGAGATGTTGCTTCAATATATCCACATAATTTTCCTTCCTCATGAAGCCATCTATTTTGTGAAGTGCACCAGTACCTCCTGCAGCAAAGCACCCCCACAACATGATGCTGCCAAAGTGGTTACATTTCTCCAACCCCATTCATTCTTGGTCATTTAGCAGACACTCTTATCCTAAGCAACTTGGGTTAATAACTTTGCTCAAGGGCACATCGAGAGATTTTCAACCTAGTCAGCTTTGGGGATTCAAACCAGCAACCTTCCAGTTCCTGGTCTAACGCTCTTAACCGCTAAGCTACCCTCAGCTTTTTACAGAAACAGGGCAGGGGAACTTTTATTATTGTTTCTACTGCTACTTGCCACTTTAAGGCTAATTTGAGTTTAATTATGATCTGAGGGAACTAGAGCGAGGAGGAGGCAGAAGTAAGGATGACACAGCACTTAGACCCACGGCCACTTCCCTGGCCTAGTGGATGGATGCAGTCTAATATAAAAGAGAGAGATTTTGTCTAGGAATGAGCAAATGTCTTCTTTTATTTTACAGAGCTATGATGTCATGGAAATATTTTTTTGTCACATTTGCAAGGGTAGCATTTAGACTATGAGCTTGTGAGTGTACTGTAGCTTTTCCTGGCTTTTACATTATTTTCTCTTTCCTCATGTCAGAAATGTCCATTAGTAACTGCAAGCCTATAGATGGCAGCCATGAGTTGAGTTTGACTGCTACAGTATGTTTTATGTTATGCCCCTTTAAAGGTGAATATTGAGTGTGTTGGTGCATGGCAGGATGGAAACAGTGTTGAGGATGGCTGACGTGAAGGAAAACTAACAGTCCTAGGTTGAGTCCCATTGGACCATAGGGCCCTGGTCAAAAGTAGTGCACTATAAAGGGGCTTTAGTGCCATTGGGGACACAGCCCTAATGTTCTCCATTACCCCACCAGGTAGCCTGCATGTGGGACCCTCCCCATGCCTCCCCTCAGTCCTCCCCTGGAGAGACTAGATCAAACATGACTGAAAATAGGCCTGCTAAGAGGGAACATTTATGTATGATTCAGGCCAATAAAACCATATTGATTTGCTGCTTCCCTCACTCCACTCCACAGCCCCCATCCTGGCCAGTGTCAGGTCATTTTTCCCCCAGGTCTAAGGTTGCGTGTGAATTTTCTGTTGTGTCAGCTGAGCTGGGTGTAGCCAGCAGCACATGCAGTAGCGCTGCTTGTCCGCTTCAGAGGTGGAACTCAAATTACACTGCTTTTAATTAAGACCTCGTTGCCAAGGAAAGCAACATCTTTAACTCGTTTAATGCTTCTAGCAACCGGACATCTCCAAACTGCGATGGGCACATCTATCAAGATCAGCATAGAAGTATGCGTGCCCCTCAGCTTTTCATGATAACACTCTTAAGATAATTCCCTCAAGCAGGGAGTAGAGGTTTTGTGGCGGAGGGTACAGTAGGAGAATGGGGGCCACACAATGTACAGCATACAGATTTCTTGTGATACTCAATGGTTTGTTCATGATGCTTTGTTGACTGTTGACTGTCAACATAAATTACCTTTTCATTTGTGGCTCCTCTGCTTTGCTCCTTGAAGTGTTGTGGTTCAAAAAGGCATTTCCTGAGGTACTGTGAGCATTCTAGCTAGTGCACCAACAAAAACAACAACAGTCAAAGGCATTCTTAGTCCATGCCTAAGGTCTTGGTTGTGAACAAAGAACATGCATGCCTCCCATATTTGGGCACTGCTATTGACCAGCTCTTGATGATGGGCTGATATTATGAGTCACCTCCCCCATGCTTGGGACATGTAGGTTTGGTTGGCACTGGAAGAAGCTCTCTGCCTATACTCTGGAAAGATCCCTGCAGCAGGGGATACCAGGAGTGGTGCCATGCATGGTGGACTCCACCTTGGATCTCACTGGCCTAGCCAGGACAAGCCAGGCACATACAGTAACCAAACCAGAACCCCATCTGCTGTCCATTTTCACTGCCATGCTCTTTTGATACTCTCCCTGCCAACAGCACTTCACCCCAGGGATCACACACACACACACACACACACACACACACACACACACACACACACACACACACACACACACACACACACACACACACACACACACACACACACACACACACACACACACACACACACACACACACACCAGCCACCCAAGCCTACTCTGAGTGTCCAGTCCCTATTCCATTAACACAGCACAGCCCATTCCCTATGGCAAGATCTCTGCTTTTATGGACAGGGGCTGGTAAGTTTTTATGTCAGATTGAGTCATGTGATACATTTAGATTTTAGCAGATGCTCTTATCCAGCGTGAGTGCATACATTGTTTTCATACTGGTCCCCGTGAGAATCTAACCCACAACCTTGGCATTGCAAGTGCCATGCTCTACCAACTGAGCTACACATGGCAATTGTGAGTTTAAAAAAAATACAGACTGCACCTCGCTGTATTTCAAAAGGACACCTGGGTACAGTGCCCCCAGTGCAAAGCAGCCTAGCTACCACAAACTGTATTAAATGACTTGGTACTGCAGGAGTAGCTCACATACAGTATGCAGGTGGCCATTTACCATAGACAGCCATCACTGTAAGCTATACCACTACTCTAATGATAGATGAGTCAACACAATCTGCTGCTGTGCACTCTAGTCTAGGAGACCGACAGAGTAATTTCCCTCCACTCAACAGCCATCAAGCACTCAGCCTTTCAGCATGCTCTAAGCATGAGTAACACGTAATGTTCAGGGGAGGAGAGTTCAGTACAATGCATGAACGGGCCATGCCTTGCTGAGTAAAGAGTGAAATGTTGCTGTACCTCTCTTGCATAAAACAGAAAGGAAATAATACCAGAAAAGAATTTATAACACCACAATCACTTCCATCCCCCATCTTTTGTTTCGTAGGCATGGGTTCTGAACAGGTGGCCTGAAAACCAGGACACTACCTGAGCCTGAGGAGAAGAGAAGCCCTGACAACTAACCAATGCATTTTGCCAGGTACACATTCCTCAAAAGAAAGTTGGTCTTTAGTCTTAATTGTCTTAGTGTGGTCATTTTGTGAGCTGTCCCTGCTGTGGAGAATGACATCTCAGAACCTGCCCTATGTGCCCAGGTCAAAAGTAGTGCACTATAAAGGGAATAATGTGGCATTTGGGACGCAGACGTCTTTCCCCTCTCAGTTTGGCCTGCAGCACAGAAATCTCATATGTCTTCATTCTTCCACATACCTCAGATTGCTTCCCGAGTAATAGTATATAAATCAAGTCTGGAGTCAATGTGGAATCTATAACAGTGCCATGCCTCGGAAGGGAATGGGGGTTGGGAGGTAGGGTTCATATGGGGAACAGGGGAGTGCAGAAGAATGGAGAGACATTTTCTAAAAAAAAATTCAACTTCTGGAAAGAATGATGATATTCTCCTTTCCATCGGGTTAAGTGGCTCGTCACAGCCCTTAAGTGACCAATCTCAATGATCTGTCCCATGAACATCATTACGGGCCTGATCATCTGCCACCTTTTCCACTCTCTTTTCCAAAGACACAATGTGTGTGTGTGTGTGTGTGTGTGTGTGCACACTTGCGTGTGTCAGAGAGAGAAGGGTGTAACTACACTTATGAGATAGATGGATGCCAACAGTACATCTGTGAAGTTCATAAATACCACAAATAATATATGTTTTATCCCTAGTGATTTACAGAAGGTTTCAGACAGTCCGCAGACAGTAGGTTGTAAATGGCAATGAGAAGAAGTTAAAATTCCTGACTATTCCCACTGCTAAACTCCCCCTCTCTCCAGATTTCAGGAAAACCATTGAAGGTAATTTCATTGGGTGGAAAAACAGTTGGAAGACTTTATGCTCATGTGATTATTCACATTATGTCAGGGATGAGAGAGACACGCTAACTCCATGTTAAGTATTTCTTATTAATAGCTAATGGCCCATGTGATTCAATTATATATTTGAAATCAGTATCACATGATGTCAAATATGATTTACTATTAGTTGATAAAATCATCAGTGTTTTATGCCTGTAAATCATGCCTGCAGCAATGACAGTAAATGACAGAATCATCAGATATAGAGTGATTGTATACAACTCATAGTATTGGTTCAACTGATTTACTGTAGTGTAGAAACATATCAGAATATGGATTATAGTATATTTTCAAAATGTCCTGCTGCTGTTCCTAGTCACTTTCAGCCTGATGAATAGACCTTAATGAAGACACAACAGGAAACGCAGGGAGGTTATTACTTGACTTCAGGTCTTCCTGTTTACTGCAGAAACTGCCAGTCTGTGGTGTGTGTGTGGGTATGTGTGCGTGTGTGTGTGTGTGTATGTGTATGTGCGTGCGTGCGTGTTCGTGTGTGTGTGTGAGAGAGAGAGAGAGAGAGAGAGAGAGAGAGAGAAAGAGAACGAGAGAGTGAGAGTAGAGAGAGAGAGAAAGAGAGCGAGAGAGTGAGAGTAGAGAGAGAGAATACTTATCTGACATAATGAAAAGTCAAATGTATTTTCTAATGGCTTCCAGATTCAGTTGTAGTCCATTGACACAGGATGCTTCAGCTACAACCTCACTGTCAGTACCAGCTGTGTGTGTGAAACGGTTTTCTATCTCTCTGAATGAGTCGAAATGTTACAAACAAACCACAAACTTTCTGATGACTCAACAGCTTTTTTAGTCAAGTCATTTCACTTAGTGTCCTTGCCAATAGATCACTATGATGTACTGTAACACTAGTACCAAAGGTGAGTACAAGGTTATCAGCTTTGACAGGAAACACATTTACTAAGAGGGTGATCGTGTAGTCCACAATGCAAAAAAGAACCATACTACTAAAGATTTGATGGAATGTTAGTGAAATAAACAAACCCTGCAATACTCATCCATCTGTAGCAGCCTCTAAGATACTGTACTAGCTTACATTACATAGTGGCCGACAGATGACCACATGTTTACAAATTCAGGGGAGTCAAGCCTTTGTATATTTTGCTTTTCTGGGCTCATCAGACCTCAGAATTATCCTGGAAAACTGGTGTAACATTAAATTTAGCTAAAGGAGACACTGAGGAAAAAGGCTGTTGAATTTGAGGAGGATTCCCAGTTGGCCTATTGTGTAAAGGGGCTCCCGAGTGGTGCAGCGGTCTAAGGCACTGCATCTCAGTGCAAGAGGCGTCACTACAGTCCCTGGTTTGAATCCAGGATGAATCACATCCAGCCATGATTGGGAGTCCCATACGGTGGCGCACAATGGCCCAGTGTTGTCCGGGGTTGGCCGGGGCAGGTCGTCATTGTAAATAAGAATTTGTTCTTAACTGACTTGCCTAGTTAAATAAAGGTTAAATAAATAAAGAGGGTCTTACTTCATGCACATTCTGCTACATGATTCACATACTCTGGAAGACAGTTGTTCTGGAGGTACAGTAGCACAGATTTAGCCAGCTGGAGAATTGAAGAGTATTCTTTATGTGCATAGTATTCCTACACATTTGTTTCCCATTGTGATTTTCCCGGCAGGGCATTTCTAATGACAAATTATATTTAGTAAATTGCCAAGTCTGACTAAAAGGAAAACACAGCCATGAAGTGAATTAGAGGAAAATATTGTCTTGTAAAACAATGCCTTTGTGAGGGATTTCCAGTGCAGCAGGCGAGAAACAGTGAGTTGGCTTCAATTTAGACAGGCTGTGTCTCTCTCTGTCTCGTAGGACTCCTGAAGGGATGAGCTGGGCTGGAGGATGCATGGCATCATCGCGGGCAACAGGGACACTTTGTTATACAGTATGAGGTGACTGAGGAGCTGAACAGACATATCCTGCAGTATGACATTCAGCTGCTACTACTAGGAAGTGAAAACGCTGGTTTTCTACTAAGTGAGATGTGAAATAACAACTAATCCATAGAAGAAGCAATTCTGTTCAAACAGATTTGTGCACATAGTAACATTTAGGGTAAAGTGGTTCTAAAGAACATAGCCCTACACTGTGTGTGTTTGTAAAAACAGCCCTGCTCAGAAGTCTGGAGCACACACCCTCTACAGCTGACTCTGACAGCTTCTCTTGAACACACACACACACACACACACACACACACACACACACACACACACACACACACACACACACACACACACACACACACACACACACACACACACACACACACACACACACACACACACACACACACACACATATTTGAATACCCTCATAGGAAGACTTGCTGTAGTCAAATTGAATCATCACTCTCAGTGATACCACCATGGGATGCTCAGGGCTGTTGATTTTGGGCTTTGTCCTAAATATGTCTCACTGCTTGGACATTCTGGGTAAGTCTGAGGAGTTATAATCCATCTGGGAGTGTACAGTTCTGTTTATGGGTTGAGTTTACTAGACCTTAAAGACTTGTATAACCTGTGGCATTTTACACCGAACAGAGGTGCAATAGTTTTCCTGCTTGATTAGTCTAAATATAAAGGCTTACAAGTAATAAACCCAAGAGAAGAATCAATTTGAAATATTCTGAATGCATTTTAACTGTAGCATTATCAACACACGAAAAAGGATGGAGTCGATTCATTTGATTTTAAACAACGGTTTATTGCTGACATATGTTTATATTACAATATTGGCTGTTAGTCTGCAATTATTGTCCAATGGTATCAGCTATTAAAACCATTTTGGTTGCTTTATGACCTTTTCAATTCCATTCATGACCTTCAGTGATACCATTAATAGTATTGCAATGGCTCTACTAAGTGTACCACTGAGTTTAGGGGAAATCCCTGTGTTATTAGTCAACTCTATTTTATGTTAGTCAGAAAAACCTCACAGTTTGATGTGTTTGAACTTAACTGAGGAACCTCTTCAGAGTGTATTTTCAATCGGCAGATGAATGAGTGCCTCTGAGGAATAAATAGGTCTGTAGGTTAGAACCACTGCACTGACAGTATGACTTTCCATCCCCAGATCTCTCCACTAACACATCATCATACAATTGATTAGTTACATCACCGCACTGATCTATTTGTTTGATCAAAAGCAGTTCTTTGTCAATATAAGTTTACATTTTCAGTTGTCTTGCTACCCTCTGAAAATGGAATCATCTGCAAGCATCCATGTACATGAATGCCTGCTGTTGGGTAGAAGCCAAGATGAAACCACAGCAGCGTCATGTGACTATACTACGATATACTGGCCTTATATGGTACTTGGGTAGCCTACATTTGTTTACATCCCTGTTCGTGAGCATTTCTCCTTTGCCAAGATAATCCATCCACCTGACAGGTGTGGCATGTCAAGAAGCTGATTAAACAGCATGGTCATTACACAGGTGCACCTTTTGCTGGGCACAATAAAAGGCCACTCTAAAATGTGCCATTTTGCCACACAACACAATGCCACAGATGTCTCATGTTTTTGAGGGAGAATGCAATTGGCATGCTGACTGTAGGAATGTCCACTAGAACTGTTGCCAGAGAATTTATTGTTAATTTCTCTACCATAAGCCAGAAGGGATTGTCTGTGGTGGGTTGGTGCTGAGGAGAATTTCTGTCTGTAATAAAGCCTTTATGTGGGGAAAAACTCATTCTGATTGGCCCACAGCGGATGGGCTTATGCCCTCCCAGGCCCAACCATGGCTGCACCCCTGTCCAGTCATGTGAAATCCATAGATTAGGGTCTATTTCATGTATTTCAATTGACTGATTTCCTTATATGAACTGTAACTCAGTAAAATCTTTGAAATTGTTGCATATTGTGTTTATATTTTTGTTCATTATACATAAAGCACCCTAACCTTATACAGAGATAGTTGTCAGTGTCTTAGGGCCACAGAAAAAGTGCTAGTGGACATGATTGTGTATTTCAGGCTGTTACTATGTGTTTATTGGTAGTGTATCCTTTTAGCGTGCCTCAGTTATGTACATTTTTGAATACCTTTTCCATTTTTATGAACCATAAACCCACAATACAAGATATATTTGTGTGACCAATGAATAAGTGAGCATTTGGGGATATACTCAACGTTCTGATTGTTTCCATATGTTGTGATATACAACCCACCACTTCTTGCTGTTCTTTGAATTGATTTGGTCAGAGTATTTCCAGTTGGAGACATAAGTGTGGTCCTCATCAAAGTGTCCCAACAGCAGTATTTTATAGGATAGGTGATGTGAAATGTTAGACTGGGTATCCATTGAGTGTTCCCCATGACCCAATGTACTCAGCTGTCATCATTCAGCACTTAAGGTTCAATTTGACTCCCATTTTCACTGGCTAATAGATCAACTGTGTCCTTAAGTGTTCCATAATAGAGAGACGAGAGAGAGGAGAGTGAGTTGGTATGCATTAGAATATGCGTACTATCATCCTCCCAATACTCAAAACTGTCAGGCTGCTTTATTTTATGTCCCCTTCACTGAAACATCCCCTAATCATGGCCAATGTCTTAGAGACAGATTGTAGCTCCGTTCTTTAACAAAATGGAGTCTTCCATTAAATCTCCACCGGTGGGATCAGTCCCGGATGCATTTAAGTGTCACAATCAATGTGCACAGTTCAGTCCTCGTTTTTAGCCTTGGATCAACACATAACCCATGTTAGTCTAGAGAGATACGTCTCATCACTTAGTACATATTACCTTTTAGCACCGCAGCATCTCTATCTTCTGCATTCCACAAAGTGATTGTTTCCATTGACAGTCATTATGTTCTCTGCCCCATATACAAATGGCACCCTATTCACTATAGTGCAGTACTTTTGACCAGGGTCCATAGGGAATAGTGTGCCATTTGGGACACAAGCAGCTGTTTCATCCAGTCTCACCAAGAGACAATGGGATGGACACACACAGACAGGGAACCCTTTTTATAGAAATCACACCAACAGACATCCACCATCTCACTGCCCCTCCTTCTCAACAGAAATCACATTTGCTGTTGGTTGTTTTTAGCAACGTATACGGAATATCTCATCAATTAATCAAAGTGCATCCCACTGAGATATGAGTGATTGTGAGTGACTAAGTCTGCGTCCCAAATGGCGCACTACTTTTGACCAGGGCCCATAGAGCTATGGTCAAAAGTAGTGTACTATGGAATATGGTGCCCCTTTGGGACACATCATGACAGAATTACTAATCATTTATGCATATCACAATGTTTTTTTCTCTCACAGATATGGAGGAGGACATGGAGATTGATCGTAACGTCACTGGGATCCTTGGAGAGGACATCTTCCTCCGCTGTCAGTACCTGGGACAGAATGACATCACAGACGCCTCATGGAAACGCCCAGACTCTAGAATGAAGCGATCGATGAAGAAATTAACAGGCTACAAGAACAACAAGGCTTTCAGCAAAGACCCAGACTTCTCCACCCCAGCCTCTCCCACCAATCTGACTGTGAAGATGAGGGTGTCTACTCTGGAGGCTCAGGGGGAGTACACATGCGTGTTTGCCACTGATGAAGAGGAGATCACTAACAGCATGTTTCTCACTGTCCTGGGTAAGCTTGATTGATGAATATGGCCCATTTAGAATACTGCATCCTTCCTTTTTCCCCTCCTATAAGTAATCACTAATCTGAGATGACAAGATTGGTGTAACCAAACTTTCCACTGCATTGCTTTGACCAGTTAGGTTATGTCAGATCAGATCATTGATTACTTCAAGAAAGTGAGTAAGGAAGGATGCATTTTAAGAATATTTGAAGGGGGCCTCTAATGGGTGATGCAAAAGTACTTAACACCTAGATGGTAGAGAAAAACAACAGAAGTAAACATGGCCTCATGATGAAATTGGGGGGGGGGGGGGTTGGATAGAATATGTGACATTATCATTGCCTGTTGTATCCTTACCTTACTGTACCTTCAGGTCATAGCAAAGACAGAATCATACAAACATCAATTGCATAACTGTTTCTGGTACCAGCATCATCCCCGTCATGTGTTTGAATGTTTTTGTTTTGAAGCTCGACCTGATATCCACACAGAGGTGACAGAGGACACAGACAACGCTACCCACTACCAGTCAGTCACATGCTCAGCTACCAATGGTAAACCTGTGGCTCTGATTCGCTGGGAGATCAACGGCAGTCCTCCTACTGACAACTCCTCTGTGGAGATGAGGAGCACCAGTTATACCAATGGCACTGCCACTGTGACCAGCATTCTCCGCTTCCCCACCCACCTACAGGACCAGGACAGGGTGACCTGTGTGGTCCAGCACCCAACCCTGCCTGACCCCACCACACATATCACAGTGGGGGTGGAGACCTTCAGTAAGCCTGCCAGCTCATGTACACAAGGACTGCATCCTAAATGGCACCCTATTCCCTTTATAGTGCACTGCTTTTGACCAGGAAGACTGACAAGATTTGAGACGCATCCTTGATGTTTATGTTTGTGTGTACAGTACTTGGCATTTCTTACTTTCGTGGGCAAGGATTTAGTTTGGGAAGAGGTTAACTCTGACATGACCTGTGGTGCTAAGAATCAATGTCTGAGAATGATCTGTAGATATTGGATTATGCTGGGGCTGGCACCACCCTGAGCTCACTGGCACAGATGTTTACTTTCCTTTGTTCCACGTGGTCACCTCCCCACTCCCCAACCCCTACTCTCAGCCATGTACCAGGTATTGTGTGTTTCTTGTACAGTCGTCGCAATCAGCTGTGGCACGACAGAGACAGAACATACACCATCATTATATGTCGATATCCCTCCCTACCACATTAGAGACACGTTTTATATACAGCCTGTCAAAGAGGATCATATGACAGAAATATTCTACGTCGTGTCTTTGTTATCATTAACTGAAGACTGATAGTTTTTATCAAAGATTCTCTGTAATTAGTTATTACGCGATTAAACTGATTAATCATGTAACCGTAATTACTAGGAAGTCGGGGCACCAAGGAATAATATTCAGATTACAAAGTTATAATTTCCTAAAATAACTTTTCAGATATTTTATCTGATCAATTAGTCTTCAAATTAATGAATTATTTACTTTACCTCATGTTAGTCTCATTCCAAACGTCGTAAATTGTTGGTTATCTGCACGAACCCAGTCTTCAATATGAGTCATCCATACATCAATTGTCTTAAATCATTTATTTATTACTAACTAAGTAATTCACAGAAATGCATAAACAAACAAACAAACAAGGTAAATGTGGTTACATGAAATGATAGGAGAATGTACCCTAGTGGGCTAAACCGGCATGGCGGCTTGTTAGACAAAAGGGGAAGTGGGGGTCGACTAAGAAGTCACTACAGAGTGATAATTATAACAATTGAAATGCTAATCCTTTGCACATGAACGCTCACTCATTCGGGAACAATTGCAATCAATATATACATTTACGCTCAGTGTGTCATCTTGATCGCTGGTGAAAAGTTTGTTTATTTTGTAGAATTGTCCGTCTCTCTCTCTCGCTCTCTCTCTGTCGTGTTTATAGTGGATAGTTCAGAGTGACATTCATTCGTTTTGTTATAGAATGGATGTTTCAGCGGTTGTTGTTCTTCGCGTTCAATGATACCGAATTCCTAGCTGCAGACTAGTAATTAATATCAAAGACTTGTTCTTATTCTGTCTGTATCGATAGTCTAAGGGTTTAACCACGTGGTATGGTTAAAAGATTCAGCAATGGTCTACAACCTGTGTCTCCCCTAATGGAGAAAAACATGGTCTGCAACCTTTAGCCATCTCGTAATTGATGTAAGCTCGGTCTGCTGATCGAAAAACCCGAGTGGGGGTTTTATTCGGAAGGCAGAAAAGGGCTGTCCCAGGACGCCTGACCCTAACTGGGCTCAGGGGTGGTCCTCTGATTTAGTTAACTCCAATCCCCTTTTTGAGTTTTCCTTCATTAAACAGTCCAAAATCATATTACACAGTTTTACAAACAGTATCATACTCACTCATTAATCTTATACAACAATTAGATGTAAACCTCATATATGAGGTTTATATTATATAAACAGCGTTATGGTAATGTAGTCACACCGTCTCCCATGAGCATCCCCAAGTTGTGACAAACGGACCAGTTCATAGCTGGATTCTTCACCGATCTTTTATACTTTCTCCGGAACATGAAATCTGTGCGTACCTCAAGTTCTGTGAGGTGGAAGGATTTCCTTTGTACTCTATGAAAATTTACTCTCTCTATACTGTGTGTCCATGAGGAGATCCTCAGGAATTTACGACGTCTCTCTGACCACAGCAACCTAGTTGAAGGAGGAAAGGGGGAGGCAGGGAGAGGGGCTTGCTATACCCAAAGAGGCCAACGTCATGACACCTCCCTTATCCATATGTGGTAGTATCAAAGTCTTTGATAATCGGCAATAGAGTGATGCCTTTCTATATCAGCAGTCAGTCTGTGTTGAGATGTGTGAAATAGTGTGCTTCCCAAATGGCACCCTATTCCCTATATAGTGCACTACTTTTAACCAGAGTCATATTGGAAATATGGTGCCATTTGGGATGTAGGCATAGTCCTGTAGTTCCAGCCCCGCCAGCAGATCTGCTCTCAGCTGTAGCCTGCTGAACAGATGGAACAGGTGAGAAGTGTCAGCACTCTCCTCATAAACCCAATCGGCAGCCCTGTTATGCCCTGTGTTTATCTTTCATACGTCTATCCTTTCACTTCAGCCATCTCAAAAATCTAAACCACAGCCCTAGAGGCCCAGACATTAGATTTAGGACTCACTGTTGTTATACTGATGGACCATTCCCACCTGCTCATGTACAATTATTATTTATCTCTGCCTGCAGTGGCTCCCAATGTGACCATTGAGACATACCTGGTTCTAGAGGACGGGGAGGAGTTCTGGGTGGTCACCTGTGGTGCAGCTGGAGGGCGACCCCGAGCTGACATCACCCTGGTGCTGCTCAATCGGGATGCCAGTTCCATGCTACAGAAGGAGGTTGTCATGGATGCAGCAGACACATTGGTCAGGTCATACCGCTTCCCAGCTGAGCTTCATGAAGGGGAAAACATCACCTGTCTGTTTGACCACCCCAAGTTCCCACACAGAGAGCTACGGACCACCACTTTGCCGGCATTCTGTGAGTACTGATCACGAGTCATAACTGAGGATTTGGAGCCAAAAGTATGGTCTTAGGAGACTGCTTTTCATTTACTCTACTTAATAAAAGACTCTGTGTTGGATATTCTGTTTTCACTTCCTATTGTGTAGATCTGTCTGCTGTTCGGCTGCTGAACCCAGGGTTGGCAGACCGCAGCAACAAGAGCCAGGCTGTAGAGTCAGTGGTTCTGGAGGAAGGACAGAGCAAAACCACCATCGGGCTAAAGGTCGTTGGGGATGTACCACATTACAGTATCGTATGCACCAAGTAAGGATACCTGTATTACTATCATAATACAGACAGGATGTCTGTTGATTTCTCTTGAATGTTAACTTCAGTTCATCTCAGATAAAGGACAACATTAACATGTTGTGATAATCTTATCAATCAGCGAACAGTTACAAAAAACAAAGTTTGCTGTCCCATTTTGCCTTATAGCAATTTCCACTCATTTCTGCTATTGTTGCTATACTATTATTTGCATCATTAACACAGGTGTTAACATCACATACATATCGTGTTAGGCAGCTGTGGTGAGAGGTTTGGTTGAAAACCACAGGCAATAGACAGGCACTAGACACACATCCTGCAGATTTGTTTTAGAAGCATCCAGCTGCAGATTTTGCGTGCTGACACCGAATGGGCGACAAACCTCAAAGCACATGCGTCTCATATGGTATTTTTGCATTTTATGCGCACGTGCAACCTGTAATTTAGACATTTGTTGGTAATGTGCTATGAACATACCAGTCGGCGCACTTGCTCCGATCTGTCTGGGCATTATGTTAATTAACCACTGTTGCTTGTGTAGCTAGCTAGCACACACTAGTTAGCTGGCACACACTAGCCAGCTAGTACAACACTATCTAGCTAGATAGTACATGTTTGCTCTAGTACACACTAGCTAGCTAGCTAGTACACACTAGCTAGTACCGATCTTATAATTCTAAATGTAATTTCACCACCTGTGCTGTTGGTAGCGGTAACGCACCATCCTGTCTGAACAGAACATAACATGTCGCAGTATAGCAACAATAGTATATGTCTCACAGCATCTCACAGTGTCTGTGGCGTGAGAAGATATCTGCTGCAGCCAGACTTTGAATAGCTTTGAATAGCAATCACCAAGTTGGTGACATTATCCCTGGATCTAACTATGCGAGAACAAAAGCTCTTAGAGGTGCTGCTCTTTTTTAATTTAACTAGGCAAGTCAGTTAATAACAAATTCTTATTTACAATGACGGCCTATCGGGGAACAGTGGGTTAACTTTTTTTTTTACCTTGGCAGCTTAGGGATTCGATCCAGTAACCTTTCGGGTACTGGCCCAACGCTCTAACCACGGCTACCTGCCTCTGGAGAGTGCAAACTGTGCACACTGCCCACAAAATGAGGTGGAAACTGAGCAGTACCTAACCTACTGCCAAATGTATGACCATATTAGAGACACATATTTCTCTCAGACCCAGAAAGAATTATAAAACAAATCCAATTTTGATAAACTTCCAAATCTATTGTGTGAAATACCACAGTGTGCCATCACAGCAGCAATATTTGTGACCTGAAAAGTGCAACTATTTTCCCTTTTGGGACTTTTGTGAGTGTAACATTTACTGTTAATTTGTTATTGTATATTTCACTTTAGTTTATTATCTATTTCACTTGCTTTGGCATTGTATACATATGTTTTCCATGCCAATAAAGCCCTTTGAATTGAGTGTCTACCTGTAACAGTGTCTGGTCTTGTGTTGTCTCCTAGAGAAGAGCAGTCTCTCCCTGAGGGTGTGGAGGTGATTGGCAGTGCTCTAAACCTGCAGGGTCCTGTGGAGCTCTACCATGCAGGGCTGTATGAGTGTGAGGCCTCCTACTACAGCCACAGGGCATCTGTACTGCTGGACATTACCGTTAACCCACAAGTCAAGCAGTCTGGTACGAGCAGAGTCTTGTCTACATATCATAGGTTGTGTCCCAAATAGTACCCTATTCCTGATATAGTGCACTATAGTGACAATGGGCCCTGGTAAAATGTTTGGGATGTAGACTACATATCATATCATATAATTTGGGATGCAGCCAACATATCATCTTCATCATTTGACAATGCCATATCTGGCAGTCTGTAATTTGTAGCGAGACAGCATTATGTTAATACAAGTGACGTCTATCATAAATTGTATTTTTTAAATGTAAGAAATATTGTTAGTATAAATCAGAATGTTTATTTTCCTACACACTGTAAAGTTAAGCGATTAGCATGTTTATTGCCTTCTATCCTCTGTGTGCTAGTGACTGTTCCTCCCAGCATAAGGATTGATGTCCAGGACAGACTGGGTAACAGGTTCATTGAGTGCCTGGCTGCAGACTCTGTCCCCATTGCCAATGTGTCCTGGGTTCTACCTGAGGGTGTGTCTGGGCCCTCCTGGTCCAGTCTCACATCCCATAATGGAACCCACTCTGTCAGCAGTGTGTTAGTCCTGCCTGCCTGCTCAGCCCAGGAGCTCAATATGGAGTGTGTGATAGATCATTCTGTGTTTGTGTTGCCAGAGAGAAGACAGATAACACTCCCTGTGTGTGGTATGTTCAACAAATCATCGAACACCATCAATTAAAGCTCTAGTGTTAAAATACATTTTTTACATATCCTATATCTCTGTTATTTTATTTACATTGAGAACATGTATCCTATATCTCTGTTATTTTATTTACATTGAGAACATGTATCCTATATCTCTGTTATTTTATTTACATTGAGAACATGTATCCTATATCTCTGTTATTTTATTTACATTGAGAACATGTATCCTATATCTCTGTTATTTTATTTACATTGAGAACATGTATCCTATATTGCTGTTCTATCTACATGCAGCTCCTCCTAACATCACCATCCAGTCCAGCTCTGAGTGGGAGGAAGATGTAGCATACACACTGGTGCAGTGCACTGTGGACAGTGTTGGACCTGCTGCCACTATCTCCTGGAGTCTTGGAGACAGGGACAGTGACAATAGTACCAGTCAGCTTAAAGAGGGGCAGGAGCAGGTAAAGAACAATTGAAAGGGTGATTAGAATCAAAAATAGATACAGCAAAAATGAAGAAAAAAACCAGCAATCATTTGGATATAATTTGCACACTCACTCTACATATGTTTCGCTTGCAGGATCAGGGGCAGCCTGAGCACCATGCCAATGGCTCTGTGACGGTCTGTAGTGTGTTGAGGCTCCCCACTTCCATGTTCTCTGGTCAGAATGTCACCTGTGTGGTGGAGCAGCTGGGTCTTGAAAGGCCAGAGAGAAGAGGGATACTGCTGCGTGGATTGGGTAAATTACTTTATGACTTGTAGTATCCATGTTTCTCCACAATACATTATGTGCATCCCTAATAACATGCTATTTCCCCTATTGGCCCTGGTCAAAAGTAATGCACTATAAAGGGAATAGGGTGTCATTTAGGGACGTATCCATTGTATCCAACCACCACACAATGTCACTCCCTCCCTCCCCTCCCTCAGAGTCCCCTGTGATGCGTGTTTTTGTTGCGAGGCAGAGCAGATCTCTGTGGCTGGCTGTGTGTGAGTACAGAGGGGACGGGATCAGAGCACACCTCTCCTGGGTTCTACCTGACAACACCACAGGCCACATCTCCTTCCGCTCTGGGTATGAAGGTGTGAGAGTGCTAACCAACCTCACCTATGAGTTCCCACTGGCCCTCCACGAGGGACAGGACCTGACTTGCCTCTTTCAAAATCACCATGGACTTAAGGAGAGGAGGACAGTCCATGTCCCCAGATACTGTAAGTGTAATAGAGAATAAATACAAACAGAAATGATTCCCTTTTTTTTATATAAAGCCCCCAACACCACAAAAGACGTGTTATACAACACATACATTCTGTACACTGTTAGAAAAAAGGCTTCCTGAACGGTTATTCAGCTGTCCCAATAGGAGAAGCCTTTTTGGTTACAGGTAGAACTCTCTTTAGTTTCTCTGTAGAAAGGTTTGTTCATGGAACCCAATTTTTTTTACCTGGAACCAATAAGGGTTCATCAAATGGTTCTCCTATAGGGGCAGTCGAAGAACCCTCTTAGGTTTTAGATAGTACCTTCTTTTCTAAGAGTGTACTGACACTTCTGTCGTGACATTCATAGACGTACAGTACCTGCCAAGCATGCCATGCTTCAACATCCCAATCAACAGTCAAAGGGAGTGGTTTGTGTTTTGCCCCCTGTTGACCACTTCCCCTTCCCCTTCTTAGACATATCATCTGTCAGACTACTGAACCAAACCACTCCCCTGTACAAACATTATGGAGATGAGTCCGTCATACACCGAATGTCTCTAAAGGAGAATTTCCAAAACCAGAGGATCCTGCTCAAAGTCTATGGCAGTGTACCAACTTACAACCTCACCTGTCACAGGTAATACTCTTTGCTAGACTCTATTTTACTGCAGTATTCCTTTCCTTCAGCTTCTGAACTGTGGAGGCTGAGTGAGAGCACTACAGTAGGATGGAAGACAGAGTAGGGTAATATTACCACTACACAGGGCCGGTAATTTGTACAATCATTGTTTTTCGTCAAGATGGAAGTTCTCATATGTATTGTTTTATGAGAGCTTTTAACTAGACAATCAAATAAGTGCAGTGTGGTAAAGCTGCCACTATGCCTTATTAAGATAGTATCAGGACTTCTATGCTGTGGGGCCTGGAGAAGGTTGTCCTGACTGGCAGGCCATACGGTTGGTGGTACTAAAGAACCCTTTTATCAGGGACAATGAGTGACTCATAAACCTGACACTCTCCTGTCCTCCCATACACAGGCTCATAAATTGTGTTAGGAGTTATTCTGTCAAGCTATTCTGTGTAAAGCTGCGTTGGTATCTGCTAAGGTGGATGATACAGTTACTTATTTATACACCTACGTAGATATACAAAATACAACGTCTCGTTAGATTTATGCCACTCAATGTCAACTATAGCAGTGGTTTTGAATTACTTTTTTGTCTGTTTTCCACATATTTTGGAAGGTATCAAAAAGTGTTGCGATAGCAGTTTCCCCCCTCACTTGCTTATCTTATTCTCTCTTCATGACTGTATTCTTTGCCACTTAGCTGATAAACAGTTCAAAGAAGCGTGTGTACTATGTAATGACCTTCTGTGTCCTGCTGCGTGTTGAAGAAATGATGGCTCATTGGTCCAGATGGATGGCGGAGCTCTGTTGTTCCAATCAAAGGTCACGGACCAGGATGCGGGCCTCTACACCTGCCACGCCTCTTTCTACCACCATAAGGCCTCAGTCCTCATTCAAGTGGAGGTCACCAGTGAAGATAAACAGCTCAGTGAGTGTACACTCACCTTATCTTGCATCAGTGATACAACAAAATGTAAGATATGTCAATGGTTTCTGGTGAACATCCCAAAATGTAAGATATGTCAATGGTTTCTGGTGAACATCCCAAAATGTAAGATATGTCAATGGTTTCTGGTGAACATCCCAAAATGTAAGATATGTCAATGGTTTCTGGTGAACATCCCAAAATGTAAGATATGTCAATGGTTTCTGGTGAACATCCCAAAATGTAAGATATGTCAATGGTTTCTGGTGAACATCCCAAAATGTAAGATATGTCAATGGTTTCTGGTGAACATCCCAAAATGATTGGCATATTATTACATATAATTGGCATTAACTTCCATTTACAACAGGTGTTCCATTCCATTTACTTCCATTTACAACAGGTGTTCCATTCCATTAACTTCCATTTACAACAGGTGTTCCATTCCATTTACTTCCATTTTGTGTTACCTGATGTCTTTCTCCTGTGTGTTTGTGCAGTGATGGTCTTCATCGTCTGCTTCTCCTCGGCTGCGGCCATCTCGATCCTACTCATTGTCACTTTGTGTGTTTTCTGGTGAGTCGACCAGCAGGTTGGCAGGTGACAAACAGGAAACCAGGTCTGTGCGTCTGATGGTTACTACAGCTAGGTATGACAAAAGTAGCACAGAGCTATTCAAAAAACAGGATGCTCTGTGGCTGGAGCAGACAGGTATGTCAGCCACCACAGCTCTGCCAGACAACTCACACAGTCTGATTCTCTCTGTTTCTGTGGTGAAGACAGATTTATTTTCCATCTAATGTTATCATAGGGCAACTATAGAGCTGTACTCAGAGTTACTACTCTGGAAGTAAGGTAAGCTATTCAAAAACTTCACAGCTGAAGAATTCATATTGTAATTCAATCCCAGTTGCAATGCTTGGAATGAGAGAAATGCATAAAGCAGTCGCCTCTTGTTGCTGTCATTGGATCTGATCAGATCATAAGACAGGTGTCTCACTACCACAATGTTTGGATACACTTTGAGATCCTAAATGTCTTTAAAAGCATCTGATCCACAAATCCACTAATGGTCCATTAAAACTCTCCCACAGGGCTCTGGTCAAAAGTAGTGCACTGTGTAGGGAATAGGGTGCCAATTGGGACATAGACTAACTTCCTCTTTGTCATGACTCATGTGAGAAGGGATGGTAAATATATAGACAGACACACTGACTGCACTTCAGGCTTATTCATTGTGTCTTTGGTCAGTACATTCGGTCAAGGTGCCATTGGTGCAATGAGCATCACTGTCCCATTATCCCTGGTTCCTGTGGGAAGATCAGTCAGGCTAATTTGGAAAGGTCAGTCAGTCGGACAGTATACACAAGAGAAAATATGACGCCACAGGGGAATAGCTATTCCGAGATTTGCATCACCCACGGGTCACCAGCACTAGCAACACTTTTTGAAAAGAGCAGGTCTTCATTGGCCTGGTTGGTGTCATGGGGATCATGAGAGATGAGGAGAGTTACTGCTTCTGACATCAGAGAGATCAATGATGATGTCTGGGGTCACCATCATTCTACTTATATATTCACATAGCATAATGCATGCACACACTCAGTGGCTCAGTGGAAGTCTTTTCACTCATACAACAGCGCCTCCAAGGGGTGCAGTTTGGCCATGCAGGTATTTTTGGCCATGCAACTTTATTAGTGAGTGAGGATGATACCCAACTGTATAAAAACAACAGAAGAATTAGACAATATTTGAAATGCTGTCTGTCACTGTAACTCAAATGACAATGAATTGTTTTAATTGTTTTTTTGCAGCAAAATAAATGGAGGAGACCGCCCAGCATCTAAGGTCAGTCATTCTTAGATCTTTTCTCTAACTGATGAGTTCTCAAAAAAACATTATACACGCTTTGAATTCATGAGAATGGTCCTCTTGCCTTCATTCATCTATTCCTATAGCTTCTATCCATAGGTCTTTATTCAACATTTGATGTGCTTTGTCCCCTTGTCTCCTATCTTCTCTGAACTCCTGTAAGAAGCGAGAGTCGCTGGCACCCCTAACCTCTCTGACCCAGGACCTGTGCTCTCCAGAGTTGAGGAAGGGGAAGGCAGCAGTGACAGTACCAGGAGGAGGAGGCCAGGAGTACAACCAGCTGCTCAGCTACTCTATTGTCATTGATGCCAGATCAACTGTGTAAATAACAGGGTGCACCCCCTACTGCCACCATATAGAGCACTACTTGTGCACTGTATAGGAAATAGGGTGTCATTTGAGTCTGGTTGATTTAGTTTGGTAGGTAAAAAAAAAAGCATACTCAGTAAATGCATTTTTAAAAACTTGATAAGGATATCGCAAAAGTCAGAGACTTATTTCCATTGTGGTCCCTAAATTCCATGGTGCAAAAACATTACAACATCACATACAGTTGAAGTCGGACGTGTACATACACCTTAGCCAAATACATTTAAACTGTTTTTCACAATTCTTGACATTTAATCCTAGTACAAATGCCCTGTCTTAGGTCAGTTATGATCACCACTTTATTTTATTAAGAATGTGAAATGTCAGGATAATAGTAGAGAATGATTAATTTCAGCTTTTATTACTTTCATCACATTCCCAGTGGGTCAGAAGTTTACATACACTCAATATTATTTGGTAGCATTGCCTTTAAATTGTTTAACTTGGGTCAAATGTTTCAGGTAGCCTTCCACAAGCACAATAAGTTGGGTGAATTTTGGCCCATTCCTCCTCACAGAGCTGGTGTAACTGAGTCAGGTTTGTAGGCCTCCTTGATCGCACATGCTTTTTCAGTTCTGCCAACACATTTTCTATAGGATTGAGGTCAGGGCTTTGTGATGGCCACTCCAATACCTTGACTTTGTTGTCATTAAGTCATTTTGACATAACTTTGGAAGTATGCTTGGGGTTATTGTCCACTTGGAAGACCCATTTGCGACCAAGCTTTAGCTACCTGACTGACGTCTTGAGATGTTGCTTCAATATATCCACGTAATTATCCTTCCTCACGCTTTTTTATGGCAGTTTTGGAGTGGTGGAATCTTCCTTGCTGAGCGGCCTTTCAGGTTATGTTGATATAGGACTCCTTTTACTATGGATATAGATACTTTTGTACCCGTTTCATCCAGCATCTTCACAAGGTCCTTTGCTGTTGTTCTTAGATTGAGTTGCACTTTTCACACTAAAGTACATTCATCTCTAGGAGACAGAACGCGTTTCCTTCCTGAGCGGTATGATGGCTGCGTGGTCCCATGGTGTTTATACTTGCGTATTATTGTTTGTACAGATGAACGTGGTACCTTCAGGCGTTTGAAAATTGCTCCCAAGGATGAACCAGACTTGTGGAGGCCTGCAATTTATTTTCTGAGGTTTTGGCTGATTTCTTTTGATTTTCCCATGATGTCAAGCAAAGAGGCACTGAGTTTGAAGGTAGGCCTTGAAATACGTTCAATTACACCTCCAATTGATTAAAATGTCAATTAGCCTATCAGAAGCTTCTAAAGCCATGACATAATTTTCTGGAATTTTCCAAGCTGTTTAAAGGCACCGTCAACTTAGTGGATGTAAACTTCTGATCCACTGGAATTGTGATACAGTGAATTATAAGTTAAATAATTTTGTCTGTAAACAATTGTTGGAAAAATGACTTGTGTCATGCACAAAGTAGAAGTCCTAACAGACTTGACAAAACTATAGTTTGTTGACAAGGTATTTGTGGAGTGGTTGAAAAACGAGATTTAATGACTCCAACGTAAGTGTATGTAAACTTCCAACTTCAACTGTAGATACAGATACATTACACAGACATTTTTTTTTTTTCATTAGCAAGCTTTTGACTGTAGGCAACCACAGGCTTGTACTATATGTCAGAGAACATTCAGATGGGTCTGCTGACCCAGCTAGAGTATTCTGTGCATCACTCTTACGTGATTCATGCCAGGATATTAAAATGCATTATTTTGTGAATTTTTCATGATTTTTTTGTTTTGTTTATTAGTGTATTATTATGTATGTCATGCTTTGGTGTTTTCAATAATCGTAATATGTTGTAAAGAAATGTATTGTAAAACTGCTAGAAATGATGTTGAGCGTAGCAACTGTTTGTTTTACTGTTTTGGATTTCTGGTCCCCACAAGTATTAAACTTTGAAAGGTTGTTCATTTTGGTTATCTAATGTTGTAAAATCCGGAGCATTATCATTAAAGTTACTGTAAATGTGTATCTTGTTGTTAAAACTGCCTTGTTTGACAGGTTTAAGACTAAATTAATTGACGCGCGCGCTCACACACACACTCTTGCAAGAATACACACTCCTGCGAAAATAACATTATCACCAGTGTTCCTCTAGTGGCCAATCTAGATCCTGTGCCATGTACACTGAGACGAGTGAGGCCTGCGAATACCCTTTGAAACTAGACTGCATGTACACTGAGACGAGTGAGGCTTGCGAGTACCCTTTAAAACTAGACTGCAGAATGCAATGCTGCGATTATGTTGAAGCACTTATAGACAGACTTAAACTATACATCTTATAAGAATGTTTCTTCTTGATTTATAAATCTTAAATTATTGTGCATGATAAGACTTAATACAATACAATTCTTTTTTGATATAATAAAAAATATACCAATGTTGTCAACAACTTTTGAACATGTTTTCTCTTTGAAACAGACATTTGAAAGCCCACAAATGGTTATTGACAATATCAACAATCCTTGATACATTGTTTGGGGGTCATCTATGAAAGTCATTTTCATATTTACATCCAGTAGAAGATACATTTTCTGTTACTGCCCTTCCTGCTTGACTTCTCTCCTGTGGGTGTATCCCAAATGTCACCCTATTCCCTATATAGTGCACTACCTTTGATCAGAGCCCCATGGGCCCTGTTCAAAAGTAGTGCAGTATAAAGGGAATAGAGTGCCATTTGGAACATATGTTTGGAACTGTTTCTCCCATGTTCTCATCACTGTTGCCCTCATCGTTTCTTATACAAACAAGGCCTCAGCTCCAGTCCTGCTGCCTTCTTTACCCTCTCTGGAGCTTCTGCAATCTTTTCAAACTCAAAGGAATAAAAGTGGCTAAATTAATAGGGTAGGGTATTGTAAAGATGCATTTCTTAAAGCTAAAGACAAAAACATGGCCATCCCAGTTTACTATGATTACTGCCTTACCTTTGTGACCAACTTGAATCCCAGGCTGGACAAAGCACCCATGAAGTTCCTCACATTCTCAAATCTACTTGCCACCTCTGCAATTTTCAGGATACCCCTGCAAAAAATGACAAATTGTTTAATAATAATAATAAATGACATAAATATGGAAAATAAATGGGAACACCTTCTATTCCAGCATATTGACATACTGTAGCTTTGTTTTTCTGCACAATATATCTTACCCCATCACCAGCACACGGTTAGCCTCAACTAGAAAATCCACAAGGTTAGTCCCCATAAGAGAGAGACAGAATACAGCTATGTCCACAGTACCATCCTTGAGCGGTACCTGCAGACAGGTGGGACAACAATAGAAATCATACATCATTATTACATGAAAAACAGACTGCATAGTAAACAGGCATGGATGAAACAGATTCAGGATCAATGTAAAGTTGGACTCACATTGGCCATGTCGCAGACAGTTACACGGTCACAGATAGGTGCCAAGTCAAAACTGTGCACTTTGTTCTTCAAGCTTAGAGCAATTTTGCAGTCACCACAGCCAAAATCTGCCACTACCAGAGAGGCAGGCCTGAAATCAACACAAATGGTCTTAAAGAAAGCAACATGCTAATTCAATGTGGACTCCCCACCCCAGAACCAAGACAATAAAAATACAAAAACTATGCAAACAGACTTATTGCAAACAATGCAAGTATGTTAGGGTCAGATAGAAGCATAACACAACTTACATGCGGCGTATGTAGGAGATGATGGCGTCGACAGGATTAGCTGGCCAGCGCTGGACCTGTGCCGTAAAGCCCCTGTGGTAGATGCTAAAAGCCTGGGGGTCTTGTCTAAACATGCGTTTTGCCTCCCCACTAGACGTGGTGTACAGAACCTCGTTAATATATCGGAACCGCGCTGACTCCAAACGCTGCTCCATGCGGGACCTCAGAGCAGTCGAGCGGTCTGCAGAAGCCTCTTTCACCTCCTCTGTGGTGCGTGTCTCCTCCTGCTCAGCAGGTTTCTCTTTCTTTTCCGGGCTCTGGCCATGGAGCATTCTCCTGAGCTTTTCTCTCCGCCGGTCTTGCCCTTTGCTCTCGTCCCATTTCCTCCTCTTACTGCCGGGCGGCTCCGCGTGCTGCTCCTCCCTAACCAGCTCCTGAGGTTTCTCCTCTTCTGTCATTAACTCTTTACCTAGTGGAACTGCTTTTTCTTCAATGCTCCCCTTTGTCTTTTTCTCTGACAAGTTCTTATTGTTTTGAACGGTTTCTGTGTCTGGAGTGGAAGCAGTCTCATTGAAAGTCGTCTCTTTTCCCCCTGGAACCTTTTTCCTTTTCTGTGTTTTACGCTCACCCTCTTTCTGCTGTTTTTTCCCCTTTGTATGGCGGTGTGTCTGGACGACCACGGTTTCCCTGTTCACACCAGAAGCTTTTTTTGGTCCATCTTCTGTATCCTTTTGCACAGTGGTCTCTGCTTTTGTGTTTTTTGGGGGGGTGGTATTATCTCCATTTTTTATTTTGTATTTGTTTTTACATTTCTTCTTGTTCTTTGTCTTGTTTTTCCATTGCTTTCGGTTTAATCTCTCAATCTCAGCATCTGTTGCTGCTTTTCCTTGTTTACTACCACCCATAATGGACTCTCTATTCTTTACCTTTTTGAACCCTAGGAAATAAAGAAAACCTCAAACCTCTTCAACTTAAGACAATCAATTGACAGTTGCTAGTTGCCAGTGCTTGTGAAACTCACCTGATTTTATTGGTTTCTTTGCTTTTATTGACTTCTTAGCTACAGGCACTGCAGTCTCCTCGGCACACAAATCTCCACTGTCCTTATCGGTCTCTTCTCCTGAAACAGCTACTTTCTTGCGTCCTCTTTTCTTCTTCCTCTTGGTGTGTGGTGTCAGTATGGCCTCTGTTTCGCTGTCACTGCCTGCTTCCCAAGGGGCACCATTGCTCTTGCTCCAGTTTGGTACGGACCCCAGTGTTTGGAGGGTCAGTAACAAACTCTTCTTCCCAACACATTTTGTCTGTCCGGGAATGGAGGTGTCAAATTAAATACCATGGGAAAACCAAAATTCAACCCTCTATTGGAATATGTGGTCACTGGCAACGTGAGTTGTGCCTGGCTTGCTAGCTACATAGGTACATTTTATTATAAACAAAATTGAGATGGCTGCTCACCGTGATATTGGTGCTGTCAGACAGTTTGAATCTGCTGATGACCGTCTTGGTCAGAGCTTTGGCTTCTGGATCATCGTTCCACTCATCCTCCTCAGCGAACATGCTTGACCAGCGCTGTAACTAACGGGAATTCATTACGTGAACATGTAAAAAAAAGAACGCACGTGTATTAGAATAAATGGTTGCTAGATTAGTGTGATGCTTTTCGGTACTGGCAGTAGATTCCAGAAAATATAAAATCAACGCTAACCTGCTTCTAGATTGAACAAACTAGCGTTATATCAGACATGGTATTTAGCAGCCATACGTCCAAACTGCTAGCAACATTCATTCCAATACAACGACGACAACTTCACTCACCTGTCAGATGACTTATCAACACGATATGTTAACGGACTTAATTTAATCGATCAAATGTGAAGAATTACAAGTTTATCTGTGGATATTGCCAATTTCTGTTAAGCCACGTTTGGTTCGCACATTGACGGACCAAAACAAGCGCATGTCAATGACACAAGTCTCTCTGCAAAGGATGATGGGACATGAGTCTTATTTGGTTTGTATGACTACCAATGGAGGACACAAAAATACGTTTTATAAAATCACGGAGCAATGGCAGTTACGAAATTAACCTTTATTTTATAAAAGGCAGCGATGTACAAAATAAAGTGCCTGTGATTGTTCTCCTGTTTTCTAATGTGCTGATTTGACAACACTGTTGGGTGACATATTGACAAACTGTATGTAATTCTGTAAGTGTCCCAGGACCAGAAGAGAATGGGGACCTCCACTGGCAAAATGTACTCTCATGACAAAAACGTTGATCTGTATGAAACTAAAAAATAAATATACCACTAAAAGATAACATAGCATAAAACATCTTCAGTACTAGACATTTGATATGACTAGGATTCATTATCTCCACCTAGTCCATTATTAATGTATATTTAAATATAATATTTAGCAGACACTTTTATCCAAAGTGACTTACAGTCATACATACATACATTTTCCACATGGGTGGTCCCAGGAAGTGAACCCATTACCCTAGCATTACAAGCACCATGCTTTACAAACTGAGCTACAAAGGACAATGTTTGACCCTCAACTCTCAGACTCCTGTGTTGTAAAACATTGTTTTGAACATCGCCTGTGCAGTTTATTATGGCGGTCAGACTTTTAACCCCTGAGTGGAGATTCTTCTGTCCTGGTCAGTCCAATAACGGAGTCCTTCTTCCCCCGAGGATAAGTGTCCTGAAGATAAGTGTCCTGAGGATAAGTGTCCTGAGGATAAGTGTGCTTTGCCTTGTTGCCGCTCCTGTTTTCTCTGTAGGTAGCGAGAACGGGCATCGTTCACTGAGCTTTCATCGTTCCGTTTCTCCAGTTTCTTGAATGCGTCTTCAGCAGACCCCTCTGGAATAAACCAAACACACATAATGACTATTAGAAGAACAAAACAAGCATACAAAGCATATAAATCACCTTGGGGCCTGGCTTGATCAGAAAAGGCACTACAGTAACTTATCTTGTCCAATAGGAATACTCAATTACGTTTTCCATTTCAAAAACCTTTGCCCCCATTAGACGTTTTTATGAGACCTGTACTGTATATAATAAAGGAGCAGCTACAGAAACAAGGCCATCAGACTGTTAAACAGACACCACTAACATTGAGTGGCTGCTGCCAACATATTGACTCAACTCCAGCCACTTTAATAAATGGAACAATGGATGTAAAAAATGTATCACTAGCCACTTTAAACAATGCCACTTAATATAATGTTTAGATACCCTACATTACTCATCTCATATGTATATACTGTACCCTATACCATCTACTGCATCTTGCCATCTTTATGTAATACATTTATCACTAGCCACTTTAAACAATGCCACTTAATATAATGTTTACATACCCTACATTACTCATCTCATATGTATATACTGTACTCGATACTATCTACTGCATCTTGCCTATGCCGTTCTGTACCATCACTCATTCATATATCTTTATGTACATATTTTTCATCCCTTTACACTTGTGTGTATAAGGTAGCTGTTGTGAAATTGTTAGGTTAGATTACTCGTTGGTTATTGCTGGATTGTTGGAACTAGAAGCACAAGCATTTCTCTACACTCACATTAACATCTGCTAACCATGTGTATGTGACAAATAAAATTGGATTTGATTAGATGTTGATTTGATCACCAGAGCCCATCAAACACCTGTTTGCCTTTTAGCTGCTTCCTTGGTCTCCCACTTGGCCACCTCCTCTCTGGCCACGCTGCTCAGCTCATACACATCCACCTCATGGAGCACAGGAATCATGGAAGATCACCAGTCCAGCTGGTCCTCCTGGTCAAAGAGCTACAGGGGAGGGGGAGTCAGGTTAACGTGCAGGAGAGATGGGGATTGATGTGTAATATGCATTCTGGGGATTTAATGGATTGTTCTGAAGTGATCAGAATATAGTCCTGGAAGTCTTTACCGTTGATGATGGATGAATGTGAACCATGGACCCGTGCCCATAAATTGTCCAAAACACCTTTCCAACTGACCTGAGAGAAAACCACAACATTTCAGTTATCTTTCTTGACTTTTTAACATTGCTGGGATAAAAGCCGTACCTTCTTGCCATGTGTATCTCTGAGCGCCCCTGGTGAAGTAACCAGTGCATAGGCATCTCCTGAACAGCTCACTCTTATTACCATCAAACTTCTCCATAGGGAAATCTCTCTTCTAGAAACAACGGACATACCCTGGTTATAAATCTGTACATACATGCTCAGAGCTTCACATCATAGTTTTAGCTACACAAAAACGAATAAGATAAGTAAATAAACAAACAACAAACTGACCTGTTGTATTCGTAGGAGGAACTCTCTGAGCTGGGTCTCCTCGCTGAAGGCTGACTTTAGCGCCCTCCGGTGTATATAGTTGTCTTTACATCACGCTGACGGGGCATCACAACAAGTAGGCAGCAAAACAAGCTCACGTTAGATGGAGACTCATGAATATGAATGCAGTGAATTTAATGTAGCTTATTAAATACACCAAGAGGAGTTATATTTGTATACCTGGCCTTGTCCTTCTCAAACACACTGAGCCACATGGTGAAGTCCTTACAGCTGCCCGTCTGCACTCCCAACTGCCTGTGCTTCTGATCTGCCTCCTTCTGCTTCTCTGGATGGCCTGCAGAGAGAGAAATGCCAAACATTTAGATTAGAACTATGACTTGGGATTATGTCTGACTGAAATCCAATGGAATAAATCGGTAAAGGCCATGATGTATACATGTGTATTTCTGACATAACCACATCTTCATTGGCTAAACCGAGGCCTCATGCCGTTATTGTCCACCTGGTCTGATGAAAATGTTCTCCACAGACAGCATGGTGGCTACAGGCAGCAGGAGGTTCCTCAAAGCCTAGGGAGACAGCCTGGAGCAGGGCCCGGGTCAGCCCTGGGGGCAGGGGGAATTCGACCATCAGCTCACCCAGCTGGGTCACTTTATCTCTCCTACAGACACCACACAGGGGAGGGGGATATTAATAAGAGATAACAAGAGCTATTCAAAAGATTGAGTCGTGATAGTCATGAAGAACTGCCAATACTGTATGTAGTAGGTTCCCTCTGTTCTTGATGGTGAAAACAGCAGTTGTATCCCTATGTGGTTGTAGATGTATCTGGTGGAGATTTGTACAAGCAATGACAGATATATATAGAATATACAGTATGTCTATATCTCTCACCTGTCGATGGCGTCACATTGGTAAAGCCATTTCAATGCTTCTAGGATGAACCTCTCCTCTGGATGGTCCAGGTAAAGGAACCTTAAGAGGGACAGACCAAGCAACCATGGCCTCAAATGACTTGTTGGATTGTATTGTATTATCACAGTCTTGAAAAACGGACACTGGTTTCTCTGAGCACTTGAGGAAGTGGAGTTGTACCTACCTGATGACATCATGAACTTCCAGGCACTTGAGTGTGAGGATAACAGCGGTGAGACTGGTCCTCTGGATCTCTGGAACGGTGTACTCTTGCATGCACCTATCCCAGAACTTCTGACTGTAGTAAGTCCCGGCGGAGGTTCTCCCTGCTCGGCCTGCTCTCTGCAGGTCCTCGCTCCTACAACATCACAGTTCTGTTCATTAGGCACAAAACGAAAGGAAGCAGACAAACAGGGACTTCCGGGACTTACTTTGAAATCAGAACCACTTCGAGTATGTCCATAACCCTTGAGTTATGGTTGAGTTGCTTCACTAACTCACTGTCAACAATATACCTGCAGTGAGCAAATTACAGTCATGAAATTTGAGGCCTTGCATTTTGTGATGGATAAAAACAGCTCTATGCAGTCATGTCATGACTTTATTATTTTGATTTAGCAAGCAAATGACATGCTAAACTGTGTCCACTTGTGTGTAAAAGGGAACTCCATCTGTTTTTCTATACGTGAATGTCACAGTGAGGGGTACTCAGACAGTGCCGGAAATCTTACCAGTGAGCATAGATCTGTACAGGGGCAGGATCAGCAGCCCTTCCACTTTACGGTCCTGCAAATCGTAACGGTAGTCTATGAATTAAGCCTTCGCATACAACATGTCACAGGCCTTCTCAATATCAGACTGCCCTGTTATAAACAAAATAGAACCTGTAATCATTACATTAATATTCTGGAGATTATCATTAGGTTTACCTGTTAGAAACACAAGGATATCTCCAGCCATCTCACTTGTGTGCACATCCAATTCCACCTTGATAACCTGTCACAGACAAGAGGTTTTGTTCATACTCAAAGTTTCCCCCATATTTTTTCCCCATACATACAGTAGAGACAATATACCATACCAATCAAAAGTTTGGACACACCTACTCATTCAAGGGGTTTTCTTAATTTTTTTACTATTTTCTACATTGTAGAATAATACTGAAGATATCAAAACTATATATGGAATCATGTAGTAACCAAAAAAGTGTTAAACAAATCTAAATATATTTCATATGAGATTCATCAAAGTAGCAACTCTTTACTTTGATGACAGCTTTGTACACTCTTGACATTCTCTCAACCAGCTTCACCTGGAATGCTTTTCCAACAGTCTTGAAGGAGTTCCCGCATATGCTGAGCACTTGTTTTGTCACGACGTTGTCACGCCTTGGTCTTAGTGTTTTGTGTTTTTGTTATATATTTGGTCAGGCCAGGGTGTGACAGGGGTTTATGTTGTTGTAATTCGTATTGGGATTTGTAGTATTTGGGATCGCGGCTGATTAGGGGTGTTGTATAGGCTTGGCTGCCTGAGGCGGTTCTCAATCAGCAGTCAGGTGATTCTCGTTGCCTCTGATTGGGAACCGTATTTAGGTAGCCTGAGTTTCACTTTGTATTTCGTGGGTGATTGTTCCTGTCTCTGTGTAGTTTCACCAGATAGGCTGTATTAGGTTCCACGTTCCGTTTGTTGTTTTTTGTATTTATTAAGTTATTTCATGTATCGTCATTTTTTTCATTAAAGACATGAGTAACCACCACGCTGCATTTCGGTCCGACTCTCTTTCGACAAACGAAGAACGCCGTTACAGAATCACCCACCACACACGGACCGAGCGGCGTGGTTACAGGCAGCGACCACAGGAAAAGCGAAAGGAGGAATGGACATGGGAAGACGTATTGGATGGCAAAGGTTGTTACACTTGGGAGGAGATACTGGCTGGAAGAGATCGCCTCCCATGGGAACAGGTGGAGGCACTGAGGAGAGCAGAGGCAGCCGGAGATAAAAGCCGACGATACGAGGGAACACGGTTGGCAAGGAAACCCGAAAAGCAGCCCCAAAAATGTATTGGGGGGGGGCTCAGGGAGAGAGTGGCAGAGTCAGGAGTCAGACCTGAGCTAACTCTCCCTGTTAATCGTGAGGAGCAGCGATATAAGGACTTCTGGTCTTGGGAGATGATATTAGACGGAAGAGGACCCTGGGCTCAGCCTGGTGAATATCGCCGCCCCAAGGAGGAAGCAAAGGCAGCAGGAGATAGGAGCCGACGATACGAGGGAACACGGTTGGCAAGGAAGCCCGAGAAGCAACCCCAAAAAATTATTGGGGGGGGGCTTACAGGGAGTATGGCTATGCCAGGTAGGAGACCTGCGCAAACTCCCTGTGCTTTCCGGTGGGCTAAAGAGACCGGGCAGGCACCGTGTTATGCTAGTGAGCGCAAGGTGTCTCCAGTGCGGGTGCATAGCCCGGTACGGTTCATACCAGCCCTTCGTATTGGCCGTGCTAGAGTGGGCATTGAGCCAGGTAAGCTTGGGCAGGCTCGGTGCTCCAGAGCTCCAGTGCGCCTGCACGGTCCGGTCTATCCAGAGCCACCTCCACACACCAGTCCTCTGGTAGCAGCTCCCCGCACCAGGCTTCCTGTGCGTGTCCTCGATCCTGTAGCACCAGTTCCAGCACCACGCACCAGGCCTTCTGTGCGCCTCGCCTGTTCAGCACAGCCAGAGCCTTCCTTCCCTCCTGCGCTGTCGGAGTCTCCCGCCTGTTTAGCGCAGCCAGAGCCTTTCTCCTCTCCTGCGCTACCGGAGTCTCCTGTCTGTTCAGCGCAGCCAGCGTTTTCCGCCTCTCCTGCGCTGTCGGAGTCTCCCGCCTGTTCAGCGCTATCAGAGCCTTTCTTCTCTACAGCGCTGCCGGAGCCTCCTGCCTGTTTGAAGCAGCCTGAGCTGCCAGTCTGCAGGGTGCTGTCAGCCTGCATGGAGCAGTTAGAGCTGTCAGTCTGCATGAAGCAGCCAGAGCTGTCAGTCTGCAAGGAGCTGCCAGTCTGCAAGGAGCTGTCAGTCTGCAAGGAGCTGTCAGCCTGCATGGAGCAGTCAGAGCTGTCAGTCTGCAAGGAGCTGCCAGTCTGCAGGGAGCTGTCAGTCTGCAAGGAGCTGTCAGTCTGCAAGGAGCTGCCAGTCTGCAGGGTGCTGTCAGCCTGCATGGAGCAGTCAGAGCTGTCAGTCTGCATGAAGCAGCCAGAGCTGCCAGTCTGCAAGGAGCTGTCAGCCTGCATGGAGCAGTCAGAGCTGTCAGTCTGCATAGAGCAGCTAGATCCGCCAGTCAGCCATGATCTTCTAGATCTGCCAGTCAACCAGATTCTTCCAGATCAGCCTGTCAACCAGAATCTTCCAGATCTGCTAGTCAACCAGAATCTTCCAGATCTGCTAGTCAACCTGAATCTTCCAGATCCGCCAGCCAGCCTGGATCTACCGGAGCCTACTACCTACCTGAGCTTCATCTCAGTACTGGGCTTCCTCTCAGTACTGGGCTTCCCCTCTGTTCCGGGCTGCCCCTCAGTTCCGGGCTGCCCCTCAGTTCCGAGCTGCCCCTCAGTCCCGAGCTGCCCCTCAGTCCCGAGCTGCCCCTCAGTCCCGAGCTGCCCCTCAGTCCTGAGCTGCCCCTCAGTCCCGAGCTGCCCCTCAGTCCCGAGCTGCCCCTCAGTCACGAGATGCCCCTCAGTCACGAGCTGCTCCTCAGTTCTGTGGGGTTCTGGGTGAGGACTATTAGGCCATGGTCGGCGGCGAGGGTGGATTATCCCAGGACGCGAAGGGGAGGAACTAGGACATTAATGAAGTGGGGTCCACGTCCCGAGCCGGAGCCGCCACCAATGACAGACGCCCACCCGGACCCTCCCTTTGGTTTTGAGGTGCGTCCGGGAGTCCGCACCTTGGGGGGGGGGGGGGGTTCTGTCACGCCTTGGTCTTAGTGTTTTGTGTTTTCGTTATATATTTGGTCAGGCCAGGGTGTGACAGGGGTTTATGTTGTTGTAATTCGTATTGGGGTTTGTAGTATTTGGGATCGCGGCTGATTAGGGGTGTTGTATAGGCTTGGCTGCCTGAGGCGGTTCTCAATCAGCAGTCAGGTGATTCTCGTTGCCTCTGATTGGGAACCGTATTTAGGTAGCCTGAGTTTCACTTTGTATTTCGTGGGTGATTGTTCCTGTCTCTGTGTAGTGTTCACCAGATAGGCTGTATTAGGTTTCACGTTCCGTTTGTTGTTTTTTGTATTTATTAAGTTATTTCATGTATCGTCATTTTTTTCATTAAAGACATGAGTAACCACCACGCTGCATTTCGGTCCGACTCTCTTTCGACAAACGAAGAACGCCGTTACAGACGTCCGCCGAAGTTGGTCCCTCTCCTTGTTCGGGCGGAATTCGATGTTCGAAGTCGCAGACCTTCTAGCCATCGTTGATCCTCTTTTCATTTTCCTTTGGTTTCGTCTTGTCTTGTATCACACCTGTTTCCAATCCCATTCATTACATGTTGTGTATTTAACCCTCTGTTTCCCCTCATTGTCCTTGTCGGTGACTGTTTGTTTGTAAGCTTTGTGCAAGATATGTTCTGGTGTGCGACGGGTTTTGTACCCACTTTTATTATTTTGTATATTTTGTTTTTTGAGTTTTTGAGTACTTAACTGTTCCGTTTTATACCAAGTTCGATCTCCTTCGCCTGACTTCCCTGTCACCAGCATATGCCCTTACATGTTGGCTGCTTTCCTTCGCTCTGCGGTCCAACTCATCCCAAACCATCTCAATTGAGTTGAGGTCGGGTGATTGTGGAGGCCAGGTCATCTGATGCAGCACTCCATCACTCTCCTTCTTGGCCAAATAGCCCTTACACAGCCTGGAGGTGTGATGGGTCATTGTCCTGTTGAAAAACAAATGATAGTCCCACTAAGCGCAAACCAGATGGGATGGCGTATCGCTGCAGAATTCTGTGGTAGCCATGCTGGTTAAGTGTGCCTTGAATTCTAAATAAATCATAGTGTCATCAGCAAAGTACCCCCACTCCATCACACCTCCTCCTCCATGCTTCACGGTGAGAACCACACATGCGATTATCATCCGCTCACCTACTCGGCGTCTGACAAAGACACGGCAGTTGGAACCAAAAATCTCACATTTGGACTCATCAGACCAAAGGACAGATTTCCACTGGTCTAATGTCTATTGCTTGTGTTTCTTTTCCCAAGCAAGTCTCTTCTTATTATTGGTGTCCTTTAGTAGTGGTTTCTTTGCAGCAATTCAAACGCAAAGGCCTGATTCATGCAGTCTCCTCTGAACAGTTGATGTTGAGATGTGTCTGCTACTTGAACTCTATGAAGCATTTATTTGGGTTGTAATCTGAGGTGCAGTTAATTGCCGATTTCTTAGGCTGGTAACTCTGATGAGCTTATCCTCTGCAGCAGAGGTAACTCTGGGTCTTCCTTTCCTGTGGCGGTCCTCATGAGAGCCAGTTTCATCGTAGCACTTGCTGGTCTTTGCGACTGCACTTGAAGAAACTTTCAAAGTTCTCGTAATTTTTCGGAATGACTGACCTTCATGTCTTAAAGTAATGATGACTGTTGTTTCTGTTTTCTTATTTGAGCTTGCCATAATATGGGCTTGGTCTTTTACCAAATAGGGCTGTCTTCTGTTTACCAAGCCTATCTTGTCACAACACAACTGATTGGCTCAAATGCATTAAGAAGGAAAGAAATTCCACAAATTTACTTTTTACAAGGCAGACCTGTTAATTGAAATGCATTCCAGGTGACCACCTCATGAAGCTGGTTGAGAGAATGCCAAGCGTACAAAGCTGTCATCAAGGCAAAGGGTGGTTACTAAGAATCTCAAATATAAAATATACTTTGATTTGTTTATCAGTTTATTGGTTACTACATGATTCCATATGTGTTATTTCATAGTTTTGATGTATTCACTATTATTCTATGAATGTAGAAAATAGTAAAAATAAAGAAAAACTATTGAATTAGTAGGTGTGTCCAAACCTTTTCTGCCAGTTCGCAAAAGCATTATTTGGTGATTGGCTGTGTAGGCAATTTAGGCTAAATGTAGACTATATAAATTGCACAATAATTATACATTCATGGATTTTTTAAGGTATTGTTTCTCTTTATTCAACCCATCTGCCCTTCAGCCACACAATATTTCATGAACCTAAACCCATCCGCTCTGCGGATATCAACCGGTACTGTGGGTTATGAGCCAACCTGCACATCACTAGCTGATTTTAAATGAGCTAAATCCTGGGGTGGTACAATCACTGAATTTATTCATTATCATACATCATGCTAACAGTTGGCCTATGTCAGTAAAAGCAAGCTCACTCCCTACCTCTTTAACGTAAACAGAGCTTTGTGGATCAGCCAAACTTGGGGTTGACAGGGAAGGTTCTTCCAGGGATAGTGAAGACAAGACAGCCTCCCAGGAACACAGAGAGCTTGTCTGTCTCCAGGGTGGCTGACATTACCACCACCTTCAGGGGGACAGAGCAACCCTTAAGAGGCCTTATCTGGACTGGAGAGGGTCGGCTTCAACAGACCCAACAAAATGTCCTAAAGTAAAACACATATTACACAACTGTTTACAATCTGGGATTTGTTTATCAGCAAAACAGAAGCCCCACCACTTGCTTTGGTTATACAACTGAGGGATGGAGTTGGGGATATAACCAGATTACTGTTTTGAAGTAGTTGCCTTTATTACTGACCCTGTTTAGGCTCCTCTCATGGGCTTCATCCAAAATGACTACACTATACTGAGACAGAACAGGGTCTGCCAGGATCTCTCTCAGCAGACAGCCGTCTGTCATGTACTTTACCAACGTGTCCTGACAACACACACATCTCCTTTCAGAGACACACATTTGCTGATATACACAACACTCTAATTCCCTTCACATTTCAGCGACAATACGTAGACCTATAGAACACTTTCAAGATGCCTAACACATAAGCGTATCCAATCATTTATGTGAAGTATCACTCTGAGCAGTCTAGTACAGTGTTTCCCAACCCTGGTCCTCGAGTACCCCTAACAGTAAAACATTTTATTGTATCCCTGGACAGGCACACCTGATTCAACTTGTCAAATAATCATCAAGCCCTCAATAAGTTGAATGAGGTGTTTGTCCAGGACTACAATGAAAATGTGTACTGTTGGGTGACTCGAAGACCAGCGTTGGGAAACACTGATCCAGTAGGCAGGTGTCTTGGAGCTCTTTCACCTGTGTCGTGCAGTCATCGAAGCACACTTGATATCCAACCTCTCTACCCCAACTAAAGTGCATCTCCTGTGATACCCTCTGGGCTACAGTGATGGGCTGAGTCTGAGTGATGCCAATCTTGCTATTACTCCAAAATCCTACATAATTAATACAAGTTTACACCTATCTAAAACTTTCAGACCTCTCTATAAGGGCATCACATAGACAAATGCTATAATAAAGGGAATAGAGGTTTGGGTCAATTTTGAATTCCGTACACAGGTCCCATGGGGACGTTGAGTCGTTTTCCCTCTGCCAGTCTCGCCAGTGACAACCAAGAATGGATTGTCTTTGACAGCCTGTTGAAGTTTGGCCTTATGTTGATAGATCGGCAGGTTCTTTGATTCGTCTGAATCTCCCTTGGTATCCCACTCTGTCCTTTTCGACATGATGGACTCTATTGTTGTTTAACTATGCGAAAGGGAATGATGACAATAGCTGGTTCCAATAACTTTTATTACACATATACACTAACAAAGAGTAAACACATAACTGCTTACTTATATAGAGTTGTAGGTCTGACTCTCCTCCACAATATTCTAACTTTTAGGTCGTAAAGATTCCAAGTTACACACGCTTCTGTCGGCAAACGATGAAACACAGCGACTTCCGGATACAACGCTTTCTACGTTTTCATTGGTCCCTGTCTTGGGCAAATACCCTGACGTTTACTGTAAGCGGCTCCCCATGTCTGAAAAGTCCCTGCAGAAGTATTGCCTTTATGCACAATTTTCGACTATTAAATGGAATAATATGCTATAATTCATGACAAAACGTACAATTGCATTAACACACAAGGGTTCGATTGCTACAATGAGCCAATTTTGTCAGTCTTTTATTACAGTAAATGAACAGATTCGATTATTATGATAAATGATTCTGTTACAGGGCATTGAGCAGCCGGTTCCTTTGCAGACTTCTGTATCATAATGAAAGTATACCTGGGGGATAGTGTTATTAATTGGCTGACATAAGTGTCTACAATAAGTTCATTATTTTCACTGTAAACAGGAGCATTCAAGCCTCTGTGCCCAGAAAGTGGTGATGAATACCACCCAGTTACTGAAAAGTATCTAATAATTTTCACACAATGCAATTTGAGTTGTATATGAGTTAACAGACACTCAGAATTTGTAAACTCATGGAATTTCACAAAGGAGAATGGCCTGACTACAAACCAATTGTAATGTGATGGATACTTAACTCCCTTAGTGCGGACCACTGGCAGAAACACAGTCCTGTGGCTGTCACCCCTATAGGGACACCTGGCAATGGAAACAAGAAGTCCTGAACCCAGTGGTTTACCATTGGAAAATAAGTCAATAGGGATTGATCATCTGTGAACAATTGCAATTGGCTTGTAGTTGTTGGTTTTGGTAGTAAACATGTAAGAGCACACAGTCACTGGCGGTTCCCATCGGTGAGAGTGGAAGTACCTGCAAGAGGATATTCATATTTTAAATGTTGAATAAATGAATGTGAAAAATTGAGTCTAGACATACTCTACATTTGAGTACACTATAAGGAGTATGATGACACTAGAATGTTGGTTCACAGATCATAGGGTCTTACAGGAGGCATGTAAAGGTCTAAAAAGGGCCTGAAGTTGCCACTTTCATCATGATTTTCTAAGAAATTGTTTGTGTGATACAAATGTAAAAAGGAATGTCAAACATTTTCCTACCAATTAACTTTCTGTGAGAATTGCAAGAACAATCTGAGATACCAAAAATATTATCAGCCTACGCTGATGTGGAATAGGCCATTTGATTATTTTTTATCAATCTGAAAGTAGGCCCAAGGAAAATAATCAATTTGACCTGATAGGGAAAGAGATCCGATAGAGAAATAGACCATCAATATGGTACACACCTGTGATTGAGCGCGACAGTAGGTGAATGGAAAGCGAAAGGTAACAAAGTGGTCAGCCCTGGTTTTGGACTTGCAGTTCTGGCTGTGGCTGGAGGGGATCTGGACTGTGTCCAGGTTCAGAGGGGGGAAAGTGGCATTCTGGAAGATGGTGATGAGAAACCTTGTCCTTGTCGCAGTGCCCAGGAGAACTTCTCAATGTGGATTGTCAACCTTGCTAATTTCCTCTGAAGGGAATGTTTACAGACTGCTGCTAACTGATATAATCTCACACTATAAAGCTGCTGAATACATTCTTTCCACAATGCAACTTTTGTATTATATAACATTAAGGCAAAGATTTTGTTACCTTTCGGGAGGCATTTTACAGATGAGAGGCACTCTCTTGGTGATCTCAACTTGGCCCTCTTCTAGCATAGCCTTGATGATCACTGTCAAGCTGGCAATATCTCCCAGGCACATTAGAATACAAGCGAGGTTAACGTCAGCCTTTATGTGCTACAGCAAAAAAAGAAAGAGATTGAATATTAGCGGAAATAATTAGCCTACTTGTCTTTTGACGAGACAGCCATAATAGGGAAGAGAAAAGACAACGAACCGGTCTGTCTCTCCCATGAGATAGTGGCACTGAAGAGCAATATCTATTGCCCTGTAGTGTCCACCATTTTCATCTGTGTGAATTGGAATACACAGGACATTATCAATTAACCAAAACCACACATATATAACCAATGATATTGCCATTTGATTGATCAGGATTGAATACATAAGTTACTTACCTTGGACATAAATGTTAAATGCAAAATGGGTGAATTGCTCTTTAGGAATGTAGAGAGACATATACCCATTATGACCACTCACAGTGTCATTTATGTCTATTTAAAGTGTGGTTGAAAGTATGGATTATATCCCTCTCACTCCGCGAATAACAAATTATCTCTGATGGTCAGCAAACATTGGGCCTGGGTGACCATCCACTGGTGGGGTGACACAGCCGAGGGACATTAGGGTTAATGTCCTTGATTAGATCCTTTCTGATTCCCATTGGATGATTCATTGGTGCATGAAAGAATCTCAAACCATTGAAGCAAAAATGATTTAACTTTATTTCATATTTGTTTCACTTTCAAGACAATACTTTATTTAAAAAATACAACCCAAACAAAAAGGAGACCAAGGTGTTGAGACCCAGTATCCTCATCATCCCCATCATTTGTTGATTTGGTCTGTACTCTTGTTGTAGATAGGGTTTTTATATTCACATTCTGGGAGAGAGTGCAAGAGAGAGGGAGTGGTCTCAATGTAAGATAAGTTATAATGATTATACAGTATGTTGTGAGGGGGAAAAAAAACTTACTCTCTTTGGGTTTCTTTCTCCAAAAGCTTCCTGCAATGAGAAGGAGACAAGACATTGATAACAAAATGCTAGCGTGCATATTGATTTGTATCAGAGATTACTGTAAAACATAAGACACCTCTTTGGCGGTTGTCCATTTGGAATCTTCCCTCCTGGTTGGTCTCTGCCTCGTTTGCTCTTTGTTGGCTGTCGATCTGAGCTCTGGCTTGCTCATTGATCTCTGCTTGGTTTGCTGTCAGAGTTCACGACGAGTCAATGTAATTCATAAAAGGATCACTGCAAGCTGATACTGTAAATTGCTCATTAAAAAGCTCTGACTTTACCATAGTAATGCTGTCCGAGACTTGATTGGCGCAATCTGCTCATGAGTTCTGGGGAAGGAAAGTCCATTAAGTTTAGTTACTTCTGAATGCAACATGAATACCAAGCAGGATGAAAATATTGGTATCGTTGAACAAGGGAAAATGATTATAGAATGTTGACTGTATGTTACATAAAGTATAGCTCACCTCTATGAAACCCTCTTCTTTTCTCACTCAAATCTCTCACTGGTTTATTTTGGTATCTAGCTGGTTCATGCTGGTGTCTTGGTGGTTCGTGCTGGTTTCTTGGTGGTTCATGCTGAATTCCGGTTGGATCATACTGAATTGTGGTTGGATCCTGCTGAATTCTGGTTGGATTTTGCTGAATTCTGGTCGGTTCATGCTGCATTCTGGTTGGATCGTGCTCATTGTTTTCTGTTGAAAGGAGGGAAGAGAACAGTTCAAACTAGGTCCATGTAGAAAAGAAAACAACAACATTAAAATTCCATTCAATGAAAATGGTAAATCTAAAATAATAAACGTACCATAGATAGGTCGCTCATTGCCGGCTCCTAAAGTAAGACAAAAACAGATGTGAGCATCAGTCTGGAAATGCACCATGACTTTGTACTGTGGTCTTGTTTTGGTAAATATATAATGATGTTGTAATGTGGCATAAACTTAACCACATGGACATTAAAAGACACTGTGTGTGTGTGTGTGTGTGTGTGTGTGTGTGTGTGTGTGTGTGTGTGTGTGTGTGTGTGTGTGTGTGTGTGTGTGTGTGTGTGTGTGTGTGTGTGTAGCCTACGTGTGCTTACGTTTTTTACCTCTCTTCTGTGCCACGTCTCTCCCAACATCATCACTACACGCAACGTCCTCAGGAAGTGTACTGGATCCTGTCATATTATACAGAATTCTACATTAATTTCATGTTTCAATCAGATTTGAAAAGGGTGCTCAAATACTATAGAGGTAATAAAACAAGAAAAGGCACCGCTATAAGATTATAATTTTTTCAGGCGTTATGTCTTTATTGAAAGTACAAGTACATCACATTTCACAAACATATTAGGCTACTTTGAAATGTTCCACTGCAATGTACATCTTTTTAGTAGGATATGTAGCTACATAACTGACATGGTGTCACGTCTGCTCCCGCTCTTCCCCCCTGGCGCTCAAGGGCGCCAGGCTGCCCTGCATCACGCACTCCTGCCATCATCAATTACACACACCTGCATTCCCTCGTCACACGCAACAGCGATATTGGATTCACCTGGACTCACTCATCACCTGTTTATTACCTCCCCTATATTTGTCAGTTCCCCTGCTCTGTTCCCTTCTGATGCATTAATTGTTTTTGTCTTTATTACCCTTGTGCTGACGCTGTTCCTGTCTCCTTCCATGTCCGTTCCTTAGTAAATGTTTGATTCCCCGTACCTGCTTCGTCTCTCCAGTGTCAATTCATGTGACACATGGAAGCAGCTTGCAAAGTTGCCCAATCAGCATCATAACATTTACATCAGAAAGAAAGGATGCTGCGTAATGCTCATAGGAAGATTCAAATTAGCCTGAATAACTGTCAATGTACTCAGTATAGCATACTCTATACTGTGCAGTATACCATGCTAGCTGCTTCATCAATATCATTCCAGTACTGAAGTAAGACTGAGGGAGTCAGAAAGAGGAACATGGAGGTGCTCACCTGTCCATTTCACCCAGCAAAAACAGCCAATCAGGAGCACTATGAGGACGGCCACACCACCAACGCTGAAAAACAACACTTGCAGATCTCTACTGTCTGAAGAGAGGAAGAGGTGGTTTTATTTACATGTCTTTACAGGAAACATTAAGCAAGAGGGCTGCTTTGTCTAACCAGACCAGAAATATGTTGGCCTTTACATAAAGTGATTGTGTAAGGAAAAACCGACCACATGCTGTGTATACAGAGTGCATCTCTGCAGTTTGCATACACAGTATAAAGCCTACACCAATTATTTTGACTCATTACAGGTGACTTGAAAGGGTCCTAGATTTTCGGATACAACAGTATAACAGATTATTGTTCTAATGTAACAAACTGACTTTCTTTTGATACAAATATTTGGTTGAAGTCACAAGAAAAATCAAACCTACAACTCAGGTATTGTTACAAGCACCATTCTCCAACCAACTGAGCCACTGGAACAATATACTACTGTAGATACTAGCATAGTGTTACCTTGATCAAGTTCCTCAACTTCCACTCGATGGCACTGGTCATTACTCTGTAGCTCACAGCAGTAGGAACCCAGGTCTGAGGCCTGAAGGGCATCGATGCTGATGGAGAAGTTCCCCAGACCTCCCTGATTGGGGAAAACCTTCACTCTGCCCTGCCTAGGGTCCAGAAAGTCCACCTGATAATAATACATTCGTATTTTATTTACATATTATTTGAAGAGCGCTTTTCATTACATGCAGAAATTACAAAGCTGTACATTAAAAATAAGGTAAAAAATGCTTTTAAAAGGCTAAAGTCTCAAAGCTAAAAAAGAAGGCTAGTATTGTACATGATATGCAGACAACCGAAGGAGGCAACAACCTTCCCAGAGGATGTGATGTTGACCAGGCCGGCACCAGAACCAGAGATCTGGTTCCACACCACCCATCCATGGCCAGGGCTGATGCCCAGAGAGGTAGACCCAAAGCTGCATGACAAGAGCACCGCAGAGCCCAGTGGAGCCTGGAGGGTGGATGTGTTACAGGAGTCATGGCAATGTTTGTTACCTAAAGGAGGAGTGATGGGTTTGGACGGTTATCAGGCTCATATACAAAACGTTGCAATGTAATGGTTAAGATATACAATTCTCAGCAGCATACATACATTTTTCTATTATAACCTAAATATAGGGTTTAAAGAATTACACCATTATTTTCCTGATGCACAACACACTCACGACAGGAAGCTTCTCTTCAATTTCTACTCTCCTATACATTTCTCTCATATCTCTACATAAAATGCTATATCTATATCATCTTAAGCACTTACCCATTGAAGCAACAGAGGTATAACATAATACCATCCAGAAAAAACAGCCATCAGTTTTGACCAAGAACATTTTCTGTATTTTAATGTATGGTGGTGAGTGGTATCAGAAATGTAAGTGAAAGTATCAGGCACATACATTCAGTAGCTACTACATGAGCAAGGTAAATGGCAAACCTCTGCAACTAAGTTCAGACACAGAAGGAATTGATTAGGTCACTTCCTGTCTGAGCAGCTGTGCCTCTTTCAATTCTTCCCATTTAATTTTATACATATCTGAAAACATTTAATATAGTGTTACATTTAAACGGGTACTTAGTTTTTTTTATATGTTATTCACATTATAACAATCACAAGTACTTAGATTATGTTCATGTAGACACCTTTTTCTGTGATTAACAACTATGAAGCATATTCATGCACATTAACCAGGTTATTTTAGTGCATGACACATATAGATAATTTATGTTCATAAATGCTTATTTTACTGTATTCACCCAAATACTATTTGTAGCTGCAGCCAATGGAACAAAGTTCTGAGCAGTAGCACAGATGGTCTTCTTACTCAGAAGACCACAGTAGCTTCCTGTTGAAGGGGGCCTTCAGTTGCAAGTGATATGCAAAGGTAAACCACACTCTGTAACAAGGTCTCTGTCTGTTGGATGGGTTGAAAATCAAGAGTGAGACAAGCATATGTACTGTAGATGAACCTTGGGTTGAAAGTATTTTTTTATTCTAATCCTCATGTTGACATGTCTTTTGACAAGAAAGTAGAGGTTGTAATGAACACACCTTCAATATGAATCCCTGTGTGCTACACAATGTTGACTAGAGAAAAGTATACAAAATACATGCATACAAATTAATATTGTAAAGACTAATCATGGAAATTAAAGAGGCAGACATTTTACTAAGATCAACCTGTAACGGTTTTCCTTAGGTGAAAGAGAGTCGGACCAAAATGCGGCGTGTAGATTACGATTCATGTTTAATGACAAACACACTAAACACAAACACAACAAAACAATAAACGTAATGAACGTAACGAAAACCGAAACAGCCTATACTTGTGTAAACTAACACAGAACAAGGACATCAGGACACTAAGGACAATCACCCACGAAACACTCAAAGAATATGGCTGCCTAAATATGGTTCCCAATCAGAGACAACGATAAACACCTGCCTCTGATTGAGAACCACTTCAGACAGCCATAGACTTAACTAGAACACCCCACTAAGCTACAATCCCAATACCAACACACCACATACAAAAACCCATGCCACACCCTGGCCTGACCAAATAAATGAAGATAACACAATACATTTCGACCAGGGCGTGACAGAACCCCCCCCCCCCCCTAAGGTGCGGACTCCCGGACGCACATCAAAACAATAGGGAGGGTCCGGGTGGGTGTCTGTCCACGGTGGCGGCTCCGGCGCGGGACCCAACTCTATCAATGTCTTAGTCCCTCTTCCTCGCGTCCTAGGATAGTTCACCCTCGCCGCCGACCATGGCCTAGTAGTCCTCACCCAGAACCCCACTGGACTGAGGGGCAGCTCGTGACTGAGGGGCAGCTCGTGACTGAGGGGCAGCTCAGGCAGGTAGTTGGACCCGGCAGATCCTGGCTGGCTGGCGGTTCTGGCAGTTCCTGGCTGACTGGCGGATCTGGAAGAGTCTGGTTGACTGGCGGATCTGGAAGAGTCTGGCTGACTGGCGGATCTGGAAGAGTCTGGCTGACTGGCGGATCTGGAAGAGTCTGGCTGACTGGCGGATCTGGAAGAGTCTAGCTGACTGGCGGATCTGGAAGAGTCTGGCTGACTGGCGGATCCTGGCTGACTGGCGGATCTGGAAGAGTCTGGCTGACTGGCAGATCTGGAAGAGTCTGGCTGACTGGCGGATCTGGAAGAGTCTGGCGGATCTGGAAGAGTCTGGCTGACCTGGTAGAGTCTGGCTGACTGGCGGATCTGGAAGAGTCTGGCTGACCTGGAAGCGTCTGGCTGACTGGCGGATCCTGGCAGACTGGCAGCTCTGGCTGCTCCATGCAGGCTGGCAGCTCTGGCTGCTCCATGCAGGCTGGCAGCTCAGGTTGCTCCATGCAGGCTGGCAGCTCAGGCTGCGCTGAACAAGCAGGAGACTCCAGCAGCGCTGTAGAGGAGGAAGGCTCTGGCAGCGCTGAACAGGCGGGAGACTCCGGCAGCGCAGGAGAGGAGGAAGGCTCTGGCTGCGCTGAACAGGCGGGAGACTCCGGCAGCGCAGGAAAGGAAGGCTCCGGCAGCGCTGGAGAGGCGAGGCGCACTGTAGACCTGATGCGTGGTGCTGGCACTGGGCCGAGGACACGCACAGGAAGCCTGGTGCGGGGAGCTGCCACCGGAGGGCTGGTGTGTGGAGGTGGCACAGGATGGGCTAGACCGTGAAGGCGTACTGGAGATCTTGAGAGCAGGGCTGGCACAGGACGTGCAAGGTTAGGGAGGTGCACAGGAGGCCTGGTGGACGAGTATGAAGGACGAGTATGAAGCGCTGACCCAGGTGCCATCAAATCCCGACACGCTCCGTCGGGCGAATTCCATGTTTAAAGCACCAACACAGCAACTCCCTCATTTCTCTCTCCTCCAATTTCCCCATTAACTCCTTCACAGTCTCTGCTTTGCTCACCTCCAACACCGGCTATGGTTCTGGTCTCCTCACGATACACAGGGAGAGTTGGCTCAGGTCTGACTCCTGACTCTGCCACACTCTCCCTGAGCCCCCCCCCAATAAATTTTTGGGGCTGACTCTAGGGCTTCCTTCCGCGCCGCCGTGCTTGCGTCGCCAACCTCATTCTCTCGTAACCTTCTGCACACTGCTCCATCGAATCCCAGGCGGGCTCCGGCACTCTCCCTGGGTCGACCGCCCACCTGTCTATCTCCTCCCAAGTTGTGTAGTCCAGATATTGTTGCTCCTGTTGCTTCTCCTCATACCAGCGCCTCCAAGCTCTCGCCGCCTCCAGTTCTTCTTTGGGGCGGCGATATTCTCCAGGCTGATCCCAGGGTCCTTCTCCGAACAATTCGTCCTCCCATGTCCATTCCTCTCTTTGTTGCTCCTGCCTGTTACCACGCCTCTTGGTCCTGTTGTGGTGGGTGATTCTGTAACGGTTTTCCTTAGGTGAAAGAGAGTCAGACCAAAACGCAGCGTGTAGATTACGATTCATGTTTAATGACAAACACACTAAACACAAACACTACAAAACAATTAACGTAACGAAAACTGAAACAGCCTATACTTGTGTAAACTAACACAGACCAAGGACATCAGGACACTAAGGACAATCACCCACAAAACACTCAAAGAATATGGCTGCCTAAATATGGTTCCCAATCAGAGACAACGATAAACACCTGCCTCTGATTGAGAACCACTTCAGACAGCCATAGACTTAACTAGAACACCCCACTAAGCTACAATCCCAATACCAACACACCACATACAAAAACCCATGCCACACCCTGGCCTGACCAAATAAATGAAGATAAACACAATATATTTCGACCAGGGCGGGACACAACCATATTTGTTATCATTATAAATGTATTTATTATTACTTGGGTCTTTTGGAGGATCTCAATTGGACACACATTTAAAAGCGATACGCTAATCCTTTTATCTATAACATGTCTTGCACACAACTTGTTCAATTGGTATTTGCACTTTACACATTTATTTGGGGATTCCACCCCTCTAGAAGTCCTTTGCTTGATGACGCATGAGTGGAGGAGAGTCATTTCATACAAGCGCATTTGTTTTCACGTTTCACTACGCGATTACCTTTGACCTTTTTCAAAAGCAGGCAAGGAGAGGACAGAGGCCAGGACGCGAGGAGTCGAGCAAAACCAATTGAGTCTCTCTCTTCGTCTTGTCACTATAGTTTTTGTAACTATTGTGTGTGTTGTCACAAAATACAGTCACCATGACTACTCAAGCAACTTGCTTCCTTTTTAACAAGTTAAGACAAATCATCTGTTGACGTGACATAACTTTGTGGTTAAAACCAAAGACTGACACTGCAGACAACCAGGAAATCGTTTCTATATTGAATTTCTTTTCCAACCTGGTTCATGCTTTGCAAATCATAAAACAGTCATAGCCATGCTACATCTGCCAACACAGTCTGAGTAGCTCATATCAGACATCTCATGCAACACCTTTCATCAATTTAAATAAAAAATGGGGAATGTTTGTCAATCTAGTTTGTTGTTTAATCTAAGTTGTTAGACATGTGCTCTCGTAGCTCTCATACCCTGGTGACAGAAAGCAACTTTGTAGCGGTACACAGAGGGCCTCTTATCACCTTTGTTAGAGTAATGTCACTGTCTGTGGTCCAGACTGGATACAGCTGAAACCCACTTTCAGTTCTGCTGGTCTGCTGGAGACAAGGGAGAGAGAGGAGTTACAGGAAACATATCAACATATCAATACAAGTTTAAAATGCTCCCTGCAAAAACAGAAGTGAAAATACACACCTACTGTTTCCATTTCACGCTAAATGTATTATGTCATGTATTTGTATTGTAATGATACATTGTACTGTATGTAATGTGCTGCATGTCAAACACTTTCATATAGGATCAATATCATACCAAATGTATTGTGAACACACAGCATGTCTTTTGTATTTGTGTATCATGATCTGTACAAATAAGTAGTAATCCACAAACAAACACCTTTTGGTACGACTTCACAGTGGTGCACAGGGCAGGGGCACGCCACTCCAAGTCGGCCCTGTACTGCAGATGGGTGCCGCCACTGTGAGAGGGCCGTGTGCAGTGGAGAGGGTGCCACAGTGTCGGGCGAGCAGGCCTGTCTGCTGTGAGCTGCAGACTGCCGCTGTGGGTGAACGGGGGCAGCAGCAGGGACAGAACACAGACCTACATCCGGTGCTACAGTGGATAGAGGCACAGCCAAGGCCACCATTGGAAGAGGTGGCAGCGCTCTCACTCGCGACAAAGGGTTGTGGTCAAAGTTTGAGAGACGCGGCTGGCTGATGGTGTGTGCTACAGTGGGCATGGAAGGAGACAGCTACGGGAGAGGAGAGGTGGCGGTCCCAAAAGCATTGCGGACTGGACACTTTGCGGGTCACAAAATCACTCCGCCGCCTCCATCAGGGCTTTTACTGGGGACAGCACATGGAGGACTTTTGCCGGAGCTGTGACAACTGCACAGCAAAAAAAGGGCCCTCCAGCTCCAACAGTTCCCGGTGGGAGGGGATGTAGTTGGGCCACTCCCCACCACAGACAGTGGAAACCTCTGGGTACTCATAGCCATGGACTATTTCACCAAATAGTCTGGGACCAGGAGGCAGAGACCATTGTCGACTCCCTGACAGCAGGGATTTTCTGCAGGTTCGGTGCTGCGTAGTCCATCCACAGCGACCAAGGCAGAAACTTTGAGTCCCGTGTGTTCGCCACCATGTGTGAGAGGCTGGGTATGCAAAAGACCCGCACTCCTCCTCTCCATCCTCAAAGTGATCATGTGAACAGCCACTGAGGAAAAAACAAACACTTGTTGACTTGGCAATCAAGACAAACTGGCACAGACAGACAGAAAACATAGGCATAAATACCCAGGAAATAGGTGGAGAAGATGGGCGACACCTGGAGGGGGGTGGAGACAAGCACAAACTTTTTTCTACAACTATGATTACAAATAGACTACAAAGAGCTTTCTACGTGTGACAACTTTTTTTCTTTTTTCTTGTAGTCAATTCCCTGCCAAAAGTCAGGTGACCAAAGCGCTTCCAAATATGGAGTTGCATGTTTGCCATATCTCTCCTAGGTACAAATCTTTTTGGCTCTCATTTTACCTAAGGCCCTTGGAAATGACCTGCATATCTGCAGTTTTAAAAACATTCTAATGCAATATATATCGATTTACAAATACAAATCAAAAGGTGTTTGTTAGTGGATAGTGATTTACAGTTGTGGAAAGTGATTTACATTTGTGGATTGGAACTTATTTGTATAGATCATGATACACAAACACAAAATGCATGCTGTGTGTTCACAAAACATTTGGCATGATATTGATCCCATACTTTTACACAACCCAAGGGTTTACATGACAACAAGGCAAGAGCCACCACCCCCCACAACCCCCACCGTCTGTCTGTCTGACAGTGAGGTTGTGATGTCATCACCTCATAGCATTGAGCACACCAGAATAACTTTTTTCATGTGCAGTGTACGGAAGAGCATATATCAGAAGTTATAAAACAACTTTTGATAGGTTATAAGCAAGTTACGATCAGACTGATTTGGTTTAAGCAGTTTATTTTTCTCAGATCTAACATGTTCCACTAGAAACATGATTCGAGGACACATTTTGCTAACTGGTATGTATTCTGTTTTTGAGCATTAGGCATTCATTCATTCAATTAATGTAAAGAGTGATAAAAGGTCTGTATTGTCGCTTCAGACCTGACATCTCTTGGTTTTACAGTGATATGCACAGTAGCAGGCTTCAACATTTTCACAAAACCAGTAAAGCATTTTCCGAACGATGATAAACTATTTGGGCAAACTACTGTTCAGTCCAAAGCTGGGTAAGTCACTATGGCATCATCTGTTATATGTTATGTCAAATGAATTTGTGTTCATGTAATATAGACCTAGAGTACTGTATTACATCTAGATTAGGTTCTCCTTATCCATGCTTTCTTATGAAATTCAACAGGGTATTGGTTACATCACCAAATTCTAGACCTCAGAAAGTATTCAGCTGTGGTCTGGAAAAATGCACAGAACTCAATATCTCAGGTAAACTATGCCACTCCTGCTAATACACATTTCAGAAGTAGGTTCAGTTATCCTAGTACATTTCAGGGCTTGTTTTTTGTTATCCATATGCTGAATCCAAGTCAACTTTATTTGTAGCCAATGCAGGTAAAGGACTCCGACCCATCGTGGCATTGACCAACAGTTTGACTGGGGAGAAGGAGCGGCACATGGTATTTATTCTACAACAGTTTTCTACATTCATAGAGATATTTATTTAATATCTCTATCTCTATTTAACCTGCTGTGTTGCCTTGTATTGAGTCATTTAATTTGCCATTCACAATAAGTCACTCATGATTGCCATTCACAATAAGTCACTCATGATTGCCATTCACAATAAGTCACTCATGATTGTCGTGAATTTTTATGATATTTGTCCATGATTTGTACATGATGACACAGTATATTGGCTGTATGACAAATAGTTATAGTAGTTCAAGTCAACTAAGAGCTGTGTTGTATTAAATTTCTGTGTATAAATGAGATGGGGAGTGAGGAGTGAAGTATTAGGGGGGGGGGGCTGCAGGTCAGGGTGGTTGCCATGGGTACTTGTACAGCAGTAAATCACATAAGAGTAGCAGCAGAATCGTCGCCTAGTCAATTGTCTCTCAGCAAAGCCACAGCTTCCTCCTCTGTAAGCGTCAGATGCTAGTAACGTCTGCCTTTCACACGACATCTCTTTCAGCATGAAAAATGGGTCCCACTCTTCCGTTAACACTTTTTCTGATGTAACTGATTATTTTCTGCTACTGTTAGATTGTTTTTGCTAGATGGACTCGCAGAGAAAGACCACACCTGGTCTAAAACAATACATAATTGTCTGTAAGTTTAGCATAGAAATGCTTCCTCAAACTCTGTTGATAAGATTATTGAGAGTGTACTCTGACTGTGTCTGCTGCAGATATTAGTCGTGTTCTCACCATTAAGTGTCACTGTGGTCACGTTCAGACAGACACTTGCATGCACGCAGGCATCCACATCCGCTTTTTGAGCACAAGGTGTAGGAAATACCATACACTGCCCTGGAACATTACAGTGTCATGTCTCAAGACTGAGAAAAAGTCACCGATATGTTTCCTGTTCCACTTCAGACATCATATTTTTTATCTTCAAAGAAAGGTGTTTGTCCATCGAATTAAGAAAAGTTCAAATCGTCTTTATCTTGGGCCCTATGTTGCTCCAGGAATTAAGAGGATTACGTCAGTAAGCAAATTATCTTGTACACTATCAAACTGATCGGGCCATAGAGTTATCCTGCTCAACAGTATGCCATGTGGCCTGATGACTTGCTCTGCTCTCCTCTCACCAGGTCTGCCAACAGGTCAGGAAGAAGAAGAACACGAATGAGGATCTTAATGCAAACTGTACACTCCTGTCTGGCCTTCTGAAGCATGAGTTGTATTATCCTGCCACGCTAGGTAGGCATTCCTATGATACTGAACCGATGGACACAGCTGTTGAAAAGTTAGATCTCAGATGAACATAGGGAAATGTAGACTATGGAAACACACGGTACATCCGAGCCATATATGGAGTGTAAAGTTAGTAACGAATGTCTACATGTTCTGAATTTAAGTTGTAGATCAACTGGAAAGAAACATCTCCATCAATAACAACAACAACAATAACAACAACAACAACAACAACAACAACAGTGATGAGCATGATGAGAAGGATGGTGGGTCTACATTTATTACAAATACAGGGAAGTGATGTTCATGTTTGTTTTTTTGTTCATGTACGATATCGCTGTTTTGTTTTTAGATCCTGGGACTGAGATTGCATTTGTACTTGATGGATCTGGTAGCATTGAAAGTGAAGACTTTAAAAGGGCTAAAGATTTCATCACAAATGTGATGAAAAATGTTTGGGAGAAGTGTTTCAATGTAAGTATTGATCAACATTAATGCACACTTCAACAAAAGATTTGGCAATAAAACTGTGCTTCTCTTGAATTGGCATTAAATAAAATGAATGATAATGCTTTATTGTGATAACAAAATAAATTGTGTTTTCTTTTTAGTGTGAATTTGCTATTGTTCAGTATGGATCGGCAATCAGAACTGAACTGTCATTGAATGAGAAAGACGGGTCAAAAGCTATTGAAACGGTCAAAAACATTGAACAGATCAAAAACGCCACAATAACTGCTTCAGCTATTATCTATACAATGTAAGTACCATACTATTATCTATACAATGTCAGTACCATACTATTATCTATACAATGTCAGTACCATACTATTATCTATACAATGTCAGTACCATACTATTATCTATACAATGTAAGTACCATACTATTATCTATACAATGTCAGTACCATACTATTATCTATACAATGTCAGTACCATACTATTATCTATACAATGTCAGTACCATACTATTATCTATACAATGTCAGTACCATACTATTATCTATACAATGTCAGTACCATACTATTATCTATACAATGTCAGTACCATACTATTATCTATACAATGTCAGTACCATACTATTATCTATACAATGTCAGTACCATACTATTATCTATACAATGTCAGTACCATACTATTATCTATACAATGTCAGTACCATACTATTATCTATACAATGTCAGTACCATACTATTATCTATACAATGTCAGTACCATACTATTATCTATACAATGTAAGTACCATACTATAGGCCCATATTTTATAAAATTTAGATTGCAAATATCATTACATTGTTGAGCTTTGTTTAAATTTGTATTTTCAGTGAACATGTTTTTGTTCCTGAGAATGGGTCCAAAGAGGACTCCAAGAAAATGATGATAGTGGTGTCAGATGGAGCAATATCCCTTTGGGATAAGACACATTTGGAAAAAGCAAAGAACTTGCTTGAAACAAAAAATATCACCAGATTTGCTATTGGGGTGAGTTTTCTCATTTGTGTATCTTTTAATTCATCTTCCTGACTAAAGTAACAGGTTTAATCGATTCAATTAAAAAGTTAGCTCATATTCTGGTATGTCAAGACATAGATTTTCTCTGTACATTTATGAATCACAGGTTGGTAATCAAATCAAAATAGACGAGTTGAAGAATATTAGCAACAGTGAGAGTAACCTGTTCTTGGTTGGTGACTATAAAGCCTTGGAGGGCATCCTCTCCAAGCTAAAGACCAGTATCATCAAAGGAATCGAAGGTAACACTAAAAGGCTGTAATCATCAGTGTAACCTTAACATTTGTGTCCAATTATTGTCATATACTGTATGTGTGCAATTTAATGTAGGGGTCTAGGGTAGTCTAACACTGAGAAGGCTGTAAGGTGCAATTTGCATTTCTGACTCACTTTAAAGCAAAATGTTTGTGTTGCTCCGATTTATGAACCAGGAATCAAGCAGGGGGATGGCTTTCAATTTCAACTCGCCGAGGCTGGATTCAGTAATCACATTGCACTAGATGTAAGTTGTTTGGTTTTCACACACTGGTTTTCTAGTTGGTTTAAGGCCAAAGTCTGCAGTCTGACCATATCTGAGATGCAGTTTGAGGATCATAATAGTATCTCTATCCACTCTCTGTTTTTTTATTGGCTTCTGGCTATAACATCCTTTCCCTCCTTCTCCTAGGGGTCCTTACTGTTCGGCGCTGTGGGGGCCAATGACTGGAGTGGAGGAGTGATCTTAAAACACCCCAAGGAGAATAAGGTCACCTTCTTAAATGGGTCATCCTCAGAGCCAAGGTTCTCCTACTTAGGTAAGTTATGGACATGTAATCTCGGTTATCCAGAAGTAAAATTCTCGCAAAGTTTAATTCGTCCACGACAGATTATGGGACATGCCATTTCAAACACAAAGTTTCTGAAGGTTTCTGTTTTGTATTCCTCATCCTCATCCCGAGGCCATAACTGAAGGTCAGAGCTGCCAACTCTCACGCATTGGCCACGAGACACACAAATTTGTCCCTCTTCTCACCTCTTATATCTCAAATATTGAAAACTACTGCATATATTTTTCCAATTAGTCCATTAGATAGTCAGCGTGTTATGTTTTCAACTGTGCTCCAAATCGTTTTGAAATCAGAGAATCTGCGCCTGCAATTTAACATCACGGGCGGAACTTCTATCATTGTCCTGTCTTGCCACAGCAGGAGAGAAAAGGTTCTTCTCTGAGTTTATAAACAGTAAAAAGAGCAGCATGGGAGCTCTGTTTGATGAACAATGTTACTCCTGTCCCTACTGCAGAATGCAGCCTTTTGACATCATGTACTAACGTCGATTTAATCCTCACTATGTATGTTTGGTAGGGTGACCTGATTTGTAACTCTGAAAATCATTTTGACAAACAGATTTTGAACCAAAAAGTATAAGTTTGATTCTAGAGGGGGGACAATACATAATGATTTGGTTAGGGTGTAGGGATAGATTTATGTAATCTTAGAGGAACACAACTGTTATTCCCCACACTCATTTTATTATTCTACTTCTTACAAATTTTGAAAGTGTAATCACATATTTGAAATCTGATATGCCTACTTGTATTTTTGCAGCCATTCATGGGCACTTTTGAATAGTCATAGAAATTAGCATGGGATATTAAATGCTCCAGGTATCAAATATAATTTTTTGACATTTTAGTGTTGTGCACATGCTAGGTAGAAATGGTGAGGGGACTCTCAAATCACCATATTTTGTCTATGTAAAGAAAAATGATGGCAAGGATATTCAACTAGTAGGCATAAACCACTTGAACATTTATATTCATTAGATTTTCCTTGAAGGTTGGGTGATTTTGCGAAATTTGCCCTATTTTAAAGTGAGAGTTGACCCAAATGACAAAATATAATTTGGTTACCCACTGCCATCAACCATTAATATGAACATTTCCTGTGCAGAGCCTTGTTGTAGTGAAAACACTCCCCAGCATGTGTCACATACAACCTTCCACCTGAGAACAGAGATCAGTCCCTGATTCCAAGCTTCCCACTGTTTCTAGAATTTGAATCTCATTTCATTATCATCTGAATAAAGTGTCAAACCTCCTAAAAATATTACCATGCTTTAAATGTAATCCCCCAACAATCTAAAAGTAACAAAGTCGTCGAATTTGGAGTGTTCGTTTAATGTTCAAAGCATCCTGAATACACCTGACCTGTGTTTTTTTATTTATTTTTAATCCACCCTAGTCATAGGCCTAACCCATGTCAAAATACGTAGAATTGCAGGAACTTAGCTATAAAACAGTACAATGTTCCTGGGGGATGACTCTCAGTGCCCTTTCTTGGGGTTGTGCCAAGGGGCAGTGAAATTCACATAGCATATCTCATATCTTTCTTCAGAAGTTGGCAGTCCTTCTTGAATGTATTCTGTTAACTTCTGTCTGTGTGTCCCAGGTTACAGTGTTGTGTCTGCCATGGGCCCCTCAGGGACTCTGTACATCTCAGGGGCCCCTCGTCACAGCCTGACTGGTGGGGTCTTTGTCTTTATTGCAACTTCACACAAACTGCAGGAAATACTACTGGGTGACCAGGTATGTGTATATGTGTATAACAGATATATTGTGAAATCCAAGAAATCTAAGAAATCAACTTGGACAGGTACTGTATCAATCTTTGGTTCCACTGTTAATAGTACACAACCTGATGCTTACTGCCATCGTGCGGAGGTTACAAATAATAACCCAAATCTCGACTCTACAGGTGGGCTCTTACTTTGGCTCTGTGTTATGTGCCCTGGACTTTAACGGGGACACTAAGACAGACTACCTGCTTGTAGGAGCACCATACTTCCACCAGAGAGGAGAGGAGGGCAGAGTGATCATCTTCAAGCTAAACCAGGTCAGTAGAAATGCACTCGTAAAATTGTATTTCGGCGCTCATAACTGCACTTTTCTGATGGTTGTGAGGGTTGTGTCCCAGGCCCAGGGTAAGTTTGATAAGGAGTCCTGGGAGTGGCATGGGCTGGACAGCTACATATATGCCAGATTCGGTTCGGCCATCTCTTCTGTTGGAGACCTGGATGGAAACGGATACAATGACGTGGCAGTTGGAGCTCCTCTGGAGGAAGATGAGACATGTGGCTGTTCTGGAAGCATCTATATCTATAACGGAGTCCAAGAAGGACTTCAGAGGGACCACTCTCAGGTGATTTAGTAGAAGTCTAGCTTGCTGACAAAGAGCCTCTTGCTATGATCCTGATGTCTGCAGTGTAAGGACTTTATACAGAACCCAAACATGACATCACACATAGTGTTGTTCTTGTTCTTACTTCTAGAGAATTAAAGCTGCACAGTTTGAGATGAAACTCCGCCACTTTGGCCAGTCTGTGAGTGCATTCTCTGACAAAAAAAGTGCCGACAGGAGGAGACAGCTTTACATCAGTGTCGGGAGCCAAGGCACTGTCACTGTCCTGAAGTGAGTATAGACAGCAGGAATATTTGTCCAGGAAGCCCTGTAATGTATATGTCCACCACAGATGTGTATACTGTTTCATTTAGTAGAATGCTCTTTAAAAAAAAGGTGCTACCTAGAACCCCAAGAGTTCGCTTTACGGTTCTAGGTAGCAGCTTGTTTAAAGAGTGTATGCGCTGTTCATTTACTGAATAATCTCAAAACTCTGAATTTCTACCAGAACAATCCCTGTCATCGTGTTTAAACCCAAGCTGACCATGAAGCCTAACACCATCCCCACATCTGCGCAGACAAACTCAAAAACCAAGATGGAGCAGGTCACCCTGGCCATCTGCTTCCAAGCACAAAGGGGAAATATTGGCCGTATGTACAGTACAGTTCTCATCACCCATCGTCTCAGTTGATATAAACTAGAAAATGGAGATGTATTTTCTTGGAACTACTGAATCACTTCTTTTGTTCCATGATTGGCTTATTTTTCAGCTGGTGAAGAACTTCCCATATCTTACAACATAGATCTGGATGCAGGTCAAAACAAAAAGCGCCTGTCTTTTGAGGACAAAGCAAATGGGGAAGGCATCTTCACTATACTTTCTGATACAAACTGCCTTAACCCCATCAAACTGTTTTTTACGGTAGGTTTCTGAGGCGTCTACATTCATTACAAATATTATCTTTAAATCTCTATTTTAAAGTATGAACAGTCTCCAGTAAGACTTACTGATTAAACTTAATCACACGAGAGAGAGGGATAGACACATGTTGTTTCTTCTCTCTTTCAGGGTTGCTATGACTGCTTCTCACCGATAGAGATCAAGCTAAACTTCAAGTTGAATACCACTGAACCACCTCTCCGCATTCTGGATTTCTGTACTCCCACAGAGTTCACAGAAAAGGTGAGCATTTGGTAGCCTACTCAACAAAGTTGTGAAAAACTGTTCAAGAGTCATTTTAAATTATAATAATTATTATGCTATCGTATGTGCTGTCAATTGAAATCTTCAGATTCAATTTGAGAAGGAGTGTGAGGTGAAAGACAAATGCAGGGGAAACATATCCCTATCTGATTCAAGGCTGAGGTAAATTCGTTTTCAATCACAATGCCATTATTTTTCTATATCGTGTCTTCTCCTGTCTACAAACATCTTTAACAAGGTAGAAATAATAAGTCATTGATTTTATACCCAAACAGATGATTTATTGTCCTTTTTATCCTGTCATTTGTGTAACAGCAAGGATATGGTCATAATCGGAATGACTCAGAACTTGATGATTGACTTCAATCTGACCAACTTTGGGGATAGTGCCTACATGACAACACTTGTCCTGGCATATCCCAACATGCTCCTTTTTAACAAGTTCACAATGGTAATTTCTCCTCACTGAAACAGAAATCAATTTATTGAGTCCTTAGAACAAGATTTGGGGTTGGAAATATTAGATCAGCTTTGTTGCATTGACTGGACAAAGGAGTCAGCAACTGACTGACTATTGTTCTGTTAATCATTCACAGAAAATGGAAGGGTCTGTTTGTGAGAACCAAGTTAAAGAGAACACTTCTTATTTGAAGTGTCATCTCTTACATCCAGTCTTCAAGAAAAATACCCAGGTACTGATACCCATCATGACTTCACTAATACAGCCTAGTGGCATTGCTCAAGCTAAATGTCTCCCATCAAAATCGAAATGTCCTTTTTCTCTGACCTGTCAACATGTTCCTTTTTTATTTTGATACCCTAGGTACATTTCTCCATCTCCTGGCAGCTTGTGAACAAGAAATCAGAGATGCGAGAGGCTGAGATCACAGCAAACCTAACATGGTTTGAATCTTTCCATACTGATTCTTCTTAAATGATCTTCTTGTTGAGTAAAAATTTAGCATTTTATTTGAATGAAGTTGTCTATATTCGTCCTTCCTATCATTGTTTTTAGTGAGAATGGTGGCACCCAGGTTTTGTATTTTAAGACGTACCACTTTGGAATAAAGAATGCTTTAAAGGTCCAACTGACTGGGTGAGTTAAGACTGAAAGAAGCAAGAGAGGGATGATTTCAAGGCAAATAATGTATTTTTAAATCCTACTTAATGCTGTTGAATGCTGGATTTCAATTACATTCAATTCATCTTGATTTTTCTGCTACCTTGTTGTTTACAGGGAGGCCACACCGAACATTGTAAAACTCACGGACCAAACCATTGAGAATAAAGACCTGACATTTAAGTTTCAGGTATGCTTGCAATGTTTTAATCTTTCTATAATGTGTTCAAATCAAATTAAATTTATTTATAAAGCCCTTTTTACATCAGCCGATGTCACAAAGTGCTTATATAGAAACCCAGCCTAAAACCCCAAACAGCAAGCAATGCAGATGTAGAAACAGAGTGGCTAGGAAAAACTCCCTAGAAAGGCAGGAACCTAGGAGGAACGTAGAGAGGAACAAGGCTCTGATGGGTGGCCAGTCCTCTTCTGGCTGTGCCTGCTGGAGATTATAAGAGTGCATGGCCATTTAGGCTAGATTGATCTTCAAGATGTTCAAACATTCATAGATGACCAGCAGGGCCAAATAATAATCACAGTGGTTGCAGAGGGTGCAACAGGTCAGCACCTCAGAAGTAAATGTCAGTTGACTTTTCATAGCCGAGCAATGAGAGGTCGAGAGAGAGGTCGAGTCAGTCAGTCAGTCCGAGACAAGGCAAAAACGTCTGGTGAACAGGTCAGGGTTCCATAGCCGCAGGCGGAACAGTTGAAACTGGAGCAGCAGCACGACCAGGTGGACTGGGGACAGCCAGGAGTCATCAGGCCAGGTAGTCCTGAGGCAGAGAGAATTAGAGGGCACATACTTAAATTCACACTTAAATTCACACTTACTTAAATTCACTTAAATTCACACAGGACACCAGAGAAGACAGGAGAATTACACCAGATATAACAGACGGACCCTAGCCCCCTGGCACATAGACTTTCGCTGCATAGATAATGGAGGCTGAGATGGGGGAGGGGGGAAACCAGGCAGGATATAACCACACCCATTTTGCCAAAGCACAGCCTCCAAACCACTAGAGAGTCAACAGACCACCAACTTACTGAATATAGCCCACAAAGATCTCCTCCACCGCACGAGCTCGGGGGGGTGCAAAGCAGGACAGGAAGACCACGTCAGTGACTCAACCCACTAAATGACACACCCCTCCTAGGGACGGCATAGAAGAGCACTAGAGAGCCAGTGACTCAGCCCCCGTAATAGAGTTAGAGAAAGAGAATCCCAGTGGAGAGAGGGGAGCCGGCCAGGCAGAGACAGCAAGGGCGGTTGTCCACACAGTGCCTTGCCATTCACCTTCACACCCCTGTGCCAGACTACACTCAATCATAGGACCTACTGAAGAGATGAGTCTTCAGTAAAGACTTAAAATGTTGAGACCGATTCTGCATCTCTCACATGGGTAGGCAGACCATTCCATAAAAATAGAGCTCTATAGGAGAAAGCCGTGCCTCCAGCTGTTTGCTTAGAAATTCTATGGACAATAAGGAGGCCTACGTCTTGTGACTGTAGCGTATGTGTAGGTATGTACGGCAGGACCATATCGGAAACATAGGTAGGAGCAAGTACATGTAATGCTTTGTAGGTTTACAGTAAAACCTTGAAATCAGCCCTTGCCTTAACAGGAAGCCAGTGTAGAGAGGCTAGCACTGGAGTAATATGTACACATATGTTGGTTCTAGTCAAGATTCTAGCAGCTGTGTTTAGCACTAACTGAAGTTTATTCAGTGCTTTATCGGGGTAGCCAGAGAGTAGAGCATTGCATTAGTCTAATCTAGAAGTGACAAAAGCATGACAAAAGCATGTCTTTAATGTGCTTGCTGAAAGCAAGACCACTCTAGAATTGTACATACATATTACTATTCCACCCACTCTAGTGCTTAAACCACCTATAAGCTATTGAGACCAAACAAACTTTAGAATGTCCAGACTGTTCCAACTTATAACATAATTGTTTATGCTATTTATACTTTGTGTGCCATAACAACATTTGCATAAATTAGCATAAACCATCATGAATTCGATGTCAACCACAAGAACAAAGTGACACTTCAAATGCAACTGCTCAATAACCATTTCAAATAAAAACATTAAAAAATGAACATTTTCAAAACGTTATAAATGATAACAATTCAAATTAGATCAAATTAGCATAAAATAACCCACCAACAACAACAGTAACTGTTGGAAGCTCAAGCTCGTTCAAGCTAGAGACACCAAACCAACTTTCACATGTTCAGGCTATCCTATTCTATCAATCAAATTATCCTTCAAGACAAGCGAGCAAGCACACACATTTTATCAGGAAATTCTATAATGTGTTCTATAATGTGTATGTTTGCATCTTTCTTCAAATATTTTCTCCCTTCCAGCTTCACGGTGAGAACAAATACAATGCAACTATGCGCGTTAACATTACAATAACAGTACAGGCACGTCACACCAAAATTACAATCAAGAGTATTACACCTAAGGTATGTTAAAAACATCCAGACATTTCTATTGTTCTAATATTTGGTACCCAGTATTCGGTCCCTGACATAATCATTTGGTTTGGATTCCAGGAGAGATGTGGAAATCCAGAAGTAAATGTGAGTTCCATCCTTTCTCATTACACCTATAATATAAAATGATTAATGAAATCAAAATATTATGCAGCATATTTGCCTTAATTTGTCAGCCAAAAAATGACAAATAAGAAATATATTAGCCAAAGTAACTTATATCTACAATGGTTAAATGTCACTATTTTGACATAATGAGAACATGTTGCCTTTTGAGTAGTAAATATGTGTTCTTCCTCCAGGCCTTCGGGGAGTATCTCATTCAGTGTTCAATGACAGATGTACAGGAAATCACGGTTGAGGCTGAGGCTTCAATCAGAGAGTTTTCGGTGGGTAGATGCACCTTTATTGACTTCCTCTGCAATATAGAGATGAAGATCCTTACACGTTTTACGATTTTTATGGTCAAAATGCTTTGTTGTGATCATCCATCATCAATCATTACAGGGTACATCTGAGAAGATTACAGCTAAAGCCACTCTGGGATTTGATGAAGACCGATTCGAAGCACTGGAATTGAGATCGATGGAATCAGTGGGTTAAACATTCAATAATAGAGATGTCAGATTAAAATAATTGAATACAATAGTTGAACAATTATATTTCTTATTGGAAAAGTTTACCGATCTTGCTCTGTCTGCTCTGCTTTGTGGTTCTGCTTCCTAGGTGGAGGTGATGATTATCAAACTGGCAGTGGAGAAATCATTGCCCGTCATCATTGGAGGCTCCATTGGAGGCTTTCTATTTCTAGCGATAATCATTGTCATACTCGTTAAGGTAATAATGAGTGTTTTTGATGTTTTTGTACATCGAATACATGTTCAACTATTTAGCTGGGCTTGATTGAGCTTGCATGAACCAATAGAGAAATTGTAGAAGTGCAAACCCTGCCAATCTGGCACCCAAGACAGGCTAAATCAAACACTAAAACTACTTGAAAGATTTAAATTTGAACCCAGGTCTGACTGCAATGTGTGCACAGTACATTATTTCGGTTAAAGTATCAAGGCGTCACTATTCTAATCTTTCCTTTTCGAACTTGCAGTGTGGCTTTTTCAAACGACGCCATCAAAAGGAAATAGCAATGGATGCTGAGTGATGCTTTGTCACTGGTAAGATAAGTGCTGAATGCTAAATTAGCCTTTTGAAAGCTGGAGCCTTGTGTAACTTGGGGGATTTTACCATAAAACAATATTCCAACTGCACGCTGGATCTGCATGGTGTTCCACTGAACTTTAGCCTTAGCAGCCAAAATGCCCATAAGAAATTTGCATTGTTGAGTGATTTAATGAGAACTTTGAAATATGATAAAGCCATGTGATCCAAGAGACGCTTTGTTTTGAGTATTTTGTTAAATGGTTTTTTTGTATTTTTTTGAGTATTGTACATTCATACATATTCAGATAATTGACTTAGCCTACGGTGATGACTGTTTTAAAATATTTTATATTGTACGGTTTTATACAAAATATTACTCAATTAGAATATAGCACACTTTTTAAAATTGACTCATGTTTGTATTATGAGAACTTTGAAATATGACAAAGCCACATGATTGTTGAACCACTTTGTTTTGAATTTGTTCATTATTTTGTTACGTATTGCATATTTCTACATATGGAGATAAGTGACTTACACTGTGATGTCTGTGTTTTTAAAGTATTCTATACTGTAAGGTTTACTATAAAATATTACTCATATTTCTTGTGTACATTTATTATTTACCTTGGTGTAAATTGCCTCAACGTTTTTGTTTGAAAATGTTTTCTCTAAAGAACTAAATACAAAGATTAAATGAAAAATATTATCTTGAAAGCAAAACATGATTTTTCTGTTATAAATCTCAACATGCTTTGTAAAAAGGTTAAATAAAGTCTCAGCTGCTGTTGAAGTTTATTTTTTTATTTTGAGATTGATGAGTGAGAACATAGAGCAAGGCTTTCCTTCACTATATTCATAATGGAAATAATAACCTAGACCTGTGACCTTATGGTGAAGTTACATACTTCAAACTTTTTACATTTTGCAAACTGTTGACAGACAGCTTTAACATCTTCGCCTCCGATTGAAACCCACACATAGGCCTACTGATCTGTTATTGACTGATCTGTTATTTACAGTAAAACCAGTAACAAAAGCATCCCTGCCTTTCAAAACGTGGGTCTCATGCAAAAGCAGAAATCGTTCACATTCTAATGTGTACTGTTGTTTTGTACAGAACATCATAGGATGTGGGAAAATGTTGCATCAACTTACACCTGTGACCTGCAGATGCACATCTATGTCACGTGATTTATTCTAAGCCTGCCACACATTTCTTGTAAATCACTCTGCTCTACAGTGTGCTGTTAATCCCCCCTCCCTATTGGACAACTGGTTGTCAAGTTAATGCTTTTTGTTGTTAATATATGCACAAACTGTCTCTTCAAAATATTTAAAATCCATGCCCCTTGAAACTCATTGGCTGAATTGAAATATGACCTAGGGAAACAATGTCATCATTACATTGTTGTTTGTATAAAAGCTGATGTGTAGAGACAAGATTTGAACTTGATTCCAGATTTCAATAATCTCGCAGACCAGGGTAAGAAACTAAACTATGATCTCATTTAATCATATTTTTTATGCGAGTTTAAATGTATATATAGAATATAATGAGTGTTACACGAGCACACTGAAATTACGCTGAAATCAACAGAACGTTTGCCAAAGTAGTTTATTTGCCCTGGTCAAGTACTGGACTGGGATGGCTTCTGTGGGTTCAACAGTTGCAGAGGCTGTATAACCAAACGACTGTTGTCTTCAGATTTACAGTATCATCGCCGTGGGATGGCTTCCAATAGCTGGAAAAGCAAAGTTATTTTGAATGTGCTTTCCTATCTTGACTACAAGACAGGAAAATTCATAATTGTAGGAAGCAAGAGAGTCGGCAGTTTGTACAGAGTTATACAATTATCCATCATTGGATACCTTGTAGGGTAAGGGTCTCAATAAATACATTTCCACATTTTCAAGATATAAGCACTTATAACAGTCTAAAGGCATATGAAATGTTATTAATAAAATACAATCTAGTCCATCTATTTGTAGTTCACAGAAACGTAACATGTAAAACTATATTCCAACCAATATAAACCCCTATCAGACAGTAACCTCCACTTTTTCCAAGTTTTAAGCAGATTATCCCCATTGAGATTGCTGCAGTATATTGTCCTCCTGGTCTACACAGGTATGTATTCCTGAGCAAGAAGTCCTACCAGACCAAAGAGGAATCTATCCAGAGTACTGTGATGACCAAACTGAAGGGAGTGGCGGTCACCAACACATCAGAGTTCGGACGGATGGTGTGGGGACCTGTGGACTATGTCATTCCACCTCAGGTCAGACTAACCACAATCCCCTTTAATACATTTCATGTTAATGTTAGAAATAAGATCTATCTCATCCACTGTGCTTGACTGCTAGAATAAATATAATTTTTAACGGAATGTTGATTGGTGTATCAGAACGTATACCATGGGTATACCATTTTTACTGTTCTATTTACATTGGTAAACAGTGTATGATTGCAATAAGGCACCTCAGAGGGGGTTTGGTATATGGCCAATATAATAGCAATAAGGCACCTCAGTGGTTTGTGTTATATGGCCAATATACCACGGCTAGTGGCTGTATCCAGGTATTCCTCTTTGCGTTGCGCGATGAAGATATGAAGCTTCAGATTTGTAGCTATCGTGATGAGGCTTCCAGAAAATGTGTAACTGGAGCCACTGTGTAGAACAAGAAGGAGATAAAGGACAGCCCTGTTTAACTGGTTTAAAATGGTATTATTGATAAGCGTCAGTCTGGGATGCTTTTGAAAAATATATTGGTCAAGGTAAATGTATATAGTATGTACTGTATAAGCTGGAAGTAGAAGCCTAAGTGTCGTTGTCCATCAGTTTACTCCAATTAGGGGAGGGGTGGTTAGGGGAAAATAATAAAGGAAAACATATACACTACCATTCAAAAGTTTGGGGTCACTTAGAAATGTCCTTGTTTTTGAAAGAAAAGCAAAAAAATGTGCCTTTAAAATAAAATCGAATTGATCAGAAATACAGTGTAGACATTGCTAATGTTGTAAATGACTATTTTAGCTGGAAACAGAATATTTTTTTAATGGAATATCTACATACAGTGGGGCAAAAAAAGTATTTAGTCAGCCATCAATTGTGCAAGTTCTCCCACTTAAAAAGATGAGAGAGTCCTGTAATTTTCATCATAGGAACACTTCAACTATAACAAACAAAATGAGAAAAAAAATCCAGAAAATCACATTGTAGGATTTTTTATAAATTTATTTGCAAATTATGGTGGAAAATAAGTATTTGGTCACCTACAAACAAACAAGATTTCTGGCTCTCACATACCTGTAACTTCTTCTTTAAGAGGCTCCTCTGTCCTCCACTCATTACCTGTATTAATGGCACCTGTTTGAACTTGTTATCAGTATAAAAGACACCTGTCCACAACCTCAAACAGTCACACTCCAAACTCCACTATGGCCAAGATCAAAGAGCTGTCAAAGGACACCAGAAACAAAATTGTAGACCTGCACCAGGCTGGGAAGACTGAATCTGCAATAGGTAAGCAGCTTGGTTTGAAGAAATCAACTGTGGGAGCAATTATTAGGAAATGGAAGACATACAAGACCACTGATAATCTCCCTCGATCTGGGGCTCCACACAAGATCTCACCCCGTGGGGTCAAAATGATCACAAGAACGGTGAGCAAAAATCCCAGAACCACACGGGGGACCTAGTGAATGACCCGCAGAAAGCTGGGACCAAAGTAACAAACGCCTACCATCAGTAACACACTACGCCGCCAGGGACTCAAATCCTGCAGTGCCAGACGTGTCCCCCTGCTTAAGCCAGTACATGTCCAGGCCCGTCTGAAGTTTGCTAGAGAGCATTTGGATGATCCAGAAGAAGATTGGGAGAATGTCATATGGTCATATGAAACCAAAATATAACTTTTTGGTAAAAACTCAACTCGTCGTGTTTGGAGGACAAAGAATGCTGAGTTGCATCCAAAGAACACCATACCTACTGTGAAGCATGGGGGTGGAAACATCATCCTTTGGGGCTGTTTTTCTGCAAAGGGACCAGGACGACTGATCCGTGTAAAGGAAAGAATGAATGGGGCCATGTATCGTGAGATTTTGAGTGAAAACCTCCTTCCATCAGCAAGGGCATTGAAGATGAAACGTGGCTGGGTCTCTCAGCATGACAATGATCCCAAACACACCGCCCGGGCAACGAAGGAGTGGCTTCGTAAGAAGCATTTCAAGGTCCTGGAGTGGCCTAGCCAGTCTCCAGATCTCAACCCCATAGAAAATCTTTGGAGGGAGTTGAAAGTCCGTGTTGTCCAGCAACAGCCCCAAAACATCACTGCTCTAGAGGAGATCTGCATGGAGGAATGAGCCAAAATACCAGCAACAGTGTGTGAAAACCTTGTGAAGACTTACAGAAAACGTTTGACCTCTGTAATTACCAACAAAGGGTATATAACAAAGTATTGAGATAAACTTTTGTTATTGACCAAATACTTATTTTCTCTCATTTTGTCTGTCATAGTTGAACTGTACCTATGATGAAAATTACAGGCCTCTCTCATCTTTTTAAGTGGGAGAACTTGCACAATTGGTGGCTGACTAAATAGTTTTTTGCCCCACTGTATATATATATATATATATACTACATTTTTTGGCCATTAAAATAACATAAAATTTATCAGAAATACAGTGTAGACATTGTTAATGTTGTAAATTCCTATTGTAGCTGGAAACAGCAGATATTTTATGGGATATCTACATAGGCGTACAGAGGCCCATTATCAGCAACCATCACTCCTGTGTTCCAATGGCACGTTGTGTTAGCTAATCCAATGTTTAAACTATGAAATAATGCATATGGAATCATGCAGTAACCAAAAAAGTGTTAAACAAATCTAAATATATCTGAGATTCTACAAAACCTTTTGTCTTGATGACAGTTTTGCACAGTCTTGGCATTTGCTCAACCAGCTTCACCTGGAATGCTTTTCCAACTGTCTTGAAGGAGTTCCCACATATGCTGAGCACTTGTTCGCTGCTTTTCCTTCACTCTGCGGTCCAACTCATCCCAAACCATCTCAAACCCCCCCAAAAAAACTTGAATGAGCAGATGGGTCCAAACTTTTGGCTGGTACTGTATATATTTACAAAAAAATACGGGGGATTAGAAATGATGCAGACCATTACATTGATGGAAGTGACAATCTATCTGCAATATTAAAGCTGATTGAATGCAATGTATCACGTCTCGTGATGCACATCTTTCTGCAATTGCATGCCACACTTACTCTTATCAGTTGATATCAGGCTGGTTTAACACCACTTTATTTTTTCCTATAGGGGGAAGCAGTTTTTTTCATTGTTACCAATTTTATAGAGACACCAAACCAGAAGTTGGGCAACTGTGCTGAGGTAAGGAAATTTCCTTTCATTTCTTTATGTTGTCACCTTTAACCACCCTTTTAAAACGGCAATATACTCTGTATTTGGTCCGTATTTGGTCTGTATTTGTTAAACCATACTAGTTGTGGGGTATTGTTCCACAGAGCCCCAATGTGCCAGATGGCCACTGTAAGGGAGATGAAGACTGTGCAGAGGGAGAGTTGGTGGTAGCTGGCCATGGTAGGAATCTTTGAAAACTCAAATTGAATTCAAACAAATTGAAACGAGAAATTACATATACTGTCTGCTCACAAACATACTGTGAAATATACTTTTCTGTAGGAGTTAGGACAGGCCGCTGCTTGAGAGACAATGCGAAATCCAATGGTACATGTGAGATATATAGCTGGTGCCCCATTGAGAGAAGATGCCAACCACAGTAAGTGCACTCACACACTTTCAATTTCATAGCCATACACACTCATAAACAAACATGCATGAACACACACACACACAGGCAAATACATGCACACACACGCATGAGCATGTGTCCACAGTGGTAATCGTCATTCCCTTTTATTCCTTCAGGGATAGACATAAACACAAGAATATGTTAAGAGAAGCTGAAAACTTCACCATCTACATAAAAAATGTCATCCGATTTCCCAAATTCAGTTTCTCAAAGTAAGTTGTCTATATTAACACCACCTAAAAAATTGACAGGCATATGGTTTTCAAACTGCCAGAGTTTTCTTTAAATGTTTAAATGTCTAAACTGGAGCTGGAGTCTTTTAATCTGTTAATATTACATATTTCAGAAAGTGTTTGCTGTCTGCATTTTCATAAATAAAAACTTTGAAATGTTTCACCCAATTATCAGGGCCAACGTTCAAGACACGGCTGATAAATTCCATCTGAAGAAATGTCGCTACGATGAGGCTCTTGAACCCTACTGCCCCATATTCCGTCTGGGAGACATTGTTAACCAAACTGGACACAGCTTTCAGGACATGGCTTTGAAGGTCAGTTTTCACAATTTAAAAGTTTATTTGTTGTTGTTATTGATGATGGTGTTGACGATAATGTTTTCAATTACCTTAAGCAGTTAAATGGATACTCTGTACGATGTCCATACCATCACAGAGTAAGCCACAAAATACATAAATAATGTAAATAATATAGCATTTCTCTATCAATACTCCTCTCTCTCGCAGTGCATGCTGGGAGTTAAAAATAAAAAAGTTTGGTGTAGAGGGCTCTGTCCTAACTAACTTTATTGATTGTTTTCTTGGACTTTTCTTTCAATTGTATTTTTCTATGGTGGAGGGTTAATGCAATATTTGTTTTAGCGGTATCCACAGTTTTTTCAAAGTTAGGGTGGAAGAGGACAGAGTAACTTTCCTGGGGTTTGGAAGGTGTGGTGTGCGCAATGGCTTCCCAGCCTAGCGCGGAGGAGACGCTGTCGATACGGCATGGATTCAGGTGTGTTCCTGAGAATGGAGTTAAGGTGGAGGAGGTTCTGCTCGCGGTCGGTGAACAGGTAGGAGCTGAATTTATACATTCTGCTCCTAGAATGAACAAAGCTGTGGTTGTGTTCATGAAAAAGGCTCATTTGGTTGGTAGGTTTATTGCTAGCGGAATCTGAACAACAATGAGCAACAACTAAATGTGCATTTTAAAGTGAGGCACGGGGAAGGGCTCTATGCAGGGTTTGCCAGCACATATTGTCTATGGTGTTTTGAGTGTGGGGATTTGGGGCATAAGAGCTTTGCGTGCCCACATAAAGCCCGTAGACAAGGTGAGGGTACAAGCGCCAGTGGGGGAAATCGAGGTCAAAGTGCAGGGGGTAAGGAGATGCAGAAGCTGGGCCTAGTCATGCCAGGGAAGGTGGTGTAGATGAGGCTGGGCCTAGTCAGGCTAGAGATGGTGGTGTAGAATCCAAGATGGCGTAGCAGTGAAGACATGTTTGTTTTGTCCTCTCGTGTACTTTTGTATTTTTTCATATTTTTTGTATATATATTTAAATTTATTTTCAATCTCTTCTCGATTTAAAAAAAATTAAATTATACCTTCCGGTAACCTGCCTCACCCATTGTGATACGGAATCACTATTATTTTCAATTTTAGAACACATTCAATAATCTCCAGAAGCTAACCAGCTAATTAGCTACAAGCTATTTAGTCATTGTTAGCGGCTTTTACCTTCTGCACAGATACCAGCCCTGTTTTTAGCCTGGATAATACTCGCCTGTCTACCAATATCGCTTGTCTACCAATATCGGACTGTCTCTCCACAACAACGCCGGATTCCTGCCGTAATCCCTGGACCACTACTTCTGATCCTCACAGCTAGCTAGCTCACAGCTAGCTTTCACTCACGGTGGGGAATAGCTTCGGTACTAGGTGCCGAGGCCCACCTCCCGGCCTACTCAGCTGTTCACCCGAACCCCACAAACTCGACCGGATCCTTGCTGTAAACTCTGGACCTTGGCACCGGATCACCGCTGCTACCGATTGGATATAGTGGCTAACACCACTGCCACAAAGCTAGCACCAGTTAGCCGTGAGCCAGGCACATCTCCCGGCTAGCAAACTAAATTCCACAATACCTCTTTCGCCATCTGGCTTCGATTCTTTGTCGACACGGCGCCCCGCCGCACCACCACGACTGGTCTGCCGACGAATACACCATCTGCTGTGCCTTCATCCGGCCTCCGTTGGAGCAGACGCTACTAACTTTAAACGCTGTGTCGCTAGCGTAGTGGAGCTCCCCGGTTCCATCTACTGCTGCCCCCTATGACACTATGATCACTTGGCTACATAACTGATGCCTACTGGACTGTCCATTAATCACGGTACTCCATTCTGTTTATTTATTTTTTATTTGTCGGCCCCAGCCGTGAACTCAGACTCTGTGTGTAGTTAATCCGACCCTCTCTGCCTAGTCATTGCCATTTTACCTGCTGTTGTTGTGTTAGCTGATTAGCTGTTGTCTCACCTGTTGTTTTAGCTAGCTCTCCCAATCAACACCTGTGATTACTTTATGCCTCGCTGTATGTCTCTCTCAAATGTCAATATGCCTTGTATACTGTTGTTCAGGTTAGTTATCATTGTTTTAGTTTACAATGGACCCCCTACTTCCACTCTTCATAGCTCTGATACCTCCTTTCTCCCACCTCCCACACATGCAGTGACCTCACCCATTACAACCAGCATGTCCAGAGATACAACCTCTCTTACCATCACCCAGTGCCTGGGCTTACCTCCGCTGTACCAGCACCCCACCATACCCCTGTCTGCGCATTATGCCCTGAATATATTCTACCACGCCCAGAAATCTGCTCCTTTTATTCTTTGTCCCCAACGCTCTAGGCGACCAGTTTTGATAGCCTTGATACCCTTTAGCCGCACCCTCATTCTACTACTCCTCTGTTCCTCTGTTCTGTGGAGGTAAACCCAGGCCCTGCATGTCTCCAGGCACCCTCATTTGTTTGTTTGTGATCGAAAAAGCCTTGGTTTCATGCATGTCAACATCAGAAGCCTCCTCCCTAAGTTTGTTTTACTCACTGCTTTAGCACACTCTGACAACCCTGATGTCCTTGCTGTGTCTGAATCCTGGCTTAGGAAGGCCACCAAAAATTCTGAGATTTCCATACCCAACTATAACATTTTCCGTCAAGATAGCCTGCAAAGTAATGTCATACTTTCCAGGTCCATACCCAAACAGTTCGAACTTCTAATTTTTAAAATTAATCTCTCCAGAAATAAGTCTCTCACTGTTGTCGCTTGCTAACCCCCCCTCCCCCCCTCCCCCAGCTCCCAGCTGTGCCCTGGACACCATTTGTGAATTGATCGCCCCCCCCATCTAGCTTCAGTGTTTGTTCTGTTAGGTGACCTAAACTGGGATATGCTTAACACCCCGACAGTCCTACAATCTAAGCTAGATGCCCTCAATCTCACATAAATCATCAAGGAGCTCTGACTCTCCTGCCCAAAAAAGGTGACTTGTATGAACTTAAAAACTGGAGGCCTGTGCCATTACTCTGTGCGGATTACAAGATATTTGCCAAAGTCCTCTCTAACAGACTGAAGTCCCATTTGGACTCTATAGTACATAAGGACCAAACATATTGTGTACCAGGACGCTCAATCACGGACAACTTTTTCTTAACCTCTTGGATTTAGGGGGTGCTATTTTAATTTTTGGATGAAAAACGTTCCCGTTTTAAACAAGATATTTTGTCACGAAAAGATGCTCGACTATGCATATAATTGACAGCTTTGGAAAGAAGACACTGACGTTTCCAAAACTGCAAAGATATTGTCTGTGAGTGCCACAGAACTGATGTTACAGGCGAAACCCAGATAAAAATCCAACCAGGAAGTGCCGCATTTTTTGAAACCGCCTTATGCCAATGACTCCTTTATATGGCTGTGAATGAGCTACGAATGAGCTTACGTTTTCCACGTATTCCCCAAGGTGTCTACAGCATTGTGACGTCTTTTTATGCATTTCCACTGAAGAATAGCCGTAAGGGAGCATATTTAGCAAGTGGTCACATGGTGTCTCCCGCAGAAAATCTTGCGTAAAATACTTAGGTAGCCATTTTTCCAATCGCTTCTTATGAGAAACCAATTGCCTCGACGGATATATTATCGAATATGTATGTTAAAAACACCTTGAGGATGGATCCTAAACAACGTTTGTCGTGTTTCTGTCGATATTATGGAGTTAATTTTGAAAAAGATTTGGCGTTGTAATGGTAGCATTTTCCGGTCGATTTCTCAGCCAAGCATGATGAACAAACGGGAGCTATTTCGCCTATAAAAATATTATTTTGGGAAAAAAGGAACATTTGCTATCTCAAATGAAATTTATTTAAATAGCCCTTCGTACATCAGCTGATATCTCAAAGTGCTGTACAGAAACCCAGCCTAAAACCCCAAACAGCAAGCAATGCAGGTGTAGAAGCACGGTGGCTAGGAAAAACTCCCTAGAAAGGCCAAAACCTAGGAAGAAACCTAGAGGAACCAGGCTATGTGGGGTGGCCAGTCCTCTTCTGGCTGTGCCGGGTGGAGATTATAACAGAACATGGCCAAGATGTTCAAATGTTCATAAATGACCAGCATGGTCCAATAATAATAAGACAGAACAGTTGAAACTGGAGCAGCAGCATGGCCAGGTGGACTGGGGACAGCAAGGAGTCATCCTAGGGCTCAGGTCCTCCTGAGCGAGAAGAGAGAAAGAAAGAGAGAATTAGAGAGAGCACACTTAAATTCACACAGGACACCGAATAGGACAGGAGAAGTACTCCAGATATAACAAACTGACCCTAGCCTCCCGACACACAAACTACTGCAGCATAAATACTGGAGGCTGAGACAGGAGGGGTCAGGAGACACTGTGGCCCCATCCGAGGACACCCCCGGACAGGGCCAAACAGGAAGGATATAACCCCACCCACTTTGCCAAAGCACAGCCCGCACACCACTAGAGGGATATCTTCAACCACCAACTTACCATCCTGAGACAAGGCTGAGTATAGACCACAAAGATCTCCGCCACGGCACAACGCAAGGGGGGGGCGCCAACCCAGACAGGATGATCACATGCTCTACTTTCCGGCTACCCGGATAAAGCACTAAATAAACTGGGAGTCTAAAGCACTATCTAACTGGGAGTCTCCTGAGTGAAAGCATCTGAAGTTTTTCAGAGGTAAATGATTTAATTTGGTTGCTTTTCTTATTTTCGTGAAAATGTTGCCTGCTGCCAGCAGAGCTAGCATAGCATTATGCCATGATCAACTTACACAAATGCTTGTCTAGCGTTGGCTGTAACGCACATTTTGAAAATCTGACATGACAGTGTTGTTAACAAAAGGCTAAGCTTGTGTTTGAATATATTTCATTTCATTTCATGAATAGGAAAAGTTACTAGGGGTATTTATGTCCGCTGCGTTATGCTAATTCGTTTGAGGCTATGATTACGCTCCCGGATCCGGGATTGCTCGTCGCAAGATGTTAATTAGGGACATGTTGGACTTGTCGAGAGGTTCTAATGTGAATTTTGGACTGGTCTCTTTAGATCAAGAGAAGGCTTTTGATAGAGTGGACCATGAGTATCTGTTTAATGTGATGTTTGGGGAAAGATTTTTGATCTGTGTGAAGCTGTTGTATGCTGGGGCGTCATGTATGGTCAAGGTGGGAGGGGGGCTCAGTAGGGGGGATAGGGCTCCTCCTCTACTTCCAGGGGGTTTGCAGTGGGGTTGTGAAGGGCTTAAAGTGTTGGGGGTGTACCTGGGCTCGGAGAAGTGGGTAAGGAAGAACTGGGAGGGGCTGTCACAGGCAGTGGTGTCAAGACTGGCCAGGTGGAGGTGGCTCCTGTCCCAAGTGTCAGAGGGAGGGTGCTGATAATTAACAACCTGGTGGTATCTTCCGTGTAGCATAAACTAGCTATCCTCAATCCCCTCACCGGTCTGCTCGCAGACCTGCAACGCAAGCTGGTGTACTTCTTCTGGTCGGGCCATCACTGGCTAAAGGCAGCAGTGTTGTACATGACCATTCATGAAGGAGGACAGGGCCTGGTGGAACTGGAGAGCAGGATGGCTGCTTTCAGGCTAAAGGTGGTGCAGAGACTGCTGTACCATGCTGATGTTGGCTGGAGGGAGCCAGCATGTGCACTGCTGAGGAGAGCTGGCGGATTAGGGTTGGACCAGCAGGTGTTCCTCATGAAGCTGGAGAGGCTGAGTACAGCAGGTCTCTCAGATTTTTACTCTGCAATGCTGAGGGCCTGGCAGCTGCTAAGGCCCATACGAGAAGGGGGTGTGGAGCCTGGGCTGTGGGTGGAGCCTATCTTCCACAACCCAGCCATCCCTTTGAGATCGGTTCAGCCTGCAGAGGCAACTGATGGCAGGGGGTTTACAAAGGCTGGGTGACCTGAGACTGCTGGGAGAGGAGGGGTGGAAAACCCCAGAAGTCTTGGTACAACAAACAGGAATAACGTCTCTTAGGCTGCTGGAGAGATTCCTGGAGGAGGTCCAGGAGGCACTGTCTGAGCCTGTAAGGGGGATGTTTGAGCGGCCAAAGGGAGAGGGGCCACCAATGTTTCCGCCACTGCAGATGACGGCAGAGACAGGAGACTGGCAAGGGGTCTGGAGGACTTGTTCGATTTTAACACTCTGAACCTGGAGGAGTTTGAGGATGTGGGAGGTAAAGCCCTCTACAACCTCTGCGTTAAGGTTAGGAGCATTAGGAACCTAACAGGAGTGAAGGCACCGCCTTATCTCAGCTCACTGGTCACGATGGCAACACCCATCCGTAGCACGCGCTCCAGCAGGTGTATCTCACTGATCATCCCTAAAGCCAACACCTCATTTGGCCGCCTTTCGTTCCAGTACTCTGCTGACTGTGACTGGAACGAATTGCAAAAATCGCTGAAGTTGGAGACTTTTATCTCCCTCACCAACTTCAAACATCAGCTATCTGAGCGGCTAACCGATCGCTGCAGCTGTACATAGTCTATTGGTAAATAGCCCACCCTTTCTCACCTACCTCATCCCCATACTGTTTTTATTTATTTACTTTTCTGCTCTTTTGCACACCAATATCTCTACCTGTACATGACCATCTGATCATTCATCACTCCAGTGTTAATCTGCAAAATTGTAATTATTTGCCTACCTCCTCATGCCTTTTGCACACATTGTATATAGACTCCCCCTTTGTTTTCTACTGTGTTATTGACTTGTTAATTGTTTACTCCATGTGTAACTCTTTGTTGTCTGCTCACACTGCTATGCTTTATCTTGGCCAGGTCGCAGTTGCAAATGAGAACTTGTTCTCAACTAGCCTACCTGGTTAAATAAAGGTGAAATAAAAAAATAAAATAAAAAAAAAGTGGCAGGAGGTATGTGGGGCGGAGAGTATGGTGGGTTTTAGGTGGAGGGGGCTCTACAAACCCCCAGTACCAAAGAGGTCAGGGGACCTCCAGTGGAGGGTTCTACATGGAGCCCTGGCCACTAACAGCTGGTTGGCACGGATTGAACCGGGAGTCGGGCAGGGGTGTCTTTTCTGTAAAATGAAAAACTGTGATTCATGTGTTTTGTGTGCACCAGGTTAATGCCTTTAATGTCTCTGTTGGAATGTCTGTGTGAGAGGTTGGGGTGGTTTTTACTGTTGGGATGTTTATAATGGGATACAGGTATTCGAGTAAGGAGAAAGCCAAATGTGTTTTGTTGAATTTTCTGTTTGTTCAGCAACAAAGTTAGCTAACAAGGAGGAACAGGGTCAAAAGTGGGGGGATAACAGACTCTTTACTATGGTTAAATGGGGTGGTCTCTGCGCGCCTTAGGGTTTGAGTTCTATAAAATGATCAAATGTGAAGAGATGTTTGAGATGTTGGTTTGTTTCATGTGGTAGATAGAAAGGTGAGTATGGTAAATGTATGCAGTACAGGATATATCTTTGCTTTTTCATTTTTAATGGGTGGGGGGGTTTAAATGAAAAGAGATTGTCTTTCTTTACTTAAACAATCTCTTTCTTTCTTTTTCTCTCCCCCCCCAGGGTGGTATAATTGGAATTCTGATTGGGTGGGAGTGCGACCTTGACAGAGATCCCTCAGAATGCCAGCCACGGTACGACTTTACTCACATTGACGTTAATGTGTCCAGAGAGTCCTCAGGATTCAACTTCAGGTAACACACACACACACACGAGGTTGACACATAATACTTAATTTGAAGTCATACTTTAATCTTCCACGTCTTTGGTACTCTCATAACAGACATGCTCGCTATTTTAAAACTGGGTCTGGAGAAAGCTACCGAACACATTTCAAAGTGTTTGGTATACGCATCAACATTATGGTGCATGGGAAGGTATGAGAAATATGTATTATTTAATGGCTTTTTAGGATAAATGCATCTATTTTGTTTCCTGATGTTTTGATTCCCTTATTGTTACTTCCTTCTATTTTCTACTACAGGCTGGAAAGTTCTGTATCATACCCACCATTATCCATATAGGCTCAGGACTAGCTTGTATTGGTGGTGTAAGTATTATTTTTAAAGATGACATTTGTATTGGCTATACTTATAGACTTGAGTATCAGTACAACCGAGGAGGCTGGTGGGAGGAGCTATAGGAGGACGGGCTCATTGTAATGGAATAAATTGAATGGTATCCGTTTCATTTATTCTATTCATTACAATGAGCCCCACTTCCTATAGCTCCTCCCACCAGCCTCCTCTGCAATACAGGTATATACACTGCTCACAAAAATAAAGGGAACACTAAAATAACACATCCTAGATCTGAATGAATGAAATATTCTTATTAAATACTTTTTTCTTTACATAGTTGAATGTGCTGACAACAAAATCACACAAAAATTATCAATGGAAGTCAAATTTATCAACCCATGGAGGTCTGGATTTGGAGTCACACTCAAAATTAAAGTGGAAAACCACACTACCGGCTGATCCAACTTTGATGTAATGTCCTTAAACAAGTAAAAAATCTCATCTCGGTACCTAATGGCAGTCAGGCTACCTCTGGCGAGCACATGGAGGGCTGTGCAGCCCCCCAAAGAAATGCCACCCCACACCATGACTGGTCTGAATGCCAAACCGGTCATGCTGGAGGATGTTGCAGGCAGCAGAACGTTCTCCACGGCGTCTCCAGACTCTGTCACGTGCTCAGTGTGAACCTGCTTTCATCTGTGAAGAGCACAGGGCGCCAGTGGCGAATTTGCCAATCTTGGTGTTCTCTGGCAAATGCCAAACGTCCTGCACGGTGTTGGGCTGTAAGCACAACCCCCACCTGTGGACGTCGGGCCCTCTACCACCCTCATGGAGTCTGTTTCTGACCGTTTGAGCAGACACATGCACATTTGTGGCCTGCTGGAGGTCATTTTGCAGGGCTCTGGCAGTGCTCCTCCTGCTCCTCCTTGCACAAAGGCGGAGGTAGTGGTCCTGCTGCTGGGTTGTTGCCCTCCTACGGCCTCCTCCACATCTCCTGATGTACTGGCCTGTCTCCTGGTAGCGCCTCCATGCTCTGGACACTACACTGACAGACACCGCAAACCTTCTTGCCACAGCTCGCATTGATGTGCCATCCTGGATGAGCTGCACTACCTGAGCCACTTGTGTGGGTTGTAGACTCCGTTTCATGCTACCACTAGAGTGAAAGCACCGCCAGCATTCAAAAGTCACCAAAACATCAGCCAGGAAGCATAGGAACTGAGAAGTGGTCTGTGGTCCCCACCTGCAGAACCACTCCTTTATTGGGGGTGTCTTGCTAATTGCCCATAATTTCCCCCTGTTGTCTATTCCATTTGCACAACAGCATGTGAAATGTATTGTCAATCAGTGTTGCTTCCTAAGTGGACAGTTTGATATCACAGAAGTGTGATTGACTTGGAGTTACATTGTGTTGTTTAAGTGTTCCCTTTATTTCTTTGAGCAGTGTAGTATATTCTGTATATTTTATTATATTATATTTGTTAATGGATCTCATTTTGTTGCAGGGGGCCTGGTTCTGTGACTGGATTCTTCTTTACCTGATGAAAAATAGGGAGTTCTATAAGGACTGGAAGTTTGAAAATGTGAAGAAGTACGGCATTTACAATAAATATTAGTCTGAGTTACAAGACATTTGGAAGTATTTTTTTCTGCTAATGGAGATTAATGTGTTAAGGGTACAGGTTTAAATGTAATGTTCTTTTTCACTCTCCCATTTTACCATAGCAGTACTACAGAGGATATAAAACAAACCCCAGAAGAGCAGCAGCTCACTGACCTATCGCCTGAGGTTTAACACCATGGCAGCAGCTCACTGACCCATCGCCTGAGGTTTAACACCATGGCAGCAGCTCACTGACCCATCGCCTGAGGTTTAACACCATGGCAGCAGCTCACTGACCCATCGCCTGAGGTTTAACACCATGGCAGCAGCTCACTGACCCATCACCTGAGGTTTAACACCATGGCAGCAGCTCACTGACCCATCGCCTGAGGTTTAACACCATGGCAGCAGCTCACTGACCTAATCACTTATTGTTTAATCATGGCAGCAGCTCACTTAGCCTTGCCTAGTTATGTAATGGTTAAATACAAAAACAAAAGAAACCGACGTAGAAGACATGCCTGAGCGGGATGCCACACATTCTGGTCATGAGGAGAGAGAGAGTAACTGTCGGAGGTTCTCTTCACTGTTCAACTAATCCATACTCTTTTAGGGTCCAGGTAGAAGCCTTTTTGGTTCCAGGCAGAACCCTTTTGGGTGCCATGTAGAACAAAAAATGGTTCTTCAAAGGGTTATCCTATGGGGACAGGCGAAGAACCCTGTTAGGTTCTAGATAGCACCTTTTTTTTCTAAGAGTGCAGTAAATGTGGAGGAGGAGTTAAGATGGAGTGTTGCCTTGTTGATATTCCAGATTGAAACAAATGTAAAGAGCAAGCAAGCACGTGCCATAGCTAGCTACTAGACAGATATTAGCTAGTGTTATCTAGAGATAATGGAATCTCTGACAAAGTTGACATCAACAAAATTAGTATGTGGTGTCTGTCGACTTTGTGGCAAGAACATAATCTCGAGGAAAGACAGGAGGTTGGTGGCACCTTAATTGGGGAGGACAGGCTCATTGTAATGGCTGGAGCAGAATCAGTGGAATAGTATAAAAAAAATATTTTACCTTTATTTAACTAGGCAAGTCCGTTAAAGAACAAAATCTTTTTTTCAATGACGGCCTAGGGACAGTGGGTTAACTGCCTTGTTAAGGGGCAGAACGACAGATTTGTACCTTGTCAGCTCGGGGATTCAATCTTGCAACCTCTTGCAAAGTACATCAAACACATGGTTTGATGCCATTCCATTTGCTCTGTTCCAGCCATTATTATGACTGGTCCTCCCCTCACCAGCTTCCACTGACCTATAGGCATTTGCTATATGTTTCACCGGGACTGTAAACAGCGAGGCGCACGTCCAAAAGTGGGCCGTATCTCCTTAAAACCAGATGGTTCTGGGTTCCTTCGACCTCGCTGAAAGTGGCAACTCCTTATGGATTTAAACTTGACATCATGCGTGACAGCATATAGGCTTCCTCTGTTGAACTATTCTTGTGTTATTCACTGATGGATAGTTTGTTTTATCACATTTGTTTTACCATTGTTTTATCACTGAATATTGTGTGATTTAGCATACATAGTTTGCAATTTTTTTGTAATTTCTGATAACCTGTATAATCTTCAGTTTACATCTACAGTTAATCTATGTTTTACCTTTGTCCTACTTTCAAGTTACAACTGTAGTCTTCATGGGGCGGCAGGGTAGCCTAGTGGTTAGAGTGTTGGACTAGTAACTGAAAGGTTGCAAGTTCAATTCCCCGAGCTGACAAGGTACAAATCTGTCGTTCTGCCCCTGAACTGGCAGTTAACCCACTGTTCCTAGGCCGTCATTGAAAATAAATAATAATATGTTCTTAACTGACTTGCCTAGTTAAATAAAGGTTGAAAAAAAATGGCCATGTATGATTTCATTTAATTTCTAAATTGTTCATTTGTTTGAATATTTCATAATTTTTTTTACTAATAAAAATATATGTTTCATTTAAATCAAATCAAATGTAGCCCTTCAGCTGATATCTCAAAGTGCTGTAAAGAAACCCAGCCTAAAACCCCAAACGGCAAGCAATGCAGGTGTAGAAGCACGGTGGCTAGGAAAAACTCCCTAGAAAGGCCAAAACCTAGGAAGAAACCTAGAGAGGAACCAGGCTATGTGGGGTGGCCAGTCCTCGGCTGGCTGTGCCGGGTGGAGATTATAACAGAACATGGCCAAGATGTTCAAATGTTCATAAATGACCAGCATGGTCGTATAATAATAAGGCAGAACAGTTGCAACTGGAGCAGCAGCACGGTCAGATGGACTGGGGACAGCAAGGAGTCATCATGTCAGGTAGTCCTGGGGCATGGTCCTAGGGCTCAGGTCCTCCAAGAGAGAGAAAAAAAAGAGAGAATTAGAGAGAGCATATGTGGGGTGGCCAGTCCTCTTCTGGCTGTGCCGGGGGGAGATTATAACAGAACATGGCCAAGATGTTCAAATGTTCATAAATGACCAGCATGTTCGAATAATGAGAAGGCAGAACAGTTGAAACTGGAGCAGCAGCACGGCCAGGTGGACTGGGGACAGCAAGGAGTCATCATGTCAGGTAATCCTGGGGCATGGTCCTAGGGCTCAGGACCTCCGAGAGAGAGAAAGAAAGAGAGAAGGAGAGAATTAGAGAACGTACACTTAGATTCACACAGGACACCGAATAGGACAGGAGAAGTACTCCAGATATAACAAACTGACCCTAGCCCCCCGACACATAAACTACTGCAGCATAAATACTGGAGGCTGAGACAGGAGGGGTCAGGAGACACTGTGGACCCATCCGAGGACACCCCCGGACAGGGCCAAACAGGAAGGATATAACCCCACCCACTTTGCCAAAGCACAGCCCCCACACCACTAGAGGGATATCTTCAACCACCAACTTACCATCCTGAGACAGGGCCGAGTATAGCCCACAAAGATCTCCGCCATGGCACAACCCAAGGGGGGGCGCCAACCCAGACAGGATGACCACATCAGTGAATCAACCCACTCAGGTGATGCACCCCTTCCAGCACATGTATTACTCTTAAATGTATTCTTAATTTGTTAACTGTGGGTTTGAATTATGGGACTAATGACAAAAAACACATTCACTGCCGTTGGCAGACATAGGCTCACATTAATTGGGCAAATTTATGGTTCTGGGGGCAGATCAGTTGGTTAGGGCAATGTAAGGGTTTAGTACAATAACTATGGCAACTCATACATAGAAAGGTACAGTATAGAACACCATAAAGTATCATATGCTAATGAACTTGACGGTTTTGCAATGAATCTATCTCTCTAGAATCAAGATTAGACAAGAAACAAGTGAATGAGCAAATGTATTTCTTGTCTGGTCACTGATCACTTGTGAGGTAACACCTTATTACATACTTCAAAATCTCAGTTATCATTCTTTAGCTGAATTAGTGAAAGATGATGGCACACCAATAGACTACATATGAAGATAGAATTAGATTAAGATATTCAAGTAATCTTACAGGTATCAATATTAAACTATTTCAATTAGGATAGGATGAACTTTAATGACCCTGAGGAGTAAATTGTATTTGGCACAAAATGCTGGTGTGTACAAAATAGACACTGTACATTACACACCCAAAATAATATACAAATGAAATGCTTCTGAATGAATGACCAATGCTTTTTTATTTTAATCATGAAAAACATGAAAACAAATATATGTCATAGATATTCTAGAACAACAACAATGCCATTCCTCTTGTCTAGTGAGCGAGTGAGTGGGAGGAGTAGGACAGACCCGTTCCTCCCGTTCAGTACGGCCCTCCCCTTTGCTTTATCTAACCTCAAGCCTAACAACAGTGTACCACACCCAAAGGACTGGACCTCAATGGACAACCCAAATGAACTGGACAAACCACTTATCAGCGAGACAAGTTCTGATAAGGAGTCTACCGCGTAAGTTGATGCGCACTCTTGAATATAGATGCTTAATTTTTGTACTAATTGCTTACAGACTCTTACAACATAAGTAATTAACTTTTTAACAACTCTTTAATAATATGACAATGTTTTGTGATAAGGTCAGTGGAAGTTAGGCGCCTAAAAGGCAGGTAATCCAAAAAGGCGGGCAGTTGGATAGAAAAACACGTACAGTGCATTCGGAAGGTGTTCAGACCCCTTGACTTTTTCCACATTTTGTTACATTACAGCCTTATTGGATGAATGGATTAAATTATTTTTTTCCATCATCAATCTATTACACAATTTTGCATAATGACCAAGCGAAAACAGGTTTTTCTGTTCTACAAATGTATTACAAAACAAACCAGAAATACCTTATTTACATAAATATTTAGACCCTTTGCTATGAGACTCAAAATTGAGCTGAGGTGCACCCTGTTTCCATTGATCATCCTTGAGATGTTTCTACAACTTGACTGGAGTTTACCTGTGGCAAATTAAATTGATTGGACATGATTTGGAAAGGCACACACTTCTACAGTATATAAGGTCCCACAGTTGACAGTGCATGTCAGAGCAAAAACCAAGCCATGAGGTCGAAGGAATTGTCCGTAGATCTCAGAGACAGGATTGTGTCTAGGCACAGATCTGGGGAAGGGTGCCAAAATATTTCTGCAGCATTGAAGGTCCACAAGAACCACCATAATTCTTAAATGGAAGAAGTTTAGAACCAACAAGACTCTTCCTAGAGCTGGCTGCCAAACTGAGCAATTGGGGGAGGAGGGCCTTGGCCCGTTAGGTGAACAAGAACCCAAGAGTTCCTTTGTGGAGATGGGAGAACCTTCCAGAAGGACAAACATCTCTGCAGTACTCCACCAATCAGGCAAGTCAGTTAAGAACAAATTCTTATTTTCAATGACGGCCTAGGAACAGTGGGTTAACTGCCTTGTTCAGTGGCAGAACAACAGATTTTCACCTTGTGGATTCGATCTTGCAACCTCTCGGTTACTAGTCCAACGCTCTAGCCACTAGGCTACCTGCCGCCCCCTTCATTGTTGAGTAGCCACTCCTCAGTAAAAAAGCACATGACAGCCCTCTTGGAGTTTGCCAAAAGGCACTTAAAGGACTCTCAGACCATGAGAAACAAGATGATCTGGTCTGCTGAAACCAAGATTAAACTCTTTGGCCTGAATTTCCAAACATCACATCTAGGGAAAACCTGGTACTATCCATATGGTGGTGCATGGTGGTGGCAGCATCATGCTGTGGGGATGTTTTTCGGTGGCATGGACTGGGAAATCCACCCTGAAGTTGGAATGTTGCAGGCCCTAGCTGCCATTACAATCTCAGGGGCTTGGACTAAAATTTGGAGAGCTTGTTCTGGCGGTTGTCAGTTTTGATCCTCACCCAGTCCTGGGCCTTCAGGCTTTGTGGTTTCACTCTGTGAGACGTGTCATAGCATTATTTAATCTGTTGCTGTGCTGCTCCAACATAGGCTTGCCTTGCTGCAGCAGGCTTGTTCTTTTGTTTTGGGCAGAGGCAGTCCAAATGGAGTTTCAGTTCCCTGCCAATCATCAGAGAGGCAGGAGACACCCCAGTTGTGGAGTGTTTGGTAACCCTGATGTGGAGTAGGGTAAGGCTCAGAGCCACATCAAAAGGTCATCCCTCAGCCAAGTAGGCTGAGGCCGTATTCCTTCCTTCAGGTTCCTGTTCAAGCATTTGCTTGAGGGTGGTACACAGCTGTCCGGGTGTGCTTGATCGATTGCTTTTCAAGATACACAGATAGATCATTTGAGACAAACCGGGGGCCATTGTCTATCGTAATGGTGCTGGGCAACCCCCACTGACAGAATAGTTTGAGTGTTTGGATGATCATCTGTGAGGTGGTAGAGGACAATCGCATGGCCATTCCATTGGTGTCAGGGGTGCAGGAGTGGGTATGCCTGATTTCCCACTCATCAGGCATGCTGTGCAGCTCATCACAAGGGACTCAATGTCTTTTTCAATATTTTGCCACCAGACCGTGTCCCTGCACCGTTGTTTCACCTTAACGATGCCCAGGTGCCCCTCATGTGCCATGCGAAGCGTAGTTTGGAAGAAACTATAAGTAGTATATTGCCATTCTGAGGAATAACTGCAGCTATGCTGCAGACTGAGGCTCAGGTAAGGTAAAGAATGGCTTCCAACTGGGACAGGATGAGGGTGATGCCCTGGCTGGAAAGCTTGTATCCAAGAATCCCAACGTCTGACATCCTGAACACACACTTTTCTGTGTTGAGTCTAGCCCCGTTCTCGAAGAGCTGATGAAACACCTGCTGCAAGCAAGAATCGTGCTCTGTCTGTGATGCACCGTGCACCACAATGTCATCCAGATAGATTGACACTCCATGTATGCCTGCCAGAAGAAGAGTCATAATCTTCTGGAAACAGCTGAGTCCGAATGGCATGCATTTGTACCTGAACAACCCCCTGTGTGTTATGAATGCAGTGAGATCTCAACTCTCATGGACAAAACCTCTAAGGTGACCTAGCCCATCAAACAGTTGTGAGTACTCCATAGGCACTGGTCTAGGCAAGTGCTGCACATGTGCACCAGTTGAATCTGACCGCTTGAACCCTCGGGCATGAAATAAGTCCAGTCTGAGGATGTTAGCGCCATCTGTAGCAACGTAGAACTGGGTGGCTCCTGTAGTTTTGTTGTTGTAACAGACTAGCAGTGAGACAGTCCTAATGACTGAGATCGGCGTGTGGTTGTAGATGTTGAGGGATACTGCTGGTCTATGCAGTGGTACATGTAAGAAGAATGAGTCATATGTGGCTTTGTTCAAAAGTGGCACTTTTGCTCCAGTGTCAATCACCAGGGAGGTTTTAACACCCTTAATGTAGCAGTCACATTGCTTGAACGCAACTGAGTCATCATGTACAGAGTTAATGGAGACTGGTGAACTTCGACCTGCATCTGCTGGACGCTGTCCTGCTGCTAATGAACGACAACAACGGGCAACATTATTGTATTTGTTGCAGTTCTTGTAGCATTGCCCCTTTGGTGGACATGTAGATGCCCTTGTAGCATGCCCACTGGAGCCACAATTAGAACAATGTCACCCCCAATGGTTTCCTGCGCATTTTGCACTGGTGCCTCAGCCAGTGTGTGAAGCTGCGCCCCCTGAGATACACTCTGTAGTTTATGTAGGTCAGCGAGAGAAACTTCCATTTGTTTTCCAATAGTAAGTGCCAGCCTGCCAGCTTAGTGGAGTCTGCCACTAGCATAGTCAGTGTAGTCAGCTCAGCTTTCCCCATTGAGACAGTATCTGTGCCTCGATCTAGGTTGGGCAAAACTAAACATGGCGGTGTTCGCTTTAGCAATCTCACAGGAATAAAGATCTCCTCCATTCCTTTCATTATTGAAAGAGATTGTGGTATCTCACATCTCAAAATAGGGCACCTTAATGTTAGATCCCTCACTTCCAAGGCAGTTATAGTCAATGAACTAATCACTGATCAAAGTATTGATGTGATTGGCCTGACTGAAACATGGCTTAAGCCTGATGAATTTACTGTGATGAATTTAATTCTGGTTACACTAGTGACCATATCCCCCGCGCATCCTGCAAAGGCAGAGGTGTGTGCTAACATTTGCGATAGCAAATTTCAATTTCATTTTTTTTTACTGGGTTTTCGTCTCTTTTGAGCTTCTAGTCATGAAATCTATGCAGCCTACTCAATCACTTTTTATAGCTACTGTTTACAGGCTTCATGGGCAGTATACAGCGTTCCTCACGGAGTTCCCTGAATTCTTAATGGATTTTGTAGTCATGGCAGATAATATTAAACTTTTTGGTGACTTTAATATTCAGATGGAAAAGTCCACAAACCACTCCAAAAGGCTTTAGGAGCCATCATCGACTCCGGGTTTTGTCCAACATGTCTCCGGACCTACTCACTGCCACAATCACACTTTGGACCTAGTTTTTTCCCATGGAATAAATATTGTGGATCTTAATGTTTTTCCTCATAATCCTGGACTATCGGACCACCATTTTATTACGTTTGCAATCGCAACAAATCTGCTCAGACCCCAACCAAGGATCATCAAAAGCTGTACAACCCAAAGATTCCTAGATGCCCTTCCAGACTCCCTCCGCCTACCCACAGACGTCAGAGTACAACAATCGGTTTACCACCTAACTGAGGAACTTAATTTAACCTTGCGTAATACCTTAGTTGTTGTCGCACCCCTAATAACAAAAAACATTTGTCATAATAAACTAGCTCCCTGGTATATGTAAGGGGCTTAATACAGTTGTATTCCAGCCACTAGGGGGTATCGTTTAAGCGAATTGGGAAGAGTAAGAATGACAAACTAAAGAAAAACTGTAAACAGCTGTTACCTGTGCTGACATGATTAAATGTGAAGTAAACCGTACTTTTCGCGTTGTAGTTTATATGATAAGCTCATTGGAAGGGTAACATATACATTAAATACCCGAGCCCTGAAGTAAGCTTCCAGAAAATTTGAACGGAAATGGCACTACACCAAACTGGAAGTCTTCTGATCAGCTTGGAAAGACAGTACCGTGCAATATCGAAGATCCCTCACTGCTGCTTGATCATCCTATTTTTCCAACTTAATTGAGGAGAATAATAACACTCTAAAATAAATGTTTGATACTGTCGCAAAGCTAACTAAAAAGCAGCATTCCCCAAGATAGGATGGCTTTCACTTCAGCAGTGATACATTCATGAACTCCTTTGAAGAAAAGATCATGATCATTAGAAAGAAAATTACAGACTCCTCTTCAAATCTGCGTATTTCTCTAAAGCTCAATTGTCCTTAGTCTGCACAACACTGCCAGGACCTAGGATCAAGGGAGACACTCAAGTTTTTTAATACTATATCTCTTGACACATTGATGAAAATAGTAATGGCCTCTAAATCTTCAAGCTGCATACTGGACCCTATTCCAACTAAACTACTGAAAGAGTTGCTTCCTGTGCTTGGCCCTCCTATGTAGAACATAATAAATGGCTCCCTATCCACCAGATGTGTACCTAACTCACTAAAAGTGGCAGTAACAAAGCCTCTTGAAAAGCCAAACCTTGACCTAGAAAATATAAAAAACTTTTGGCGTATATCAAATCTCTCATTCTTCTCAAACATTTTAGAAAAAGCTGTTAGGCAGTGTTACGTTCCCCAGTTTCTGTGTTGTTGTGGGTTTGTATGTGTGTCTATTTCAGGAAATAGCTTCCTGGATTCCTAAAGCAGCTTTTGGTCGGCCCCATTGCTGATTGGAGCTCTGACCCCTCCCTCTCGTCAGGGGATACAGCTGTTTCATCAAGTACCAACTCCTTCTCCAGCTTGGTAAAAGCCAGTGTTCCTTCTCTCAGAGAGGAGAGCTTCTTTTTATGTCCTGTGTTGGTTGTGGTGGTCAGTGAACTTTTTTTGATATTATTTTGTAGCCCGCTCCTTCAGAGGTATGTGTATGACAATAGGATTTAGTGTTTGTGGTTACTGAAATTTCACACTTAGAGTATTGGTAAATTATTCTGTGTTTCATTTGTTCCCAGGGGGGAAGGGGAACACACATTGGGAGTGTTTAGGCAAGAAGCCTGCGGGCATACATAACTCGTAGTATTTAATCTGTCTATGCACACTATGCACACTAGGTAAGACCTGAAGACTAACAATGTATGCGAAACGCTTCAGTCTGGTTTTAGACCCCATCAAAGCACTGAGACTGCACTCGTGAAGGTGGTAAATTACATTTTAATGGTGTCAGACCAAGGGTTTGCATCTGTCCTCGTGCTCCTAGACCTTCGTGCTGTTTTTGATACCATCGATCACCACATTCTTTTGGAGAGATTGGAAACCCAAATTGGTCTACACGGACAAGTTCTGGCCTGGTTTAGATCTTATATGTCAGCAAGATCTCAGTTTGTCTCTGTGGATGGTTTGTCCTCTGACAAATAAACTGTAAATTCCAGTGTTCCTCAAGGTTCCGTTTTAGGACCTCTATTGTTTTCACTATATATTTTACCTCTTGGTGATGTCATTTGGAAACATATTGTTAACGTTCACTGCTATGCAGACGATACACAGCTGTACAGTTCTATGAAACATGGTGAAGCCCCAATTTTTGCCCTCCCTGGAAGCCTGTGTTTCAGACATAAGGAGGTGGCAAATGTTTTACTTTTTAACTCGGACAAAACAGAGATACTGGTTCTAGGTCCCAAGAAACAAAGAGATCTTCTGTTGGATCTGATAATTAATATTGATGGTTGTACAGTCTTCTAAAAAAAAAACTGTAAAGGACCTTGGCCTTACTCTGGACCATGATCTCTCTTTTGACAAACATATCAAGACTGTTTCATGGACAGCTTCTTTCCATCTACTTAACATAGCAAAATTCAGAAACTTCCTGTCAAAAAATTATGCAGGAAAAATGTATCCATGCTTTTGTTATTTCTAGATTAGACAACTGCAATGCTCTACTTTCTGGCTACCCGGATAAAGCACTAAATAAACTTCAGTTAGTGCTAAAGACGGCTGCTAGAATCTTGATTAGAACCAAAACATTAGATCATATTACTCCAGTAGTAACATCTAAACTGGCGTCCTGTTAAGGCTAGGGCTGATTTCAAGGTTTTACTGCTAACCTAAAAAGCATTAGATTGGAGCCAGCCCATGTATCTTTCCGATTTGGTCCTGCAGTACATACCTACACATACGCTACGGTCACAAGACGCAGGCCTCCTTATTGTCCCTAGAATTTCTAAGCAAACAGCTGGATGCAGGGCTTTAGCCTATAGAGCTCAATTTTTATTGAATGGTCTGCCTATCTATGTGAGAGACGCAGACTCAGTCTCGATCTTTTCAGTCTTTATTGAAGAATCATATCTTCAGTAGGGCCAATGATTGAGTGAGTCTGGCCCAAGGGTGTGAAGGTGAACGGAAAGGCACTGGAGCAACGAACCACCCTTGCTGTCTCTGCCTGGCTGGTTCCCCTCTCTCCACTGGGATTCTCTGCCTCTAACCCTATTACGGGGGCTGAGTCACTGGCTTACTGGTGCTCTTCAATGCCGTCCCTAGGAGGGGTGTGTCACTTGAGTGGGTTGAATCTCTGACGTGATCTTCCTGTCTGGGTTGGCACCGCCCTCGGGTTCGTGTCTCTCTCTCTCGACCTCTCGAACTGAGCCCTAGGACCATGCCTGATGATTCCTTGCTGCTCCACTTTCAACTGTTCTTCCTGCGGCTATGGAACCATGACCTGTTCACCGGATGTGCTACCTTGTCCCGGATCTGCTGTTTTCGACTCTCTCTCTACCGCACCTGCCGACTCTAACTCTGAATGATCGGCTATGAAAAGCCAACTGACATTTACTCCTGAGGTGCTGACCTGTTGCACCCTCTACAACCACTGTGACTACTATTATTTATTATTATTTATCTATGAACATTTGAACATCTTGGCCATGTACTGTTGTAATTGTCACCCGGCACAGCCAGAAGAGGACTGGCCACCCCTCAGAGCCTGGTTCCTCTCTAGGTTGCTTCCTAGGTTCCTGCCTCCTAGGGAGTTTTTCCTAGTCACCGTGCTTCTACATCTGCATTGCTTGCTGTTTGGGGTTTTAGGCTGGGTTTCTGCATAGCACTTTGTGACATCGGCTGATGTAAAGAGAGGCTTTATAAATACATTTAATTGATTTCTCCAGTGTCAGATCATCGGTCTTTAACAACAATTTCTCTTTCAGTGGAGCACAATTTTTCAATGGACTTTTAAGGTTCAAATTTGTTTTAGATTGGTCCTGAATCTGCATGGTCCCACTAGCTCTCTCAAGAAGACAAACAATGCTAAAGACTCACCCCGCAGTTGAGCTTTTTTTATTTGTGTTTTTTTCATTTTTTTTCACCTTTATTTAACCAGGTAGGCTAGTTGAGAACAAGTTCTCATTTGCAACTGCGACCTGGCCAAGATAAAGCATAGCAGTGTGAGCAGACAACAAAGAGTTACACATGGAGTAAACAATTAACAAGTCAATAACACAGTAGAAAACAAAGGGGAGTCTATATACAATGTGTGCAAAAGGTATGAGGTAGGCAAATAATTACAGTTTTGCAGATTAACACTGGAGTGATGAATGATCAGATGGTCATGTACAGGTAGAGATATTGGTGTGCAAAAGAGCAGTGAGATACACCTGCTGGAGCGCGTGCTACGGATGGGTGTTGCCATCGTGACCAGTGAGCTGAGATAAGGCGGAGCTTTACCTAGCATGGACTTGTAGATGACCTGGAGCCAGTGGGTCTGGCGACGAATATGTAGCGAGGGCCAGCCGACTAGAGCATACAAGTCGCAGTGGTGGGTGGTATAAGGTGCTTTAGTGACAAAACGGATGGCACTGTGATAGACTGCATCCAGTTTGCTGAGTAGAGTGTTGGAAGCCATTTTGTAGATGACATCGCCGAAGTCGAGGATCGGTAGGATAGTCAGTTTTACTAGGGTAAGCTTGGCGGCGTGAGTGAAGGAGGCTTTGTTGCGGAATAGAAAGCCGACTCTTGATTTGATTTTCGATTGGAGATGTTTGATATGAGTCTGGAAGAAGAGTTTGCAGTCTAGCCAGACACCTAGGTACTTATAGACGTCCACATATTCTAGGTCTGAAGTGAAAACAATGCATGATCCAGTGGCAAGGGGCAAACTCAACAACAACAAAAAATGTGCATGCCAGCAAAGCCACTACACAATACAACACTAAACAATACATTAATTACACTAACGGTGACAAACAGTGCCCACACTGTTAGGGCCTACATAAAGCTGTCCCAAAAACAGCTTTCTTTCAGCACCACGGAGTGAATCCTTACTGCTACTGTTACGCCCCTGAAAACAGGGGAGAAATAATCACGAGAGTGATACGGTGTTGTATTCTCAATTTAACGTTTAGTTGAATCAATTTCACAAAAGTAACACATTACAAAACAACAGAAAAACCATTATACAAATAACACAGCAAAATATATTATTAACAACGTAAAATGGCAGCTACTCTCAGTACGATGCTATTCTTCACTTCAACCGAGCAGGGCTAATATTACTCTCTTCAAACTTAACTCTAACTTCCTCAAAACGTTACTAAGACACACCTTAAACACTCTTGACATGTTAGTGAGTTATAACATTTAAATTACTATTTTATCATCAATAAAGTACCTGAAAACAGGGGAGAAATAATCACGAGAGTGATACGGTGTTGTATTCTCAATTTAACGTTTAGTTGAATGAGAAAAAGACCGCGATTTTCCCCAGGAATATGGGTGGAGACCAGAGCAATCGATCTCCGGCTCATAGATTAAGAGCATTTCGTAGATCACAGATTAACACTTTTAGGCACTACAAAATCAAGTAATCAATATAACATTTACACATTACTCTCACAATTCGTACCCTTTGACAGATTTGAACTTTAACACAATTATATGAATGTTATCAATCTTTATCAACTGATACTGAATGCATCTTTTTAACCTTCAATGTTTTAAGATCCTCACATACTATGAACTTACTAATACTTTTTAATGTATAACAGGCTATGACTATTTCCTTTAACCTGTCACACTACACCTGACTCTCAGCGGAGCCTTGTCTGGCAGCGAAACAGTTCATTCAGACTCATTTACTGCATTTAAAAAAAAATCATAGCTGATATGACTGACTTATACTGACTTATATACTGACAATTGAGATGTAAAAACTATGGCGTGAGGGAACGATGAACGGATAGCAGGCAATCCGTCATTTTGATTAAGATATTAATGAACGAGCTAAGACGACGTAGTCAATATAACTATTTGTTCAGCCCTTTTGAAATGTACAGCGACAGAATTCAGAACATGGGCCGTTATTACAGTATTCTCACTGTACACCAATTCAGAACCGTAGGATAAATAAGGGGGCATATGAGCAGACAATGAAAGTTCTTACAATATTCAATGGTGACATTTCTTTAAAATAGGCTATAGGCTACATGTGCACCACTGAGTCAGAACAGTAGACTAAGTTATGAGGGGGAAAAGGGACCAAATTATTAGGGTGAGGCACACGGGCTACTAACTTACTACACAACATACACTTAGTATTACTTAGCTACAGTATACATATTTCCCTGGGATATTACATAATTTATGTAGCAGCATACAATACAATTTTAGACTCACCTGGTTGTGCTGTGCTCACTTGAACAGTTCTTGTGGGCAGATTTTGTCATCAAACGTTGTCATCAAAGTCTGGCATTCTCTCGATTCATGGTTTTTTAAAGACAATTGGGAACTCTGAAATCAAATCAAATTTATTTATATAGTCCTTCGTTCATTAGCTGATATCTCAAAGTGCTGAACAGAAAGAAAAAGAAAAACAAAGTTGAATCATGACGTCAGTGATCTTCAGGTCGGAGCTCTAGAAAGAGGCCCTAGTTCCCGGCATGAAATTCCGAGTTGGGATAACCATTCAAAAATTTATATCCTAGTCGGAGCTCGTTTTTTTCATAGTTCCCAGTTTTCTTGAACTCCAGTTTCCAAATTTCCTGTTTTGAACGCGGCAAAAGTCATGCTGGATTGATTATGTTTGTTTTTTTACATTGTTTGCAAACTGATATGTGACACGTACTAATGCCAAAATAACATGCAAAACAGGCAACAACATCAACAAAAATATATAACTATATACAGTACCAGTCCAAAGTTTGGACACACTTACTCATTCAAGGGTTTTTATTTATTTTTACTATTTTCGGCATTGTAGAATAATAATGAATACATCAAAACTATGAACTAACACATATGGAATCATGTAGTAACCAAAAAAGTGTTAAACAAATCAAAGTATATTTTCTATTTTAGATTCTTCAAAGTAGCCACCTTTTGCCTTGATGACAGCTTTGCACACTCTTGGCATTCTCTCAATCAGCTTCACCTGGAAGGAGTTCCCACATATGCTGAGCACTTGTTGGCTGCTTTTCCTTCACTCTGCAGTCCAACTCATCCCAAACCATCTCAATTTGGTTGAGGTCGGGTGATTGTGAAGGCCAGGTCATCTGATGCAGCACTCCATCACTCTCCTTCTTGGTCAAATAGCCCTTACACAGCCTGGAGGTGTGTTGGGTCATTGTCCTGTTGAAAAACAAATGATAGTCCCACTAAGTGCAAACCAGATGGGATGGCATATCCCTGCAGAATGCTGTGGTAGCCATGCTGGTTAAGTGTGCCTTGAATTCTAAATAAATCACTGACAGTGTCACCAGCAAAGCACTCCCAAACCATCACACCACCTCCTCCATGCTTCACGGTGGGAACTATACATGTGGAGATAATTCATTAACCTACTCCGCATCTCACAAAGACAGTTGGAACAGTTGGAACCAAAAATCTCAAATTTGGACATCAGACCAAAGGACAGGTTTACACCGGTCTAATGTCCATTGCTCATATTTCTTGGCCCAAGCAAGTCTCTTCTCTTATTGGTGTCCTTTAGTAGTGATTTCTTTGCAGCAATACAACTATGAAGGCCAGTTGATGTTGAGATGTGTCTGTGTCTGTTACTTGAACTCTGTGAAGCATTTATTTGGGCAGCAATTTCTGAGGCTGGTAACTCTAATGAACATGTACTCTGCAGCAGAGGTATCTCTGGGTCTTAATTTCCTGTGGCGGTCCTCATGAGAGCCAGTTTCATCATAGCGCTTAATGGTTTTTGCGACTGCACTTGAAGAAACGTTCAAAGTTCTTGAAATGTTCCGGATTGACTGACAATCATTTCTTGAAGTAACAATGGACTGTCTTTTCTCTTTGCCTATTTGATCTGTTCTTGCCATAATATGGACTTAGCCCTATTTGGTAAGACCAAGACCATCTTCTGTATACCACCCCTACCTTGTCACAACACAACTGATTGGCTCAAACGCATTAAGAGTGAAAGAAATTCCACAAATGAACTTTTAAGAAAGCACACCTGTTAATTGAAATGCATTCCAGGTGACTACCTCATGAAGCTGGTTGAGAGAATGCCAAGAGGCTCTGCCCCACCTGCCCTCAATGACGGGTCGCCACTGGCATGATCACACTGCGTGAGCCACTGTAGTGTTCCTCGAGAGCTTGGACTGCCGATGTAAACTTGTTATCCACTGGCTGTAGAGTAGAGATGACACATTGTCCCTCAGCACTGTCAGCTCCGTGCAGATTGATAGCTACCATACACAACTGGAACAGGTGGATCTCTGGGGACCAGGAGAAATACAGATGGTGGAGGTAAGCTAAACTCTGCCATCCTCATCGCCAAAATGTTACAAATGCCTGGAGGCTTGTTCTGCAATTAAACTGTCTTGGCAGTTTTACTCTTACTCCCTCACGCTTTACTTCAGATGAACATGTTAACAACTCGAACAAACACATTTTTCCAATCCTCACACATCAATACATGCACAACATGCCCGATACATTCTTAAAGCAACAGTATTCAACTTTGGTTTTAGAAGTGAGGGGAACAGAATTATTATAATGATTTCATCCAGTTGGATTAACACTCCAAACAGCCTACCCAACCGCCCGGTGGCTTCCGCATGGTCCTAAAGCACACTGTTGCCTTGATTTGTATCTCATTCCAATGATAAAACTGAGGGGGACAAAATTGCAATTTCAGAATGTCCCCAGTGAAAGTTGCGCACCTGCTGAACACAACAGTGGGAAAAAGTTTTTAAAGACTACAATCTCCTACAAAATTAAAAGTATGTCTTTGGTAAATGCCCAAGTGCAAATGCTGGAACTACACAAATAGGGTAGGTATTTATTGTCCATCACTGATTGATTGATTGATTGATTGGTTGGTTGATTGGCATTGCTCTGCAGGTCAGACAGCCCTGTATGTGGCCATAGAGAGGAGCTTAGACTTTGTAGAGTTTAGTTGATCTAGAAGTGTTGGAGAGACTACAGAAAGATAGGGAGGGTGTTGATCCATCTGATTTGTTTAATAGACGTCTGGATACTGTGTATCAGGATTTTGTGGCCATTTACACAAATGGTTCAAAAGATCCAAGAACAGAACGTACTGGGTCAGCATTTGTAGTGCAGGAACGTGGGATGGCAATCTGCAAATGTATTACAGATTATCTGGCTGTATATATGGCGGAGCTGATGGCCATACTGTTAGCCTTGCAATGGTTGGAGAAAGTATGCTCTGATTCATGTGCAGTGCTGATGAGTCTGCAGTCCTTTAGCTCACATAGCAGACAAGACTAGCTTTATGATGTACTACAAACCCATGGCATAGAGAGATGGGTATATAGGTAAGATTTACTTGGGTACCAGCCCATGTGGGGTCGGTGGAGAATGAGGCAATTGATGTCATGGCTAAACAAGCACTTAGTAGTGGGGATGTTGATGTTGTAGTTTCAATGAGCAAGGCCGAAGCCAAAATCCTGCTATTGACAGTGATGGTGCAGAGATGGCAGGAGAAGTGGAATAGAGATACTACGGGGCAGGCATTTATTTCAAGTACAGAGGAAAGTCGAGGAGCGGAGGACGTCATGTGTTGCTACAGTGTGGGCAGTATCAGAAGGAAAGAGAGAGGCTGAGATCTAGTATGAGGGACAAGGGGATACAGGAGTATATTGAGTAGAACCTCATTAGATATAGGCTGGAATATTTTATATTTCTTAAGAGCAACGGGGCTGGCAGGTAGGATTTAGTTTCTCCCTGTGTTTGGTCCACCCTCCAGTACAGTAAGTGGCGGTAATGCACCATAATGTTGGATGCCTACCGCCAATAAACTCCACTGAAGAAGACTAAAAAACGTGGAGTTGCTGGTACAGAAAGAAGCAGACGTTCAGCCAACATGGGACCACAGGTTCTTTCTCTGGCCCTCATCTGGATCAACTTGCTCTAATACTCTAGTGAAATAATTTTGACATGTAAATATTAGATTTTTAAGTTGTATTCAATGATTATATGATTCGTTCCACCAATTCAGTGCCTTTTGAGAAGTGTAACATGGTAAAACAAAAATGTTTGATTTCACCTAATTTTAACATAAAGAGCAAATGTTCAACTTCATAAAAAACATGTTTTCACATCTGAAGACATTAAATAAAAAAATATACTATAGTAAGTGCCTATTAATTGCCAAATAAAGTAACAGGGTTGAAGATTTCTTCGTAAATCAGACATAAATCCCCTTGTGATGGGAGAGTGGTAGCTTGTTGTGTGCAACCGGGACTGGCAATTGAATACAAGCTTCACCAAAAAAATGAACATTGTTAAAACAATTCTAGTCTGTCTATCTATGGGTAACAGGGTTGATGTGTTTTCCTCGACCCGCTAAGTTTTCCACCACAAAACACCAGAAAATTGCCAAAAAGAGTAGAACTAGCTCACCTGCTTTAACTTTATGATTTGACTATTTGATGTTCAATGTTTCTTTTGAAAAAAATATTTTACAAATAATAGTTTCACCATATTAAAATGACTGTTCGGGTCACGTAACAGGGTTGACCTTAAAATGAGGGACAGATATGAATAAATCACTAATCACATTATTATAATATTTGTATTTAATTAATCTTTATTTAACTAAGCAAGTCAGTTAAGAACAAATTATTATTTATAATGACAGCCTACCAAAAGGCCTCCTTTGGGGATGGGGGCCTGGTATTAAAAATATAAATACAATATAAATATAGGACAAAACACACAGCACAACAAGAGAGACAACACAACACTACATAAAGAGAGACCTAAAGACAACAACATAGCAAGGCAGCAACACATGACAACACAGCATGGTAGCAACACAACATAACAACAACATGGTAGCAACACAACATAACAACAACATGGCAGCAACACATGACAACACAGCATGGTAGCAACATAACATAACAACATGGTTAAATATAACGTATTATTTAAATAATAGTCTTCAGAAATTACTTTGTCAAAGCAACAAAATAACTAAGGCTTTTCAGTAATGGTGAAACTTGGATACATTTTGGGATTGAGTGTGTTAAAATTTTCCTAGAAGTGACACAGTTGACGGCGGAAGGAGTCAAAACGCTGAATTTTGGCACTTTAGCAAGCCTTTATTCATATAAAAAAACAGATTTATTTGATTCTCCATGTTGTCTATATTAAATGGCACTTGATTTAATATGACAGGCTTTTAAAATTCAATATTGGTTCACAATTTCTGATGACACTAATTTCGTGGAACGACCCATATACAGTATAGTATAGGTGTGTTCTCAGAGTGACTTTCTTTAAATGTCCTACCCTGCTTGCACTAGAATCATTTTGACATGCTGATCCTCTTCACAGACTTCTCGATGAGAAGTGGTGCAAGTTTGCCAGTAAGATAAAGGTAACATTTTTTAATGAAAAAGATATTCTTGATGAACTTCCTGACTTATGTGGTATACCTGGGCATCTTCACCAGTGGGCTCCTACAGAAAGGAAGGACAATTGAGTCTCTTACTGACCAAAAATTCCCCAAATATGTATACACCTAATATACACCTTACCCCCCCTCATAAAAATTCTATAACATTTATTTTCTGACAGATACACAATTTCTTTATGCATTGTCTTTGCCAAATACCATATTTATCAAAGACTTCAATGGTTTCACCAAATCCCAAATATAACAGAGGCTGACATTTGATCAATCTGATTTGCAAGCCTATATTTCCTGTTGAGTATAGACCACTTGACTACCTGTGTTTCGTTGGCGAGTTCATCAGTGTCATAAGAGCAGTCTACTTCTTCTGGAGAGGGGTGAGAATGTGTGACTTCTAAGGATTACAAAATGAATGCACTAAGTGTAAGTGCCTCTGGATAACAGCAATCATTTAAAATTATTAAAATGTAATGTAAATGGGACAAACTAGTTTGAATGCAAAACCTCCCTGTAGGAAACTATAGGAGAAGAAGATGCCAAGTGATGTTCTCTGTTCTCCTATAGTTTCCTACAGGGAGCGCTCCTCATGGTGTGTGTAGTGTTGTGTGGGTGTAGGGAGTATGTGGGGCCCCTGGTGCTCTCTCTGGCCCTTGCCTGGATCAGCCTCCTCTACTACTCCAGAGGCTCCAAACTCATGGGAAGTACAACGTCATGATGCAAAATGTAAGAGTTTAGGCCAGTTTAAGCTTTGAAAAGGATCCATTAACAATTCATTAGTAGATTCTAAGTGAACGCTTTCTCTAGCTCTCATCTTCTCAGATGATCTTAGGCAACATCTTGCACTTTATTGTTGTATATTCTGCAGGTATATCCACTTTATCATTGTTTATGGAATTGTATGCAAGCATTTATCATATTGTTTCCCCACAGCAACATTTCTAACCTTTTCCATGTCTCGTTGTTGTGGCCGTGACAGAGGAGTCCCCGTCACGGGAATTGAACACTGGCCAGAAATACACCACCATCACGCCCACATTCCCGTAGGGGGTCGGTGGTTCAAGAAAACACTACAAGAAACCACCCTTCAACAACCTCCAGTTTACCACCCTGGCACTGTTCAAGTTCACCACTGGCATGGGAGACCTGGAGTTCACAGAGCAGATCCAGTACAAAGAGGTGTGTACATGGGACCTGTATTGTGAGACTTCTATTTTGATAGTGAGACTTTTATTACACTTCTTTTTTTTTATGGCTGTGGAGTAAAGAGCACTGTTTGTGCTCATTTTATTTTATTTTTTATTTTTGTACTTTTCATTTTTTTATTGAAGACATTGAGTAATCATTCACAGTGCAGGCTGTAAAAAGTAAGTGAACCTCTGTGTGAACGACAAGATTGGAGGTGTGGGTGTCACAGGTGCCCTGCCCTTTAAATAAAGGCACACAAAGCCAGGTTACTGACAAATCTGTTCTTCTCCAAAAAGATTGGTTAGTGTGAACCATGCCTCGATCCCAACAACTTTTACAGGACCTTAGAAGACACATTATAGAGATGCACAAAGCTGGAAAAGGTTACAAAAGCATTGCTAAAGGCCTTTGTGTTCATCAATCCACGGTAAGTCAGGACTGTTGCTCCTCTCCCTGGGAGTGGGCGTCCTGTGAAGATCACTCCAAGAGCACAAAGGGCAATCCTGAAAGAGGTGAGAAAGAACCCAAGGGTAACAGCAAAATACCTCCAGAAGACTCTACAAACAACAAAAGTCTGTGTTCATGTGTCCACTATCAGAAAAACACTGAACAACAATGGTGTTCATGGAAGGATACCACAAAGGAAACCACTGCTGTCAAAAAAAAAAAAAAAAGTCTCAAGTTTTCCCAAGACCACCTGGATGTTCCACAATGCCTCTGGGAAAATGTACTGTGGACAGATGAGAAAAAATTTGAACTTTTTGGGAAAAATGCACAACGCTATGTGTGGAGGAAAAAGGGCACTGCACACCAAAAATGCATCCCAACTGTGAAGCATGGTGGATTGAGCATCATGGTTTGGGGATGCTTTGCTGCCTCACGGCCTGGACACCTTGCAATCATTGTGGGAACAAGGAATTCAAAGTGTATCAAGACGTTTTACAGGAGAATGTCAGGGCAGCAGTCCATGACCTCAAACTTAAGAGAGGTTGGGTGATGCAATAAGACAATGACCCGAAGCACACAAGTAAATCAACTAAAGAATGACTGAAAATGAAGAAGATTCGCGTTTTGGAATGGCCAAGTCAGAGTCCTGACCTTTATCCAATTGAGATGCTGTGGCATGATCTGAAGAGGGCTGTGCAATCAAGACAACCCAGAAATATTGATGAACTGAAACAGATTTGTAGGGAGGAATGGTTAAAAATTCCTCCTCAACATTGTTCAAGTCTTATAAGCAGCTACAGGAAATGTTTGGCAGAGGTTGTTGCTGCTAAAGGAGGATCTACAAGTTACTAAATTCAAGGGTTCACCTACTTTTTCCACCAGCCTGCACTGTGAATGATTACTCAATGTCTTCAATAAAAATGTACAACTGTTTGTGTGTTATTAGTTTAGTCAGATTGTGTTTGTCTATTATTGTGATTTAGATGAAGATCTGACAATATTTTGTGAGTAATCAGTGCAGAAATCCATGTCATTCCAATGGGTTCACAAACTTTTTTCTTGCAACTGTATGTGTTTGTGTGTAAGCATGTGAATTGTTTAGAAGTTTGGATTGCGTGTATGTGTCCAGAGAGACCACGTACTATCCTGGACCCAGAGAGGTACCTGCCCATGTGTCTGAAAGAGAAACTGCACTCAGGAGAGGTGCAGAAGACGGGACTGTCGGCCGGAGATGAAAACCGCATGGTTTCCTAGGCAGAATTTAAGGTCAATGGAGACTTTCAATGGAGATTCTCCATTGAGCATGATTTTCTACTCTAGCACTAGACTTAATCTTTGTCCGGGAAACTGGTCCCTTGAGTACATTCCTATAGTAGGATGAAGGCTAGCCTCGCGAGAATTTGGCATCTGGTTATGTACAGTGCATTGGGAAAGTATTCATACTCCTGGACTGTTTCCACATTTGATTAAAAATATAAAAAAATATCACATTACATAATATTCAGACCCGGGCTCCCAAGTGGCACAACGGTCTAAGGCACTGCATCTCAGTGCTAGAGGCATTACTACAGACCCTGGTTCAATTCCAGGCAGCGATTGGGGTCCCATAGGGCGGCGCACAGTTCAAAGGGGGTGACAATCTAGACCCAAACTGTTACAGACCTATATCCATCCTGCCCTGCCTTTCTAAATTATTTGAAAGCCAAGTTAAACAGATTACTGACCATTTAAAATCTCACCATACCTTCTCAGCTGTGCAATCCGGTTTCCGAGCTGGTCACGGGTGCACCTCAGCCAAGCTCAAGGTACTAAACGATATCATAACCGCCATCGATAAAAGACAGTACTGTGCCGCCGTCTTCATCGACCTGGCCAAGGCTTTCGACTCTGTCAATCACCATATTCTTATCGGCAGACTCAACAGCCTTGGTTTTTCAAATGACTGCCTCACCTGGTTCACCAACTACTTCTCAGATAGGATTCAGTGTGTCAAATTGGAGGGCCTGTTGTCCGGACCTCTGGCAGTCTCTATGGGGGTACCACAGGGTTCAATTCTCAGGACGACTCTTTTCTCTGTATATATCAACAATGTCGCTCTTGCTGCAGGTGATTCCCTGATCCACCTCTATGCAGACGACACCATTCTGTATACATCTGGTCCTTCTTTGGACACTGTGTTAACAAACCTCCAAACAAGCTTCAATGCAATACAACACTCCTTCCGTGGCCTCCAACTACTCTTAAACGCTAGTAAAACTAAATGCATGCTTTTCAACCGATCACTGCCCGCACCCGACCGGCCGGCTAGCATAAATTGCTAAATTGTAATTACTTCGCTACGATGGCCTATTTACTGCCTTACCTCCTCACGCCATTTGCACACACTGTATATAGACTTTTTCTATTGTGTTATTGACTGTATATTTGTTTATTCCATGTGTAACTCTGTTGTTGTTTGTGTCGCACTGCTTTGCTTTATCTTGGCCAGGTCGCAGTTGTAAATGAGAACGTGTTCTCAACTGGCCTACCTGGTTAAAGGTGAAAACAGTTGGCCCAGCGTCATCCAGGTTTGGCCATCATTGTAAATAAGAATTTGTTCCTAACTGACTTGCCTAGTTAAATAAAGGTTCAATAATAATTTTTTTAAATACTCTTTACTCAGCACTTTTGGCAGCGATTACAGTCTTGAGTACTCTTGGGTATGACACTACAAGCTTGGCAAACCTGTATTTGGCGAGTTTCTCCCATTCTTCTCTGCAGATCCTCTCAAGCTCTGTCAGGTTGGATAGGGAGCGTCGCTGCACAGCTATTTTCAGGTCTCTCCAGAGATGTTAGATCGGGTTCAAGTCTGGGCTCTGGCTGGGCCACAAGAATATTCAGACTTTTCTCAAAGCCACTCCTACATTGTCTCAGCTGTGTGCAACAGGTCATTGTCCTGTTGGAAGGTGAACCTTCGCCACAGTCTGAGGTCCTGAGTGTTCTGAAGCAGGTTTTCATCAAGGATCTCTCTGTACTTTGCTCCGTTCATGTTTGCTTTGATCCTGACTAGTCTCCCAGTCCATGCCGCTGAAAAACATCCCCACAGCATGATGCTGCCACCACGCTTCACCATAGGGATGGTGCCTCCAGACGTGACACTTGGCATTCAGGCCAAAGAGTTCTATCTTGATTTCATTAGACCAGAGAATCTTGTTTCTCATGGTCAGAGTCTTTTAGGTGCATTTTGGTAAACTCCAAGAGGGCTGTCAGTTCCTTTTACTGAGGAGTGGCTTGTGTCTGTCCACTCTACCATAAAGGCTGACCACCTTGTCAAAATGAACAATCAATCGGGGGAGAAGGGCCTTGGTCAGGGAGGTTACCAAAAACCAGATGGTCACTTTGACAGAGCTCCAAAGTTTCTCTGTGGAGATGGAAGAGCCTTCCAGAAGGACAACTATCTCTGCCGCACTCCAGCAATCAGGTCTTAATGGTAGAGTGGCCATACGGAAGCCACTCCTCTGTAAAAGGCACGACAGTTTGCCAAAAAGGCACTTAAAGACCCTCAGACCATGAGAAACAAGATTCTCTTGTCTGATGAAACCAAGTTTGAACTCATTGACCTGAATGCCAAGCCTCAACTCTGGAGGAAACCTGGCACCATCCCTATGGTGAAGCATGGTGTTGGCAGCATCATGCTGTCGGGATGTTTTTCAGAGGCAGGGCCTGGGAGACTAATCAGGATCAAAGCAAACATGAACGAAGCAACAGGACAGACCGAGATCCTTGATGAAATCCTGCTCAGGACCTCAGAATGGGGCAATGGTTCACATTCCAACAGGCCAACATCCCTACACACACAGCCAAGACAATGCAGGAGTGGCTTTGGGACAAGTCTCTTAAAGTCCCTGAGTGGCCCAGCCAGAGCCCAGACTTGAACCCGATCTAACATCTCTGGAGAGACCTGAAAATAGCTGTGCAGTGATGCTCCCCATCCAACTGGACAGAGCTTGAGAGGATTTGCAGAGAAGAATGGGAGAAACCCCCTAAATACAGGTGTGCCAAGCTTGTAGCATCACACCCAAAAAGACTTGAAGCTGTAATCGCTGCCAAAGGTGCTTCAACAAAGCACTGAGTAAAGCATCTGAATACTTGTGTAAATGTGATATCAGTTTGTTTTTACTTTGTCATTATGGGATATTGTGTGTAGATTGAGGGTGGGGGGGTACAAGTAATACATTTTAGAATAACGCTGTAATGTAACAAAATGTGGAAAAAGACAAGGTCTGAGTACTTTCTGAATGCACTGTACATGTTTAGAATGACTCATTGTATATCCTTTGAAAATTCAATACGTATCACCTCAAGCCTTGCTGTTACAAATAAAATAAACAGAATCGGTTTTGCAAATGCAAACTTTATTTTGGTTAGGGGAGAATGTTTGTGCAAGGCATAGTTTCTGAAGGATAGGCAAACTGGAATAACACAATTCTACAAAGTAGAGAAACATGAGCTTCCCCAACCACTGCCATTCATGTCACATTTCCACTTATGTGGAGCAGAAACTCACAAGCACAATTTAGTCATCACAGTCCCACATGCTGTTCTTACAACTGTCTAGAGGGCAGTAGACAACTTTTGTCACCACCTTAAAATAGCATGAGTCATTAAACTTAATTCAATCCAACCTGCCCAAAGAATGTTTGTGTCCAAAATGGCCCCCTATTTTCTAAATAGTACCCTAGGTCAAGTCATACACTATAGAGCGAATAGAGTGCCATTTTGTACACAGCCTGTATCTAGGCTTTGGGCCATGGTGGTGGGGAAAGCTTGGTGACTTTGGTCAGTGGTTCAGTAGCAATCATTCAGACTCCTAACAGTGTCTGGAAACATTGTGGCACGTGAGAACGGACTTCTGTCTAGTATCAGTAGTTACAGTTAGAAGCTTGGGCCCCCAACAATGGATAGAAGTGCACCACTGTGTAGTGTGCACAAGCACCTAGGCTATGCTTCACACCCTTTCTCGCTCTCGCAGACACACATTCCATATTAAGTCCAGTGGAGGTACTTCATATGAAATAGTAACTGTAAACCTGATTTTCTCAAGCTGTACAACATTATAAAACAGGTCAAATCAGCTAAAATGGAACAGGTACATTGCTTGGTTCACTGTAGCAACAGTTGGTCCATTTCCACTGCAAAGATTTACCATCTCACATTTCTAAAATCCATGACAACACAGTATAAATAGTAACCTTTATTCCACTAGTACAACCCATACATCATTACTATACACACACACACACACACACACACACAACCACACACACACACTATTGTGTGTTCAGACTTGAATTCATTAGCAGCTTCAAGGGCCAGGCACACAACAGTAGTAAGAGCCAAACAACAGAATCTAGCTACCGCCCTCAGGGAAGAAAGCTCAATCCATAAGATTAAAAGGTGCTACAAAGGGGACAAGTTCTATCAGGAAGCTTGGTGAATTGCAACAGCATTAGGCTACTTCCAAAACAAAATCTACCCTCTCCCGCAACCCATTTCCCCATAACATGGAGGAGACTCACTCTTGAGCCTTTTAGTTTCGGTTTTGGTCCACCAGCTTCGTAACAGCTGTAAAAACGATATATTTGTTATTGAAAATATATTTCACTGAGATTTAGATGGTACAATGATTCCCTACACTATTCAGTGCTTGTTTTCTCACATACAACTGAAATTGAGGGAACCGTGTGGAATTTTAGCAACCAGGATATTACGGAGTGATTTTTACATTGGCCGCTTGACCAGATTTCCACTAAATAACACAGCCAAAGTCAAAACAGCTTTCCCATTTCAACAACATGTTACTCTGGCGGGAGACGAATATCACAGCTAATTGGGCAGGTATGTAATACTATGAAACGATATCATTCCACTATTACTGCAGATATATTATGGCCATTTTATGAAATGACAATGCAAAATCATATATGTGTAGCACCTTTAAGGCTACATAAAATGATTTATGACCTTTCCATCTCTTACTGAATGCAGCTAATTGTGAGACGTCAGTTTGCATTGTTTTGTGTCTGATGATATGCTTTACCTATGGCACCTATGAGGAAAAACCTATGGCTTCAGAATGCAGTGATCAAGGAAATAAATTAGCTAAGATCTAAATTACTGAAGGCTATTTGTCACATAGAAACAACTAAAGAAACGTAGTCTGAAGACCATAGTTACAGCCCAGTGCCACACACACCTAGAAAACGCTGCTAAATATTATTCATACTTTTCATCCATTAAAAGGAGGATTTTTACATATCAATTTAAGTGTCCTTAAATAAAAACATATGCAGAAACAATTGCTAGTATCATAACTATTTGATTCTACACCATGCCGTTTGAGGAAATCCAGCATGGTGTATGTAGTAAGTCATACAACATTTAAGGTGTCGAGGGTAACTAATATAACATTTTAAGGCTTTTTTCAAGAGTTATCAGGGAGGAGGAATGTGGGGCCATCACAAGAGTAAGCCGTTACCCAAGCTAAACTGAGGAAAAATGCAGCATGCTAGACCCATAGAAATACAATTACTAGAATAACAGAAGTAAATCTATTTCTATGGCTAGACCCATCTACTAGCATGAGTTAACCTGCATTTAAAAGAACTGGACCTCAGTTCTTCTTTCTAGGTAGCACAGAGAAAATATACAATCAGGGTTAGGCTAGCAAGTGAAGGACAGACGTATCCTACGAAGCAAGCTAGATCTACTCAGGGTTTTCTAAAGCTAGCCAGATTCTGTTAGCATCACAATCCAGCTCTTATTCGTACTACGACAGTGGATATTGCTCAGCCGTAGGGTAGTAACTGCACATGTATGTCACACATGGCTGAAACATCAATCCATGGGCGAGTCAGTGCCACATTTTCATTTGTGGTGAAATCAAAAATAAAATCTCTTTCAAATACCACAGACTATGGAATGAAATTAGCTTTTAGAAGCACCATCTTTATTACATATTATTGATGCCAACTTGGTGTGGTTAATCAATGAAGAACCACAAGGACCTTTTCCCCCCACTCCTATCGATAATAAAATGTTAAGTTATTAAAAGTGCTACTGGGTGTGAAGTGTAAAATCCATTGTCATGACCAAATATGTCATGTGATATATTTTAACATTACTCTTTAAGACAAACAAAAATGTATTAAATATTTAAATCACTAATCTTCCTCAAATGAAAGGGATCATGACGCCATCTTTGCAAGAGGGTGGAAATCTAACTCTGTTGGTCCTCCACTCGTGGCTCAGTCATTTCATTCAGTGTAAGTGGAGTTAGCCTTCCCCAGAGCAGGTTAGTTCTGAAGGATTTGTTGCAAGAGATTTACCTGGCTAAAAGGTGAGCCACTTTCATATGACCGGTTATCCCGAGTTGAACTCAGTTGAGCAAAGTTACCTCTCTAACTCCACAAACCTGCTTCGTAGGATACCCCTCAGCTTACCAAAACCCCCACAGACAGGCAAAGATCCACAAGGAATTGTTTACAGTAGTGTATAATGGTGAAACAAAGTAGCAAATAACATTAACCCTCTGGTATGTTCAGTTGTACTTGCAAGTGATCAATTTGGTCTTTGCGCACACAGACAATCCCTTTCAAGATCAGGGGATTGATTCTACAGGGTTCACATTATTCTAAGACATTTAATGTTTTTCCAGAAGTGAGCTTTTGTTCCTTTTGTAAATGTTTAGCATAACATCTTGATTCTCCAAGTCTTCATACTGAAAACGTCACCGGTGAAATTCAAGTAGAGACAATTAAAGTAACAGCACACGGTAGGGATAAAATAAACAATTAAAAATGACTTCAAAAGCACTCCGTCTTAAGGCCTTACCATACACAAGAGGACAGGACACAATGGCTGTAGCATTACCTTACTGTATATCGGGAGAGATTGAAGTAAGAATATACTCTTAGACATTGACCTGATTCATATTAGCATACACAAATACCCCTTCAGCAAATTAGTCCCATTGGGGCATTAAAAAGCATGTATCCTCCATCATGTCTATATGGATTTTTTATAGATGCATAATTGTAAATGTAAACATAGGACAGGAAAGAACCCTATTTTCAGCCACTGTAAAAGGGAGTGGTTGGTTCCATGACAACCTGGGCATAACTGGCACTTATTATGTGGAAAGGAAGTAGCCCTACTATATTCTCTAACTAGTCCTAGATCACAATAGCGTATCCCAGAAAATACTACAATCAGCAGATGTCCATGTTGTGGTATGAGTAAGTATTCCTCATCACCAGAATAACAATATAAAACCTTTCATCTGGCACTAAGGTTTAACAGATACCATTTTAAAGGGCTGAGGACGCATTAAAAAAAAAACATTGAGAGCAGGAGCAACCGACTAGGGAAAACATTCAATTGATCACTTGCAAGATATCTACATGTTTACACCTGATTGTAACCTTAATCATTCACCAACCATAACACACGACTGGTGAGGTGAAGAGAGATAGATATCTATCTATAGCCTGGGTGGTGAGCATGGATATTTCTACTGTTACCTAGCTCTGGGCTCTGGGCTGGAGCTCTACCCATGGGGGGCCTGTGAATCTTCCCCATGGCGCCTGGGTTCTGCTGGAATGCCTGGAAATCCCCAGACAGGTAATCAGACACATTCTGCTGCATCAGCTTGGTCTGACCCAGGTCTGGGACCCCGGGTCTGGCTCCAGGTCGGTACTGTGATCCTGGTGTGCTGCAGTCTATGGAGGCCCCTTCCGGGCCCCCCTGGAAGGCCATGGGCAAATCCTGTGGGCCTAGACCGTCACTTTTGGCTGCTTGTAGGACGCTGTCCCATGGAACCTGCAAGTAGCGCCCGTTGGTGTAGCTTGGCATGGTGCTGCCCGCTGGGCCGGTGACGGGAGGAGAGGGGGTTGTCTTGTCTGATGGGTGTTTAATGGGGAAAGATTGTGGCTGCGGGGCCAGCAGCTTTTGGGGGTAATTGTGGGTCTTGGCAGGGAAGCCAGGCCCAGAGGGGGCTTCCCTCCTGGGGTTCTTGCAGGGTTGGGCTCCATCAGGCAGATGCTGCATGTGAGCCAGCTGGTGCTGGTTCCAGGAGCGCTGCTGTTGGATTTGCTGCTGTTGGAGCTGATGTTGCTGCTGTAACTGATGATGTTGTTGCTGCTGCTGGTGAACCTGTTGGAGCTGCTGTAACTGATGTGGATGCTGGTGAGCCTGCTGTAATTGCTGCTGCTGTAATTGCTGCTGCTGTAATTGCTGCTGCTGTAATTGCTGCTGCTGTAATTGCTGCTGATGTAATTGCTGCTGATGTAATTGCTGCTGCTGTAACTGCTGCTGCTGTAACTGCTGCTGCTGTAACTGCTGCTGCTGTAACTGCTGCTTCGTGTCAGTGTGGAAAGTAGGTGGCATCCGGTTCATGACAGCCATGTTGGGCTGTAGGCCATTAGCACCAGCAGGGCCCTGGGACCCTCCAGGGGCTTTCTCTGTGTGGCCCAGCAGGCACGAGGGAAGGAGGCCAAAGTTGTGGGGTGTGTTGACCCTGGAACTGGCATTGATGAGGAGGTTACGGCTGATGGGGCTGGGGTTGGCGATCTGGCCCTCGCACACCGAGGTGGCGCCTAGTCCAGCCCGAGCCTGGCAGAACTGGTTGATCTGGTGCACGATGCTGCTCAGGTCGGTGCCCGGCCGGTTGTGGTGCAGGCCGGCCGCCATGGACAGTGGGATGGTGGAGGTAGATACGGTTACGTTTGGTGGGGCGTCTGCATCTGGCAGCTTCCTGGGGCCATAGGGGGGGCCTGGCTGGGGTTGCAGGGCATTGGAAGCAGAGGGGGAGCCAGGGCCAGCACTGGAGGCCTGGGGGAGAGGCTGAGATGGGGGGAGGCCCTGGGAATGTTGCAGACTGGGTGGCTGGGCCTGGGCCACATCAGACAGGTGTCGCAGGCCCTGGGGGAGAGGCTGTGACTGGGGCAGGCAGTGGGGGTGCTGCAGGCCCTGGGAAAGTTGCAGACTAGGTGGAGGCTGGGCCTGGGCTACCTCAGGCAGGTGCCGGAGACCTTGAGCCCGAGCCTGCTGTAGTAAAGCTTGTTGGTGGGGAAGAGTCTGGTGCTGCAGAGTCGGAGGACGAAGAATATGCTGCTGTTGTTGCTGCTGCTGTTGTAAGGTTTGTGACCGAGTCTGATTTTGCTGCTGCTGCTGTTGTAAAGTCTGCGTGTGAGGCAAACTCTGCTGCCGCTGGACATTCTGCTGTACCGTTTGCAGCTGGGACAAGCTTTGTTGCAGCTGTAAAGTTTGAGGGTGGGCCATGTTCTGTTGCTGTAAAGTTTGAGGCATATTCGGTGGCTGTGAAGTCATGGGGTGAGGCATGTTGTGCTGCAGAGCATGGTGTGGATGGCCCTGTTTCTGTGCCAATGCCTGGGGCTGGGTTTGAGACATGCCCTGGAGGTTGGGGACAGGCTGGGGGAGGTTTAAAGTGCTCTGAGCAACGTAAGGCCCGCTGTGGAGGTTCATGGATGGTTTGGGAAGCAGATGGGCTCGGCTGCTGTCCGTGTCTGTGAGGACGCCTTTGCCAGGCGAAGTGCGGAGGACGGCCAGGAGGCCCGCTCTGGTGCTGCTGACCTGAGACGGGTAAGAACTCTGGCGCTGGCTGGAGCTGGATGTGTCCAACCCGTTCACAGTGCGGCGGATGTGCTTCCTCTGTGGTACTTTGACACTGTTGGGGAAGATCTTTATGGTCAGAGGATTGTTGGCGACTTTCTTAGCAAAGGCATCCAATTCTGCTGGGGTTGGATAATTGGCAGATTTCATCTTCTGTGTAGTATCCCCTAGGATGGGAACAAGGATAGAGGGAGGGAACAATACATTTTAGCCTAACCAAAGTTAATTAATTCAACTAATGACTGGAACAGATATACAACTAATTAAGTAGAAATATGAAGAGGAAACTGATTTCTCTGATATTATAGTACTCAATTATATCAAATAAAAACACTTACATTGCTGAAGTCCAGTGTTCATCTGCGTGTGGGAGAGAAATCGGGGGGTAGGTTAACCTGATGATGCTGGCAGACAGGCCAGCATGTCACACTTCCACTAATGCAACATGGGAAACGCTCTCCTCACCATGCTGAGAGAGACACACATATCAGCAGTCAAACACCACATTGACCATGTAAAATGACTCAGCCATGAGGCTATTTATTTACTGTACATTATGTGACCGTTCTAAAATGGCAGTCAGTAATCAGCCGGCATTTGCACCCCAGCCTTCAACAGCAAACACGCTGCCTGCAGCTAGACAGAGATAGCAGCGGGCTTAAGATGGAGACGCCTTTTCTCCTTTCTCAGGGCACAGCAGGACAGACTGCATGATGGCTACCGGCTAGAGAGCCTCCAGCTGCCTTCACCAATCTCCGTGTGTGCATCCCAAATTACACCCAATTCCCTATATAGTGTACTACTTTGACCAAGGCCCATAGGGTGGTGACGAGCAAGGCCCATAGGGTGGTGACGAGGAAGAGGAACTCCAAAGACCATTAGTGTCCGGAAGTAATTTAGCCATTCATTATAGTCATTGTGATCTGTAGAGCTGATATTTTCCTGTGCCAATTACCTCATGACGTTTCTGGATAGCTCATTATATTAATTTAATCAACAACTACAATAGTCAGTTGAAAAAAAGGATACGGTACGGTACTGTACATATCTGGCTGTGTTGTTAGAATCACAATTGAGGGTGCAGTATTTGAAAACTAGCATTCAGTTAGCCAGCTAGTTTAGCCAGGGAAAACGAGCTTGGGCCAACAGTAGTGTGCATGTGTACCAGCTGGGCGCACATGCACACTAGGCTAATTCAGGAAACAGATAGTAGTTTTTATGCCCTGATATAAGCAACCGGCTGCAAAAAGTTTGATTAAACAATTCAGACTGAAAATAATAAGTCAGATGACTTATATTTAAGGAGCAAGTCGATATACAATCTCAAAATCAGCTGTAACTGTCAACAGTAGAACAAAACTCAAAAGGATGTTTGAGTGAACCCTGAATACAGAAAATGAATGGTGAATTTCCTTCCGGACACAATAAACTCCTCACCACTCTATAGGGCTCTGGTCAAAAGAAGTACACTATATAGGGAATAGGGTACCATTTAGGTATGTGTGTCAATAGTTTACAATAATAAGCAATACAGAACAGCTTTGTGTGATGTATGTAATGGTGCCTTGTCACCCAGAACCCTTTTCAGTTCTGTAACTAAGCTAAATGTGACAGAATTCAGAAGTCCCAATGACTCAAGCATGATACGTCTTACACTGTAGCTGGTTAGTGTATCCAGCTGACCAGTTCTTGAAAATTATGGACATGTAGCTACTAGTTACAATAAATATATTCAGTCAGATGACTGGGTCTACCAGAAATGTTACTGCATCATTGCGTAAATATCAATAACACTAGTCATTCAACGTGGGTGTAGCCTAGGTAGGGCTTCTCTGATCTAGAATACCAGGACATGCATTTAACTAGCTCGCTAGTTATGAACAAAGACTTCTTAAATATTATCTAGCTGGTGTCATCTTTGAGCAGCATTGTCTAGTAGTCAATAGACCATTCAAAATGTAAATGAACACTAGCTAGCTACTTAGCTACTGTACTGACAATATTTGCGTGCCAAAAGTATATATTTTTTCAAATGTATAATATAACCCTGGAATTGTAGTTCTACATCTGTAACGTTACTTAACTAGCTACCTTCTCGTGTAACTGTAGCCTAAGTTAACCGGTTAATAAAGAAGCAAGCCAATGATGAATGCTAACAAGCTAGTGTTAAATACCTCGAGTCATAGCACCACAAAGCATTGAACACTTCTTTGTGCTGCTAGCGATCAGCTAGGCTAACTAGCTAACGTTAGCCAGCTACTGATGGCTACTGAAGTAACACTTTTGCTAAAGGAAACACCAAAAACAAATAATACGCTAAATACTTACTCCCCGCGAAGTCAAGAGAAAGGCATTTGCGAAAACGTCATTTTAGCGAGATGATCGAACATAACCAAAATATCTATGTTGTTAGCTCACCAATGCCTTATTTCTGGTATTTGCTTTCTGCAACAGCAACTTTGAGAACACATGCGCAGTGGGCACTCTGTGGGTTTTAGGACCTTTATTTACGCATATTTTAGGTGTGCATACTCAATGCCTGACTGATATTCCTTGATATTCCTGATGAGATGAAAGTCCTGAGATTCTTCCAGATGCATTAAAAACGAATTATGATAAGGATTGATTGAATGAGTGACAGGCTTTGGCTCAAATTAATAAAGTATCGCAAGACTAACTGGGGCGGTAACCGAAAAGCGTTGGGCCCTTAACCGAAAAATTGCTGTATCGAATCACCGAGATGACAAGGTCAAAATCTGTCGTTCTGCCCCTGAACAAGGCAGTTAACCAACTGTTCCCCGGTAGGCCGTCATTGTAAATCGGAATTTCTTAACTGACTTGCCTAGTTAAATAAAAATCGGGATTTACATGCCATGAATGTTGCAGCTGTCCACATCGATGGAAGATACTGAATTATTAGAAAAAGAGCACAAATATTTGTTGTAATTTTATTAGCATGACAGATGAAGACTGAAATATGGTAATATTGTGTGACATTCACAAATATCTAGTCCTGTTGAAAAATAAAAACATCTACATTGACTCAAAAAGATGGAGTGCATATTTGACACAACAGTAAAGTGATAATTATTTTCACAAAAAGTATCCAAAAAGTAAAAAAGTATCTTTAGTGGATTGTCAAAAAAATTAAAGCTTAGCCAGAACAATGCATTTGGTCATTAAGCCACAATGTAACTCAAAAATCCAAATGACAGCTGTTACACAACTGAAACCTTTTCACAGTATTGGCAAAATGACTTAGATTACAATGGCTGCAATGAAGTAGAGTCAAATCAACTTGAGGGCAGACAAAAATAAACATTACAGTAACAGTCCTTCACAAGTCGTTTTCATTTGACTAATTAAAACAAACATTATGATATGTCTGGGAGGGGGAAAGGACAAGGAAACATTTTTCCAATCCAAACATCATTTGAGCGATGATATTCTTTATAATTTGCTCAGTGCTTTTTTGTAATCTGTCCACTTACATGATAGCTGGGAGTTTTCCCATCTTGATTTTCCATTTCCATGATTATATATATATATAAATGACCAAGATCTGCCGTTTCCCTGTCCTTGTACAAAGGGCTACTCTCCACCTCGGTTAAGATTACAACGTAAATAGTGATACTAAACAACAAGCAGAAAGTTAGTCTTTTACCTCTACGATGACTAACCACAATACAACAAAAAGCCAATATAAATCAGAGATTGTGATTCAGTCTTGGAATGAGCTCAACAAACAGATCATAAACATGGAGGTCATGTGGAATGACAATAGTGTAACAGTACATATACCCATTTTCACAATTATAGATGATTAAAAGCAAGATAAATGACTAAATACATTGAACAGCATTGTCTAAACGGGAGTGATATCTTTCTCTGACAAGTGTATGATATACAGAGTTATCTTTAACAAAGATTACATTGTGGACAGAACCTGAAGAGCTGTCTTACATGGCTTAAAATGTACTTATATTACTATATAAAACTGCAACAAGTGTCTGTCAATGTTATAATCAAGTCACACTAATCAATTGAAACATGAAATTAAGAAATCAACAGAATGAACAAAATTACTTCTTAAAAACATATCACAGCTCATAATTTTTTTTAAATACCTATTCCTGTATAATAAAAATGATATGGATCAATGACTAGCGTTTGGCTATGAGTTACACCATTTTACTTCTTGGACTCAAAAACCCTTCAATATTTCACATACTGAACTTTCACCAGGACAAAGACTTCTCAATAAATTACACTACATCATTAGAATCCCACAAAGTACTTAATCTCTCCCTCAAACTTACTTCAAGTCAATTCAGTACTTCAACTTACTTCACGCCAATTCAGAAAGATGCATCATAGCCAAAGAAACAAAAGGACTGCCAATCAGGTTTCTGGGATGAGTATAAAAAGCCATTCATGTTGCTATAAATGAAAGTGTGTTTGAAATAATGTACTAAACAATGTTTACAACATAAAACTAAATGAAAACACATGATTTCTTAAAGAGTGGGAAGAATTCCCAGTTACCCAGAGTTTTGACTAAGTAGAAACCTAAATGAATTATTTGAGGATAGTAAGCAGTGAGCACCTTGTTTCATGTAGCACTTGATACAACTTGTCACCTGATTGTGAAAACCCATAACTAATCATAAAGGACACAAATTAAATCAGTTAAATTAAAAGTTATATACATTAGAGTACAGTAACTTCCATAATCTATAAAATAGTCACATGAGAGCAAGAAGAGATAATTACTGAGTAATAATGAAGTATATAATAGGCACGGTGAGTTACAACTTTGAAAGAAAATCATAGAGGTTGCTCTTCTTGACAGCTGTTCACTGACATGATATGGTAAGGTAGAGACTAGAGAGGTTTATGAGTAAAATCAAAAAGGCTCAGTTCATGCTAAATGATAACAATGTCATGCGATCTACTTATTGTAAAAAGCTTCATGATTCAAAAAGTAGTGAACTCAAAAGATACATAGAGTATATAAAGGAGCAGCGGTACATGCAGATATTCTGGTCCTGTAGAAATTAAGGCACCAGAGGCTTAAAAAAATCCACTTGTTCATATTTAATAATTAAATAATAATTTCAAGGGTATTGAAGGCAGTCTATGAGAGTGCATAAAACAGAGAGTAGAAGGGAAAGATTGTTTTCAGGCCTGAGCATCAGTCATCCTCTGCAGTAGTGGGATCTGTTGAATAGGGAACAAAAAAAATCAATTTAGGGTAGAAAGAGATATTGTATGCTAACGTTTCATTTCACTATTTCTGAAAAATTGCATGTAGGTTAGAACAATCCAGCAGCACCAATAGGATTCTGTAGGACATATAGGCTAATTCATAGAATTTGAATTATTAGAACAGACATTACCACTCTATACAAGTCAACGTTCCATGATGGGTGTAATTATATTTCTATGGACTCACTAATCTGTTTTACCTACCATTTTCACCATGCATGTCTGGTGAACAATACTATACTGACGCTAAGTGAAGTTCCACTTCCTGTCCAGCCCCTAATTACCTTTGATAGGTCAATTCCTGTGAGGGCGTTGACAGACACAGGAAGTTCAGCCAGGAGGCGGTTCACTTCCCCCGTCACATGGTTTCCCTCCCCGCTCAGGATTACTATCTCATTGGTCCTGGCCAGCGGCGCCGCCACCTTGGCTGCAATCTAGGAAGATTCGGGAACATTGAGATGTTTTTATTGTGCTCACATCACAAGACACATTTATGGTATATAATGGCATATTACATCAACAAATCATCTGACTTCTGAGTCACTTTAAGATGGTGTAATCTGACACTTATACGTGCAGGCTACCACCTCTTAACACTGGCTGACAAAGATACTGTAGATAACTACTGGCTGATGACTGATACTACTGTACTTTGTCCAGTCAGAAATAAAAAGTCAAACACCGGCATTATTACGGTTCCTAGATTATAACTGTTTATTACTGCTTTATTAGTATCAATGTTACTAGGTTTATCTGGGGGCATGTTAATGAGTGTGTATACTGTACATCTACACATTACTACCTCAATATGAATACATCTGTATGAAGGGTCTCGTCAAGGCAGTAGTGATTTAATTTGATCAAATCTAAACCATTCGAATGCACGCATGAATACACTGCATTTAAAACAACCAATTAATTCCATAGTCTGTTACCTTGGGCAGGGCCTCCAGGACAAGAGCAGTCTTGGCTGCCTCTCCATACTGCTGGTAAGCCTCAGCCTTCAGTCTCATCTTCTCAGCCTCAGCCTTCCCTATAGCCTCAATGGAGCCAGCCTCTGCCTCGCCTATTCTCCGGATCTTCTCTGCCTCTGCCTGGGCCGTCAGAACCTTCTTCATCCTGAAAGACACAACACACTTGTATCAGAACAACTGGGAAACTAGATTGTTTTCCAAAAGAGACAAAAAAGTATCCGCTAGTTTCCAAAGGAAACAATTGAATTCATATGCTATTATTGTGTTATTACCATTTTAACTGCTCACTTGTTAAAAAAACCTTTTTTTTCACAGTTAAATGAAGTGCTACCAATCTATATGTGTAGAAAATGTTTTTGTGATAGAAGACAATGCACATAAAGTTGAGTGGAATCACTAGTGAACGAGAGTTTGTATGTTACAGCTAGGTAAGCGTATAACGGTACTGTGGATATGCTCTGTTATGATATAAAAGCTGTTCCCACTTCTGTCCCTCAGCCAGCTGTTGCATCTTGTATGCCTCTGCCTCGGCAGGCCTCTTCACCATGGCGATGAGCTCCTTCTCTGTGCGGAAAATCTCCTTCTCCTCAATGGTGATCTGCTTCTTCCTCTGAACCACCTCAATCTCCATCTCCTCCAGCCTGATCTTCTGCTGTTCTTTAGCTGCCTGCAGCTCATAGGCCAGCTGGGCTTCCGCTTTCTGGAGACATAGGGACAGAGAGAGACATGACCAAGACGTCCATGTTGAAGCACACAGACAGAGAGACAGGATCATGACATGGCCGTCTATGTTGATAGAGGAGTTTTTAATGTTGAGGTTGGCTGGAGGGAGCGTTTGGCTGCTTATGGCTATATTTAATGTTAATTCCGGGCTCTCTGATCGCGTAAAATGTCGCATTTACTAAATTACTAACGCCTACTGATAATTTAGACTCAGATGGACCAACATCATAGAATAATTTAGTAGACTGGAATTTTTATCGCACTGTACTCATTTAACTGACATTCAAAAGTGGAGTATGGAGTTCATGCAGACCTTGGTGTTGACTTCTTGGTTGAAAGCAGCCTTCTGCAGTTCAAGTTCTCGTTTGGAGTCTGCCATCTTTGTGTCAGCCAGGAACTTGACATCCATCATCTCCTTCTTGCACTCTGCTTCCTGGTGAGAGAGAGTGAGACAACAAGAGAGAGAAAGAGACAATGAGAGACAATGAGAGAGAGAGAGATTTGAATGTACATGAGAGAGAGAGGGCGAAAGGATGAGGAGAGAGAAACAGAGTGGAAGTGTATGAGGAGAGGAAAAGGGGAAATTAATAAAATGAGCTTACAAACCTTTCGAATGAAATGTATGTACATTAATAAAGACAAACATAACCCTAGAAATAATTGCCCCTCTGGAATTATTACATTTATTGAATTGAATCTTACTCTTATCCCAGCATCCCTTTCTGCCTCTGCCACACCGATGTCTGCATCCCTCTGGACTGCTGCTGTCTGAGTCTTCCCCAGTGAGCTCAGGTAGTCCACTTTATCATAGACATCCTACAACACACACACACACACAGTAGCTCAGATTACCATACACTACCAGAGATACTTGAGGGAACAAAAATGTAAATAAAATGTCCAACATCAACACGTAATAACATCTAATTGATTGTCGCACTTGCAGTAAAGAGCTTGTCATGACGTGGCCCTTTCTGGGTGTAGATTATGGCTTCTACCCTCTCGAATACTCTCTCCTAACCCAGGTTTATCACCTCCGGTCATAAATACCGGGTAGAAACTACCATTGAGGGAGAGTGACTCCCAGAACAGAGACTTGGCCAAACTCCTAATCCCCAAAATTAGAGAATTAAACCATATTGCTACTTTTGAGAATAATCCGTGGACACTTAAAGGAGTTATGACGAGTGTGTTTCATTTGATGATCTCATGAAGAACAGGAAACACACATAACGGTATCTCTTAAAGTGTACATTTCCCAGCTGCCAGGTTAACATCTAAAGATGAACTAGTCAGTAGCCACACCCCCATGAGCCTAGACATCACATTACGCGCCATGGACCGCCCTTTTCTACTGTTACGTATAAAACCAACTCCTGATGAAATTCACATCAGACTAAGCAAACCCCAGCGTGAGCTAAGGTTGCAAATGGCTGAATCTCTAAGACCAAAACATGTCTTAGAGATGCTGGTGTGTGAAGTGGTTTAAACTACAACTCTACCAAAGGACAGGACTATACCACATGGAGCATTGGCTACATGGCTGGGAATGGTTAAACTCTGAGACTATCGATCCCTACAGAATAAGAGCAAATCTTAGATGTATAATTACTAGTCCGCAGCTAAAAATGATGTAAACCTAGAACGAGAATACCAACAACCGCCGAAACATCTACTCTATGAGAACATTCCCGAATGGTACTCTTTAGTATCCATTCTAACAACCACAAAATACTTTAATCTTCAGGGAAACGCAACCAGAGAGACTCTGATGAACTCTCCAGCAGACGGACCGGATTCCAACAGAGAAGACAACAACGACATACGGGCGTAAATATATACTTGCAATTATTCTCGAATGAGCAGCCGTTCATGTGCAAGAATTAGCATTTCAATTCATATAAATATATACTGTGTAATTAATCTATTTTGTCTTTCCTGCTCTCAGTCTCACCCTTCCCTTTTGTCTACCAAACTGTCATATCGGCTTTACCCACTAGGGACTTTCCTATCATTGTTGGTAAACAATATCTACTGTTTGTTATGTATTTCTGTGATTTGATTAGTTAGTAAATAATTAATGCCAATTTGTATATCGCTGATTCATAATTTATGCTAGTGTTCGTGACGATAACCAAGAATTTTACGACGTTCAGATGAGACTGATATAATGTAAAGAATAATTCATGATTGATTGCTATTGATATAAAAGATCTTCAGATCTTTAAGAGTGGATTCGGGAGATAGCCGCTCTATATAAACTAATGCTTCAGTGGTGCTCCAACTTCCTAGTTAATTAAGTTTACATGATTAGTTTAATCACATAATAATAATTAAACATAGGGAATTGATTTGAAAATAGCATGTAATCCCATTTAACCATACTAGAGACAGGACAAGCTGATAATAAAAAGTGGATCTCATTGACGGGGACTGTGACAGTCTAGGCTAACTCACAGCTATTAGAACTACTAATAATCCATTACTCAATCCTAATCAACAACGGTGAAGACTAGTTAAGTGGAGTCGCCTCCCAATCAACAGGTTTACATCATCCATTAAATGCCATAGGATAAAACACACCAATAAAACAAAAACATTCAAATAAAAACGTGTGTTTAACTGCATTTACCCTCCACACTTCATGGCACCACCAATTGACTCACCTTGATAGTGAAGCTGAGGATCTCAATGCCCATCCTGCCCACGTCAGGTGCTGCCACCTCCCGCACCAGCTGGGCAAACTTGTCCCTGTCCTGGTAGATTTGCTCCACTGTCAGTGTACCTGGGGAGAGGGAAGAGCAGAAGAGCCTGTCAGTCTCTACAACACTGGATATAGACCTACTTCACTTAATTAAGGCTATCCCACATGGTAGTCAAATAATCACTGAAATTCATGGGTATTTACAAAGATAAAATGCATTGATAAAAACACATAGATCTCTAAAGTCATCATCATCATAAAGTAAAACATGAAAATCTCATAATACAGAACATATAACGTTTACTTTTCAATAGTGCAGTCTATATTCTCAGATTTCAGTTTTGTGGTTTTAGAAGTTACCCTTTCACACATTCAGGCTCTCATTACATTGACTGTCATTTCTACTTTTTTCTAAATTATTTTAATTTAGACAGGCTATATTTAGTACAAAGCTTGAACAAACTGTTTGAAAAGCTACCCACCTGCAATTCTTTGTTGTTGAAAAAAAACTACCCAACAGCAAAACCCATGTGTATGTGTGACGCTGAGGTTTAGCCACTGATTTACATCAACTAACAGAGAACAAAGCTGACAACAACCAACTGAAATCAACAGAAGACCATAATATAAAAAAATATATATTTTCCTTTGGAGAGATTCTCCTCACCTAGAATTGAGCGTAAATGTCCCTCCAAGGTTTGCAAAACCACTCCTTTGATTTCAGGGACGGATTTGCCCAAAAACTGCTCGCAAGCAATTGCCAAAAGATCATGATCTGTCATCACTTTGATCTGGAGAAGAGATGAAGGAGAGATTCATAAAGACAGACTGTGGCCTGGTTGCATATGCAAATATGATATCACTGTGATTTAAAAACTTGATCTACGGCTGTAAGTTAGTTTACACAAAGAGCTCGCTACAGCTGCAGTTTGTAATTAAAAGATATTAAAATCAATAACAATTCAAATTACAAATAGGTAAGACATTTTCCAATTCAATGGTGTCGGTTTCATACAACTGATGAAATATATATTTTTTTACCTGTGCCACCCCAGTGACAGTGATGGCGACCCCCTCTGCAGTCTCAACATCCTCACACTTGGGTTGGAGTGTCATAATCTCCAGTGTAATCCTATATGAGGGAAAAAAAGTATTTTACAATAACGACACGTTCTCTCCCCACTGTTTCGGAAAAAACTAAGGGATGTGGCTGTAGAAATGCAACCACTCAAATACATAGACAGAGCTATGAATACAAGGAGTGACCATCCATGATTTCAAAATGATAGTTTTAACCATCTTGTGAGGCTATAGTATACAGTGTTTGTTTACATTCGCTTTGTTTACAAACATAGTAAAACAAGCTTATATTTTGCGTTCTAATGGAGTACGACAGTTGAACTAAGCTCATGCGGCCTTTATAAGTTAAATTATTCAAGAATCAATGGTTTCATATCATTAACCAAAAATGGATATAGCAACTGCAGATTGTCCCTTTAACAGCACAATAACAGAGGGAGAGGAGAAAAACACTCTGCATCAGTATTATGTGACAATGTCACTGACAACACATCAGGAGCAGAAGTAATGGAATAATTTGGAGGCTCAGCTGAAATATTGTTATCTTATTTCATCATTGAATAAATATCATTGGGAAGTCACATGAGGAGTTTCACAATGGCAACATTTCAGTGATGGAATATTTCTGTAGTGGAATGTTTATCGTTTCTGGAGATTTACTACTTCTATTGCCACCACTTCCTTGACACGCCCCAAACGACTAGTTACTGGCTATTGAGCAAAAATACCCTGAAGAAACCCTAAACAAAACATTGCATGCTTTCATGTAAACCCAGGGGAGAATGCCTTACAGTCAGTTAATAAACAGAGGACAGCACCTAACCTACTGTGAAAAAGGGTAAGAATGGGGCCAAGTGACACACGGGGAAAAAAGGCAGAATAGTGAATGTGTACTGTAGTTTAAGGTGGGGCCAAGTGTCCTTTGTCATGTTTCCATTTGAAACATCCAGAATTCATTAACACAATGTAGGTCAGTCAGGAAAGTGTGGCAAAGAATAAAATAATAGTCTTCCACGCACACACCTCCTGGCTGATTCTTAGTCCGCAGATGATTGGTGCGTTTACTGAATTATAGGCTATCATTGTGGAAATCTACGATAGCTGAAACATAACATAACATGGCATCGTCAACGACAGTCTCACCTTTGAATGTCAGTGATGAGCCACCAGGCCCAGGCCCAGCCCCCCACCATGTAGGTCTTCTCATCTGAGCCACAACAGGCACCTGAGAAATGAAACAGACAAGGCGTGAGTGAGCAGTGGCACAAGTGGCACAAGATTTCCATCAGGTAATGACTATCATTCATCAGCACTGGGGGAGACTAGTTGCCACATTGCATTAGCAAGGCTCGCATCCCAGTTCAGCAACATTAAAGTGACTGTGTTTCCAGAATTCAAATCAAATTGTATTTGTCACATGCTCTGAATAAAACAGGTGTAGACCTTACCGTGAAATGCTTACTTACAAGCCCTCAACCAACAATGCAGTTCAAGAAATATCCTGCTAAGCATTCAAAATGTACTTTTGGTTGTCAGGGAAAATGTATGGAGTAAAAAGTACAATATTTTCTTTAGGAATGTAGTGAAGTAAAAGTTGTCAAAAATATAAATAGTAATGTACAGATACCCCCCAAAACGACTTAAGTAGTACTTTAATGTATGTTTACCTAAGTACTTTACACCACTGCTATCTTCACAGGTAGACTAGCCCTGGCAGCTAAATCAATCAAATAATCAATCTATCGATTCACAAATGCGATCCAGTTCTAGAAACAAATACCTTTACTTTGATATCACATCTACATTTCACAAATGCAAAATACACACTTAATGTACACTGTTTTAACCGGCTTTACCATAGTTGCAGCCGACAATATTTTTCAATGACAATATGTTTCTGGCGACCTTCTTCGGTTACACACAGGTGTTCGGAGCACGCAAGTTAGTTAATTAGTACAGGTTGTCCCTCTGTCTTCCGTAAACAGTTAACACGTGTTTTAACATAGAGATATGACTGTGTGGGAACAATAACCCTATAAAAAAAAGGTGTGTATCAACTTAACATTTTCCTTTTTCAAAATAGTTTCTTTGATGAAAGATCAAGTCCTTATACTTCTAAAATCCTACCACAATCAAAGCGTGTTAATGTTCAGACAGAGTTGCTTTCAACAAAACTCCCCACAGAAGACACCTTCCTCCAGTGACTCTTATGTGTAATGTAATAGAACTGAGAGACATGATCAAGGATTAGTAACAACCTAGCTAACTACGTTAGTGAAGTGTTAGTGAAGCAATATGACTTGTTATGTTGTTTATCCGTTAAGTAAACTCACCCCATTCCGTACAAATGTGCGCAAACGCAACATTCAAACGAGGCTACAAAGAAAACGAATGGGACTGTAGAGACTGTGTTGACTTCAAAATCTGGGGTGTGAACTGTTTCTATTCAAGCGTTGATCGACATGGTAATGTAACGGACCCTCCGTTACATCGTGACGTGTCATGTCGTAACGTACAGCACGCATAAAACAACTATTTCTGTCTTACAATCTCTCTCCACCAGGTGTAGCACTTCTTAGAAACAAGAAATGGACAGTGGCGGGGGTAAGGGGGATACCTCATCATTTTTTGCTTCATCATTCTCAAAGCCGCTGTTTACTTCTAAGATCACTTAAAAACCCGATTCAAATTCGACACAAACCTTCAAATAGGTATGTAATGACACATTATATAAACTCTTTATAGTGTTTTATTTACATTTGAGGTGAAAAGTTGGACGAATCGAGTGAAAAAAAAAAACAATTTTCCCACATGTAACGGATGTTAGCGGTGCGCGCTAAATAGCGTTTCAATCGGTGACGTCACTTGCTCTGAGACCTAGTGGTTCCCCTTGCTCTGCAAGAGCTGCGGCTTTTGTGGAGCGTTCGCGCCCGTGTATAGGCGAGGGGACGGTCTAAAGTTATACTGTTACACACACATCTCTCCTTCTGCATTAGTTTCTCTTCCCCCACCCACCATTTTTAAAAAGACCCGACGGGGCTCATTGCTTGCTTGAATTATGCAGAAACGGACAGCGTTTAGGTAATGTAATTGATTCTGTTGGAAAGGGGATAAATTGTGCTTTACAATGGTATTGACATTACAGTTGATCTGGAAGTATTACGTTTTTGGGGCGCTAAAATAAGGGCAATTGTACGGACCAAGGCGATGTACGAGTTTACGTTATACAATCAATCACATTTATTTATAAAGCCCTTCTTGCATCAGCGGATGTCAAAGTGCTGTACAGAAACCGAGCCTAAAACTCCAAACAGCAAGCAATGCAGGCGTAGAAGCACTATACATTAACTGAACCGTTGGTAAACGAATAGGTTAAAATAACCGTATATTAACAATTAAGCTTGTATGATAGAAAGCGATCTACGTTAGCTTCCTAGCTACAGTAGCATGGCAGGAAGGGGGGACACCTACCAGAGACAACCACGGCTTCATTTGGTCCAACTGTAAGGCAGCTACCCATCTTCGTCTGGCGATATAATCTCTCAAATATACGTGAAACCCTTCTGTATTGTAATATATATTGGTTGTGTGGTTAAATGTCTCTCAATTCGATTAAAAACAGTAAACATTCACAGCGTCTTTGCCACCTTCCTATTAAATCTCCTGCAAGCCCCCGCCCCAAATCAAGACGGTGACGTAGCCTAGCTAGAAGCTAACGTTTGTCAACACGACATGCCCTGCCCACTTCATGGGGCTCTCTCCCTTCGCATGCAGTGTACTAGTAGCCACTAGGTAGTAGCAGTTTCTATTGATAGAGAAGGAAATATACTCTCTTACAGAAAGTTCTTAGAAACATATAACTTCACAATACATGATAAAGAATGTAATTCTATATGCAAAGCAATACCTTCAGGACCTACTCAATTAATTTAATATCATTTGTGTTTTGTGTTTTGGAGAACATGTCAAGATAGATGCACATTTTATGTTAGAAGATTGCCCCCTGTCGGATAAGAAATGTAGTAATACCTTCATGAGAACTTTTTTTTAAAATTATTTTTATTTCACCTTTATTTAACCAGGTAGGCCAGTTGAGAACAAGTTCTCATTTACAACTGCAACCTAGCCAAGATAACGCAAAGCAATGCGACAAAAACAACACAGAGTTACACATGGGATAAACAAACGTACAGTCAATAACACAATAGAAAATCTATCAGCAGTGTGTGCAAATGTAGTAAGATTAGGGAGGTAAGGCAACAAATAGGCCATAGTGGTGAAATAATTACAATTGAGCAATTAAACACTGGAGTGATAGATGTGCAGATGATGATATGCAAGTAGAGATACTGGGGTGCAAAAGAGCAACAAAAAAAATAACAATATGGGGGATGAGGTAGTTGGGTGGGATATTTACAGATGGGCGGTGTACAGGTGCAATGATCGGTAACTCCAAGAACAAGATATCTCCTATATGGAAATTATTCTGGAATGCATATAAACTTTGCAAAAAAGGAAATGTCCTCTCACTGTCAACAGCGTTTATTTTCTGCAAACTTAACATGTGTAAATATTTGTATGAACATAACAAGATTCAACAACTGAGACATAAACTGAACAAGTTCCACAGACATGTGACTAACAGAAATGGAATAATGTGTTTGTGAACAAAGGGGGGGAGGGTCAAGATCAAAAGTAACTGGTGTGGCCACCAGCTGCATTAAGTACTGCACTGCATCTCCTACTTATGGACTGCAGCAGATTTGCCAGTTCTTGCTGTGAGATGTTACCCCACTCTTCTGGCACCTGCAAGTTCCCGGACATTTCTGGGGGGAATGGCCCTAGCCCTCACCCTCCGATCCAACAGGTCCCAGACGTGTTTGATGGGATTGAGATCCGGGCTCTTCGCTGACCATGCCAGAACACTGACATTCCTGTCTTGCAGCAGAATGGCTGGTGGTATTGTCATGCTGGAAGGTCAAGTCAGGATGAGCTTGCAGGAAGGGTACCACATGAGGGAGGAGGATGTCTTTCTTCCCTGTAACACACATCGTTGAGATTGCCTGCAATGACAACAAGCTCATTCCGATGATGCTGTGACACACCGCCCCAGACCATGATGGACCCTCCACCTCCAAATTGATCCCACTCCAGAGTACAGGCCTCGGTGTAAGGCTCATTCCTTCGACCATAAACGCGAATCCAACCATCACCCCTGGTGAGACAAAACCGCGATTCATCAGTGAAGAGCACTTTTTGCCAGTCCTGTCTGTTCCAGCGACTGTGAGTTTGTGCGACGGTGAGTTTGTTGCCTGTGCTGTCTGGTGAGGACCTGCATTACAACAGGCCATTAAGCCCTCAGTCCAGCCTGTCTCAGCCTATTGCGGACAGTCTGAGCAGTGATGGAGGGATTGTGCGTTCCTGATGTAACTCGGGCAGTTACATTTTTTTGTTTTTTTAATTAAAGGGTGGATCAGCTTAATCATTTCCAATCTCCCATATTTTTTGGGTAAATATATATATCCATACACACATACATACACATACCTACATAGACATACATACTTTAAAAAAAGAATATACTTTTATTATTATTCCCCGCAAACCCTACCGCCGATCCCCCAATTGGAGTAAACTAATACTTCTGCTTTTACCTTCAATTCATACATCTTATACACATTTTACAGACACAGTCTTCTTTACAATAGTTCTCTCTTGTTTGTTCTTAGTCCTTCCTCTATTTCTGATGTCCATCCAGTTTGATTTCTATTTGTAACTATGCTATTTCACAAAAGTTCCAAACCTATATACAGTGCCTTGCGAAAGTATTCGGCCCCCTTGAACTTTGCGACCTTTTGCCACATTTCAGGCTTCAAACATAAAGATATAAAACTGTATTTTTTTGTGAAGAATCAACAACAAGTTGGACACAATCATGAAGTGGAACAACATTTATTGGATATTTCAAACTTTTTTAACAAATCAAAAACTGAAAAATTGGGCGTGCTAAATTATTCAGCCCCTTTACTTTCAGTGCAGCAAACTCTCTCCAGAAGTTCAGTGAGGATCTCTGAATGATCCAATGTTGACCTAAATGACTAATGATGATAAATACAAAATCCACCTGTGTGTAATCAAGTCTCTGTATAAATGCACCTGCACTGTGATAGTCTCAGAGGTCCGTTAAAAGCGCAGAGAGCATCATGAAGAACAAGGAACACAAAAGGCAGGTCCGAGATACTGTTGTGAAGAAGTTTAAAGCCGGATTTGGATACAAAAAGATTTCCCAAGCTTTAAACATCCCAAGGAGCACTGTGCAAGCGATAATATTGAAATGGAAGGAGTATCAGACCACTGCAAATCTACCAAGACCTGGCCGTCCCTCTAAACTTTCAGCTCATACAAGGAGAAGACTGATCAGAGATGCAGCCAAGAGGCCCATGATAACTCTGGATGAACTGCAGAGATCTACAGCTGAGGTGGGAGACTCTGTCCATAGGACAACAATCAGTCGTATATTGCACAAATCTGGCCTTTATGGAAGAGTGGCAAGAAGAAAGCCATTTCTTAAAGATATCCATAAAAAGTGTAATTTAAAGTTTGCCACAAGCCACCTGGGAGACACACCAAACATGTGGAAAAAGGTGCTCTGGTCAGATGAAACCAAAACTGACCCTGAACACACATCCTCACTGTCAAACATGGTGGTGGCAGCATCATGGTTTGGGCCGGCTTTTCTTCAGCAGGTACAGGGAAGATGGTTAAAATTGATGAGAAGATGGATGGAGCCAAATACAGGACCATTCTGGAAGAAAACCTGATGGAGTCTGCAAAAGACCTGAGACTGGGACGGAGATTTGTCTTCCAACAAGACAATGATCCAAACATAAAGCAAAATCTACAATGGAATGGTTCAAAAATAAACATATCCAGGTGTTAGAATGGCCAAGTCAAAGTCCAGACCTGAATCCAATCGAGAATCTGTGGAAAGAACTGAAAACTGCTGTTCACAAATGCTCTCCATCCAACCTCACTGAGCTCGAGCTGTTTTGCAAGGAGGAATGGGAAAAAATGTCAGTCTTCAAAAGAAGACAGGCTATGTGTACACTGCCCACAAAATGACGTGGAAACTGAGCTGCGCTTCCTAACCTCCTGCCAACTGCATGCCCATATTAGAGACACATATTTCCCTCAGATTACACAGATCGACAAAGAATTCGACAAAACATACCCAATTTTGATAAACTCCCATATCTACTGGGTGAATTGAATGGAATTCAATTGAGAGGTGGGAGTGAGAGAGTGGGAGAGAGAGATGTCCAATTAAATAAGTCTACAATACACTGTAAAATCCCCAAAAAGGTGAAAACAAGATCATTTTCATGTTCCCTGTTAAGGTGCATTTTTTAGTGATCCAATACGTAATATGGTACATTTATCATAATTTGGTTTTAATCCAGAGAGGATAGCAAAAGTATGTAGATCCTCTAAGAGGCCTTGGAGAGACTCTAATTGTGCTTGTAAAAGAAAACATGAATCATCAGCGTACAATGACCCCTTAGTTTTTAAGCCACGGATTTCTAATCCCTTAATATTATTGTTTGATCTCATTTTAACAGCTAACATTTCGATGGCAATAATAAATAGATATACCGATAGTGGACAACCTTGTTTTACTCCTCTAGATAGTTTTAAACTTTCTGAGATGTAGCCATTATTCACTATTTTACACCTAGGGTTACTATACATAACCTTAACCCATTTTATAAGAGATTCCCCAAAATTGAAATGTTCCAGGCATTTATATATAAACTCCAGCCGTACTTTATCAAAAGCCTTTTCAAAATCAGCTATGAAAACCAGGCCTGGTGTCCCCGATATTTCATAGTGTTCTATTGTTTCCAGTACTTGTCTTATATTATCTCCAATGTATCGTCCATGTAAAAAACCTGTCTGATTAGCATGAATAATATCTGACAATATTTTTTTATTCTATGTGCCAAGCATTTTACTAGGATTTTTGCATCACAACACTGATGTGTAAGAGGTCTCCAATTTTTTAAATGGACTGGATCTTTATATATACCACTTGGGTCCTGTTTCAGTAATAATGATATCAGACCTTCTTGTTGCGTGTCTAATCTACCATTTATATAGGAGTGGTTAAAACAAGCCAATAATGGTCCTTTTAGTATACCAAAAAAAGTGTTGTATACTTCCACTGGTATGCCATCTAGCCCTGGAGTTTTCCCATCCTTAAACACCCCAATGCCTCAAGCAGTTCCTCCTCTGTAATTTGGCCTTCACATCAGTCTTTCTGTACAGATATTAATTTTACATTATTATTAGGAAAAAAATCCATACAATTAGTTTCAGTTAGTGGAGATGGAGGAGCCTGAAATGAAAACATATTCTTAAAGTACTTTACTTCCTCTTTCAAAATATAATTTGGTGAATCATGCGTGACTCCATCATTTGTAACAAGTTTTAATGCTTTTTGTTTTGGTAGCATTTCTATATTGAAGATTGAAAAATAATTTAGTGCATTTTCCCCCAATTTCCATCCAGTTCGCTTTATTTTTATAATATATTACACTAGATCTTTCTTGAATAAGTTCCTCAATTTCTTTTTGTTTTTCCTCTAACTTATTATGTGCCTCTATAGTACCGTTTTTATTGCTATCTAACTGTACTGTTAGTCCTTCAGTTTCCTTTGTTAATATGGACTCTTTTGATCTAAATTGCTTTTGTTTTATAGATGAGTACTGCATTGCATTGCCTCTAAAGGCACATTTAAAAGTGTCCCATATAGTAAGGGGATCTGCTGTACCTATGTTATGTCTGAAAAAGTCAGTTATAAATTCTTCTGTCCTAGTTCTAAACAATTTATCATCTAGTAGGCTTTGATTAAATTTCCAATATCCTCGCCCACTTGGAAATTCTGTAAGAGTAATATATATGCCAATTATGTGATGATCTGACCGCATTCTGTCCCCTATCAACACTTTTTAAACTTTTGGTGCCAGAGAGAATGGTATAAGAAAGTAGTCAAGGCGACTAGCTTGATTAAGCCTCCACCATGTATATCTCACTAGGTCAGGATATTTAAGTCTCCATATATCCACTCATTCCAATATATCCATGACATTCATGATTTCCTTAAGTGCCTGAGGGGGATAGTTTGTAGTGTGATTTTTGATCTTTGGATGTTTTCACTCACGTGACTCCCATTTACAAAACATACAGTGCCTTGCGAAAGTATTCGGCCCCCTTGAACTTTGCGACCTTTTGCCACATTTCAGGCTTCAAACATAAAGATATAAAACTGTATTTTTTTGTGAAGAATCAACAACAAGTGGGACACAATCATGAAGTGGAACGACATTTATTGGATATTTCAAACTTTTTTAACAAATCAAAAACTGAAAAATTGGGCGTGCAAAATTACAACGTTTTTTAGAATCAAACCTCAGGTTGTTTTTAAAATATATAATCGGTAATTATCGAAAAGCAATACCTATCCAAACTCTGTTGCGCGAGCAAAACTCATGTGACCACTTGACGCAATGTTATTGTTCTGGCTCATTTTTCAAAATAAAATCCTGAAACTATGTCTGAAGACTGACACCTTGAGGAAGCGATAGGAAAAGGAATCTGGTATCCCTTTAAATCCAGCAAGGGGAGGCTATGGAACATGGAGATTTCAAAATAAAAGCCACTTCCTGTTTTGATTTTCCTCAGGGTTTCGCCTGCAATATCAGTTCTGTTATACTCACAGACAATATTTTGACAGTTTTGGAAACTTTAGAGTGTTTTCTATCAATACTAATAATAATATGCATATATTAGCAACTGAGACTGAGGAGCTGGCCGTTTACAATGGGCACCTTTTCATCCAAGCTACTCAATACTGCCCCTGCAGCCATATGAAGTTAACTGCCAAATGCATTTCCATCGCCCTCACCTCGATTTGTATTATACACTGCTCAAAAAAATAAAGGGAACACTAAAACAACACATCCTAGATCTGAATGAATGAAATATTCCTATTAAATACTTTTTTCTTTACATAGTTGAAGTGCTGACAACAAAATCACACAAATTATCAATGGAAATCAAATGTATCAACCCATGGAGGTCTGGAGTCACACTCAAAATTAAAGTGGAAAACCACACTACAGGCTGATCCAATTTTGATGTCATGTCCTTAAAACATGTCAAAATGAGGCTCAGTAGTGTGTGTGGCCTCCACGTGCCTGTATCAAATCAAATCAAATTTATTTATATAGCCCTTCGTACATCAGCTGATATCTCAAAGTGCTGTACAGAAACCCAGCCTAAAACCCCAAACAGCAAGCAATGCAGGTGTAGAAGCACGGTGGCTAGGAAAAACTCCCTAGAAAGGCCAATACCTAGGAAGAAACCTAGAGAGGAACCAGGCTATGTGGGGTGGCCAGTCCTCTTCTGGCTGTGCCGGGTGGAGATTATAACAGAACATGGCCAAGATGTTCAAATGTTCATAAATGACCAGCATGGTCGAATAATAATGAGGCAGAACAGTTGAAACTGGAGCAGCAGCACAGTCAGGTGGAAGTTGAAACTGGAGCAGCAGCATGGCCAGGTGGACTGGGGACAGCAAGGAGTCATCATGTCAGGTAGTCCTGGGGCATGGTCCTAGGGCTCAGGTCAGTTGAAACTGGAACAGCAGCATGGCCAGGTGGACTGGGGACAGCAAGGAGTCATCATGTCAGGTAGTCCTGGGGCATGGTCCTAGGGCTCAGGTCCTCCGAGAGAGAGAAAGAAAGAGAGAAGGAGAGAATTAGAGAACGCACACTTAGATTCACACAGGACACCGAATAGGACAGGAGAAGTACTCCAGATATAACAAACTGACCCCAGCCCCCCGACACATAAACTACTGCAGCATAAATACTGGAGGCTGAGACAGGAGGGGTCAGGAGACACTGTGGCCCCATCCGAGGACACCCCCGGACAGGGCCAAACAGGAAGGATATAACCCCACCCACTTTGCCAAAGCACAGCCCCCACACCACTAGAGGGATATCTTCAACCACCAACTTACCATCCTGAGACAAGGCTGAGTATAGCCCACAAAGATCTCCGCCACGGCACAACCCAAGGGGGGGGCGCCAACCCAGACAGGATGACCACAACAGTGAATCAACCCACTCAGGTGACGCACCCCCTCCAGGGACGGCATGAGAGAGCCCCAGCAAGCCAGTGACTCAGCCCCTGTAATAGGGTTAGAGGCAGAGAATCCCAGTGGAAAGAGGGGAACCGGCCAGGCAGAGACAGCAAGGGCGGTTCGTTGCTCCAGACAATGCCTGGTCATGCTCCTGATGAGGTGGCGGATGGTCTCCTGAGGGATCTCCTCCCAGAACTGGACTAAAGCATCCACCAACTCCTGGACAGTCTGTGGTGTTGGTGGATGGAGCGAGACATGATGTCCCAGATGTGCTCAATTGGATTCAGGTCTGGGGAATGGGCGGGCCAGTCCATAGCATCAATGCCTTCCTCTTGCAGGAACTGCTGACACACTCCAGCCACATGAGGTCTAGCATTGTCTTGCATTAGGAGGAACCCAGGAGAAACCCAGGGCCAACCGCACCAGCATATGGTCTCACAAGGGGTCTTAGGATCTCATCTCGGTACCTAATGGCAGTCAGGCTACCTCTGGCGAGCACATGGAGGGCTGTGCGGCCCCCCAAAGAAATGCCACCCCACACCATGACTGACCCACCGCCAAACCGGTCATGCTGGAGGATGTTGCAGGCAGCAGACCGTTCTCCATGGTGTCTCCAGACTCTGTCACGTCTGTCACATGTGCTCAGTGGGAACCTGCTTTCATCTGTGAAGAGCACAGTGCGCCAGTGGCGAATTTGCCAATCTTGGTGTTCTCTGGCAAATGCCAAACGTCCTGCACGGTGTTGGGCTGTAAGCACAACCCCCACCTGTGGACGTCAGGCCCTCATACCACCCTCATGGAGTCTGTTTCTGACCGTTTGAGCAGACACATGCACATTTGTGGCCTGCTGGAGGTCATTTTGCAGGGCTCTGGCAGTGCTCCTCCTGCTCCGCCTGCTCCTCCTTGCACAAAGGCGGAGGTAGCGGTCCTGCTGCTGGGTTGTTGCCCTCCTACGGCCTTATCCACGTCTCCTGATGTACTGGCCTGTCTCCTGGTAGCGCCTCCATGCTCTGGACACTACGCTGACAGACACAGCAAACCTTCTTGCCACAGCTCGCATTGATGTGCCATCCTGGATGAGCTGCACTACCTGAGCCACTTGTGTGGGTTGTAGACTCCGTCTCATGCTACCACTAGAGTGAAAGCACTGCCAGCATTCTAAAGTGACCAACACATCAGCCAGAAAGCATAGGAACTGAGAAGTGGTCTGTGGTCACCACTTGCAGAACCACTCCTTTATTGGGGGTGTCTTGCTAATTGCCTATAATTTCCACCTGTTGTCTATTCCATCTGCACAACAGCATGTGCCATTTATTGTCAATCAGTGTTGCTTCCTAAGTGGACAGTTTGATTTCACAGAAGTGTGATTGACTTGGAGTTACATTGTGTTGTTTAAGTGTTCCCTTTATTTTTTTGAGCAGTGTATATAGCTGTGGATCATCCTCTATTGTCCCTAACATCTTTTACTCCTTCGCAACAGTTGTGGGATACACAAATACACCCACCCACACACACTCAACCCATACCCCCACACAACCATAAGCTCACTTACTCAACAATTGCACCACCCCAGAGCCCAACTCAAGATAGGTCTTGATTTACAAATGCACTTGCAGCTGCATGAGAAGGCCTGCAAGACCGGAAAAAAATAGGCAAAAATTGAGAGATTTTATTTACCATTGTCACAACCTAGATGATGTAGGTCAAATGTACACCTTTTCCCTGAAACACCCACAATACGGTCACCCGTATTGACCATATTCCCAAGCATCTCCATGCAGGCAGTTGTTGTTGCCATCCTGTACCTGTCCCGCAGGTGTGGTGTTCGGATGTACCGATCCTGTGAAGGTGTTGTTACATGTGGTCTGCCACTGCAAGGACGATCAGCTGTCCGTCCCGTCTCCCTGTAGCGCTTTTCTTAGGCGTCTCACAGTACGAACATTGAAATGTATTGCCCTGGCCACATCTGCAGTCCTCATGCCTCCTTGCAGCATGCCTAAGGCACGTTCACGCAGATGAGCAGGGACCATGGGCATCTTTCTTTTGATGTTTTTCAGAGTCAGTAGAAAGGCCTCTTGCCTACCGTCTGTAAGCTGTTAGTGTCTTAATGGCCGTTCCACAGGTGCATGTTCATTAATTGTTCATGGTTCATTGAACAAGTATGGGAAACAGTGTTTAAACCCTTTACAATGAAGATCTGTGAAGTTACTTGGATTTTTACGAATTATCCTTGAAAGACGGGGTTCTGAAAAAGGGACGTTTCTTTTTTTGCTTTTTGTTTTTATTACTGAAATTGAATGGAAGAAAGCTAGGTTGCTCCCTCACAAATTTTGGATATCAAATAAAGTAAAAGAAATTCACTTTCAAATCTTGCACAAAATATACCCTTGCAATAACTTGTCTAAATGTGTATAATAGTTTCCCCTTATTTATCACAGAAAAGGCACATGTCCTCTGAGTGTGACTCTGAAGTTATTTTGGAGCAAATTAAGTATTTACATTTTTTATTTAATCAATAAGACCCATGTATTTACAATTAAAGATGTAATATGTTATTATTCAAATGAAAACAAAACTACTGAATTAGTTGTTAATTTCTTAATTCTCTCTGGTAAATGTTTTATACACAAAAACAAATATTTGAAGTCTGTCCCAAAATGCAAAATATTTTTGACTTGAAATCCAATATTTAATAGAATCTCTAGAATTAGTCAATAACAAAAAAACACTGTATTCTTACAACTCTATCATAAGTTTGTACAACTGTAACCCCTGGCCTTTACTTAATTTAAATATGTGTAGTGATGTCCTATGTTGGTATTGTATTGTAATTTGAAATGTTATAATAATAAAATAAAATAATAAAATAATAATAATAGTAGCAGTGGCCAATGGTAGTAGCGAGCATCTACTGTCTACTATCTGACTGACATTTGTCCCTGCCTGTCTGTATCATGAACCGCCAGATCCTTACATTTGTTTTTGTTTGTTATGAAAAGTTAAACTTTTTTTTGCCAGAGAGGAAGAGTTACAAACTCTTCCTCTCTGGGAGTACAAACACAGATTTGGTGCTTTCAAGACAACTGGGAACTTGGGAAAAAATGTCAAATGTCAAATCTTCAGCTCGTAAAGGCGGAGCTCTAGAAAGATGCCAGAGTTTCCTACTTGGAATTCAAAGTTGGATGACCATTCAAAACTATTTTTCCAAGTCGGAGCTAGTTTTTTCCTGAGTTCCCAGTTGTCTTGAACACACTGAAGTCAGAAGTCAGAGATTTCCGAGTTCCCAGTTGTTTTGAACGTGTCAATAGAACAAGGCAACAGTAAACATGTCATCCCCCACGAATGATGCAGCACCAGCCTTAGGGAAAAATGGGTTGTGTCTGAGATATCCCCTGTGACTAAAGTATGTACAGCTGAGTACTAATTTTGTAAATACCAGATCTCTATGGCAAGACGCATCATTCACCCAAGTTTCGTTAAAATCGGGCCAGTGGTATCTTAGATATAGCATGGGTTAGTTAGACTTATATGCCAAATTCCATCATTCTGTGTTAAACATATTAAGAGATATAAACATGTGCCCATCATAGCGCCACCTTGAGTTCGATATGAATGTTCTTGCATATGTTGAGTCTTGACAGTGTTTGCAACATGTGTACGATTTTTAAAACATTACGAATGACGAATCATTGACTGATTAATGTGACAGACCACGTGAATGTCAATAGCGGCCATGTTGTTTTAGGTACTAGTCCAGAAACTATAGCATTGAGAGACCTTTGTCCATAGATGCCAAATATCAAGTTTCGTGAAGATCGGTAATTTGGTTCCAGAAGAGTAGCATTGTAAGTGTTTTTCACAAAATTCTAAATTTTAAAGCGGCCACATGAGTATCTGATCAATATAATGGATAACTGAAATTTGTTTGTAACACAGGATATCTCAATTGGTCCAAGGGGGGACGACGACAGCATAATTCGTCGGGGATGACATTTTTTATTGATTGATTTATTTTTATTTCACCTTTATTTAACAGGTAGGCCAGTTGAGAACAAGTTCTCATTTACAACTGTGACCTAGCCAAGATAAAGCAAAACAGTGCGACACAAACAGCACAGAGTTACACAAGGGATAAACAAACGTACAGTCAATAACACAATAGAAAAATCTATTTACTGTGTGTGCAAATGTAGTAAGATTAGGGAGGTAAAGGCAATAAATAGGCCAAATCGAAATAATTACAATTTAGCAATTAAACACTGGAGTGGTAGATGTGCAGAAGATGAGTGTGCAAGTAGAGATCCTGGGGTGCAAAGGAGCAAAAAAACAAAACAATATATGGATGAGGTAGTTGGGTGGGCTATTTACAGATGGGCTGTGTACAGGTGCAATGATCGGTAAGCTGCTCTGACAGCTGATGCTTAAAGTTAGTGAGGGAGAAAAGACTCCAGCTCCAGTGATTTTTGCAATTCGTTCCAGTCATTGGCAGCAGAGAACTGAAAGGAAAGGCGGTCAACGGAGGAGTTGGCTTTGAAGATGACCAGTGAAATATACCCGTGTGCTACGGGTGGGTGCTGCTATGGTAACCATTGAGCTGAGCTAAGGCGGGGCTTTACTTAGAAAAGACTTATAGAGGACCTGGAGCCAGTGGGCTTGGCGACGAATATGAAGCGAAGGCCACCCATTGTTGCCAGTGTTGCACACTCTTGGCATTCTCTCAACCAGCATAATCAGGTAGTCGCCTGGAATTCATTTCAATTTGGTAAAATACCAAGTCCATATTATGGCAAGAACAGCTCAAATAAGCAAAGAGAAATGACAGTCCATCATTACTTTAAGTCATGAAGGTCAGACAATCCGGAACATTTTAAGAAATTTGAAAGTTTCTTCAAATGCAGTCGCAAAAACCATCAAGCGCTATGATGAAACTGGCTCTCAAGAGTACTGCCACAGGAAAGGAAGACCCAGAGTTACCTCTGCTGCAGAGGATAAGTTCATTAGAGTTACCAGCCTCAGAGAAATGGGCAATTAACTTACATCATATTGCACCTCACAGAGTTCATATAACAGACATCTCAACATCAACTGTTCAGAGGAGACTGGGTGAATCAGGCCTTCATGGTTGAATTGATGCAAAGAAACCACTACCAAAGGACACCAACAATAAAAAGAGACTTGCTTGGGCCAAGAAACACAAGCAATTGACATTAGATCGGTGGAAATCTGTCCTTTGGTCTGATGAGTCCAAATTTGACATTTTTGGTTCGAACAGCCGTGTCTTTGTGAGACGCAGAGTAGGTGAACGGATGATCTCCGCATGTGTGGTTCCCACCGTGAAGCATGGAGGAGGAGGTGTGATGGTGTGGGGGTGCTTTGCTGGTGACACTGTTGGTGATTTATTTAGCATTCAAGGCACACTTAACCAGCATGGCTACCACAGCATTCTGCAGCGATATACCATCCCATCTGGTTTGCGGTTAGTGGTACTATCATTTGTTTTTCAACAGGACAATGACCGAAAACACACCTCCAGGCTGTGTAAGGGCTATTTGACCAAGAAGGAGAGTGATGGAGTGCTGCATCAGATGACCTGGCCTCCACAATCACCCGACCTCAACACAATTGAGATGGTTTGGGATGAGTTGGACCGCAGAGTGAAGGAAAAGCAGCCAACAAGTGCTCAGCATATGTGGGAACTCCTTCAAAACTGTTGGAAAAGCATTCCAGGTGACTACCTCATGAAGCTGTTTGAGAAAATGAAAAGCTGTCATCAAGGCAAAGGGGTGGCAACATTGAAGAATCTAAAATGTAAAATATATTTTGATTTGTATAACACTTTTTTGGTTACTACATGATTCCGTATGTGTTATTTCATAGTTTTGATGTCTTCACAATTATTCTGCAATGTAGAAAGTAGTAAAAAATAAAGAAAAAGCCTTGAATGAGTATGTGTGTCCAAACCTTTGACTGGTACTGTATGTCTTCCAGGAGAGGCATTAAAATAATCCCAGTGCTCTTGAAAGAGAAGAGACGAAGCATAACCTGATCTGGCGTTGTTCTCCTTTTTGTTAAAGCCCACAACAATAGGTCTGGTACTCTTCTAATGTGCGGCATTCACAGTCGGTTTGGTTGCCTTGCCTGCCTTCTCTCACAGAAACAGAGAGAGGAGCAGGAGCTCTCGGATAAATATTCACCATAATTACTTTCACTCCACCACCACTAAGAGAGAGAGAGAGAAAGATGGCAACCAATGTTGCATTAACAACCACTTGTGCAGTGGCAGCAATTATCAAGTGCAACACTGCAGTTATGGGCATATCCACCATCATCAGGATTACACAGGCACTTACATGTATTTCCTGGAGGAAGGGAGAATGGTGTATCTGTCCCTGTGGAAACCTTTTAGAGATGTCATTATTTATTTATTTGCAGTGCACAGAGCTGTGGGATTGATTCATGGGATTTGCATTGCAGAAACACTATAACAGTTGCCTGGATGCAACATCTAGCTCTTGTTCCCACTGTTTGAATGTCCTAGACCCCCCCCCCCCAAACACACACACACACACACACACACATTCTAAAACACCCCACACACATTTGAAAGTTTCCACCCCTACAACCACAGTAAATATCCAATCTGTTGTTCTCGATGCTGCAGTTTAGTACGTGGACACCCATTCAAATTAGTGGATTCTGCTATTTCAGCCACACCCGTTGCTGACAGATGTATAAAATCGAGCACACAGCCATGAATCTCCATAGACAAACATTTCCAGTAGAATGGCCTTACTGAAGAGCTCAGTGACTTTAAACGTGGCACTGTCAAAGGATGCCACCTTTCCAACAAATCAGGTCGCCAAGTTTCTGCCCTGCTAGAGCAGGTCAACTGTAAGTGATGTTACTGTGAAGTGGAAATGTCTACGAACATCAGCTTCTTGTGCTGAAGCACGTAGCGCGTAAAAATTGTCTGTCCTCGGTTGCAACACTCACTACCGAGTTCCAAACTGCCTCTGGAAGCAAAGTCAGCACAAGAACTGTTCGTCGGGAGCTTCATAAAATGGGTTTCCACGGCTGAGCAGCAGTACACAAGCCTAAGATCACCATGTGCGATACCAAGCATCGGCTGGAGTGGTGTAAAGCTCGCCGCCATTGGACATCTGCCAAGCCCAGGAGAACGGTACCTGCCCCAATGCATAGTGACAACTGTAAAGTTTGGTGGAGGAGGAATAATGGTCGGGGGCTGTTTTTTATGGTTCGGGTTATACCCCTTAGTTCCAGTGAAAAGAGATCTTAACGCTACAGCATACAATGACATTCTAGACGATTCTGTGCTTCCAACTTTGTGACAACAGTTTGGGGAAGCCCCTTTCCTGTTTCAACATGACAATGCCCCAATGCACAAAGCGAGGTCCCTACAGAAATGGTTTGTCGAGATCGGTTGTGGAAGAACTTGACTGGCCTGCACATAGCCCTGACATCAACCCCATCGAATACCTTTGGGATGAATTGGAACGCCGACTGCGAGCCAGGCCTAATCGCCCGACATCAGTGCACAACCTCACTAATGCTTTTGTGGCTGAATGGAAGCAAGTCCCTGCAGCAATGTTTCAACATCTAGTGGAAAGCCTTCCCAGAAGAGTGGAGGCTATTATAGCAGCAAAGGGGAGACCAACTCCATATTAATGCGCAGGATTTTGGAATGAGAAGTTCGACGAGCAGGTATCCACATACTTTTGGTCATGTAGTGAATCTTTCCTCTCTAATACTCAGGCTACTCCATACTGCTGCATGGGAACAGACTTCTAAGAGCATTGTCGTGTCTTTTATCAAGTCCATTCTCAATGTGTAATTATTATTACGTGATTAATAACCTAATCATGTCAAATTTAATTAACTAGGAAGTCGGGGCACCATGGGAAAATATTTAGAGTCTCTATTTCCCGAATCGACTCTTCAGATATTTTCATATCTCAAAACAGTCGCTTATTAATGAATTATTATTACCTCATCAGTTCTCATTACTGAATGTTGCAAACCCTTGGATATCTGCGCGAACGCTAGCCTAAATGATGAATCAGCGATATGCAAATCAGATGAATTATTTATTTACTAGCTAACTAAATAAGCACAGAAATATATAACAAACAAGCAGTAGATATTTGGGTTACTACATGACACAAAGAAAAAGTCCCCAGTGGATGAAGCCGATATGACAGTTTGGTCGACAAAGAAAAGGGTTGGGGCCTGAGAAAGAGCGGGAAAGACTAAATGGATTCACTACACACAATGGATAATTATATTAATTGAAATGCTAATTCTTTGCACATGAACAGCCGCTCATTCGAGAATAATTGCAATGTATATATTTATGCCCATATGCCGTTGTTGTCTTCTCTGTTGGAATCGCCGGTCCGTCTGCTTGAGAGTCAGTTCATCAGAGAGTCTCTGGTTAACTTCCCCAGAAGTCACAATGTCCTTTGTGGTTGTAGCTTTCTCCGCGGCTCTGGATAGTGTCTGTTGTAAAGGATATGTCAGGTCTAAAGATGGTCGTTGCTGTCACGCCCTGGCCATAGAGAGGCATTTATTCTCTATTTTGGTTAGGCCAGGGTGTGACTAGGGTGGGCATTCTAGTTTCTTTATTTCTATGTTTTCTGTTTCTATGTTTTGACAGGGTATGGTTCTCAATCAGGGACAGCTGTCTATCGTTGTCTCTGATTGGGAATCATACTTAGGCAGCCTGTTTTTCCACCTTAGTTGTGGGTCGTTGTCTGTGTTTGTGGCCTGTATAGCTCTAGTCAGCTTCACGGCCTTTTTTTTGTTGTTACTTGTTTTTGTTGGCGACATTCAAAATAAAAAGAAATGTACGCTCACCACGCTGCAGCTTGGTCCGTGACGACGTTTGTGACAGTTGCATAGAATAGACGCTTCCGCGGTTTTCGGTATTCTTGTACTAGACTTATATGTACCCCATTTCCAGCTGCAGACTAGTAATTATACGTCTAGGATTTACTCTTATTCTGTAGTGATCGATAGTCTCAGAGTTGAACCATTTCCAGCCCTGTAGCCAAAAATACAGCTCTATGGTCTCCGTGGCCTATAGAGTTGTAGTTCTTAACCATTTCAACATGTAGCATCAGCTCCATATTTTCTGATCTGATGTACATTTCGTCAGGAGTGGGTTTTATACACTTCTGAGAAAAGGGCGGTCCATGACGCCGACGTAATGTCTATGCTCACGTGGGCGTGGCCATTGATTTGGTTAACTTTATATGAAAACCCATATTTTCTCATTTAGAAGGTTAACCTCTCGAAGCTAGGGGGCACTATTTTTATGTTTGGAAAAATAACGTTCCCAAAGTAAACGGCTTATTTCTCAGGACCAGATGCTAGAATAAGCATATAATTGACAGATTATGATAGAAAACACTCAAAAATTTCCAAAACTGTCAAAATATTGTCTGTGAGTATACCAGAACTGATTTAGCAGGCGAAACCCTGAGGAAAATCCAATCAGGAAGTGCCTCTTATTTTGAAACCCTTCTGTTCCTATGCATGCCTTTCCTCCATTTAGAGGGATATCAACCAGATTCCTTTTTCTATGGTTTCCCTAAGGTGTCAACAGTCTTTAGACATAGTTTCAGGCTTTTATTTTGAAAAATTAGCATGAAAGATCACATTGCGTAAGTGGATGGGTGGGGGCTCTCAGAGTGAGTTTTTGCGCTACAGAGTAAAGCCGCCATTGTTCCTCCCGCTGTTATTGAAAAACCTACACACTCGGTTGATATATTATCGAATATATATTTTAAAAACTACCTGAGGAATGATTATATAAAATGTTCGACATGCTTCTGTGGACATTATGGAGACTATTTGGAATTTCCGTCTGCGTTGTCGTGACCGCTCTTTCCTGTGGATTTCTGAACATAACGCGACAAACAAACAGAGGTATTTTGGGTATAAAAATAATCTTTATGGAACAAAATGAACATTTGTTGTGTAACTGGGTGTAAGGCTCCGGGTGTCGTGGGTGTGGAGTCAAATGCAGGAGACAGAGAGTTCAATGCTGTGCGTCTTTTAATAGCACCAACGCACCACAGGGTGCTCACAAAAGTTACGTTCCCAAACACAGGGAATCAAAATGTACAATGGAAAAAATCACGACCAGGCACTAACACGTACCTCTTACAACAGAGCCGAAGGTTACATTGAAATAATCCCGCACAACAACCAGGCGGGCCGGCTGTCTAATAAAGACAAACTAATTAAACATAAACAGGTGCTACCACTAAACATACAAGGAGGGGGAGGAAAGACAATCAGTGGCAGCTAATAGGCCGGTGACGACGACCGCCGAGCGCCACCCGCCCGGGAAGGGGAAACACCCTCGATCGGACTCGTGACACTGGGAGTCTCGTGAGTGAAAACATCCGAAGATCATCAAAGGTAAACGGTTAATTTGATTGCTTTTCTGATTTTCGTGACCAAGCTTCCTGATGCTAAGTGTAATGCTATGCTATCGATAAACTTACACAAACGCTTGGATTGCTTTCGCTGTAAAGCATAATTTCTAAATCTGAGACGACAGGTGGATTAACAAAAGGCTAAGCTGTGTTTTGCAATATAGCACTTGTGATTTCATGAATATGAATATTTTTTAGTAATATTATTTGACTGTTGCGCTATGCTATTCAGCGGTTACTGACGAAAATGATCCCACGACAGGGATGGGTAGCGTCAAGAAGTTTTAACATCACATTACATATTTTCACAAATAGTTTCATGTTTAATCACATGCGTTTCACAATATTTAGATGTAAACCTGAAAGCTGGGAAATGTACACTTTAAGAGATACAGTTATATGTGTTTCCTGTCCTTCATGATATCGCCAAATGAAACACACTCGTCATGATGATGATGTTCACGGACCACTCCCACATTCTCAAAAATATAAATATTGTTTAATTATTCAAACTTTTGATGTCCAAGTGTCTCTCTGTGTTCCACAGACTACATTCCAATCTCAAACACTACAGAGCATAGGGGCAGCGTATTTTATGACTGACCATAAAACAGCCGACTTCCCGCTCTCCCCCTCTATGATAGAGAACACGCTGTAGAGTGGACCCACTGTAACCTGATCCTTCAGATCGTCACAGGAGAGTTATGACAGCATCATTGGCTCTCATTACCTTGAAGCCTTCAGGCATGGCAGTAACTAGGGCAGGCTAAATGAGAAAATGAAGTACATCTGTAGCCCCACACACACAGGCCCAACAGGACCCGCTGCTGTTTCCTCCATTAGCCCAGAATGGTTTTTGTGTTATTACCTACAGCTGGAAATAACTTTGGATATCAGAGTGGCGGTAATTCACCAGCATTACGACCAGGAATAGGAATTTTCCGAATTGGATCCTTTGTTCGTACCACCCAGGGCAATTGAACTCCAAGACGCCGCCGGGGGAGAAGAGGTATTCTGAGTGAACATCTAGTCTGACTCAGGAGGCGGGCACACCATCCACCACTTCCAAGTATATTACTCACTAATGTTCAGTCTCTGGACAATAAAGTAGACAAGCTCAGGGAGAGGATCTCCTTCCAGAGAGACATCAGGGACTGTAACATACTCTGTTTCACAAAATCATGGCTCTCTCGGCATTTACTGTTCCCATCCATACGGCCAGCTGGGTTCTCAGCAGACAGGAATAAATAACTATCCGGGAAGAAGAAATGCAGGGGTGTATGTTTCATGATTAACTACTCATGGTGCAATAACATACAGAAACTCAAGTTCTTTTGTTCACCAAACCTAGAATAGTTTACAATCAAATGCCGACTCTATTACCTCCCAACAGAATTATCTTCGGTTATAGTCACAGCCATGTATATTCCCCCTCAAGCCGATACCACGATAGCCCTCAAGGAACTACACTGGATTTTATGCAAACTGGAAACCACATGTCCTAAGGCCGCATTTATTGTAGCTTGGGATTTGAACAAAACAAATTTAAGGAAAACTCTACCGAAGTTGTATCAACACATTGACTCTAGTACTCGCTTAGAAAAAACACTAGACCACTGCTACTCGCCTTTTGAAGATGCCTACAATTCCCCTCCCCCACCCTCCCTGCGGCAAATCAGATCACAACTTCATTTTGCTCCTCCCTTACTATAGACAGAAACTCAAACAGGAAGTACCCGTGCCATTCAACGCTGGTCTGACCAGTCAGAATCCATGCTTCAAGATTGTTTTGATCACGCAGATTGGGAGATCATGCAGCCTCTGAGAATAACATTGACGTTTACACGGACACGGTGATTGAGTTCATAAAGAAGTGTATAGGGAATGTTGTCTCACGGTGACTATTAAAAACTACCCACACCAGAAACCATGGATAGATGGCAGCATCCGCGCAAAACTGAAAGCGCAAACCGCATTTAACCATAGCAAGGTGACTGGGAATATGGTTGAATACAAACAGTGTAGTTATCCCCTCCTTAAGGCAATCAAACAAGCAAAACATCAGTACATAGACAAAGTAGAGTCACAATTCAACGACTCAGACACAAGACGTACAGTATGTGGCAGGGTCTACAGACAATCACAGATTACAAAGGGAAAACCAGCCACTTCGTGGACAATGACGTCTTGCTCCTAGGCAAGCTAAACACCATCTTCGCCCGCTTTGAGGATAACACAGTGCCACTGACGCGGCCCACTCCTAAGGACTGTGGGCTCTCGTTCTCCGTGGCCGACATGAGTAAGACATTTAAGCGTGTTAACCCTCGCAAGGCTGTCGCCCCAGACAAAATCCCTAGCCGCGTACTCAGAGCATGCACAGATCAGCTTGCTGGAGTGTTTATGGACATTTCCAATCCCTCCATATCCCAGTCTGCTGTCACACTTGCTTCAAGATGTCCACCATTATCCCTGTACCCAAGAAAGCAAAGGTAACTGAACTAAATGACTATCACCCCATAGCACTCACTTCTGTCATCATGAAGTGCTTGAGAGGCTAGTTAAGGATCATATCACCTCTACCTTACCTGACACCCTAGACCCACTTTCATTTGCTTACCGCACCAATAGATCCATAGCTTAGCCTTCAACACCATAGTACCCTCCAAGCTCATCATTAAGCTCGGGGCCCTGGGTCTGAACCCCGCCCTGTGCAACTTGGTCCTGGACTTCCTGACGGGCCGCCCCCAGGTGGTGAAGGTAGGAAACAACAACTCCACTTCGCTGATCCTCAACACAGGGGTCCCACAAGGGTGCTTGCTCAGCTCCCTCCTGTACTTGTTCACCCATGACTGCGTTGCCACGCACGCCTCCAACTCAATCATCAAGTTTACAGATGACACAACAGTAGTAGGCCTGATTATCAACAATGATGAGACAGCCAATGCATCACCGGGGGCACACTGGCTGTCCTCCAAGACATCTACAGCACCCGATGTCACAGGAAGGCCAAAAAGATCATCAAGGACATTAACCAGCCGAGCCACGGCCTGTTCATCACACTATCATCCAGAAGGCGAGGTCAGTACAGGTGTATCAAAGCTGGAACCGAGAGACTGAAAAACAGCTTATATCTCAAGGCCATCAGACTGTTAAATAGCCATCACTAGCCGGCAACTACCCGGTTACTCAACCCTGCACCTTAGAGGCTGCTGCCCTATATACAGTGTCTTGCGAAAGTATTTCCTATTTTGTTGCCTTACGACCTGGAATTAAAATGGATTTTTGGGGAGATTGTATCATTTGATTTACACAACGACAACACTTTGAAGATGCAAAATAAAATTAATGCCAAGAGTGTGCAAAGCTGTCATCAAGGCAAAGGGTGTCTATTTGAAGAATCTCAAATATAAAGTATATTTGTTTAACACTTTTTTGGTTACTGCATGATTCCATGTGTTATTTCATAGTTTTGATGTCTTTACTATTATTCTACAATGTAGAAAATAGTAAAAATAAACAAAAACCCTTGAATGAGTAGGTGTTCTAAAATGTTTGATCAGTAATTTAGGTCTTCTTCGAACTCTGTAAGAAATTAAATAACCATTACTGAGATGCAGTGGAAGGAGGCTGAGTATTGACTGCTTCTCTGGACGGCCAAACAAAACTACACATTGTTTCTGTCTCTGAGCTCCACGGAGAAGTACTGAGGTCCTCCAAGGCACCATGCACTGTCTGTACATAGAACACACCCACCCAGATCACTGGGGAAAAGATTTAGCTCAATCCAACGTGAAGGTCAATTTGTCTCTGTATCCGCCAAAGCCAACTAAACCTCACTGAATTGTGTGTTAGGATCAGTGCTTAGAGGCCTGCCATCCCATGGGACTGATAAATGTATCATTGCATAAATGAGCAGGCGATTGGTTCGAGATAGAACTTGACTTTTTGATTAGACCTCTACCGTGGAATACAGAATACACAGATCCCTTTCAAATTCCAACAATTATAATTCCAATAAAGGTTATGGTTGACCAAAACGTCACTATGTGTTTCCAGTGTATGTTTAACATGGAGAAAGACTTGCACCTTTTGTTCTAAAGCAGTGACTCCAAATCCAACCCATTCACTCACTGAGATGATCCAGTGAGATCCACTCAGAGACAATATGGCATCATACTCTGAACATTCTGCGGATTGGGGAGAATAGAGTATGTTTAGGGCCAACTTTATGATAGTGCAGTGTTATCACTAGGGTGCAAGACTTGTAGACTTGGGTGATGATGACTCAACAATGTTTCCGGATTATACACTAATTATAGGATAATCTCATGCAATCCCTCCCAGCCATGGAGTTATCCCCCCTCCAGCCCCCTCCTCACACTTCTGATTATCTCCAAGACGTTGTACTTTTCTTTCACTGTAGTTCCCTGTGCGCTTATGTGTGTGTATGTGTGTGCAGTGGCGATTTTAGCATGTCAATCTTGGTGGGAACTCCCCACATTTTTTTGTGATGCATGCCAGCAAAGCCACTTCACAACACAACACTAAACATTACATTAATTGCACTATAATGGTGACAAACGGTGCCCACAAAAGGTTAGGGCCTACATAAAGCTGTCTCAACAGCAGAGTCCCAACTGCAGTCCCAACACCTTAATACTGCTACACCTGGCTTTCAGCAGAGCCTTGTCTAGCAGCAAAACAGTTAATTCACTCATTTACTGCCTTTAAAAAAAACATACCTGATATGGCTGACTTGCTTTAACCAATGTGGTTTCAACTGACAATTGAGATGTACAAACTATGGCATAAAGGGACGACGAGCAGATAAGAGGCAATCCGTAATTTCGATTAAGACATTAATGAGTGAGCTAGGACAGACGTAGTCAATATACACTAGCATTCAAAAGTTTGGGGTCACTTAGAAACGTCCTGGTTTTTGAAAGAAAATTAAAAAAATGTGTCCATTAAAATAACATTGAAATTGATCAGAAATATATTGCAGACGTTGTTAATGTTGTAAATCACTATTGTAGCTGGAAATGGCAGATTTTTAATGGAATACCTACATAGGCGTACAGAGGCCCATTATCAGAAACCATTACTCCTGTGTTCCAATGGCACGTTGTGTTAGCTAATCCAAGTTTATAATTTTAAAAGCCTAATCGATCATTAGAAAACCCATTCACAATTATGTTAGCACAGGTGAAAACTGTTGTTCTGATTAAAGAAGCGATAAAACTGGCCTTCTTTAGACTAGTTGAGTGTCTGGAGCATCAGCATTTTTGGGTTCGATTACAGGCTCAAAATGAAGAACTTTAGTCTATTGTTGTTCTGAGAAATGAAGGCTATTCCATGCAAGAAATTGCCAAGAAACTAAAGATCTCGTACAACGCTGTGTACTACTCCCTTCACAGAACAGCGCAAACTGTCTCTAACCAGAATAGAAAGAGAAGTGGGAGGCCCCAGTGCACAACTGAGCAAGAGGACAAGTACATTAGAGTGTCTAGTTTGAGAAACAGACGCCTCACAAGTCCTCAACTGGCAACTACATTAAATAGTACACACAAAACACCAGTTTCAACGTCAACAGTGAAGAGGCGACTCCGGGATGCTGACCTTCTAGGCAGAGTTGCAAAGACAAAGCCATATCTCAGACTGGCCAATAAAAATAAAATATTAAGATCGGAAAAGAACACAGATACTGGAAAGAGAATCTCTGCCTAGAAGGCCAGCATCCTGTATTCTCCTCTTCACTGTTGACTTTGAGACTGATTTTTGTGGATACTATTTAATGCTAGTAGATTTTCCAGTAAATTGTCGACTTTATTAATGATGATGACTGCTATCTTTCTAGCTAAGATTTTGAAAGTATGATGTTGACATGACCAGTCCAATCAAAGCTACTGTAGATACAACCTGATTTAAAATATTTTGTTCTGGGGCCTATGACCTTGAGCCTTCTTGAATTTTTCAAGCTCCTCCTGTAGATTTTGCGGTAACATAGTGTCCCCATGAGTGACAGAACACTGAGGCAATCACGGCGCAACTAGAGAACATTACCAACCCCTATGCTCAACATTTTACAATGGCTGCCCCAACACCACAGATAGTCCTGAGCTAGGCTGAAACACCTGCATTTTGGCGCTGCATTACTCAAGAAAGCGAAAAAGAGACCAAGTTTGTATGCGGCTTTATTAAATCAATTATTTTTGTACTTATTTTTTTTTTTACATTGTTTGCAAAATGATATGTGACACGTATTAATGCCAACATAACATGCAAAACAGGCAATAAATAATACAAAATTAAATATTTAGAGTACCAGACAAAAGTTTAGACACCTACTCATTCAAGGTTTTTTCTTTATTTTTTACTATTTTTACTATCACTCCCCCTCTTGGTCAAATAGCCCTTAGACAGCCTGGAGGTGTGTTGGGTCATTGTCCTGTTGAAAAACAAATGATAGTCCCACTAAGCGCAAACCAGATTGGATGTATCGCTGCAGAACGCTGTGGTAGCCATGCTGGTTAAGTGTACCTTGAATTCTAAATAAATCACCAACAGTGTCACCAGCAAAGCACCCTCTCACCATCACACCTCCTCCTCCATGCTTCACGGTGGGAACCACACGTCATCCGTTCCAGAGATCATCCGTTCACCTACTCTGCGTCTCACAAAGAGACGGCGGTTGGAACCAAAAATGTAAAAGACAGATCCGGTCTAATGTACATTGCTTGTGTTTCTTGGCCCAAGCAAGTCTCTTCTTATTATTAGTGTCCTTTAGTAGTGGTTTCTTTGCAGCAATTCGACCATGAAGGCCTGATTCACACAGTCTCCTCTGAACAGTTGATGTTGAGATGTGTCTGTTACAGTTGTGTCTGTTACTCTGAGGCTGGTAACTCTAATGAACGTATCCTCTGCAGCAGAGGTAACTCTGGGTCTTCCTTTCCTGTGGCGGTCCTCATGAGAGCCAGTTTCATCATAGCGCTTGATGGGCCCCCCCTCTCCTTCTCCGTGGCCGAAATGAGTAGAACATTTTTAAACGAGTTAACCCTTGCAAGCCTGCCGGCCCAGATGACATTCCTAGCCGCGTCATCAGAGCATGCGCAGACCAGCTGGCTTGTGTATTTACAGACATATTCAATCTCTCCCTATCCCAGTCTGCTGTCCCCACATGCTTCAAGATGGCCACCATTGTTCCTGTACCCAAGAAGGCAAAAGTAACTGAACTGAATGACTATCGACCGGTAGCACTCACTTCTATCATCATGAAGTGCTTTAAGAGACTAGTCAAGGATCATATCACCTCCACCTTACCTGTCACCCTAGACCCACTGAAATTTGCATACTGCCCCAATAGGTCCACAGATGATGCAATCGCCATCACTATGCACACTGCCCTATCCCATCTGGACAAGAGGAAAACCTATGTAAGAATGCTGTTCATTGACTACAGCTCAGCATTCAACACCATAGTACCATCGAAGCTCATCATTAAACTTGAGGTCCTGGGTCTCAACCCTGCCCTTTGCGATTGGGTCCTGGACTTCCTGACGGGCCGCCTCTAGGTGGTGAATGTAGGAAACAACATCTCCACTTCGCTGATCCTCAACACTGGGGCCCCACAAGGGTGCGTGCGTCAGAAAAGGCTTAATAAAGTAATCAATGTACTTAGAGATGGGTTCTGTCAGACTTTCATTACCACTAATGACTGGTCTGCCATCTCTAAGTACATTGATTACTTTATTAAGCCTTTTCTGACGTCACTCCCAGCCTATCTTCAAGATACCACAGATGTGTTGAACAAAATTAAGGAATTGAACAATATAGGTACAGCTTCCTTTTTAGTCACCATGGATGTGGAGTCTATACACACCACCATTGAGCATGAACAAGGTTTGGCAGCTATGTACCATTTCTTGAGTACCCGATCTGAAACTGAGATGCCTCCTACAGAATTCATTGTCTCACTGACTGAATGGTTTCTCATAACATCTTTATCTTTCAGGACCGTATTATTAAACAGGTCAAAGGGTGTGCCATGGGAGCTACCGCCCTTCCCAGGCTGGTTTGTACTTGGGTAAATGGGAAAATGACTTCATTTTGGATCCTTCAAATAACCATTTCTTTGACGGATTATATGGTGGGGACGCTATATTGATGATGTTTGCCTGTTTTGGTCCGGTTCAGAAGATTAACTTATTTCCTTCCACCAATACCTTAACATTAACCCTAACCTCAAACTAACAATGGAGTATAGTAAGGATAACATTCATTTTTTGGACCTCGACATTAGTAAAAATGACAAAGGTTGTTTGCACACATCAATCTTCAGGAAGCCTACAGATGGGAATACCATTCCGAGGGCAGACAGCTTTCACCCCAGAAGGTTAAAAGCGAATATTCCGTATGTCAAATTCCAAAGAGTCCACAGGATTTGCGATCAGGAAACAGACTACTGTCAAATCTACTGAATTGGAGAATGGCTTCTTGAATCGGGGCTACAGCGTTCAGGTCCTGAAAGATGCCGGTATAAGGGCTGGATTACTTGACAGAGAGAAGCGCCTCGTGATACATCAGAGAAAGTATTTTGTTACAAAATACAGCACTGAAGCAGAGAACATTAAAATAATAATTAAAAATAATTGGGGACCTTTTAGTCTTCTGATATTTCTAGCTTGGAGTTGTATTTTTATGATAACTTAGCTACAGTATTTCACCCTTTAATGTGTATAGTATTTCTTACTAGGTGTGTCCAATCAATTTTGTAACCACTCCCTCTTCCAATTAGGGCTAATTGGAAAAGCTGTTCAAAAGAGGACATTATATTTTTTATACTTCTCTTTAGTGTATGGATCTCTCAGGTGGGTATAGGGTTGGGGACCATTCTATCATGATAGGACAGTAAATAAATACATATTAATCATTTATTTAAAAATGTATTTCCCATATCTGCACAAAATTGAAAGCTTTCTCTCATAACCCCTGCTCACAAACACACATGAGTTCCTGGATTTGCAACCTGTATCCTTTTTCACTCACTTAACTCCACACTTTTCCAAACACAAAAACACACACCCCACCTTCCATCACAATACATGCGCACACACCCACATACTGTGCCTTCTATGTCCTCTGTGTTTTACCATGTTGATTGAATAATTTTGTGTTCCAGTTATTATTTTGCTAATGATCCTTTCTTCTAATGCCGTCTTATCAATTTACGAAATACTATAAATTGAAAGTCTAAAACTAATTATTTTCCAACATTCCCCATCTAGAATGTTATAGTGTAGTTGTAGTTTATTTCTTTAACAATCTTATTTTATTGCTTTTCTACATATTTTTTTTATTACAATCCTTGTCATGTCTTGTCACACTTCCCCGCTCCTCTTCCTGTTCGGGCGGCGCTCGGCGGTCTTCGTAACCGGTCTACTAGCTGTATTGGTTTCACCTGTTTCTCGTTTGGGGTTTGGTTCAGGGCTATTTAAGCCTTCTATGCCCGCCTGCTTTTGTGTGGGCTTGTTTCTCTGTTCTGTTTGTGGATGGTTGTGTTTGTTATTTTTTCTGACTGTTTGGTGTCCTGTTTGTTCGGTCATTATTTCGCCTGTTATTTTAGGCGTGACCTGTCTTACCAGAATAAATACGGTTTTCTCTAAACCTCTGCTCTCTGCACCTGACTCCGCACCCACCACTCCTAGCTCTGTGACAGAAGCCCGCACCATTAGCATGGAGTCAGCAGGAGCAGCTGCACCCCCTCTCCCATCTATGGAGGAGCGTGTTCTTCATCACACGGCCATCCTCCATAGAATCGGGTCAGCGATGGACCAGATGATGGAGAGAATGGACCGATGGGAGAGAAGTGGTCTCCCTACCTCGCCTCCAGTTCCTCCTCCGTCTGCTCAACCTACTCCTCCGGCGGTGTCCGGATCCAGCGCTCTTCGTCTCGCGCCCCCAAGGGAGTACGATGTAGCGGCGTCTGGGCGCAAGGGATTCTTGCTCCAGCTTGAGCTATACCTGGCTACAGTTCGCCCGACTCCCTCTGGTGAGGAGAGCATGAGCATCCTCATCTCCTGTCTGACAGAGCCCTGGAGTGGGCCAACGCGGTGTGGAATAGTCCAGACTCCGCAAGGGACCACTACCCAGAGTTCACCTGCCAGTTCCGGGTCATGTTCAACCACCCACCAGAGGGCCGAGTGACGGGTGAATGGCTGTTCCACTTTAGGCAGGAGACGAGGAGCGCACAGGACTTTGCGCTGGAGTTTCGGACCTTGGCAGCTGGAGAGGGGTGGAACGACAGAGCCCTGATGGACCACTACCAGTGTAGCCTCCGGGAGGACGTCCGCAGGGAGCTAGCTTGTCGGGACGCCACGCTCTCCCTCGACGAGCTCATAGACATGTCGATCCAACTGGACAACCTACTAGCTGCCCATGGGCGTCCAGAACGGGCCCTGTTAGTCCCACCTCCTGGCCCTCCCGCTCCAATACCTATGGAGTTAGGGGGGGCCGTATCGAGGGGAACCGGAGGGGGAACCCTTTCCTCATCTGGACTGACCACCGTAATCTGGAGTATATCCGGGCAGCGAGGAGACTGAATCCTCGTCAGGCAAAGTGGGCCATGTTTTTCACCAGATTTAGATTCACCATCTCCTTTAGATCAGGTTCCCTTAACACGAAGGCTGACACGCTGTCCCGTCTCTATGACACCAAGGAGCAGTCCATCGATCCTACTCCCATCCTTCCAGCTTCATGTCTGGTGGCACCGGTGGTATGGGAGGTGGACGCGGACATCAAGCGGGCGTTACGGTTGGAACCTGCACCCCCACAGTGTCCAGCGGGTCTTCAATATGTGCCGCTTGGTGTTCATGACCAATTGATTCAGTGGGTTCATACGCTACCCTCTTCGGGTCATCCGGGTATTGAGAGGACAGTTCGGGGTCTTAGAGGGAAGTACTGGTGGCCCACCTTAGCTAAGGACGTGGGGTTTTATGTCTCCTCCTGTTCTGTGTGCGCTCAGCGTAAGGCTCCTAGACACCTGCCTAGGAGGAAGTTGCAGCCCCTCCCCGTTCCACAACGGCCGTGGTCTCATCTGTCGGTGGATATTCTCACCGACCTTCTCCCGTCTCAGAGGAACACTACGATCCTGGTCGTTGTGGATCGGTTTTCTAAGTCCTGCCGTCTCCTCCCGTTGCCCGGTCTCCCTACAGACCTATAGACTGCGGAGGCCCTGTTTACCCACGTCTTCCGGCACTACGGGGTGCCTGAGGACATCGTTTCTGATCGGGGTCCCCAGTTCAAGTCCCGAGTTTGGAGGGCGTTTATAGAACGTCTGGGGGTCTCGGTCAGCTTGACCTCGGGTTTTCACCCTGAGAGTAATGGCAGGTGGAGAGAGTGAACCAGGATGTGGGTAGGTTTCTGCGGTTGTATTGCCAGGAGAATGGACGAGGTACGTCCCATGGGCGGAGGTGGCTCAGAACTCACTCCGCCACTCCTTCACGAACATGTCACCTTTACAGTGCATGTTGGGCTACCAGCCGGTCCTGGCACCGTGGCATCAGAGCCAGACCGAAGCTCCTGCGGTGGAGGAATGGGTGCAGCGCTCAAAGGAGACCTGGAGAGCCGTCCAGGAATCACTCAAACAAGCTGGTGGGCAGCAGAAGAGGAGCGCTGACCGCCACCGCAGTGGTAACTGGTCCCCTGCAGGAAGGTGAGGTGCCAGAGGTCTCTCCGCCCCCCCGCCGGACATCAAGGGGTCCCCCGCGTACACAGTACGTTCCATTCTGGACTCTAGACGCCGGGTGAGGGCCTACAGTACCTCGTAGACTGGGAGGGGTGCGTTCCTTAGGAGAGGTGCTGGGTACCGGTGGAGGACATCTTGGATCCATCACTGCTGAGGGATTTCCATCGCCTCCATCCGAATCGCCCTGCGCCTCGCCCTCCGGGTCGCCCTTGAGGCCGGTGTCGGAGGATTCACAGGTTTCACCTGTTTCTCACTTGGGGTTTGGTTCAGGGCTATTTAAGTCTTCTATCCCCTCCTGCTTTTGTGCGGGCTTGTTTCTCTGTTCTGTTTGTGGATGGTTGTGTTTTGTCGTGTCTTTACTATCATTAAATGAAGACTTTTAGTTTTTATCAAAGATTCTCTGAAATTAATATTACGCGATCAAACTGATTAATCATGTAACTGTAATTAACTAGGAATTCGGGGCACCAAGGAAAATATTCAGATTATAAAATTATAATTTCCTAATATAACCTTTCAGATATTTTATATCTGATCAATTACTCTTCGAATTAATGAATGATTTACTTTACCTCACGTTAGTCTCATTCCAAACATCGTAAATGGTTGGTTATCTGCACGAACCCAAAATCAAATCAAATAAAATAAAATTGTATTTGTCACATACACATGGTTAGCAGATGTTAGTGCGAGTGTAGCGAAATGCTTGTGCTTCTAGTTCCGATAATGCAGTAATAACCAACAAGTAATCTAGCTAACAATTCCAAAACTACTACCTTATAGACACAAGTGTAAGGGGATAAAGAATATGTACATAAAGATATATGAATGAGTGATGGTACAGAGCGGCATAGGCAAGATACAGTAGATGGTATTGAGTGCAGTATATACATATGAGATGAGTATGTAAACAAAGTGGCATAGTTAAAGTGGCTAGTGATACATGTATTACATAAGGATGCAGTAGATGATATAGAGTACAGTATATACGTATACATATGAGATGAATAATGTAGGGTATGTCAACATTATATTAGGTAGCATTGTTTAAAGTGGCTAGTGATATATTTTACATCAATTCCCATCAATTCCCATTATTAAAGTGGCTGGAGTTGAGTCAGTGTGTTGGCAGCAGCCACTCAATGTTAGTGGTGGCTGTTTAACAGTCTGATGGCCTTGAGATAGAAGCTGTTTTTCAGTCTCTCGGTCCCAGCTTTGATGCACCTGTACTGACCTCGCCATCTGGATAATAGCGGGGTGAACAGGCAGTGGCTCGGGTCGTTGCTGTCCTTGATGATCTTTATGGCCTTCCTGTGACATCGGGTGGTGTAGGTGTCCTGGAGGGCAGGTAGTTTGCCCCCGGTGATGCGTTGTGCAGAACCTCACTACCCTCTGGAGAGCCTTACGGTTGTGGGCGGAGCAGTTGCCGTACCAGGCGGTGATACAGCCTGACAGGATGCTCTCGATTGTGCATCTGTAGAAGTTTGTGAGTGCTTTTGGTGGCAAGCCGAATTTCTTCAGCCTCCTGAGGTTGAACAGGCGCTGCTGCGCATTCTTCACGATGCTGTCTGTGTGGGTGGACCAATTCAGTTTGTCTGTGATGTGTATGCCAAGGAACTTAAAACTTACTACCCTCTCCACTACTGTTCCATCGATGTGGATAGGGGGGTGTTCCCTCTGCTGTTTCCTGAAGTCCACAATCATCTCCTTAGTTTTGTTGACGTTGAGTGTGAGGTTATTTTCCTGACACCACACTCCGAGGGCCCTCACCTCCTCCCTGTAGGCCGTCTCGTCGTTGTTGGTAATCAAGCCTACCACTGTTGTGTCATCCGCAAACTTGATGATTGAGTTGGAGGCGTGCGTGGCCACGCAGTCGTGGGTGAACAGGGAGTACAGGAGAGGGCTCAGAACGCACCCTTGTGGGGCCCGAGTGTTGAGGATAAGCGGGGTGGAGATGTTGTTGCCTACCCTCACCACCTGGGGGCGGCCCGTCAGGAAGTCCAGTACCCAGTTGCACAGGGCGGGGTCGAGACCCAGCTTGATGACGAGCTTGGAGGGCACTATGGTGTTAAATGCCGAGCTGTAGTCGATGAACAGCATTCTCACATAGGTATTCCTCTTGTCCAGATGGGTTAGGGCAGTGTGCAGTGTGGTTGAGATTGCATCGTCTGTGGACCTATTTGGGCGGTAAGCAAATTGGAGTGGGTCTAGGGTGTCAGGTAGGGTGGAGGTGATATGGTCCTTGACTAGTCTCTCAAAGCACTTCATGATGACGGAAGTGAGTGCTACGGGGCGGTAGTCGTTTAGCTCAGTTACCTTAGCTTTCTTGGGAACAGGAACAATGATGGCCCTCTTGAAGCATGTGGGAACAACAGACTGGGATAGGGATTGATTGAATATGTCCGTAAACACACCAGCCAGCTGGTCTGCGCATGCTCTGAGGGCGCGGCTGGGGATGCCGTCTGGGCCTGCAGCCTTGCGAGGGTTGACACGTTTATATGTTTTCCTCACGTCGGCTGCAGTGAAGGAGAGTCCGCATGTTTTAGTTGCGGGCAATGTCAGTGGCACTGTATTGTCCTCAAAGCGGGCAAAAAAGTTATTTAGTCTGCCTGGGAGCAAGACATCCTGGTCCGTGACAGTGCTGGTTTTCTTTTTGTAATCCGTGATTGACTGTAGACCCTGCCACATACCTCTTATTTCTGAGCCGTTGAATTGAGATTCTACTTTGTCTCTATACTGACGCTTAGCTTGTTTGATTGCCTTGCGGAGGGAATAGTTACACTGTTTGTATTCGGTCATGTTTCCAGTCACCTTGCCCTGATTAAAAGCAGTGGTTCGCGCTTTCAGTTTCACGCGAATGCTGCCATCAATCCACGGTTTCTGGTTTGGGAATGTTTTAATCGTTGCTATGGGAACGACATCTTCAACGCACGTTCTAATGAACTCGCACACCAAATCAGCGTATTCGTCAATGTTGTCGTCTGACGCAATACGGAACATTTCCCAGTCCACGTGATGGAAGCAGTCTTGGAGTGTGGAATCAGATTGGTCGGACCAGCATTGAACAGACCTCAGCGCGGGAGCTTCTTGTTTTAGTTTCTGTCTGTAGGCAGGGATCAACAAAATGGAGTCGTGGTCAGCTTTTCCGAAAGGAGGGCGGGGCAGGGCCTTATATGCGTCGCGGAAGTTGGAATAACAATGATCCAAGGTTTTTCCCGCCCTGGTTGCGCAATCGATATGCTGATAAAATTATGGGAGTCTTGTTTTCAGATTAGCCTTGTTAAAATCCCCAGCTACAATGAATGCAGTCTCCGGATATATGGATTCCAGTTTGCAAAGAGTCAAATAAAGTTCGTTCAGAGCCATCGATGTGTCTGCTTGGGGGGGAATATATACGGCTGTGATTATAATCAAAGAGAATTCCCTTGGTAGATAATGCGGTCTACATTTGATTGTGAGGAATTCTAAATCAGGGGAACAGAAGGACTTGAGTTCCTGTATGTTGTTTTGGCCATACCACGTCCCGTTAACCACAAAGCATACGCCCCCACCCCTCTTCTTACCAGAAAGATGTTTGTTTCTGTCGGCGTGATGCGTGGAGAAACCAGCTGGCTGCACCGTCTCCGATAGCGTCTCTCCAGTGAGCCATGTTTCCGTGAAGCAAAGAACGTTACAGTCTTCACTATGAGTCATGCATACATCAATTGTCTTAAATCGTTTATTTACTAACTAAGTAATTCACAGAAATGCATAAACAAACAGTAGATAGTTACTAGGAAATGATAACGGAGTTTCCCGAGTGGGATAAACCGGTATCGCGGCTTGGTGGACAAAAGGGGAAGGGGGGGTCAACTGAGATGAGACACTACAAAGTTGATTATTATAACAATTGAAAAGCTAATCTTTTGCACATGAACGCTCACTCATTCGGGAACAATTGCAATCAATATATATATATTTACGCTCAGTGTGTCGTCTTGATCGCTGTTGAAAAGTTAGTTTCTGTTGGAGAGTTTCCGTCCTCTCTCCAAGATGATAATGTTTCTTTGAATGTTCTGCCTAATCTCTCTCTCTCTCTCTCTCTCTCTGTCTCTCTCTCTCTCTCTCTCTCTCTCTCTGTCGTGGTTAGAGGGGATAGTTCAGAGTGACATTCATTCATTCATTATAGAAGGGATGTTTCGGCGGTTGTTGTTCTTCACGTTCAATGATACCGAATTCCTAGCTGCAGACTAGTAATTCATATCATAGACTTGTTCTTATTCTGTCGGTATCGATAGTCTAAGAGTTTAACCATGTGGTATGGTTAAAAGATTCAGCAATCGTCTGCAACCTTTGTCCTCCCGTGATTGAGAGAAACATGGTCTCCTGAGAATTTCTCAAAGTTGGGTTTTATTCGGAATTGCAGAAAAGGGGTTGTCCCAGGATGCCTGACCCTAACTGGGATCATGGGCGGTCCTCTGATTTAGTTCAACTCAAAAGGGAATTGGAGTTTCCTTCATTAAACAGTCCAAAATCACATTACACAATTTTACAAACAGTATCATCCTCAGTTATTCATCGTATACAACAATTAAACCTCATATCTGAGGCTATTATATAAACAGCGTTATGGTAATGTGGCCGCACCGTCTCCCATGAGCTGTAACCCCAAGTTGTAACAAACGGACCAGTTCGTAGCTGGATTCTTCACTGAAATCTTATACCTTCTGCGGAACATGAAATTTGTTCGGACTTCAAGTTCTGTGAGGTGGAAGAAATTCCTTTGTTCTCTAAGAAAATTCACTCTGTCTCTTATACTGTGTCCATGAGGAGATAATCTCTTCGATGAATTTATGACCTCACTGACCACAGCATCCTGGTTGAAGGAGCAGAGAGAGGCAGGGAGAGGGGGATGGTGCTTGCTGTACCCAAAGAGGGCAACGTTGAACAGTTTGTTATTTTTTCGGACTGTTTGGTGTCCTGTTTGGGTCGGTCATTATTTCGCCTGTTGTTTTTGGCGTGACCTGTCTTACCGGAATAAATACGGTTTTCCCTAAACCTCTGCTCTCTGCGCCTGACTCCGCACCCACCACTCCTAGCTCCGTGACATTTTACCAATTTTTTACCAGCATCTCACATGACCAGAGAAAAAAAATCCTAGACCACCATTACTCCACACACAGAGATGCATATAAAGCTCTCCCCTGCCATCCATTTGGCAAATCTGACCATAATTCTATCCTCTGATTCCTGCTAACAAGCAAAAACTAAAGCAGGATGTACCAGTGACTCGCTCAATACGGAAGTGGTCAGATGACGCGGATGCTACACTACAGGACTGTTTTGCTAGTACAGACTGGAATATGTTCCGGGTTTCATCCAATGGCATTGAGGAGTACACCACCTCAGTCATTGGCTTCATCAATAAGTGCATTGACGACGTCGTCCCCACAGTGACTGTAAGTACATATCCCATCCAGAAGCCATGGATTACAGGCAACATCCGCATCGAGCTATAGGCTAGAGCTGCCGCTTTCAAGGAGCGGGAGACTAATCCGGATGCTTATAAGAAATCCCGCTTTGCCCTCAGACAAACCATCAAACAAGCAAAGTGTCAGTACAGGATTAAGATTGAATCCTACTACACCTGCTCTGACACTCATCGGATGTGGCAGGGCTTGACTACAAAGGGAAACCCAGACGCTAGCTGCCCAGTGACGCGAGCCTACCAGATGAGCTAAATGCCTTTTATGCTCATTTTGAGGCAAGCATGCATGAGAGCACCAGTTGTTCTGGATGACTGTGTGATAACGCTCTCGGTAGCCGATGTCAACAAAACCTTTAAACAGGTCAACATTCACCAAGCCGCTGGGCCAGACAGATTACCAGGACATGTACTCAAAGCTGCGTGGACCAACTGTCAAGTGTCTTCACTGACATTTTCCCTGACCAAGTCTGTAATACCTACATGTTTCAAGCAGACCACCATAGTCACTGTGCCCAAGAAAGCGAAGGTAAGCTCCCTAAATGATTACCACCCCGTGGCACTCACATCGGTAGCCATGAAGTGTTTTGAAAGGCTGATCATGGCTCACATCAATAGCATCCTCCCGGGCACCCTAGACCCACTCCAATTCGCATGCCACCCCAACAGATCCACAGATGACACAATCTCAATTGCACTCCACGCGGCCCTTTCTCACCCGGACAAAAGGAACACCTATGTGAGAATACTCTTCATTGACTACAGCTTAGTGTTCAACACCGTGGTGCCCACAAAGCTCATCACTCAGCTAAGGACTCTGGGACTAAACACCTCCCTCTGCAACTGGATCCTGGACTTCCTGACGGGCCGCCCCCAGGTGGTAAGAGTAGGCAACAACATCTGCCACGCTGATCCTTAACAATAGGGCTCCTCAGGGCTGTGTACTTAGTCCCCTCCTGTATTACCTGTTCACCCACGACTGCCTGGCCAAACACGACTCTGACACCATAATTAAGTTAGCTGACAACGCAACAGTGGTAGGCCTGATCACCGACAACAATGAGACGCCCTATAAGGAGGATGTCAGAGAACTGGCAGTGTGGTGCCAGGACAACAACGTCTCCCTCAATGTGAGCAAGAAAAAGGAGCTGATCGTGGACTACAGGAAAGGGCGGGCCGAACAGGCCACCATTCACATTGACGGGGCTTTAGTGGAGCGGATCGAGAGTTTCAAGTTCCTTGGTGTCCACATCACCAACAAACTATCATGGTCCAAACATACCAAGACAGTTGTGAAGAGGGCAAGACAAAACATTTTCCCCCTCGGGAGACTGAAAAGATTTGACATGGGTCCTCAGATCCTCAAAAGGTTCTACAGCTGCACCATCGAGAGCATCCTGACCGGTTGCATCACCGCCTGGTATGGCAACTTCTCGGCATCTGACCATAAGGAGCTACAGAGGGTAGTGCGAACGGCCCAGTACATCACTGGGCCAAGCTTCCTGCCATCCAGGACCTACAGTGGGGCAAAAAAGTATTTAGTCAGCCACCAATTGTGCATGTTCTCCCACTTAAAAAGATGAGAGAGGCCTGTAATTTTCATCATAGGTACACTTCAACTATGACAGACAAAATGAGGGAAAAAAATCCAAAGAGCTGTCAAAGGACACCAGAAACAAAATTGTAGACCTGCATCAGGCTGGGTCAGACTGAATCTGCAATAGGTAAGCAGCTTGGTTTGAAGAAATCAACTGTGAGAGCAATTATTAGGAAATGGAAGACATCCAAGACCACTGATAATCTCCCTCGATCTGGATCATCCCAATCTTCTTCTGGATCATCCAAATGCTCTCTAGCAAACTTCAGACGGGCATGGACATGTACTGGCTTAAGCAGGGGGACACGTCTGGCACTGCAGGATTTAAATCCCTGGCGGCGTAGTGTGTTACTGATGGTAGGTTTTGTTACTTTGGTCCCAGCTCTCTGCAGGTCATTTACTAGGTCCCCCCGTGTAGTTCTGGGATTTTTGCTCACCGTTCTTGTGATCATTTTGACCCCATGGGGTGAGCTCTTGCGTGGATCGAGGGAGATTATCAGTGGTCTTGTATGTCTTCCATTTCCTAATAATTGCTCCCACAGTTGATTTCTTCAAACCAAGCTGCTTACCTATTGCAGATTCAGTCTTCCCAGCCTGGTACAGGTCTACAATTTTGTTTCTGGTGTCCTTTGACAGCTCTTTGGTCTTGGCCATAGTGGAGTTTGGAGTGTGACTGTTTGAGGTTGTGGACAGGTGTCTTTTATACTGATAACAAGTTCAAACAGGTGCCATTAATACAGGTAACGAGTGGAGGACAGAGGAGCCTCTTAAAGAAGAAGTTACAGGTCTGTGAGAGCCAGAAATCTTGCTTGTTTGTAGGTGTTATTGGAGACATTTGGAGACTCTGACGTGAAAGCAAGTATCGTTCTTACTCTTCTCAATGAGCAGCAGGTGCTGCTGTGGGCACCACCCCTGTCCCAAAGCACTCACAGGTGGCCCAGTCCTCGTGCAGCAGTCCCTCCCAGCTGCAGTCAGAGCAGGAGATGTTCACCCCTCCATTTGTAGTTCTAAACATATTTAGGGTGTGTTTTTTACTCACTTTTTTGTCTCTCCCACGACGTTATTCCTCTCTCCTACAGCATCCATCACAATTACATGCACATGGCCAATTATGCAAATTATGTGATGACATCATTTAGTGACTTCTAGAGACTTTTAGGACAGCCAATAGCTACTTTCCTTACTGAGGAGTTGGCAACACTGGTTCGTCGTCGTTACATCTCGTCTTGACAGGTCAACGTCCTTAGTTACCTAGCTAGCTACCTAAGGTCAATGGAGCTAGCTAGTTCATTCTAACAAAATTGAGAAAACGGCTCTAGATTGGAATCTTACTTTAATGAGTGTAAAGCAATGTTGGCTTTATGTAAACGATATACAATATATGGGACAGAATATTGTTCAGTAAACAATAACAACCTAGTTCTGCCTAGTTAGGGCATAAAATTAGCTAATGTTAGCTAAGTAGCTTGTTCATACAACGGTCAAACACGGTTTTCTAGCGTTTACGTTCCTTCTTCTGAACAACAAATAGCTAGCTAACGTGACAGCTAACATTATGGAAGCTATTCAGAGAAACCACATGCACAGAAGCTTTGGGACCTTTAGCTGTCGGGAAGAGGGGTCCAGAAAAGTCAGATCCACAGCCTGTGCTCGCTTTTTAAGCGTGCAATAATTACATTTAAATAGCAGAATAAAAACGATTTCAGTATTCTGATAAGATTTGTAATTGTAAAACTAGTAGGCCTATGTGTTATTTGATAGTTTTAGGAAGATAGAAGTGGGGGAAATGTTGTTCATTATATCAGTTTTATGCTATTTCAAATGCATTATTTCAGTTGGGACATAGGCTTACAGTAGTAGCTTACAATAATCATGGGAGGAAAGTTTCAGACAAAATAGGATTTGAATGTACCATAATTGCAGATAATTGGTGCGAGTCAACTCAGCCCACCCACCCGTCTGCATCAACTGCTTTCTTCACTGTGTGACTGACTGGCACACTAACCAGGCACGCTCAAAACAAATCTCTTCCTAGGAGCTCCATTCCCTGTTTTCCTGCATGCCATTATTAAGCGCTATCTAGCTAGCACATTGGAATAATTCGGCAAAATAAGATAACGCGACAAAATAAGAAAACGGCAAGAATACGGGTATAGGTAAAAAAAAAAAAAACGTTTTGCATTACTTTGAATAGTCCGAATGTGAGACGACACCTCGCTTGGAATGATTTCATCCGCATTTATGTTCTGCATTTGAGGTTTCTTTCATCCGCGCAGCTGCATTATGCGGACGGTTATATTTTAGGCTGGCTGGCTGTGTAGCAGTCTATTCGTGCAATGCACCGCTCAAAACGTCTCACAATTATTTTTCCTACACGTGGAGGATCAAAGCCGCACAGAGAATGCTTAAACATGGGATAGGCGTTTTATGTGGTCAGTATTTATCTGCTATGATTTTGAAGATCCGAGGTCAGAGACAGACAGCGGCTGTCCTCAAACGCGTCATAGCCCACTTCTGCTGGATGCAAAGAAAGAAAGACTGACTTGAGATAGCCTTCTGACTCTTTAAATATTTAAGAAAACGGACTCTTCAAAACTGAAGATATGCTAGTCTCTGTCTAACATCTTCTACGCTTGATCTTCTAACAATACATTTTAAACAGAGAAGTCACGTATGAGAGCCCATGACCAGGCTCCAAAATTACCCCGAACTAGGACGCAGCCTAAAAATTGATCCAATGCGAAATGGTAGGTGGTTAAAGCTTATTATTGACATTTTGTAATTAGCCTAAGTTATGTTAGAATATGAGCAATCGAAATCTGAAATAGAGCCTATGTTTCAGCTTTGTTTCTCTGTTAAACGTCCGGCAGATAGTAGCCTAGCCTATCAATGCGCACACAGTTCAATTTGATCATACTGTAGCAATTATCTATTGTTGATTTGCAGCACCAGCTTCTCCAGTTGGAATGTCGCCTACGGTATATACATACAAAAAAATGCCTTCATCAACACACATTTACATTGAACCTTATTGCACATCGCAACAAGGAGGACTCCTGAATTTGTCCTGAATCGTTCCAAAAATACTGCAATTTAGATCCCGGACATCCAACAACTTTAATGGCTTTTGTGTTAAGAAGATGGAGAGTGTTATTGGTGCTGAACGTGGTTGCGGTTGCGGGGTTCATGACACTTTGGACCAAGTGCACCCACACCCGAGTAGCAAAAACCATCGGTCAGGAAGATGTGAAAAGACAATCACGATCTAACGGCACTGCTCAAGGTTTGAGCATCAGTCATGAAGTATTGCTAAAGAGACTCGGGTCGTTGGAGGACGTGGTTTACAGACAGCTTAATGGTAGGCTATGACTTTTTAGCACTTTAGCCTACCCACTTAAAAACAATGACTATGGCTCATTGGTTACTTTGTATGTCACTCAAAACCTACCAAGATTGCTGTTATTTACATTGGCTGATGCTTAGTATCCTCCCAAATGGCACTCTATAATTAGTATACTTCTACTTCTGTCCAGGGCCCACAGGTTAGTGCACTATATAGGGAATAGGGTGCCATTTGGGACATATATAGTATACAGCTACTGTACCTCTGTTAAAAGTCAATGATTCTCAAAACAACGAAGCAAATGTGTTATAGCATAGTGACCTTTTATTGACTGTGAACTCCAGGTCTGTCCAAGTCTCTGGGGCTGATCGAGGGTTTTGGGGGGCGAGGTAAAGGGGGTTTCCCCGCCACCCTAGCCTCAAAAGAAGAGGCTGATGCCAAAGTACTGAGGGAGAAATATGGATACAATGCTTACCTCAGCCAAAAGATATCACTGGACCGGTCCATACCAGACTTCCGGCCTAGCAAGTAAGTTTTCGGCACCCTATATTGCACTCTTTTTGGACCATAACGGCACTCTATTCCTTATATAGTGCAGCATCACTTTTGACCAGGGCCACTCTTACTATAGGTCAGCTGACAACCGTGTTTCAGTACGTTCACTACAATTTTCATGTGCTTTTATGTTTTTCCAAAGACCAATCCAGGCTTTGACATAGGATTGTGTCAAAACATTACATTTGTGTTTGTAAGCTGCAAGTTGCAAGCATTAGTCTGTGTGTGTGTGCACTTTGTTTTATTTGATACCCATCTCTGGATCTCAGCCATATCTTGGGCTCATGATCTAATCAGAAGTGATAAACATGGTAGTGTATACTTTGGTCTGTTAGTTGTTTCGCTGCTACTGGATTGTTGCCGTGGTCAGAGAGTCATGATTAAAGCTATGACAGTAGATGTTATTGTTTTGGCACCACTTAGCTTTGTGTTAAAACAAATACAATATTCTTAAAACCATCTAGTATTATCACTGTAGCCTAATCCCTCTTTCTTTGATGTTTTTTTGCAGTCTTATTTGTGATGAAGTCTAATGCGGCAATTGACACTTGGACGCACGTCGGAAGTGCGCGCACACACACACGCATTATGTTTGTGCGTGTACACAACCCATTAACACACAGAAACAAATTTATGTTTGAACATTAGCATTAGTGCAGCTCTTTTAGATACTTTTCTAAAGAGACATTTATATCTGTCCCCAATGCTGTGCTGGTTAGCAGGCAGACCCCATTTGAAAGCCCCTGATGAGAACTCCCTCGCCCCAGCTCTGCTCTACCACCAGCTGTGATACACACCCGCCGGCAGCCGCAGGGAATGGGAACACACCCACACTCACATCTACTAACACACAGACACACGCATTTGTAATTTAGTTTCTCTATTTCAAGCTCTAAGAGGACCATGATGCATGTAGAGTGTGATTTCTCTTTGTATGGCAACACATTAGAATGGGAGCGTTCTCTTTCTGGTATATCTTTGCTTGTTAACAGAACAGTATTGTCTAGCTACCTCCTTCAATGGAAGGCTTCTCTCTATTGGGTATCTCTCTCTATGCCCTGCAGCAGAAAGAGCTAGGAGTTAGAGCTATGAAATAGACTAACATCATCCAATCCTTTCCTTACTTACTTGGATGTACTGTATCACAATTCTTTGGATGTATCTCAGCAGTCGAAAGTGACTGCTGACTTGCTCTCAACTCAAGACCAGCACAGTTGAGGGAAAGGCGATAAGAGGAAGGATAGATACCGACACATTGTCAAAGAGTAAAAACGTAAAAACAAAAGCCACTTTGAACTATTAGGCCAGCCACAGATTCCTCACTTCCTCTCATTAGTGCTGGCTCTCGTTATAACAAATGCTAAAGTAAAAAGAGACTTCCTATCGCTCTCTCCCACAGTGTACTTGCTGTGAGGCTAGGGAGAGGGGGTGTGTGTCAGCTCATCATCAACATGTACAGAAGAGACTTGGAGAAGAAGAAGCTTGCATGGTGGTGATAAACTTAAAAACCTACACTGGAATGTTGGGTAGTACTTTACATGAGCCCTCTGCCATAAGGGTGGGCTACATTATATTTTAAACTGGGTGGTTAGAGCCCTGATTGCTGATTGGCTAACAGCCATGGTATATCAGACCGTATACCACGGGTATGACAAAACATTTATTTCTACTTCTCTAATTACGTTGATAACCAGTTTATAATAGCAATAAGGCACTTTGGGGGTTTGTGGTATATGGCCAATATACCATGACTAAGGGCTGTGTCCAGGAACTCCGCGATGCGTCATGCATAAGAACAGCTCTTACCTGTGGTATATTGGCCATATACCACACCCCTCCATGCCTTATTACTTAACTATACACATATTATTATTATTATTATTATATAGGGCTACTTAAGTCATTGGCTTTACATAGGAGTGTTAAAGTACCATGTTCCTGAATATTGAATGATGAACTCACCGTTTGCCTTTATCTACAATGTATAAGGATGTATTAATATTTGATGTCATTAGTGACAATAGCTAATGATGTGTGCGTGTATGTCTCTCTCTGTGTGTCTGCATATGTCTTTGTGCGTGTGTGTGTGGTCTCCAGGTGTAAAAAGGCCAGCTTCCCCAGGGATCTTCCAAACATCTCCCTTATCTTCATCTTTGTCAATGAGGCGTTGTCAGTAATCCTCCGCTCCGTCCACTCAGCTGTCAATCACACACCGGCTCACCTCCTCAAAGAGATCATCTTGGTGGACGACTACAGCGATGACGGTGAGGAGAAATACACACACACACACTGCCATACGCACACACACACACACACACACACACACACACACACACACACACACACACACACACACCTGAAAGTGCATGTGAACACATACACACACATTCAATATACATATTCATACAATATACATTTTGTTTATGCATTTAATTTATATTCTATGCTTTATAAAGACATCATTGTTCAACATGCTGTTTTGCTGCAGACAGGACAGTCAGATCAAGGCAAGAGAAGATGTCTGTTTGACAACATCCATCCAAGGAGAGGGACAATTGTGAAGAGAGTAAGCAGTGAGCAGAGAGATAGGTGGTTAGAGAGAGGAAGGGAGACAATTATAGGCACAGAAAGGTGGATTTAGAAAGGAAGAGGGAGAGATGTGGGTAGAGGGAGAGAGTGAAAGGGTGGAAGAGTTTAGTAGAAAGTGAGGGGCAGAGTGAAAGAGAAAAAGGAGAGAAAAATGGTTCAATATTCCCCACGTTCCTGGCACGGCAGGATGGCAGAGGGCCAGCAATCCATCATGGAGAGGGGGACATAAGATATTGCAGTGGTTGAGATTGAGAGGCACGCAAACAAATAACACACACCCTCTTACTGTCTGCATAAGTCTTCTCTCAGCCACACATGCACTGCACATCCGTCAGCACATCGAGAAGGGCGTTCCTGCATGTGGACATACCTGCATCTGCAGGAACGTCTTTTTATACTATTTGTAAATGTTTAAGCTAGGACAGGCTGGAGGCAGGGGCGCTCCAGTATAGTAGGTAGCATTAATGCACAATAATGTTGGATCCCAGCGCCGATAAACCCCACAGAAGGGGCAGGGGTGACAATGGTAGCTAGCTAGCCGTACACCGGTAGACAGTGACCTTCACCCCCACCTATCGGGCACTGTTTTTCCACAGTTCAGGTAACGACGGCAAGGGCAGGTGTTCAGCAGGCGGGACCGAAGGACACTGTGTGCCAGCTAGTCTGGTACACATGAGGCGGGGGCAACACCGTGTGCTAGCTAACTAGCAAGCTAGCTAGTTAGCTAGCACACAGTGTCCCTCCATCCTCCCACCTGCTGTGCTAGCGGTAGGCGAGGGCGACTCCGATAGACAGTGTCCTTCGCCCCCGTCTGCAGGCACGGTTTTCTCCGGCACACAGCAGGAGGGAGGTGGGGGGCGACACTGTGTGCTAGCTAACTGGCAAGCTAGCACACGGTGTCGCTAACAAGCGAGCTAGTTAGCTGGCACATGGTGTCGCCCCAGCCTCCCACCTGCTGGGGAGGCAAGGTCAATCGGTAGACAGTGTCCATCGCCCTCACCTGTCGGGCACTATTTCCTCGCAGTTCTGCTAACGACGGTGAGGGCAGGTGTTCGGCAGGCGGGAGTGAATGACACGGTCTAAACTCAGATAATACTTTCATTTCCCTTTTTACCCACGTGTAAAAATATCACAAGCATGAAGATGTCGTGCTCGTTCATGTAGGAGCCAATGGACACCATTTGCATACTATTGAGCAGATCTGCCAGTGTGTGTTTGAGTAAGGGCTGTGGGGTTTCTGAGAGTGTGTCCAGGGGGAAAAAGCTCATAGCGCAGAAGCCATAGCTCAGGAAGCACCCAACTCTCCCTGGTGTTGTTGTGAGACTGTTAGAAAGCACTGCAACACTGGGGCCCATGAAAACAGATACATCTCTTCTCTGTGTGTGTGTGTGTGCACATGCGCTTAAGTGTTTTTCTGAAAGTGTTTGTGGGTGTGCTTCTGTGTGTGTCTGCTTGCTTATGTTTGTCTGTGTGTGTTGCTTAGTTATATTTGGTTGTGTCCCAGAACAACTGAAAGGGCCGTTGGAGGATTATGTAAACAAGCGTTACCCAGGTATGGTGAAAATCGTGAGGAACCAGAAGCGAGAGGGATTGATCCGTGCCCGCATCGAGGGCTGGAAGGCAGCCAGTAGCGAGGTGACGGGTTTCTTCGATGCCCACGTTGAGTTCACACCCTCCTGGTGAGTGTATGTGTGGGTTTCAACTTGAACATTCAGTTGTTGGGATCGATGGTTTAATAAACTTTGACTTAAAGGGGGGGATCAGAAAGAATACTTCAGCAGTTGGTCAAGCAGCAATGTGAGATTCCAGCTGAAAGAATTGCATACTACTTCTAGCCATCTAGAATATCTGCAATACCATATTTGTAATAATAGTCTAAAGAACTGAATTGCCATAAGCTTTTATCAACTGACAGTATTAAAAGTAGGCCCAGTATTCAAGTACAGTCACGGTGTTGGTATGTTCCTTATGTATACACTAGAGTTGACCAGGGCCCACAAATACACAGAAAAACTACACACTACACAGGGAGCTGCTTCTGACTCAACTTGACTCAACTCAACTCAGAAGAACTAGGGGGACTGACTTGGAGGATTAGGGAGGCAGAGGGAGAGAGAAGGAGACAGTAGATCTTAAGAAACCTCCGGCCCCATCTTTCTGTCTCTATGTCAGGGCTGAGCCGGTTCTGATCAGAATCAAAGAGGACCACAAGAGGATCATCCTGCCCTCCATCGATAACATCAAGCACGAGACTTTTGAGCTGGAGCGCTACGAGAACTCTGGCCATGGCTACAACTGGGAGCTGTGGTGCATGTACATCAACCCCCCCAAACAGTGGTGGGATGACGGGGACACCTCCGCACCCATTAGGTAGGCTACACACACACCGGCACACATATACACACACACAGGCATGCGTACACACACATACATACACACAACTAAAACACTTGAATATAGAGAACCCAATTGCCAAAATAAGGAAAACAGAATCACCCTTCCCCCCTCAGAACTCCTGCAATGATTGGTTGCTCCTTTGTGGTCAACCGGGAGTACTTTGGGCACCTGGGGCTGCTGGACTCTGGCATGGACGTCTACGGAGGAGAGAACATCGAACTGGGGATCAAGGTTTGTGTGGCACCCATTTCTCTGTGAAGGCTGAGCATAATTGGGCTCTGGTCAAATGTAGTGCACTATAAAGGGAATAGGGTGCCATTTAGGATGCAGATTTTGTATGTTAGGGTGGCGAGAGGCAGGGTGACTAGTGTGTGAATAGTGCATTCTGTATCCTGTATTGTCTTTTGTCCGATTTCAGCAAGTATGTAATTGTGGTTCTTTGAGTAGAGCTAAGCATTGGGTTGTTTGTTCGTGTGTTTGTCTACTTGCTTTCTTAATTATTTGTGTTAGGCCTGCAGAACATTTGTTGTGTGTGAAGGTATGTGGTCTGTTCTCATACTATTTCTCCACCAACATGCACTACCAGGTGTGGCTGTGTGGGGGCAGTATGGAGGTGCTGCCCTGCTCTAGAGTGGCTCACATCGCCAGGATGAAGAAGCCCTACCACAGCAACATAGCCTCCAGCACGCGGCGTAATGCCCTGCGTGTGGCCGAGGTCTGGATGGACCAGTTTAAGTCCCAAGTCTACCTGGCCTGGAACATTCCAATGGAGGTTAGTTTCTCCTACATACTGATTTGAAGTCATTTTTGGGAGGGCATATGAACATGTATGTTCAGATAGAACTCCAGGTCAGGGAGTCAGGTGAAGTTGAACCCTATACACTGTTCTATGATCAGTTTTGCGTACATACATTACCATTCAAAAGTTTGCGGTCACTTAGAAATGTCCTTGTTTTTAAAGAAAAGCAATTTTTTTGTCCATTATAAAATAACATCAAATTGGTCAGAAATACAGTGTAGACATTATTAATGTTGTAAATGACTATTGTATCTGGAAACGGCTGATTTTAATGGAATATTTACATAGGCCTATTATCAGCAACCATCACTCCTGTGTTCCAATGGCACATTGTGTAAGCTAATCCAAGTTTATCATTCTAAAAGGCTAATTGATCATTAGAAAACCATTTTGTAATTCTGTCAGCACAGCTGAAAACTGTTGTTCTGATTAAAGAAGCAATAAAACGGGTGTACTTTAGACTAGTTGAGTACCTGGAGCATCAGCATTTGTGGGTTTGATTACAGACGCCTCACAAGTCCTCAACTGGCAGCTTCATTAAATAGTACCCGCAAAACACCCGTCTCAACGTCAACAGTGAAGAGGCGACTCCGGGATGCTGGCCTTCTAGGCAGAGTTCCTCTGTCCAGTGTCTGTGTTCTTTTGCCCATCTTAATATTTTATTTTTATTGGCCAGTCTGAGATATGGATTTTTCTTTGCAACTCTGCCTAGGTCAGCTTCCTGGAGTCGCCTCTTCACTGTTGACGTTGAGACTGGTGTTTTGTGTGTACTATTTAATGAAGTTGCCAGTTGAGGACTTGTGAGGTGTCTGTTTCTCAAACTAGACACTCCAATGTACTTGTCTTCTTGCTCAGTTGTGCACCGGGGCCTCCCACTCCTCTTTCTATTCTGGTTAGGGCCAGTTTGTGCTGTTCTGTGAAGGGAGTAGTACATAGCGTTGTACGAGATCTTCAGTTTCTTGGCAATTTCTCGCATGGAATAGCCTTCATTTCTCAGAACAAGAATAGACTGACGAGTTTCAGAAGAAAGGTCTTTGTTTCTGGCCCTTTCGAGCTTGTAATCAAACCTACCTACAAATGCTGTTGCTACAGATACTCAACTAGTCTATAGAAGGCCAGTTTTATTGCTTCTTTAATCAGGACAACCGTTTTCAGCTGTGCTAACATAATTGAAAAAGGTTTTTCTAATGATCAATTCAAATTATAAACTTGGATTAGCTAACACAACGTGCCATTGGAACACAGAAGTGATGGTTGCTGATAATGGGCCTCCGTACGCATGTACATATTCCATAAAGAAATCGTCCGTTTCCAGCTACAATAGTCATTTACAACAATAACAATGTCTACACTGTATTTCTGACCAATTTTGTTATCTTAATGGACAAAAAATTAGCTTTTCTTTCAAAAACAAGAACATTTTTAAATGACACCAAACTTTTGAACGGTAGTGTGTTCAGATAAAACACCTATTTCCCTACCTAGATTTTCACTAGTCTATTTCAATTAATCTCTTCATTATCCTAACTACATTATGCAGTATATGTACACCATCCACTTCATTGCTAATGTTACATATTTGTAATTGTGTGTGCGTCTCAAATGGCACCCCATTCCCCATATAGTGCAATACTTTTGACCAGAGCCCTACGGTGTTAGCCTCGCGGGCCACCTGGTATTCCTTACAGCGAACCATTATTGTAAACTTGCGAGATCAGGATGGCTCACGAGGCTACTTTGGGGTGCCATTTGGGACACAATCTGTAATCAACCACTCCCTGTTCCAGAACCATGGGATAGACTATGGGGACATTTCTCAGAGGGTAGCCTTGAGGAAGTCTCTGCATTGTAAGAACTTTGAGTGGTACCTGGACAACGTCTATCCAGAGATGAGGAGGTACAACAACACTCTCTTTTATGGGGAGGTGAGTTTTACTAGCAACAGGGCCTATATACAAAATTTTACTAAACACTCATAAGATGCTTTTAGCAGCCAAGTAGCCTTTTCCCCCCATAAAAAGTTTCCCACCCTTTTTTCTCTTTGTCTTTTTCTCTCTCTACCCCCTCCATCCCCCTCTCGCTCTCTCTCTTTCTCTCTCCCTCCCTCCCTGTAGATTCGTAGTAGCAAAGCGACCCATCTGTGTATGGACCAGGGAGAGAAGGTAAACCACACGGCCACCCTGCACCCCTGTCACGGAATGGGACCTCAGGTAACCGATTAAACTAGGTTTACAGTATGTCCCAAATGGCACCTTATTCCCTACTTAGTGCACTACATTTGACCAAAAGTATTGCACTATATAGGAAATAGGGTGCTATTTGGGACATTCTAGGTTCACTTGCAGCTGTGAGAGTAAAATCTGCAGAGGAACTTTAAAAAACCCCAGAATGTAGTCCTTTGCCCCTGTCGCATACAAATGTAGGGGATATCATGACAGGTTCTACAGTCAAAATAAAATATGCAGACAAAATGTCTCAATCATATCATGTTAATGCATTTTTTTTAAGACCCACTTTGAATGAGAGTGGATATAATATCATATCACAAATCATTTCAATTGATTTAAAAAAAAATAGAAACAACTTGCTCTGCAGGAAACGCAATACAACAACTGCAGTCGAAACAATCTACCAGACTTCAGTGTCAGAAAATCATTTGTTAGCGTTTGTGAAATAAAAATATTTGATAACTTTTTAGCCATGTACTACTTACTGTAACTTGTCTCTCTGTGTGTTCTTCCCAGTTAAGTTGAGGAGGACACACCTAGTTGTTGTTGATAGTCCTTTACCATTCACCACTTAATTTGGTCTCCCTGTGTCTCTCCTACCAGTTGTGTTAGTACATCAAAGAGGGAGAGTTCTTCCCGGGTGCTCTGGCCAGTACAGGGGAGAACACATATAGTGTTGTTGATAACCCTTGACCAGCCATTCACAGTCGTGTCTCCCTGTTCCTCCCAGTTGGGTCGGTACACCAAGGAGGGACATTTTTTCCTCGGCGCTCTGGGCAGTACAGGGGACGAAACACGCTGTCTGATGGACGACCAGGTCTCCAATTTCCCTCAGCTCCTCAACTGTGACAAAGTCTCCAACACCAGGCTGACCACATGGCACTTCTCTCAGGTCAGACAAACTTTTACATTGTTTTTTATTTTTTACATTTTGTAATTTTTAAAATTCCTTTCATTTAAGTTTATCTTATACCATGTTACTTACTTACTTACTTACTTATTTACTCTTCATTCCCTGTAGAGCATAGGGCCGCAGCGAGCCCCTGCCATGCCAGACCTGTGCAGGTTAACCCTGTGTAGTAATACTGTAATAACACCACATTGTAAGGACCTGTGAAGTAGGTCCTCCTAAGAGTAGGAGTGCTGATCTAGAATCAGATCCCCCTCACTGTCCATTCATTATAATGTAAAAGGCTAAACTGATTTTAGATGAGCACTTTTAGTCTGACAAGCTTTATGAATATTCTGAGGTCCCATGAAGGTAGTAGCCTACTCAGTTGAGAACATTCTATTTCCTCTGTCCTTCAGAACGAGTCGATCATCAACAGAGCCACGGGCCGCTGTCTGGAGGTGATACAGGCTAACGTTTACTTCGGACACTCGCTGGTGCTTCAGACCTGCTCCGGACAGAGGTGGAACATCAAAAACACAATGAAGCAGTAGCCACAGCATGATGCAGAATTATTCTTTGGCCAAGATAGTGTTATTGTACTGAATTGTATCAGATGTCATACTGTATTATTACAATTATTCACTTGGTGTTAACAGTTGAACTTTTCCAAGATTGTCTTCCAATAAACTGCTGGTCTGATGGTATTTTTAAAATTTATTTTAAAAAAGTTGTGTATTCAAATACCACATGGGGTGATTAAGTTGACACAATATTAACCCATCACAGCCTACAACAGATTTATTCAAATTCAATGTTTTGATTTCTTGAAAGGGTTTTTGCTGTTCCTTTTCAACAACATATTAAGATATTTCCAAATTGAAAAGAAACAAATATGAAAAGTGCATTAAGACCAAACTGTTTTGTGACTGATTCAGGATTCAGCACAACTATCTCTGACACACCATGCTTTGTGTTCTTCATTTGTTTTTTTTTATTTTTTTTATTTCACCTTTATTTAACCAGGTAGGCCAGTTGAGAACAAGTTCTCATTTACAACTGCGACCTTTGTTAGTACTCTATTTATTTACTGTTGTTAAAATATATATATTTCACTGTCAATGAGAGCATCAAAAAATCATTTAAAATTAATTTCAAAAGAGACAGTCCCTTTTTCCCATTCAGCTTTATCCCAGCTGGCTAGCATCAGCGGAGGAATCTGCTAGCAGAGCCATGAGAATGCGTCTGAGGTATGAATGGAACAATCACATTCACTATGTAGTGTGTCTGTGGGAGTAGAGGAGGCAGCCATTAAAAACAAGGAGGCAGTCGAGGCCCGTATTCATAAAGCGTCTCAGAACAGGAGTGCTGACCTAGGATCAGTTTAGTCTTATTTAGATCATAACGAAGATTGCATGGACAGAGGGACTTGATCCCAGATCAGCACTTCTATTTTGGTCTAGGATCAGTTCTAACTTTTAGATCATGAATAACAATGAGGGAGCTAGCGAGCTGAAGGAGAGTGCTCTCGACTGCCTATTTTATTTTGTACATTTCGTTTGAAATGCCATTTTTTTGTTTTATTTATTTGACACCAATTTAAACATCAACCACCCGCTTGTGCTGGCCCGACCACGGAGTCACGCCAGAGCTATCTATCCCCGTTGATCCCCGGTAAGCAAGGCCGCTGCCCTCCGGTTCACACACACACCCAACAAGGTTCGCACACTCATACTTCCATGTTAATGCACACACCTATTGAGGTTACAGAACAATTAGGCTTGCGCCTAGGGCCCCTACTCAGCGAGTATAGTGCAACAGTAGGCTGTGTAATCAGTTCCATAACAGTTGTCTGACCTAGTAACTAGGATCAGTTTTGCCTTTTATATTACCTGGACAGGGATCGGCACTCCTACGCCGAGATGCTTTGTAAATATGGGCGCTGATCTATAATTTACAACCAGGTTTACAGCATACTGATGTACTGGCTTATACCTCAATTTTGTGGTCTCCTAAACAACACTAGTCGTATCTGATGGAAGACAATGAGATACAGCAAAATTTACAAAAAAAAGAGATGTTTTATTGCATAAATGCTTTCCATTTACTTTTGTACCGATTTCAGTATTTACAGATACAATATTCAGGCTATTATTAATAATACAACTTAAATCTGGACTAAAAAGCACTTTCAATTGAGATTTTCCATTGATCTTGCTATTTAGTCCAGCACAAGGCTTAATGTGTGTCCGGGAAACTGCCCCTACATGTTTTAATGGTGTGCATGCACAGTTTACATGTGTATATGTATGTACTGTATTCCAGTGCTTAATTTGTAAATCGGGAGGTGCCGGAACAAAATGTGAGCGTGAGAGGGGGTGACCTGGGGAGTTCTGAGGTACCGGAACGCATGAGTAAAGAAATCACCTTTATAATAAAGCATTGCATGCATATCATCGCATTTGCGTAGTAGCATAGAGCAGTAGAGTAGAGGCACTTACAGAAGTTGCACACATGGGGAGTATTTTTAGGGTCCATGACTGTAGACTTTGGCAGAATATTTTTTAATACCGCACAAATGATCGAAATGGCAAGCTACTGACACTGACAAACTGAGATGAATAAAAACGACATTGTCTTGAATCCATCAATAGCCTAGGCCTAGGTGTGTAGATACATATTGTAGGCTACAGTATGAGGAAGAAATTATAGTCCTAAAAATGATTTCCAGTTTCACTGACTCACCCAATGATGCGCAGCGCGTGCCAAAAGCCTCTCTCCCTTTCGCTCTCTTTTGTAGAACATTATTTGGAAATTTATAAAATATGTTTGTAACCTACAGCATAGAGTCGTATCTTTTCTGCAGGAACCATTTGCTCCCCAACCTGTGTTTTACCTCGATTGTATTTGACATATTACGAAAGGCCTGTTTGGTCTGCGTACTGTTTTTTCACTGACATATTGGCGCGCGTTCCCGACTGTAGGCTGCTGCAGTTCCTTCAGAACCCTTCGCGCGGCTATGATTCTATAAGGAAATACACGATGATGTGCAACGGAGAGATGAGAGTTCCAGGCTCATGTCTATCAGAACTGAGAGGGAGAGAGATCATACAAAGTGAATCTCATTCCAGTTATGTGAGAGATGATGGCGCGCTTCTCACACAGCCACCGCCTGGCGTTGGGCTCAAACAAAGGTTACAATGTTGCTCAAACCATAAGAATGGTTTGAGCAACATTCCGAGAATTAACGAAGAAGCAACTCGAATGAACTTTCATTATAATTTTTACATTGTACTTCTTGTACATTTTCATGCCACAATAGGTACCAGATCCGGCCAAATAGTTTCCGGAAAAAAACAGTCCAAAATGGAGAGGTGTTCCGGCAGGATCCGGCTCAAATGAAGCACTGTGTATATCTATGTATTTTATGTAGTGTCCATACAGCACATACATGTGCAATTCAAACACCATGCTACTGAAGTGAGACTGTTAGTTTTCCAGTCTCATTCACCACCAGTTTTAATGATCAAGACATGCACTGATTCTGTGATGGCAGGTACAGCTCCATCCCCTGTAACAGTATAGAATACCCAGGCCAGAGCCTTTTATGTGGGCTAACATGTATTTATTTATTCATCAACACAAGGTTCAGACTATACCCTGGTATTACAGTGTATTGTGGGGTTAGGGCAGGGTAGTGTCCCAAATGACACACTATTCCCTCTATAGTGCACTACTTTGACTAGAGCCCCATGGACCCTGGTCAATATTAGTGCACAACATGTGTATTAGGGTGCCATTAATGAGGAGACAAGGGTGACAGCTCAAAACAGCTAAATAAGGAACAAACTCCAGTTTGACAGAATACATTATATAATGAATGAGGTGAGAATTTGCACCCAGTAAGCTTAAATTGGTGGTCTCAACAATATTAAATCCTGTGTAGCCTACTGTTGCAAGATGATATTGCACACAAATCAGTGCTTTTACTTTGACATCATAAAACAAACTTGGAAACTTCACAGAGGAGCCATCCGTCCAAACATGATGATAAAATGAATGGGGACGTTCATTGATCATACTTTAATGCAAACCTCTTCAAGGTGAAAAGAAAGGAGATTTTCTGCCATGGGCAAGACATACAGAATTCCAATAAAAGACTCCTATCTATGTCCCACAAACAGTGCAGTTAATCGAACCAACAATCATTTAGGTAGAACATTCATCATTTCATAAAACCTTCTATACAGGTAGAATAGGGAAGAATGATAATATTATTTTTCATCATTTCATGTTTTGATGATCATACATCTCAATACAAGGCATCGATTATTCACCTGACATTTCCACATACCTTTCATGTACAGTATAGCTTAATTCAACCATATCCCATTGTCTGGGCCAGTACATACAGTGCATTTGGAAAGTTTTCAGACCCCTTGACTATTTCCACATTTTGGTACATTACAGCCTTTTCCTCATCAGTTTGCACACAATACCCCATAATGACAAAGCGACAACATGTAGAATTTTTTTTGTACAAAAAAACAAAAACCAGAAATACCTTACTTACATCAGTATTCAGACCCTTTACTATGAGACTCCAAACTGAGCTCAGGTGCATCCGGTTTCCATTGATCAACCTTGAGATGTTTCTACAACTTGATTGGATTCCACCTGTGGTAAATTCAATTGATTGGACATGATTTGGAACACAAGGTCCCACAGTTAACAGTGCATGTCAGAGCAAAAACCAAGCAATGAGCTAAAAGCAATTATCTGTTGAGCGCCAAGACAGGATTGTGTCGAAGCACAGATCTGGGGAAGGGTGCCTGTTAAGGGAATTTTTATCAATGATGACTAATTATGTATACATTTCAATCAGGACTGACTAATCAGAATACTATTATGTTACTGTATATGTACTAATCAGAATACTATTATGTTACTGTATATGTATGAATTTTCTTTTTAATCCTAGTACTGAATATAATGTGTGTAAATATAATCAAGAATTAGAACAATGACTGTCTGTGCCATGGTAGAAATGAATGAACTTATAGCCAGTCTGGCTAGAAGGCTTATCTACACAAGCATGACCTTGGCGCAGTCATATATTATCTTAAATAGGGAGAGACATGTGAGAACCATACAGCCATTGTACTACAGCGGAGATGACATGGGCTAGTACTGAAACTAATGACGTCATTTTCAGTTTATAACCTGTGGTAAAATGTGTAATGGGCAGTACTCACGAGAATAAACGCAGCTGGTTGATTTCAAAGGCTGGTCTCTGTCCATTTTATACCAATAAGGGTCTTACAACCTCTTATGAATTGACAGAGTGATTAATTTTAATTGGTTATTAAAACAGAGGAATTTAATTCCTGTAACAGTGTCACAACATTTCTGTAGCATTAATGCTCCCAAGAACACAGTGGCCTCCAATCATTCTTAAATGGAAGAAGTTTCGAACCACCTAGACTCTTCCTAGAGCTGGCCACTCGGCCAAAAGGAGCAATCAGGGGAGGGCATTGGTCAGGAAGGTGACCAAGAACCTGATGGTCTCTCTGACAGAGCTCCAGAGTTCCAGCTTAGAGTTTGCCAAAAGGCACCTAAAGGACTCTCAGACAATGAGAAACAAGATTTCTCTGGTCTGATGTAATCAAAATTGAACTATTTGGCCTGAATGCCAAGTGTCACGTCTGGGTGTAACCTGGTACCATCCCTACAGTGAAGCATGGTGGTGGCAGCATCATGCTGTGGGGATGTTTTTCAGCGGCAGGGACTGGGAGACTAGTCAGGATCAAGGGAAAGATGAATCGAGCAATGCGCAGAGAGATCCTTGAAGAAAACCTGCTCCAGTGTCCTCAGGACCTCAGACTGGGGTGAAGGTTCACCTTCCAACAGGACAATGACCCTAAAACACAGCCAAGACAACGCAGGAGTGGCTTGGGGACGAGTCATTGAATGTCCTTGAGTGGCCCAGCCAGAGCCCGGACTTGAACCCGATCGAACATCTCTGGAGAGACCTGAAAATAGCTGAATGAATACTGAATACTTATGTAAATGTTTTTAATACATTTGCAAAAAAAAAAAATACATGTTTTTGCTTTGTCATTATGGGGTCGTGTGTATATTGATGAGGAAAAAACAAAACAATTTAATCAATTTTAGAATAAGTCTGTAACGTAACAAAATGTGAAAAAAGTCAAAGGGTCTGAATACTTTCCGAATGCACCTGATGCCTCCTACCTACACAAATGACTCATCATACAAATAGATTTTGCAAGACTAGCCACATCCTCTGACTCCATCTGCACCTTTGTTTAAGAAACTCAATATCTTGTCTATTTACGACATTAATGTACGCCAATTATGCACTTTCATCTTCAAATACTCATACCTCCCAGAAAGTTTACCTAAACCCTTCAATGGATTCTTCCAGGTAATTCTGAAATCCATCTATTTAACACAAGCCACTACAATAATAATAATCCACCCTCCCCACATAGTAAATTCTCTATCAGATACAGATGTACTATACTCTGGAATTCTTATCTTCACATTGCCAAAACCTCATCAACTTCAAGCGAAGACTGGGGGTCAGCCTGATGAACCAAACTATCCAATAATCCCCTCTAAATAGCCTCACTCACTCTCTTTCTTATACACACACACACACACACACACACACACACACACACACACACACACACACATTTTCTTGTATACTGAGTTGATCATGTACAGTCATAATTAATATGCTTTGTTTAACTGATTGAACAAACTTATATTTTTGTACTTATATTTGTGGTGTGGTTTTCATATAAGCCCTTTTGGCCTTCCAACCTCACCTGCACACTGTTTTTATCAATGTTTGCAGGCTGCATTTGGACCAGAGCTAGGGGAGCACACTGTGTTACAAAAAAATATCAGAATTTTTGAGCCAACCTCTAGATGGGGCTCTTACACCAGTCTGTGATTCTACTCTCTGTTCTGCTCATGGGGATAGGTGGAAATGATTGTACAGCGCAAAAGGGTGGGTGAAGGAACCCAACAACATGCACAAAGGATGGACTGTTCCTACTGAAAATACACATTTGTAACAGAAAACAACAACAACCATTTAGTGTTCTTCAGTCAGTACATCTCTATTAAGTTCTATGGCTTTGGCCAGAGGGTGAGGGGAACATAGAGAGCTTTGTGTCTGTCTGTCTATCTGCCTGCCTGCCTGTGTATTGTGATTTGGAAGGCAGCAGCCTCTGGTTTCACAGTGCTCTCTCCTTCCCTCCACCTCTAAATCTGCAGGAGTAGAGTGTACCAACAATCATGCACATACAGAGTAGAACACCGTCACCCTATACACGTAGACAACAACATGGGTTACATACATATTTACATATCGACGTAGACTTGATCACATGCAGTACTGTAGCTATTACAAGCAGTCTTCAGCAAAACTGTAGGTGGTTTATATATTACCATGAGAGTCAATACAATACAGGAGTTCAGGCATACCTACCTCAAGAGGAATTAGATCATAGGTACAGTACAGCCCAGACTTTTCACAGCTATGGTCTTTCAAACACTGTTCTGTTTAGCACTGGGAATGTACACAGATACAGTAACAGTGAGGAATTTGGGCACAGGAATACCCACTGATTTCACTCCGGAACTCTGGACAGCCTTACAGCAGACGGCACCATCATGCCTGTCGCATCCAGAGCTTCACTGTATGCTCCAGCGGTGAGCTGGCTTCCACCCGCCCTCAGGAAACTAGAATAACAGGCCAATTATTGTGTGTGTGTGTGTTTGTGTGTGTGGAAGTACATGCGTAGATGCGTGCGTAAGAGTGTATGTGCGTAGCCAGACTGCAGCGGTGTGCCCTGTAACTAATCAGGCTCTCTGCACTGCAGGAGGCACAGCTCCATTCTCTCTCACACAGATCCAATTGAGGGTATGTCTCAATCCACAAGGATGCTGCCTTGTACAAATACACTGAGGGCATGTCTCAATCCACCATGATTCTGCCTTCTGAGGCAAGAAGTTCAAATTGAATTCCAAGGTACCTTCATATGAAGACTCTGGGTGGGGAAGAGAGGAAGAGTACTGAACTCCTGTACTTGTGTCTTTATTGCATTAGGGAACAGAGACAGCAGAGTAAGCGAAAGTCAGCCCTTGAATGTCCCTGCCAGAGTAATGGGGTTATGAGGGGTCTCGCTGGACTCCTCATGCTGGCTTCTCAGTGTCGGTGGACGTCAGACTGTCATCCACTCAGAAAAATCTGATGGTTTATCATTCAGTGTTTTCTGTTTTTTTTTGTCACCATCAGTGAGGCATTTTTGAAGTCTTTTTTTTTTTCTTTCTAAAGAAACAGGAAATGACCTCACCCACTTTCATCATGCACATGCAGGTTAGTTTTTCCCGCTCACAGTGGGCGTGGCTGGGTGTGGCTACTCCAGGCCGTTCCGCAGCATCTGATTGGCCGCGATGAGCATGACGCTGATGATGAAGGCCATGGCAAAGGCGCAGATCAGACTCTTCCTCACACACGTCTGCCGATTCTTATTTTTAGAATGGACTAATAGAAGAGAGAAAAGGGGGAAGGGAGAAAGAAAGATAAAGGTGCATAGAGGTTTATTACCAAAATCCATTTCAAGCTGGCACATCACATTCTTGCCATTTGCCGTTCTCTGTTGTAAGAAAATAAAAAAGAGAAAGCCTAATACCAAGTCATTTTCAGCGGTGTTGATGGGGAGAAATTACTATTAAACAAACTGCACCAGGCTCTCTTCTGAATCACCTGATTTAGGTGGGGCCTGATTTAGGTTGGAGAAATGAGTTATTTGTGTTGGAAAATGAATGAGGGAGGGATGGAAGAAAGGAAAGGAGGGAGTGAGTGGTAGGGAGAGTGTGATTGGCAGAAAGAATGCAGAGGTGAGATTAATCCTATGCAGCAGCTGAGGCTCTGCTCTCTGTCACATGATGTGTTTGTATCCGCAGCGCAGTGGGACCCGAGATGTAAATAGAACTGACACAAATGTATAGTACATATGGACAGATATGCACGCACACACACTTGACAGCCATGCCAACTTTAGGCCGTGATATCATTATCCGGTTCAGTCACCCACTGGCAATCAGTGACCTGGAAACAGCGGACTGGGTTATGGGGCCGTGGTAACCGTGGTAATTAGGTGGGCTGGGCCAATGACCTGCAGGTACAGAGTCCTGTGTAGCCTGCCCCCGTCTCGCTTTAAATCTCACTCTCTCACTCTCACAAGCTATTTATAACTCTGATGTCATAAAGCACTGAAATCATCACTACTGACACAAAAGTAAACTTGTGTAATCTAAATGAGCTAAAATGTATAGATTTGCACCTAATAAAGCTCCTTACAAACCATATCCAGCCCTACTATCTGTTGACACTCCTACAGCATGAGAGGCCATTTTGTTTCTGCAGCATCACACAGCCTTTCCAGTTTCACAAGGAACATTGTGTATCAGACTGCCACAGAAGGAGATTAAGAAGAGAATGAAAGGCTATAGAACCAACATCTTACTGGGGAAGGTGTGAGTAGTTATACTCAGGGGAAATGCTTAAATGTTTGTTTTGTTACTATTCATCTGAACTCTGGTCTCCTGCTCCTGACATTCAACTTTTTTATTATCTTCACTACAGACATAATAAGGTCGTTCAACCTAAACACCTTTCTCTGCTGCTGCGGTATTCAAAACTTCCTAAAAGACACATTTTTGCAGAGCCAGGCTATGCATATTTAATCACTGCTAGTCATAGCCCAGGGGACCACATGACTTCCTACACCATAAACACCTTCAATCAATAAATCAGCAGGTGGAGGCTATGACAGTAATGGATCCTGATAGCTGGAGTCAGATCCGTCCTGACAGGAGGATATTTTCTCTCTCTCCCTCTCCCTCTCCCTCTCCCTCTCCCTCTCCCTCTCCCTCTCTCTCTCTCCCTCTCCCCCTCTCTCCCTCTCTCCCTCTCTCCCTCTCTCAGAATCTACTCTACTCACTTCCTTCAAAGTCTGCCTGACAGTGTCCCGAGTTCTCGTTGAGGCTCTCCTCCTCGTTGATGATGATGTTCTCGATGTCCTTCATGGTCAGATGGTCTCTGAAGGCGTGGAACAGGATGTGTTTCAGCTCCTCAAGGGTGATGCGCTGCATGTCAAACTGTAGGGGGGAGGGAAGGGGAGGAAAGGGGAGGAAAAGAGTAGTGAGGTACTTTCCTTTGCTACATAGACACTGGGGGACTGGAATGTAGGTTCCCAAATCAATTGTACATTTGTTATTATTATTTTCAATTTTTACAAAAGGTATAAAATAGTATTGATTACTCTACTCTACAGAGATACCTTTTGTCTGATTTCTATAACTGTTTTCATACTTCAATACAGTGCCGTTTAAGATGATGGAGGATGATTATTTTTAGGAGCATGGCCTTATTTCTATTACAGCATATTGGATGACTGTCATTCATATTCCATTCCCCCAGTTCAATGTAACATCGATAGGTTTAGGCTACTACATGATACTCAGATTTCCCCTATACCCATCATGAGGTTGCTACAACCTCATAGCGAAAGACAGGCGAAAGACAGTGACATATGGACAGACAGTGACACATTCAATACCGCCTTGCACATTCTTGCCTGCATCTAGCTGATCTAGGGTAAAATCATTAGTCCAACAGTTGTTAATCCCCATTTCGTTCTGTTTGCTTCAGGTTTAAGAAACGTTTTTCAACAGAATCGGCGGAATGAACACACCCCTGATCACACGTAAACACAGTTCACTTTCATAGCAAGCACGTTGTATTCTTTCTCACATCTACACTCATTCATCCTCTCACCGTTTCTCTTCGCTTGTGGCCTTCAATGCACAATACATCTTCTGTCTGTGACCAGGCGAAAAATCTTTCCAAGCCAAACCATATCATAATCTCTGACCGCTACACACGGCCTATATCGTTGTCACTATATTAGCTAAAGTAACGTCATCGTTAACATAGCTAATAGAACTCAGGTGTTAGTAAACCCTTGTCATGACTGGCCTGTTAGGGTCAGATTACTGTGGACCACACCCCTACAAGAGACATCTCTCACACCCGCCTGAGGGAGAGAGATCCCTCTGGTGGTGTTTTTTTTATGACACCTCACGCCCATTGTAATTCCTCTCACTGTGGAGGAATGGAATGTATGATGGGCCTATGGAGATCCTACCTCAGAACAGTAAAATGCAATAAATGGACTCTGGGACAATATGTTTTGTCAGCCAAAATGGTAGTAATGACGATAGATGGAATATGAAAATTAATTTCATTTGTGTTATGTTATTGAAAGTTAAATGACGACGTTATAACAAAAACATTGTAACTTGAAGAGTTTTCATAATATGTACCTGTTTTTTGCATACTGTACTGTACGTTGTGTGGAAAACGTCCAGATCAAAGCTAAGGTTTTTGTAAAGATGAAATGTGAAGTTAGTTGTCTAAATTGGATCTGAGTAAAATCCAGACCTTGCCTTGTAACTAGTTACGCCCAGAGAACTTGCCCTAAAGGCAGAAACGCCCATTTCTGAACCGAGAATTAACATCAAGGTCTGAGTAGTCAGCAACCCCAAAACGCAACACAAGGTTGAAGAAGACAAAGGAACCTTTTAGCAATCTATGCTATGGATGAGTAGCTGTGTCTAAGAGGGTGAATTCAAGCAGGAACACCTGGTTATTCTCTCCAAGGAATCGTATGTCTACACTGCTTTCATTCCCACGCTGGAACCACCAACAGTTGAAGTTGGAAGTTTACATACACTTAGGTGGGATCATTAAAACTTGTTTTTCAACCACTCCACAAATTTCTTGTTAACAAACTATAGTTTTGGCAAGTCGGTTAGGACATCTACTTTGTCCATGATACAAGTAATTTTTCCAACAATTGTTAACAGACTATTTCACTTATAATTCACTGTATCACAATTCCAGTGGGTCAGAAGTTTACATACACTAAGTTGACTGTGCCTTTAAACAGCTTGGAAAATTCCAGAAAATTACGTTATGGCTTTAGAAGCTTCTGATAGGCTAATTGACATCATTGAGTAAATTGGAGGTGTGCCTGTGGATGTATTTCAAGGCCTACCTTCAAACTCAGTGCCTTTTTCTTGACATCATGGAAAAATCTAAAGAAATCAGCCAAAACCTCAGAAAAAAAATTGTAGACCTCCACAAGTCTAGTTAATTCTTGGGAGCAATTTCCAAACGCCTGAAGGTACCACGCTCATCTGTACAAACAATAGTACACAAGTATAAACACCATGGGACCACGCAGCCGCCATAGTGCTCAGAAAGGAGACTCCTAGAGATTAACATACGTTGGTGCGAAAAGTGCAAATCAATCCCAGAACAACAGCAAAGGACCTTGTGAAGATGCCGGAGGAAACAGGTACAAAAGTATCTATATCCACAGTAAAACGAGTCCTATATCGACATAACCTGAAAGGCCGCTCAGCAAGGAAGAAGCCACTACTCCAAAACCGCCATAAAAAAGCCAGACTACGGTTTGCAACTGCACATGGGCACAAAGATCATACTTTTTGGAGAAATGTCCTCTGGTCTGATGAAACAAAAAATATAACTGTGTGGCCATAATGACCATTTGGAGGAAAAAGAGGGAGGCTAGCAAGCTGAAGAACACCATGGCAGCATCATGTTGTGGGGGTGCTTTGCTGCAGGAGGGACTGGTGCACTTCACAAAATAGATGGTATCATGAGGCAGGAAAATGATGTGGGTATCATTTTCTCAAAACACATCTCAAACATCTCAAAACATCAGTCAGGAAGTTAAAGATTGGTCGCAAATGGGTCTTCCAAATGGACAATGACCCCAAGCATACTTCCAAAGATGTGGCAAAATAGCTTAAGGGCAACAAAGTCAAGGTATTGGAGTGGCCATCACAAAGCCCTGACCTCAATGCCATAGAAAATGTTTGGCAGAACTGAAAAAGCGTGTGTGAGCAAGACAGGCCTACAAACCTCACTCAGTTACACCAGCTCTACCAGGAGGAATGGGCCAAAATTCACCCAACTTATTGTGGGAAGCTTGTGGAAGGCTACCTGAAATTTTTGAAAAAATGTCAACAATTTAAAGGCAATGCTACCAAATACTAATTGAGTGTATGTAAACTTCTGACCCACTTGGAATGTGGTGAAAGAAATAAAAGCTTAAATAAATCATGCTCTATTATTCTGACATTTCACATTCTTAAAATAAAGTGGTGCTCCTAACTGACCTAAAACAGGGAATTTTTACTAGGATTAAATGTCAGGTATTGGAATACAGGAATTTGAGCTAATGTGCTAGTTTGCTTGATTTTTCAGAATTGTTTCTTTCAATACCTGTGTTTTTGCATGTACTTTGATCAGTTGATTAACCTTATGCCACACAAACATAAATAACATCAATTTTTCTAAACTAATCCAATCTGTTAGTAGTTGGACTTACTGCACCCGTTGCTGAGATGGCTGTTCCAGTTGATATGATTTAGGTAGTCTCAATAATCAGTCTTCCCTTCCCTGGCAATTCTGAATGCAGGATGCCGTCGCAGAATTTTGGGAAACCAATCATAGTGTTCCAATGGATAGCAACTGTCGACAAGTCCGACACCTCAGACAAGCTCATGTTTCAAACATATGAAAGCCAGTGAGGACAGTAGGAAAAATGGTTAGCTAGCCACTTAATATAACTTGTTTTCTTTAAATGTATTGGATATATTAGGAATATAATCAAATCAGCAAACAATTCGAGAGCACTTGGTGCTTAGTAACTTTGGTTAGTAGCTTTGACTGCATGCACAGTGCATTCATAGCCAACATAGCTAACCACACTACAAACATAATTTTACCAGATTCCTGTGAAGCAATTGTAATGACAGTCCACCACAACATACTGTACCTGAGCGTTTCCTGATTAGCAAGGGGTCGTCTTTGTTTAATCTAATTTCATATTAAAAACGCAGTTTGAGATCATTGAGGGGATTTCACCAGTGGTTAGAAGGGGCAATTAGGCCTCCTGGGAAAATGTTGTCCAACAGTAACCAAGAGGGGCAGGGCTTAGCGAAGGGTCAATTGTTGAATATCCTCACTCTGTCTGGATTTCAATTGGAATGACACATCACTTTGCAAGTCAGCATAATGTGACTTGCAGGCTTGATGTGGCCTGTAAACCAGGACTTTCAGATCACTGTGTTAGGGTGTAACTAGGCCCTCAAAGAAAGACCTTATGGTATATGTAATGTATTGTCATAAAGAGTTTCATTTTAAAGATAACATATTCACTTAGACACTCACTTGGTGAAGGCTAAAGTACTGAAAACCATTGAATACAACAACCATGACTTTCTCGCTAACAAATAGTAATGGGTGGTAACTATGGTAACTATAATTCCCACGAAAGACAAGGCACTCTGGGAAATATGCAAATAAGGTAGAATAAATGATCAAGTTGACAATGATGCAGTATACTGTAGCCTCTGTCCCAATATCCACACTTGAATCATACAACTTATAATGTAATCATTCAATCTTAGACTGATTCAATGTATTGGGCTTGCATTTCTAAGTGTGTGCTAGCACTGTATATAAAGTGAACCGATGACATTGCTGAAGTATTGGTAATATATTAGTATGAGGAGCATGCAACAGAAAGAGGAGTAGGACAAAGACACCTTTATAAGGAAAGTGGAGCTCCCCAACCTTTAAACCACTTGACAGAAAGAGCTTGATCATTTCAAATACTTTGTTTCACATTACCGATCAGGTATATTCACACAACATGGGCAGTGTTCCAATCCACCTGGTCCAAGATACTGCATTTGGACAACACGAGTTGTATTGCAAGTCCATTCTCTCTCTCTCTCTCTCTCTCTCTCTCTCTCTCTCTCTCTCTCTCTCTCTCTCTCTCTCTCTCTCTCTCTCTCTCTCTCTGTGTATTTATATGCTTCCTTGCAGAGTGAGTGAGCTTTGAGAGTGAGTGGTTACGAGGAAGGAAGAAGCAGAGGGGATGGAAGAAGACCGGACCCTGAGTAAATTCCTTAAAGACAGGCTCTGTAGGATGTATATGACCGGGCTAAATGCTGAACCCATTTCAATGAGTCACAGAAGTCAGACAGTCGACCATGGTGTGCTAATGACAATCCATGTCTGCTGTAGCATCCATAGTAAATCAAATGGCATCTAATTGAGATGGTGGGAGATGAGGGAGAGAGGGAAAGAGGGAGAGAAAGACAAAGAAAAAAATATATATAGAGAGAGGCAGAGACAAAGAGAGACAGAGACAGAGCAAGAGAGGGGTGGGGATGGGGTTATATGCACTATGACCAGTGAAAAGATATTAGCACTCTCTGACTGAATCCACTGTCTGAGGCAGACTAACTATGTCGATGTAGTCTGACCACTTTGCACATCAATCCACTTAAAGGCAATTTGTGACACATTAACCTGATTCCTCCTGCTGGTCTGAACACCACGGGTCCAATACAGCCAGACTAGACAGAGTGAAGTTCACCCTGTACCCCCACGCGTACTGCTTCTACCTTATGCAAGGCACAGGAAGAAGCATCAATGAAGCACCAGGATATAATAGGGAATATTCTCCCATTTTCTCACCAAACACAACTATATTTTCCATATTCTTCCGTCAAAATGTTTTCTCTACCTGTCTCCTCTTTTCCCTCCATTGCAATGTTATCTCTAACCTTCAAACTGCAGGTGTTTGAGTGAGAGCAGATATGGAAGCTGTGCATTTGAATCCCTCAGCCCCTGAGTTCTTCTGTTTCTTTAATCTGCCCTATCCCCAATGACGTGACCTACTGAATGTCTGAGATAATGTCATTGTAAGTGAGTCTCCGCAGCTAGTGGTGCTGGCGAGGCTACGTGTTTAATTGTCTTCTTGTCCCTGTGTTCTCATGTAGCAGCAATAGCTGTATCACAGTGACTGTTCTGGTACTCCCTGCATTACCCTGGTGATGGTCTCTCTCTGCTGTATATTTCTGCTGGGACACAGACACTGACAAGAATGTAAAGCAGTTACAGCTTAAATACACCTGAGGAGAGTTGGCTGCCACAACAAAGTGCATTCTCACATCACAGGCAGCAGGATAGTACGGCTTGGGACCCTAAGTAGGCCAACAGGGGTTTGGCAGTAGTTTAGTTGAGAAAACAAACAAACATTGAATCTGTCGGCTGCGTAAATGTGTATTGGCAAATCAAATCAAACTGTATTTGTCACATGCGCCGAATACAATAAGTGTAGACCTTACCGTAAAATGCTTGCTTACTTACAAGCCCTTATCCAACAATGCGGTTCAAGAAGAGTTAAGAAAATATTTACAGAATAAACTAAAGTAAAAAATAAAATGTATAAAGTAACACAATAAAATAACAATAGCAAGGCTATATACAGGATGTACTGGTACCGAGTCAGTGTGTGGGGTACAGGTTAATTGAGGTAACTTGTACATGTAGGTAGGGATGAAGTGACTATGAATAGATAATAAACAGTGAGTAGCAGCAGTGTACAAAACAAATAGGGGGGGGTTCAATATAACAGTCCGGTGGCCATTTGATTAATTGTTCAGCAGTCTTATGTCTTGGGGGTAGAAGCTGTTAAGGAGCCTTTTGGTCCCAGACTTGGTGCTCCGGTACTGCTTGCCGTGGGGTAGAAGAGACAACAGTCTATGACTTGGGTGACTGGAGTCTTTGATGATTTTATGGGCTTTCCTCTGACACTGCCTATTATATAGGTCCTGGATGGCAGGAGGCTTGGCCCCTATGATGTACTGAGCTGTACACACTACCCTCTGTAACGCCTTACGGTCAGATGCCGAGCAGTTGCCATAGCAGGCGGTGATGCAACCGGTCAACAAAGGTTGGTGGAAACTACATATAATCTTAAATAAGTTTGTCTTACATGTTAAAAGTCTAGGCAAGACTCAGCATCATAATGGGTTACACCTGAAGGTTTTAAGTAAAGTATTACCATTTAACAAGCCACTAGAAAGGCTCCCAATCCTCAGGGATCAAACTGTTTCTTATCTCATTTCCAGAACCCAATAAGCAGGGGGACACTGCATCACTGTTCCATTATCACCATGGTTACCCAACCATCTCTGCCATTATTACCACGGTTACCCAACCATCAGTTTGCCATTATCACCACGGTTACCCAAATATAGGAACCCTGTAAACTGCTAATATTCCAAAGGGTTATGACAACACCTATTACAAAAATAACATTGTTTTACAGCTCAGTAATACATTATGTTAACATGGCCGTCGGAAGTAGTAGTATTATTTTAGTATTTTATTAGGATTCCCAATTAGCCGCTGCCAAAGCAACGCCTTCTCGTCCTGGGCTCCAAACAGAAAATAAAACAACAAATGAAATACACAATATACACTACCATTCAATAGTTTGGGGTCACTAAGTAATGTCAATTATTTCAAAAGAAAAGCACATTTTTTTGTCCATTTGTGCAGTCCGGTCAACATCAGAGGAGTCTCATCCATAATATTTTAGAGAGAAATCACATGGCTGGCATGAACTTTCTTGACATATTCAGAGAGAGAGAGAAAGGGAGATCTGCACAGAGGGGAGGCCTGCGATGGCTCAACCTGGTTATTAATACATCTGGACACTTTGTAATGTGATGTAACCGACTGGATTCAAACTTGGCTCTTATGCACACCCATGAGCTTTTCTTTACAACCCTACAGGAACCTCATTTCACCCCTAGGAACAGCAAGGCTTCCTGGCATTCTGGAGTTGTTGCCCTAATAGCCCTATTATGGATCATTCTGGACCGTCAATAGTGTCCAGTGTTGTATCGGCTTGTCATCGTACACTCTGTGCCCCTGGTGGATCATGGACCCAATGTCTGTTTCACACCCTGTATGGAATCTGGCCAATGGCCCAATTAGGCGCTGTCAACACTTTTAGGGACCTACACCAGACACACACACACACTGTCAACACCCTCTGCTGTAGTCTAATGATTGGTTGAGACATAGCTGTCACAATTCATTTTCTTGTGCGCCGTTGTTGTTGTTAGCGCAAGCTAATGTTACATTTTTTTGTCCATTGATAGGTCGGTGAGCTGCGAGCAGGTGTTAAGAAGCACGGTTTGGTGGGTCATGTTTTGGAGGACGCACGACTCGACCTTTGCCCACTTCAACCAGTCAACTCTGTTTTCTTCCTCATCAATTAGCAGCTTTGTTAACAAAACAACACTGAGATCCAGGAATTTCAATTAGCCGGGCCAATAAATCTTTATGACGCATGATTAGAATTTTAAGCATGATTGGATGATTATTAGATTACCCTGAGTCTTGTTTTGAGCTCCGGAGTGGCACAGAGGTCTAAGGCACTGCAGACCCTAGTTCAATCCTGGGCTGTATCACAACCAGCCGTGATCGGGAGTCCCATAAGGTGGCACACAATTGGCCCAGCGTTGTCCGGGTTAGGGAGGGTTTGGCCGGGGTAGGCCGTCATTGTAAAATAAGAATTAGTTCTTAACTGACTTGCCTAGTTAATTAAAGGTTAAATAAAATAAAATAAAAGTCTGTGAGATAACAAAATGTTATTGATTTTAAGCTGTAATTTATTTAATGAGAGCGAGAGAGAGAGAGAGAGAGAGAGAGAGAGAGAGAGAGAGACAGAACACACTGTGGTTTCCTTCTCTCCCCTTGTCAGAAAAAGTTTATGAAAAATAAATATTACATCTCAAGCTGAATGCTTTTTAAATTTTTATATATATATATATTTTTTTTACCCCTTTTTACCCCTTTTTCGTGGTATCCAATTGTCTCATCGCTACAACTCCCGTATGGGCTCGGGAGAGACGAAGGTTGAAAGTCATGCGTCCTCCGATACACAACCCAACCAAGCCGCACTGCTTCTTAACACAGCGCGCATCCAACCCGGAAGCCAGCCGCACCAATGTGTCGGAGGAAACACTGTGCATCTGGCAACCTTGGTTAGCCCGCCACAGGAGTCGCTGGTGCGCGATCAGACAAGAATACCCCTACCGGCCAAGCCCTCCCTAACCCGGACAACACGCTAGGCCAATTGTGCGTCGCCCCACAGACCTCCCGGTCGCGGCCGGTTATGACAGAGCCTGGGCGCGAACCCAGGGTCTCTGGTGGCACAGCAGTACAGCGCCCTTAACCACTGCGCCACCCGGGAGGGGCAAGCTGAGTGCTTTTGAGTATGTGATAGTACTGCTTCTCAGCAGGAGGCGGAAGTTCTATCAAACATTGGAACCTCTGATCTGAGCAATGAGAGAAACATGGTGTGTAGTATTGTACTGTATTTTGTACTGTATTTTGTATGTTCCTTACAAAATACAAAATACAGTACAAAATACAGTACAATACTACACACCATGTTTCCACTTCTTCAGATTGTACTCTTTCTTCACAGAAAACTGTTTTCATGTTAACATTATATTTAAAAAAATTCTGGGTGTGCGCCAGCTCATGTTTTTTATTGAACTTTATATATAATATTAACAGAACTAAGTCACATCTAAAGTCAAAAAGTAAACTTCAATGAGGCAATCAGAAGGTAAATGTTGAAAGACAATGCATATTTTATGGCACATGTTGAGGAGTTTCTTGTGTCTGTCTCAAAGGATCATTAGTTAAATGATACTCACTCAGAGTATCAGACTCACCGTTTCACACACAGTTACACAGCTACATATCAACCTCTTGCAGAGCTCACACAAAGTGACTATGATTATTCAGCATCTGACTGTGTGAAATTGACTCTTCCATCAGCAGTAGCTAAAGACTTCCCACACATTCTCTACCTCAAGGCTAATATCTTCTTTCATTAATTAATATTACAGTCCGTTCCCTATGGCTGTCGGTGTTTCGGAAAGTTAACTGTTTAACTTCATACAGAGGTTATTATCTGTACAATGTGCTCCAAAAAAGTGCGGGAAAATGACAAGAGGGAATCTAGATTGCCACTTTGCCACAACCAGGGACTGTTGTAATGTCTCAGATGTGTATGTATGTTGGTGTGTGTCTGCCCCTCTTTTCTCAGATGAACCGTAATGATGACAGTTAGCAGGGTGTGAAGTGATTAAGACAAATTGAGTCATTTTCACAGCAATAAGAAGCCTGTAATCCAGACTCCCGACCTTTAACACTAGCTGGAACCAAGGAATGAGAGGAGCACATTACACCACCGTTACTGAAAGTGGATTAGACTCATTTAAAGGAGGATGATTATGGATATGGAGATAATGAGGGGTTATGTGTGTGTGTGTGTGTGTGTGTGTGTGTGTGTGTGTGTGTGTGTGTGTGTGTGTGTGTGTGTGTGTGTGTGTGTGTGTGTGTGTGTGTGTGTGTGTGTGTGTGTGTGTGTGTGTGTGTGTGTGTAGTCGATTAGCTGGCTATGTCTGCTGTGACGCTGTGTCTCTTCCTTCATTGGTATGCAGGGACACGTCGTTTGACACGAAGGAATATTACTAATATTTTTCTCTCCTCTCTTTTTTCTCTCTCCTTAGGCAGAGCATGTGGGAGGACGCCCCCACAGTGCAGTAACATCCCCGGCGCGGCACCGGCCGTGTCATTAACTGTTACAGTGTGTCAGGCAGTACTGGAGAGAGAGTTAGAGAGAGGGGGGACTGTGGGGACATCAGGGACTGAATTAACAAATAGGTTTTGTTCCAAATGGCACCCTGTTCTCTGGTCAAAAGTAGTACACTATAGGGAAAATGGTGCCCTTAGGGACACAACCATAGTCTTAGAGTAGGAGTGTTGATATACGGTAGGATCAGTTTGGACTGTAGATCAGCACTGTCCACTCTCTTTCTCTTTATACCCAGCATCATTTATACTCTTTCTCTTTATACCCAGCATCATTTATACTCTCTCTCTTTATACCCAGCATCATTTCAACTCTTTCTCTTTATACCCAGCATCATTTATACTCTCTCTCTTTATACCCAGCATCATTTAAACTCTTTCTCTTTATACCCAGCATCATTTAAACTCTTTCTCTTTGTACCCAGCATCATTTAAACTCTCTCTCTTTATACCCAGCATCATTTAAACTCTTTATCTTTATACCCAGCATCATTTAAACTCTTTATCTTTGTACCCAGCATCATTTAAACTCTCTCTCTTTATACCCAGCATCATTTAAACTCTTTATCTTTATACCCAGCATCATTTAAACTCTCTCTCTCTTTATACCCAGCATCATTTAAACTCTCTCTCTTTATACCCAGCATCCTTTATACTATCTCTTTATACCCAGCACCCTTTATACTCTCTCTCTTTGTACCCAGCATCATTTATACTCTCTCTCTTTATACCCAGCATCATTTAAACTCTCTCTCTTTATACCCAGCACCCTTTATACTCTCTCTCTTTATACCCAGAATCCTTTATACTCTCTCTCTTTATATCATAATCCTTTATACTCTCTCTCTTTATACCCAGAATCCTTTATACTCTCTCTCTTTATACCCAGCATCCTTTATTCTCTCTCTCTTTGTACCCAGCATCATTTATACTCTCTCTCTTTATACCCAGCATCATTTAAACTCTCTCTCTTTATACCCAGCACCCTTTATACTCTCTCTCTTTATACCCAGCACCCTTTATACTCTCTCTCTTTATACCCAGCATCCTTTATACTCTCTCTCTTTATACCCAGCACCCTTTATACTCTCTCTCTCTTTATACTAGCACCCTTTATACTCTCTCTCTTTATACCCAGAATCCTTTATACTCTCTCTCTTTATATCATAATCCTTTATACTCTCTCTCTTTGTACCCAGAATCCTTTATACTCTCTCTCTTTATACCCAGCATCCTTTATTCTCTCTCTCTTTATACCCAGCATCATTTAAACTCTTTCTCTTTCTACCCAGCATCATTTAAACTCTTTCTCTTTCTACCCAGCATCATTTCAACTCTTTCTCTTTATACCCAGCATCATTTAAACTATTTCTCTTTATACCCAGCATCATTTAAACTCTTTCTCTTTATACCCAGCATCATTTATACTCTCTCTCTTTATACCCAGCATCATTTCAACTCTTTCTCTTTATACCCAGCACCCTTTATACTCTCTCTCTTTATACCCAGAATCCTTTATACTCTCTCTCTTTATATCATAATCCTTTATACTCTCTCTCTTTATACCCAGAATCCTTTATACTCTCTCTCTTTATACCCAGCATCCTTTATTCTCTCTCTCTTTGTACCCAGCATCATTTATACTCTCTCTATTTATACCTCTTTATACCCAGCATCATTTAAACTCTCTCTCTTTATACCCAGCACCCTTTATACTCTCTCTCTTTATACCCAGAATCCTTTATACTCTCTCTCTTTATATCATAATCCTTTATACTCTCTCTCTTTATATCATAATCCTTTATACTCTCTCTCTTTGTACCCAGAATCCTTTATACTCTCTCTCTTTATACCCAGCATCCTTTATTCTCTCTCTCTTTATACCCAGCACCCTTTATACTCTCTCTCTTTATACCCAGCATCCTTTATACTCTCTCTCTCTCTTTATACCCAGCACCCTTTATACTCTCTCTCTTTATACCAGCACCCTTTATACTCTCTCTCTCTCTCTTTATACCTAGAATCCTTTATACTCTCTCTTTATACCAGCATCATTTCACAGATGTATGGTCAGAGATGGTCTAAGGTTGAGATATTGATATACTAAGTGCTTCGCTCGGACTGTGTTTGACCTAAAGGGAGCCATCTACTGTGCTTAACTAACTAGTGTTGGATCCTAAAGGGTCATAGTTTACTGTTGGCTAACAAACCTTTTTTGAACTTCAAAACCCAAGCGGTATACTTTCCCCGACCTGTACCTCAGAGACTATCTGTACCTCAGAGACTATCTGTACCTCATAGACTATCTGTACCTCAGAGACTATCTGTACCTCAGAGACTATCTGTACCTCAGAGAGTATCTGTACCTCAGAGACGATCTGTACCTCAGAGACTATCTGTACCTCAGAGACTATCTGTACCTCAGAGACTATCTGTACCTCAGAGACTATCTGTACCACAGAGACTATCTGTACCTCAGAGACTATCTGTACCACAGAGACTATCTGTACCACAGAGACTATCTGTACCACAGAGACTATCTGCACCTTACAAACTACTTGGACTGAGTCACCACACATCCAACCCATACACACGCACGCACGCACACACACACACACACACACACACACACACACACACACACACACACACACACACACACACACACACACACACACACACACACACACACACACGTCACAGTCAATTGTCACGTCTACTTCCGCTCCCCCGCTCTGGAGCTTGACATCACCGGTTTACTAACCACCACTCTTGGCAACCCATCATTACGCACACCTGGCTACCCTCATTACACACACCTGCTCCTCATCATGAGGCACACCTGGACTCCATCACTAACCTGATTACTCCCCCTTTATCTAGCACTGTAATTTGATCACTGTTGTCGCAAATAATTTTCTGCATAGCAGGAAATGCAAATTGTAGCGCATTCAAGGCTTTTTACGTTTGTAATTTCCACTTTAAAAACATCATACGTGATTTGTCCTAACAAAAAATGGATCAACCCTTTAAAAAATGTCCATTAATTATAATCCACATAATAATTCACATTTCCTGTTGCTGCAGGATAATTTTCCTGCTGTGAGAAGCATGGTCAAATTAAGATAATGCATCTGTACTATTTATTCAAGTGCTCGACCAAAACACTTATTGATATCGATTATTGTACTGCAATGTTGAAGGAGCTAGCACGTAAGCATTTCACTGCACCTTTTATACCTGCTGTAAACTGTGTATGTGACAAAAACAATTTGATTTGATTTAGTGAGTCAGTCAGTCTCTACAGAAACTTTCAAGAGGAAAGTAAATACTTTACAGTATTTTTTGATCCAGTAGTCTCATTTCAGTTGTCATTCTAGCCTGAGAGATCTAGAGGATGTGTTTACTGATGCACAATATCAGAGCATGTTTTGTCACTTTATCTTCGTCTAAGTTTCCCGGAGCAAAAAGTTTTATGAGTCTGTCTTTCTTCCCAAATGTTGTAGGCTACCTTTAGTACCCTTCTTCATGTGAAGAACTAGGGAATAAATTAATGTCATATCGAAAAAGAAAACTCTAAGCCACTGATGTTCAGGTTTTCAAATTATAGTCCAACTGTCACCAGAGAGAATATGGCAGACAGGCAGACTAACAAAGAATAGCTGGGGGCACTTGTGGAGTTCTTCTCATAACATGGAAATGAGAAGTCAGAAATATGTATACCATTACTGCCATTCAATTTCCTGTCCATTTCTACATCACTATCAGTGCTGTGAGAGAAGCCTGTTAAATAATGTGACTCATGTCCTATAAAAAATCATAACCCAGAGAAGCAATTAGTTAATAATTAACTCACCCAGTTAAAACGTCCACTGTGTAACTGATGATATAAAAACAACTATTTCCGTCGCTTGGTTTCCCTGTCTCCCTTTCTGTCTCCCTTTCTGTCTCCCTTTCTGTCTCCCTCTCTCCCTTTCTGTCTCCCTGTCTCCCTGTCTCCCTTTCTGTCTCCCTGTCTCCCTTTCTGTCTCCCTCTCTCCCTTTCTGTCTACCTGTCTCCCTTTCTGTCTCCCTCTCTCCCTTTCTGTCTCCCTCTCTCCCTTTCTGTCTCCCTCTCTCCCTTTCTGTCTCCCTCTCTCCCTTTCTGTCTCCCTGTCTCCCTTTCTGTCTCCCTCTCTCCCTTTCTGTCTCCCTCTCTCCCTTTCTGTCTCCCTGTCTCCCTTTCTGTCTCCCTCTCTCCCTTTCTGTCTCCCTCTCTCCCTTTCTGTCTCCCTCTCTCCCTTTCTGTCTCCCTGTCTCCCCTTCTGTCTCCCCCTCTCCCTTTCTGTCTCCCTCTCTCCCTTTCTGTCTCCCTCTCTCCCTTTCTGTCTCCCTCTCTCCCTTTCTGTCTCCCTGTCTCCCTTTCTGTCTCCCTGTCTCCCTTTCTGTCTCCCTCTCTCCCTTTCTGTCTCCCTCTCTCCCTTTCTGTCTCCCTGTCTCCCTTTCTGTCTCCCTCTCTCCCTTTCTGTCTCCCTCTCTCCCTTTCTGTCTCCCTGTCTCCCTTTCTGTCTCCCTTTCTGTCTCCCTCTCTCCCTTTCTGTCTCCCTCTCTCCCTTTCTGTCTGTCTGTCTGTCTGTCTCCCTCTCTCTCTCTCCTCTCTCTCTCTCTCTTCAGAAAGATTATTGTGGTCCATGTATAATTCATCATATTTGATTTGCTTAAAAAAGAGATGCCCCTGCACAAATGGAGGGAAAATGAAAGATTAACGGAAGTGATTTATTGATGAGAGTAAAATGTATTAGGCTTCAGACAGAGTGCTAGCTAATGCACAACACATTGCACAACACATCTTAAACTGTCTGAATATGGCTGGGATCAGAATAAGAAAACCTAGCTATAGGCTTAGATTAGATACAGCCCAAGATTCTTATTTGAAGGGAAAACAGTTTGTGTCAAAACATCAGCAAATCTAAAAACAATGTATAGTTTCAGAATGTGTTAAAACCCATAATGGATTGTCAGTCCTTGCATCCATAGTTCAATCATAGCTCAATTATTTGGAAAGTGGTACATTTCCCCAGTATCATCCCTCAGCTTTATAGACATTTGGCTGCAACACAATTCACAACAATGGCTGACGGAAAACAGTTGGTCTACATATCTGTGCGATAGTGAAACTCACTACACATGTAAACTGTGCTCATGTGTAGTGAGTTTCACTTACTGCCTAGTACACAAGGATACAAAATGGTAAACCTCAACGATAAAAACAAAACTGTAAATAAACAACATTAAATAGATTCTACTAATTAGATTTGACATTTCTTATTTAGATGTGAAAAGAACTAGTTGATGAGGTTCTGAGCTTGGAATTGATATAATCATAGGATGAATCATCACAGCCAGAGACAATTAAATCAGCAGCTTGAATCTGCTGCTGAGTTCCAGAAAGCTACAAAGAATAATCTCACAACTCCCAAAGTCACGTAAAAAGGGGGCATTTTGGTAATTGTTTGTGCGTTTCAGAGATTCGTATAGTACAAGGGGAAAAGGAAATGCATTTACTTAGTAAGAGTTTTTAACCTTTCTGAATGTAATAATAAGCATTGATACAGACTGGTGTGGAAGAGGAAGAAGAAGAAGTATGTGAGGTTGTGTGAATAATTAGAAAGGTTCAACCTCTCAATAATGGTCTCACCCCATGCTGTGCTCTGTCAATCCTTCTCTAGGCAGGTCCTAATCAGTCATCTCACCTGGCTGTCAATTATCTCAGCTACAGGAAAGGGTTTTGTTATGTTAGGCACAAGCCAGACAAAAATTACATTAGTCTTTGCTCAACTTTATTTTTTATTTTTTTTACAAAATATACATTACTTCACAGTATCTGGGTGTGCAGGACACAGACATCCTGTTTAACATTCAGCAGATTAGAAAGAGTACTGCTGGCTACCCCCTGACCCCATTTATTAACATCGGACAGATCAGGTAACTTGACCTGTCCCACCGGGCACAGAAAACAATTCAATGTCTATTCCACGTTGGTTTAAAGTAATTTAATTGAAATGACATGGAAACAACGTTGATTCAACCAGTGTGTGCCAGTAGGGTGCTCGTAATTCTTCAAAACAGGTAGGGGTTTCCAGAATAACGGAAAACTGAAGTCAAGGGCCCACATTTGTAAAGTATCTCAGAGTAGGAGTGCTGTGCCCCCTTGTCCATGTAATCTTATTCATTATGACCTAATAGACAAAACAAATCCTAGATCAGCACTCATACTCTGAGAATAGTTTTTTAGATGGGCCCAGGAGGTGAGATGGTCTGAAACGAGAAGTGTTAAGGTGACATTGTCGGGTAGGCTAATGTAAACTGAACTGTTCCAGGGGTAATACATGAATCTCTTTAAGATTTAAGCATTATTGAAACTGTATGAGGCCAAGGTCTGTGTGTTCCTATCTAAGCAGAATCTGGCTTGATCTGTATTCAAGGATTATTACCTTTTCAGAACAGCCAAAACTCTGGTGCAAGAGAAAGAGCAACCGTTTACATTTTTAAAAGTAATGAAATGAACTCTCAATCATGCTGACTCTGAATTCATCACAGTAAATATTGCTCTCTCTCTCTCTCTCTCTCTCTAAGAATTCAATTGACTAACATAAATGCCTGAAGTTACCCATTACAGTTTTTCTCAATTGCTAAAACACTAAAAACCCATTGGCTGAACAAATTTCTCAGTTGCCTGGACTCATTTAGCTAATGATGCAGTCTGTTGTCAATACCTTAAACCATTTCACATGGTAAAACACAATTTGCAGATCTCACTTAGGCTTTTCAGCAAAACTCTAAACATTCTCATTCTCAAAACACATTCTGCACTCTAATGCACATGTCATCCATACTGGTAAACACAAGTGGCAACAATCAAATACAAATAGAGAACATATGTCATTGATTGAACACAACCACTCAAAATTGATTTAACCTGTTTCAAATGATGCGACACAACCAATATAAGCCAGTTCAGAGAGCAAACAGGTTGTTGAAGGTGGGAAGGAGAAAGTCTGAGAATGGATACTGTAGTACAGTGCATTGTAGGCTGTATACTGTACAATAGACAAATTGTATGGCCCTGAACATTGTGCTTTCCATTTATTAACAGTACTGACTGCTCAATAGATTTTGACTGGTTGCAGGTTCATATCAACAAAGAACAAGAATTACAGTATCACAGAGACAAAGGACAAGTTTGTGAGATGTAGGGTACAGTACTGTAAAAATAGGGGTACAAGGAGGAGGAAGAACAAAAAACAAAATTGCAAAGAGCAAAGCAGAGTAGTCATTTCTGATCAATTTTGAGCTACTATGATAGAACATGTTTTCGCTCATCAAAAGTCAATTACAGAAAAATACGCTTTTTTTTTAGATAAAAAATGTACTTCTCCCTGAGAATTGTATGTTTTGAACAATGTGTTTTCTATTTTTCGGTATATTGTTTACCGACTGCTTGAGAGTGTATCATTTGGATCACTTTGTTTATGATTTTAGAGCAGCGTTTGATTTTGAACACAGGTAAAACTGTTTTGAGGCGAATGTTTCATTTTGCAAGGGGAGTCAGAGGTTATGTAAATAGTGCTTGAAGATGAGGTTTTGTGTTTAATGTTTTCAGGAAATGGAGCAAGGTTTCAGAAATGGTGTTTTAGCAATTGACAAAAACTGTAAACATTGTTTTAATATTTTAGGATGTATAACAGTCCAGCAAAATGTCATGCCTAAATAATAAGCATATTTTGAGAGAGAAAGAGAGGGAGAGGGAGAGAGAGAGAGAGAGAGAGAGAGAGAGAGAGAGAGAGAGAGAGAGAGGCAGAGGCAGAGGGGGAGGGAGAGGGAGAGGGAGAGGGAGAGAGAGAGAGAGAGAGAGAGAGAGAGAGAGAGAGAGAAAGAGAGGGAGAGGGAGAGGGAGAGGGAGAGAGAGAGAGAGAGGAGAGAGAGAGAGAGAGAGAGAGAGAGAGAGAGAGGCAGAGGGAGAGGGAGAGGGAGAGGGAGAGGGAGAGAGAGAGAGAGAGAGAGAGAGAGAGAGAGAGAGAGAGAGAGAGAGAGAGAGAGAGAGAGAGAGAGAGAGGGAGAGGGAGAGGGAGAGACATTGACTGACTGAGTGTGGGTTGTAAGAATAATGCAATGGTAATGTCTCTTACACAGATTCAGTTCACTGAGGCTGTATGAAAGCAGCTTTCATATACAGCTTTTAAAAGGCAGTAGCTCATACAAAGGTTTGGTGATAATGACTAGAATGGTCTCCTTAATTAAGGTTTCACATGATATAAAGCCCAGAGAGAAAGGCCAGATTTTGAGATCATTAAAGAGACTGCATATTGTGCATATGTAGCAAATGGGGACCTGTAAAGGTCCAGAGTTTGATTGTCGGAATGAGATGGATTGGGAGGAAAGAGATACAGCTAAGCAAGCACAGTGACGTCCTTTCAAATGGTCAGCTCAACCACTGGGTTCGTTGTGGAGTACGCTTGGGGAGTTAATGTCGTAGATGGGGATCTGTGAAACTTACAGCATGAAAATGCTGTTATAGAGGCCATTTCCTTAGTTAGTAACAAATATAAACAAATAATTTGTCATTTCTTTGGCATGGTCAGAATTAACTGCCAAGGGCTGGTTAAATGCAGAGGGGAGATGTAGTTTATTTGCGTTTCTGTCTTGCTTCGGTGTACTGGGGTGATGTCGATGTAAATGTGTCAACATATTTGAGGTATTGGCAGCTGCATAGGCTATTCTCACTGAGCGTGGCACCATATTGTTAACATTTTATCCACAACTCTCAGTCCATCGCCGTTGTAATCTACTGGGAAGCCAAAATGTTATCAAACTGGAGATTTAAACAATGATGGAAGATTCTCCAATTCTGGTTTATTGACACCACCACTTGCCATCGCAGGGGCTACAGAACTAGTTCCCAGCTGCGCCTCACAAAATGACATTTTAAAATGTGCCAATTAGGATTATAATTTTGATAACATCTTGCGCATAGGCTGTAGTTGTTTTAACGGAATAGCCTGAAATGTTTTTCAGTTCAGATTTACAACGCAACGTAGGCATAGAAACAATGTTGGCACTGTATCCCTTCAGAGAATAGATTTCTCCAATAACAGAGTATGAGAGACCAGAGGCTGCTGTGTTGAATCACAATCATTTCCTGTCACGAACTCCACAAACTCCTGTCACGAACTCAAGTACCTCACATCAAATCAAATCAACTTGTTTAGCAGATGTTATTGCGGGTGTAGAGAAATGCTTGTGTTTCTAGCTCCAACAATGCAGTAATATCTAACAATTCATACACACAATACACACAAACCTAAAAGTCAAATAATGGAATTAAGGAATATATAAATATTAGGATGAGCAATGTTGGAGTGGCATAGACTAAAATACAGTAGAATAGAATACAGTATATGATGAGTAAAGCAACAAATATGTAAACATTATTAAAGTGACTAATGTTCCATAATCAAAGTGGCCAGTGATTTCAAGTCTATGTGTATGGGGCAGCAGCCTCTAAGGTGCAGGGTTACGTAACCGGGTGGAAGCCTTCTGCGCCTCCACCTGTTATTTCGGCCTATTGTTTATGAAGTTTTTATTTTGTTTTATTTTTATTTTGTTTCTAAGTATTTGTGTCAACACCTGCTACCAACTAGCCAGCTAGCTATCTAGGTTGCAATGGAACCCGCTTCTCCTGGAATAGCTAACGAACGTTTCCAGCGCTGTGGAAACCGTGTATAATACGCTTTGTCCACGGCAATATTGACATTCTGGAGTTCCGATGTGCCAGTTGTTTGCTTGTGGAGGATTACAGGAATGAGGTGGCTATCCATAGCAGGCACATTTCTATTCTGCATGAATTTATGGGGAAAACGCTTTCTCGCTCTCAACTCCTGTCGCCGCTCGGGCCTGACGTATACTGCAAAGTGGACTGGAGTGTCTGCGAGAGGTTCGGAGCAGACTGACATAAGGAATAGCTTCACTGCACTCAATGACATCGTTGTCGAGTTCGGCTCCTTTCCCTGTCTCTGGATCTGACGGGGCACTGCCTGCTGTGGGAGGTCTGGACGTATCGCCGGGAGCAGCGGGCGTATGCTATCCTGCTTCTTGTGTGCCTCAACTAAATCTTGTAATAAATCATGTGGAAATTGAGTGTAACAGTATAACTTTAGACCGTCCCCTCGCCCATACCCAGGGGGGGGAACCAGGGACCCTCTGCACACATCAACAGCAGTCACCCACGAAGCATCGTTACCCATCGCTCCACAAAAGCTGCGGCTCTTGCAGAGCAAGGGGAAATACTACTTCAAGGTCTCAGAGCAAGTGACGTCACCGATTGAAACGCTATTTAGCGCGAACCACCGCTAACTAAGCTAGCGTTTCACATCCGTTACATGAGCAAGTTGTAATTGAGCAAGTGTCATGGTCAAAACATGTTGATACAGCAGTAGCAAAGATGGAGAAGTCCATAATAAAGCACAGCTCTGCATTTTTAACAAGACTATCAGATCCTACAGGTTCTAGTTTTGTCGCACTTGGACTACTGTCTACTGGTCAGGTGCCACAAAGAAGGACATCGGAATGTAAATGTATACTGAGAGCTAACATCAATAATATGCATGTACATCTCTCTTGGCTCAAAGTGGAGGAGATATTGACTTCATTACTACTTGTTTTTGTAAGAAGTGTTGACAAGCTGAATGCACAGAGGTGTCTGTTTAAACTACTAGCACACAGCTCAGACACTCATACATACCCCACAAGACATGCCACCAGAGGTCTCTTCACATTCCCAAAGTCAAGAACAGACTATGAGAGGCACACAGTACTACATAGAGCCATGGCTACATGGAACTCTATTCCACATCAGGTAACTGATGCAAGCAGTAGAATCAGATTTAAGAAACAGATAACAACACACTTTATGGAATAGCAAAAACTGCGAAGAGACACACAGGCACATACACACATACACATGATAAGACACGCACTCTACACACGTACACATTAATGTTGTATTGTAAATATGTGATAGTGGAGTAGTGGCCTGAGGGAACACACTGTATTGGGTAGTGTTATGAAATGTAATGTCATGTAAAATGTTTAATTGTATATAACTGCCCTAATGTATCTGGACCCCAGGAAGAGTAGGAAGAGTAGTAATGTGGATCCTTAATAAATACAAAATAACCTATAGGCCTTGTGTTTTTATTGAGTATTTTATTTTATTTTAATGTAAGTGTACACACGTTACATAGCCTACATGCCAATCGCCAAATGCAGAGGGAAAAAGGAGAATGCTTAATTAGTTCATATTAAGGCTGTATGAGAGGTTCTAGACCTACAGTCAGTGTCCGGATTTCAGTTTCTATTCAACCCATCTGAACAGTAGGCTACAGTTCCCTTGACTTGTCATAGACCTATTTGAAGTCCCTGTCTTGTGACTGTTGAATTTATATAGTGCCTCACAATCAATGCACATAACATAACTGCTATCATCCTCTTTTACCATTTCACCAAATCCTCCACAAACATGACTGTTCTGGCCCTCCCTTCTCTTTATTTTCAACTCTCCAATTCACAGCTTTTCTCTTATTGAATCAAACTCCGACATTGTCCTTTTTGCCTCTGTGGATCAACCTTAACTTTTCTGTTGTTCCCAGAAGCATTTGGCGATTGGCGTGTAAGCTTTTTAGCGTGGGTACAGTTAGGCCCTAAAGCCTACGCACTAATGCCAGTTAGCCTGAAATAATTAAAGAAAAACTTCAATGTAGCCTATAGATATACATTGCACAAAATGTACACATTTATGGATTTGTTAAGGTATTGCTTTCCCTTTATTCAGCCTGCCCTCCACCCACCTGCCCTTCATCCACACAATATTTAATATCCCTAAACCCACCTGCAGGGACAGCGTGTTATGAGTCAACCCGGACATCGCTATTCTGTTGACAGTCTTTTGTATTCTGCAGTACTAATAAGAAACAGAGTAAAGGAGTGACATATAAAGCTCTCATAACACAAGTGTACTTTGTAGCCTTGCTATATTTGTGTGCTGGTCAGAGGCAGGGAGATGAAGATGGAGAGGGAGAGGAAGATGGAGAGTAATGCCTTTTATGCACTCAGGAATACTTAAAAGTTGGAGACTCTTACTTAAAGTAGAGAATATCAAAGCAATGACACTCAAGCCCCAAACAACATGAAAAGCTGATGAGGCGTGACTGTAATTGTGGTATCATTAGAGAAACCCTGGGAATGCGAGAGACAGATGATTAACATTACCATCAACACGGACGTGAGACATTTTCTGTTGTCTAATTACATGCACATATTCACCCCAATGGGATCATTCGGTACATTAAGAACTTCTACAAGAGCAGAGATGAGTGAGTAGGTAGGTGAGAGCCATGACAGAATGTTAAATAATTTCTTACTGAAGCAACCAACGTCTACAACTGGGAAGGATGTGAGTGTGACATCACCACCCTAACATTAGTAGATTGACTTGCTCTACCCAGCAAACCATAAACTTGAACTTACTCCATTGACGTCAATGTATGACTAAGTTAAAATTAGACTTGAGGAAGTTAGTATTCGGTTAGATTGGATGACACAGTATGTCATAAGGTTTTGTAATCTACTGCAAAAAATTAAGTTGACTGTTTAGCTTTCAGTTAACAGAAAAACAGGACACCTAGCTTAAGAACTCCTCTGCTGAGGCACCAGTTGCAGAACCCCTGAAGACCTCTAAAGTCTGAAGTGTCTTAAATAAGTTAGCTGCCTTGTGCATTCTTCAGCCTGCTTCTTAGAGTGACTGAGCTGAAGAGCCTTGTGCTTGGTGACACACGCACACACACGCACACACACGCACACACAAACACCAGCCTAGTGTCTCTCAGAGAGACTGAGCCGAGAAGCCCTGCGCCTACTTGGTGACACACATAGCCCTTGATGGAGAAAGACCCTGAAGCAACATGCCACAGAGAATAAATACTTAAAAGCACCGTCCTCATCCTCCCCTCCGAAGCATCAGAGATTTATGAAACGCCAGCAGAAGCATTGACAGCCAGGAACTTTCATAAGGTTGCTCCCCTCGTCTCCTGGCTAATGCTTTCAGTGTCACAGAATTGTTGTGCGTCTGCCCCGTCATCCTGATTCATGTTTTATGGAACAGGTTGGCTATTCAAACGTATTCAGATTTCACCTCGGATGTGTTCTGCCAAGAGGCACAGTCATAACGCTGTGATGTGAAAGCTTTGCCGGTCTTGTTTGCTGATTGCGTTTATATCAGTTTGTTACTTTGTTCTTGTTCATCATAGCCTCTGTCTAGTTTTCTTTCCATTAATCAATCAAATAAATGTATTTTATGAAGCTCTTTTTACATCAACAAAGTGCTGAACAGATATACTAGATACCCACTCTGCACAAACTGGTTGAACCAACATTGTTTCCAAGTAATTTCAACAACAAAAAATGTATGTGATTACGTTGAATGAACACGGAAGACAGATTGGATTTGCAAAGGTCAACAAGGACTTTTGGGAATGTATGTATTTTTTTCACCCAACTTTGAACCTAAATCCAATAACATGTTTCAAATATTTGTTGATTTCATGTTGAATTCTCATTAGTTATAAAAAATAAAGAGAGTTGCACACTCTCTATGTAAACTCCATCACTGGCCCTGTATATATATATATATATATACAGAGAGAGAGAGAGAGAGAGAGAGAGAGAGAGAGAGAGAGAATGAGAGAGAGAGAGAGAGAGAGAGAGAGAGAGAGAGAGAGAGAGAGAGAGAGAGAGAGAGAGAGAGAGAGTATGTGACTCTTTATTTTTATAGCTTATTGTTTATTTGGCTTTAGTCAGCACCTCTACATAAAATCATTTTCTCTGGTTGTGCGTCAGCTCATGTTTTTTATTCAAATTCACATAGGTGGACAACTCAATCAAATATAAATCAAAACTGGATGTTGAAATGACGTCTGTGTCCAGCGGGTAGAGAGTACTATGTTTATTAAGGTTAGAGTGTTGGCACTCTATTTACTGTAACTGAAACACATCCATATGGAATGGAAGTTGGGCTCGTGCCCATATGGTTATCGTTTGCATTTACCAAGAACGATAAACTGCACTTTTACTCTTTGATTGGCAAAGAACAACATTGCCGGTTGTTTTTGATGAAGTCTTAACTTAGCTTGTGTACCAGTCTCTTTAGCTAAGCCGCTCCCTGTACTCCATGTCATGTGCCAAAGAGTGGCAAATCAATTTATAACATGTTTGACATGCGTTTTTCTGGATTTTTTTGTTGTTATTCTGTCTCTCACTGTTCAAATAAACCTACCATTAAAATTATAGACTGATCATTTCTTAGTCAGTGGGCAAACGTACAAAATCAGCAGGGGATCAAATACTTTTTTCCCTCACTGTACCTCAGGAAACTGGACATTAAAATGTAACTGTAGGCTACAATACATCGACCATGGAGAATGAGGCGGGATTATCAGGATGGAATCACATTAAGATATTATTTTCTGAATAGCAAACAGATACTGTATACGGTGTATCATCACAAACAAGATTAGACTAGCAAGATTATCAACCAAGTGCCTCTGGATATTCATTTATCAAACAATGAAAAATGTGAGTATGTATATGAGGGAACCAATTCCTCGAAAGACACAAGACCAACTCCAACCCCCCTCTTTGGAGGACAACTATAGACACAGGAGTAGCTAGAAATCATCTGAGCAACTCCAATTCCCTGATTTCCCCCCACTTCTCAGAAAGATACAGCCACGCGCTCTGGTCTCCATCCTCCCGCCTCATATCAGCAAGTCAAGGTCAGAGCAGCTCATCTCAGCCAAACAGGGTTGGCACAGAGACCACTGTGTCTGCACCTGCAGCACCAGAGAGCATGTCCTCACAGTGAAAACCAAGAGCTCCTGCTCCCCAGAGACAGACTGGGTCACAGCCATGATAGCATCAGAGAGAGAACCCTGCCAAGTGTGCTCCACAGAGCCAAATGTCCCTCTCTTTCTCTCTCTCTCCGCCCTGGACTGTTCTCTCTCTTTCTCTCCCTCTCGCTCTCTCCCTGAGTGTGGTTCTCTCTCTCTCTAAGTGTTGTTCTTTCACTCGCTCTCGTTGTCTTTCTCTCCCTTTCACTCTTTGATTAATTCGCTTTCACCCCCTACTTCTGTTACTCGCTTGAATCTTCTCACCCTGTCACTTTCGCTCTCTACTCTGACTCTGACTCCCTCGCTAGCTATCATCCTCTCCCCCTCCATTTCAGTGCAGGAACATCTGGCCAAACGGCGCATGGATTATGTCCTGCCACCATCTCCAAGGCAGGAGGCAATGCCACCAGACAAGACAACATTTGGCCATCAGGAACTGTCACACTACACTCTGCCTCTACACACTACACTCTGCCTCTACACACTGAAACACTGCACTCTGCCTCTACAAACTACACACTGACACACTACACTCTGCCTCTACACACTGACACACCGACATACTACACTCTACCTCTACACACTGACACAATGACACTCTACACTCTGCCTCTACACACTGACACACTACACTCTGTCGCTACACACTACACACTGACACACTATACTCTGTCGCTACACATTACACACTGACACACTGCACTCTGCCTCTACACACTGACAAACTGCACTCTGCCTCTACACACTGGCACACTGCACTCTGCCTCTACACACTACACTCTACCCCTTCACACTACACACTGACACACTACACTCTGCCTCACACACTACACTCTACCCCTTCACACTACACACTGACACACTACACTCTGCCTCTACACTCTGCCTCTACACACTGACACACTGCACTCTGCCTCTACACACTGACACACTGCCTCTACACACTACACTCTGCCTCTACACCCTGTCGCTACACACTACACACTGACACACCGCACTCTGCCTCTACACACTACACTATACCCCTTCACACTACACACTGACACACTACACTCTGCCTCACACACTACACTCTACCCCTTCACACTACACACTGACACACTACACTCTGCCTCTACACTCTGCCTCTACACACTGACACACTGCACTCTGCCTCTACACACTGACAAACTGCACTCTGCCTCTACACACTGGCACACTGCACTCTGCCTCTACACACTACACTCTACCCCTTCACACTACACACTGACACACTACACTCTGCCTCACACACTACACTCTACCCCTTCACACTACACACTGACACACTACACTCTGCCTCTACACTCTGCCTCTACACACTGACACACTGCACTCTGCCTCTACACACTGACACACTGCCTCTACACACTACACTCTGCCTCTACACCCTGTCGCTACACACTACACACTGACACACTGCACTCTGCCTCTACACACTGACACACTGCACTCTGCCTCTACACACTACACTCTACCCCTTCACACTACACACTACACACTGACACACTACACTCTGCCTCTACACACTGACACAATGACACTCTACACTCTGCCTCTACACACTGACACACTACACTCTGTCGCTACACACTACACACTGACACACTATACTCTGTCGCTACACATTACACACTGACACACTGCACTCTGCCTCTACACACTGGCACACTGCACTCTGCCTCTACACACTGGCACACTGCACTCTGCCTTTACACACTACACACTGACACACTACACTCTGCCTCTACACACTACACACTGACACACTACACTCTGCCTCTACACACTGCACTCTGCCTCTACACACTACACTCTGCCTCTACACACTACACTCTGCCTCTACACACTGACACACTGCCTCTACACACTACACTCTGCCTCTACACACTACACTCTGCCTCTACACACTACACTCTACCCCTTCACACTACACTGTGCCTCTACACTCTGCCTCTACACACTGCACTCTACCCCTTCACACTACACACTGAAACACTACACTCTACCTCTACACACTACACTCTGCCTCTACACACTACACTCTGCCCCTTCACACTACACTCTGTCTCTACACACTACACTCTGCCTCTACACACTACACTCTGCCTCTACACACTACACTCTGCCTCTACACACTACACTCTACCCCTTCACACTACACTCTGCCTCTACACACTACACTCTGCCTCTACACACTACATTCTGCCTCTACACACTACACTCTGCCCCTTCACACTACACTCTGTCTCTACACACTACACTCTGCCTCTACACACTACACTCTGCCTCTACACACTACACTCTACCCCTTCACACTACACTCTGCCTCTACACACTACACTCTGCCTCTACACACTACACTCTGCCTCTACACACTACACTCTGCCTCTACACACTACACTCTGCTTCTACACACTACACTCTACCCCTTCACACTACACTCTACCCCTTCACACTACACTCTGCCTCTACACACTACACTCTGCCTCTACACACTACACACTGAAACACTACACTCTGCCTCTACACACTACACTCTGCCTCTACTCACTACACTCTACCCCTTCACACTACACTCTGTCTCTACACACTACACTCTGCCTCTACACACTACACTCTGCCTCTACACACTACACTCTACCCCTTCACACTACACTCTGCCTCTACACACTACACTCTGCCTCTACACACTACACTCTGCTTCTACACACTACACTCTACCTCTTCACACTACACACTGAAACACTACACTCTGCCTCTACACACTACACACTGAAACACTACACTCTGCCTCTACACACTACACTCTGCCTCTACACACTACACTCTACCCCTTCACACTACACTCTACCCCTTCACACTACACTCTACCCCTTCACACTACACAGTGAAACACTACACTCTGCATCTACACACTACACTCTGTCTCTACACACTACACTCTACCCCTTCACACTACACTCTGCCTCTACACACTACACTCTGCCTCTACACACTACACTCTGCCTCTACACACTACACTCTGCCTCTACACACTACACTCTGCTTCTACACACTACACTCTACCCCTTCACACTACACTCTACCCCTTCACACTACACTCTGCCTCTACACACTACACTCTGCCTCTACACACTACACTCTGCTTCTACACACTACACTATACCCCTTCACACTACACACTGAAACACTACACTCTGCCTCTACACACTACACTCTGCCTCTACACACTACACTCTGTCTCTACACACTACACTCTACCCCTTCACACTATACTCTGCCTCTACACACTACACTCTGCCTCTACACACTACACTCTGCCTCTACACACTACACTCTACCCCTTCACACTACACTCTGTCTCTACACACTACACTCTGCCTCTACACACTACACTCTGCCTCTACACACTACACTCTGTCTCTACACACTACACTCTGCCTCTACACACTACACTCTGCCTCTACACACTACACTCTGCTTCTACACACTACACTCTACCCCTTCACACTACACAGTGAAACACTACACTCTGTATCTACACACTACACTCTGCCTCTACACGCTACACTCTGTCTCTACACGCTACACTCTACCCCTTCACACTACACTCTGCCTCTACACACTACACTCTGCCTCTACACACTACACTCTGCCTCTACACACTACACACTGAAACACTACACTCTGCCTCTACACACTACACTCTACCCCTTCACACTACACTCTGTCTCTACACACTACACTCTGCCTCTACACACTACACTCTGTCTCTACACACTACACTCTGTCTCTACACACTACACTCTGCCTCTACTACACTCTGCCTCTACACACTACACTCTGCCTCTACACACTACACTCTGCCTCTACACACTACACTCTGCTTCTACACACTACACTCTACCCCTTCACACTACACAGTGAAACACTACACTCTGCATCTACACACTACACTCTGCCTCTACACACTACACTCTGCTTCTACACACTACACTCTACCCCTTCACACTACACTCTACCCCTTCACACTACAGTCTGCCTCTACACACTACACTCTGCCTCTACACACTACACTCTGCTTCTACACACTACACACTGAAACACTACACTCTGCCTCTACACACTACACTCTGCCTCTACACACTACACTCTGTCTCTACACACTACACTCTACCCCTTCAGACTACACTCTGCCTCTACACACTACACTCTGCCTCTACACACTACACTCTGCCTCTACACACTACACTCTGCCTCTACACACTACACTCTGCTTCTACACACTACACTCTACCCCTTCACACTACACTCTACCCCTTCACACTACACTCTGCCTCTACACACTACACTCTGCCTCTACACACTACACACTGAAACACTACACTCTGCCTCTACACACTACACTCTGCCTCTACTCACTACACTCTACCCCTTCACACTACACTCTGTCTCTACACACTACACTCTGCCTCTACACACTACACTCTGCCTCTACACACTACACTCTACCCCTTCACACTACACTCTGCCTCTACACACTACACTCTGCCTCTACACACTACACTCTGCTTCTACACACTACACTCTACCTCTTCACACTACACACTGAAACACTACACTCTGCCTCTACACACTACACACTGAAACACTACACTCTGCCTCTACACACTACACTCTGTCTCTACACACTACACTCTACCCCTTCACACTACACTCTACCCCTTCACACTACACTCTACCCCTTCACACTACACAGTGAAACACTACACTCTGCATCTACACACTACACTCTGTCTCTACACACTACACTCTACCCCTTCACACTACACTCTGCCTCTACACACTACACTCTGCCTCTACACACTACACTCTGCCTCTACACACTACACTCTGCCTCTACACACTACACTCTGCTTCTACACACTACACTCTACCCCTTCACACTACACTCTACCCCTTCACACTACACTCTGCCTCTACACACTACACTCTGCCTCTACACACTACACTCTGCTTCTACACACTACACTATACCCCTTCACACTACACACTGAAACACTACACTCTGCCTCTACACACTACACTCTGCCTCTACACACTACACTCTGTCTCTACACACTACACTCTACCCCTTCACACTATACTCTGCCTCTACACACTACACTCTGCCTCTACACACTACACTCTGCCTCTACACACTACACTCTACCCCTTCACACTACACTCTGTCTCTACACACTACACTCTGCCTCTACACACTACACTCTGCCTCTACACACTACACTCTGTCTCTACACACTACACTCTGCCTCTACACACTACACTCTGCCTCTACACACTACACTCTGCCTCTACACACTACACTCTGCCTCTACACACTACACTCTGCTTCTACACACTACACTCTACCCCTTCACACTACACAGTGAAACACTACACTCTGTATCTACACACTACACTCTGCCTCTACACACTACACTCTGTCTCTACACGCTACACTCTACCCCTTCACACTACACTCTGCCTCTACACACTACACTCTGCCTCTACACACTACACTCTGCCTCTACACACTACACACTGAAACACTACACTCTGCCTCTACACACTACACTCTACCCCTTCACACTACACTCTGTCTCTACACACTACACTCTGCCTCTACACACTACACTCTGTCTCTACACACTACACTCTGTCTCTACACACTACACTCTGCCTCTACTACACTCTGCCTCTACACACTACACTCTGCCTCTACACACTACACTCTGCCTCTACACACTACACTCTGCTTCTACACACTACACTCTGCTTCTACACACTACACTCTACCCCTTCACACTACACAGTGAAACACTACACTCTGCCTCTACACACTACACTCTGCTTCTACACACTACACTCTGCCTCTACACACTACACTCTGCCTCTACACACTACACTCTGCCTCTACACACTACACTCTGCCTCTACACACTACACTCTGCTTCTACACACTACACTCTACCCCTTCACACTACACAGTGAAACACTACACTCTGTATCTACACACTACACTCTGCCTCTACACACTACACTCTGTCTCTACACGCTACACTCTACCCCTTCACACTACACTCTGCCTCTACACACTACACTCTGCCTCTACACACTACACTCTGCCTCTACACACTACACACTGAAACACTACACTCTGCCTCTACACACTACACTCTACCCCTTCACACTACACTCTGTCTCTACACACTACACTCTGCCTCTACACACTACACTCTGTCTCTACACACTACACTCTGTCTCTACACACTACACTCTGCCTCTACTACACTCTGCCTCTACACACTACACTCTGCCTCTACACACTACACTCTGCCTCTACACACTACACTCTGCTTCTACACACTACACTCTACCCCTTCACACTACACAGTGAAACACTACACTCTGCATCTACACACTACACTCTGCCTCTACACACTACACTCTGTCTCTACACACTACACTCTACCCCTTCACACTACACTCTGCCTCTACACACTACACTCTGCCTCTACACACTACACTCTGCCTCTACACACTACACTCTGCCTCTACACACTACACTCTGCTTCTACACACTACACACTGAAACACTACACTCTGCCTCTACACACTACACTCTGCCTCTACACACTACACTCTGTCTCTACACACTACACTCTACCCCTTCAGACTACACTCTGCCTCTACACACTACACTCTGCCTCTACACACTACACTCTGCCTCTACACACTACACTCTGCCTCTACACACTACACTCTGCCTCTACACACTACACTCTGTCTCTACACACTACATTCTACCCCTTCACACTACACACTGAAACACTACACTCTGTCTCTTTGATTTCATTGCCAGCTATTGCACAGCCTGGCCATGACTGCAGCTATTGCAGGCCAGTGCTTGGTAAAGGAAAGGTGATAGAAGATAGAGGTTAAAAGAGAGAAGTCCTTACCTGCCAGAATATACTGTCTATTGTGCTCCCCAGGAAGCCCTCCCTGGTTTCAGAAGACAGGAGCTTGGGTCCCAGGATCGTCATGAACTCGTCGAAGTCTACCTGCCCGTCTCCTAGACACAGTATGACATGTCTTATTCACAAAGTTTAATTGCAAATCAGTAAGAAGGACAAGAACTATATGTTAATTTGATTCTGTGTTCTTTCTTTTCTATACCTATTCTCTCTCCTGCCTCCTCTTCTTAATTTCCCTGCAGAAGAGGTTGTGTGCTGCCCATGCAGGATAACTCAATCTGCCCCTTCACTCTTCTTCTCCTCCCTCTCCCCTGACAGGGGTGACCTCCTTAAGGCATGCTGGCACTGTCACATTTGATGCCATCGATTGCCCCTCTCTGTGCCCATGCATATGCAGTGGCATCCTGCCTCATCACTGGGGACAGTCAGCCAGAGTAGACAGTGCAGTCAGGGCCCCTGAGCTATCATGATGGATGGATGGACAGATGGATGGATGGATGGACAGATGGATGGACGGACGGATGGATGAATGGATGGACAGATGGATGGACAGATGGATGGACAGATGGATGGATGGATGGACAGATGGATGGACGGACGGATGGATGGATGGATGGATGGATGGATGGATGGATGGATGGATGGATGGATGGATGGATGGATGGATGGACAGATGGATGGATGGATGGACAGATGGATGGACCGACGGATGGATGGATGGACAGATGGATGGATGGATGGATGGATGGATGGATGGATGGATGGATGGATGGATGGATGGATGGACGGATGGATGGATGGATGGACAGATGGATGGACGGACGGATGGATGGATGGACAGATGGATGGACAGATGGATGGATGGATGGACAGATGGATGGACGGACGGATGGATGGATGGACAGATGGATGGACGGACGGATGGATGGATGGATGGACAGATGGATGGACAGATGGATGGATGGATGGACAGATGGATGGACGGACGGATGGATGGATGGACAGATGGATGGATGGATGGATGGACAGATGGATGGACGGATGGATGGATGGATGGATGGATGGATGGATGGACAGATGGATGGACAGATGGATGGACAGATGGATGGACAGATGGATGGATGTGATTTAAACCATAAACACTTCCTAACAAAAGCAGCTGATGACAGGCATCATTTATTACGAACGTTACACCACTATAAAAAGCAAATGGAGCGATTGCAATGCTGATATCTCCAACAAAGACCACAAGCTCATAAGCAATCCACCAAGGGCATTCTGCTGAGCTGGATAACAATCTGAGGGATCGTTCTGACAGTGTAACAGATTATCAGATCAACTCAATGAGTCAATCCATATTTCATAGTGATCAGCTGGACTTTTGCAGCTGCTGCTCAGAGAGAAAGAATCAATGGCCATCCGTGAATGTGTCACGTGTCTCTAATTCACACAGCTGCTAGCTTGGCAAAGACGCAATAAACACCCTCAAATCCCATTTATCTGGCAATGTTCTTGGCTATGGATGCCTCCTCTGTTTGATCACCCTGGTCTTTTGTGTTGTGTCCACAGACATGAAAATGAGATGAGATTGAAGCCAATTGCTTTTCACAGAACGCAAATGTACGTTTTTAAAACATCTCTCACTGTAATAATAGCGACTTAATAGCAACAGCAATCCAGTCCACCCTTCTTATCTTGGCTAGCGAGTTTATCTCCTTCTGAAGGAATGTCTTCACTCAGTCACAGCGAGTGAAATCAACTGACGATTTCAAAGGCATCGCAGATGAGAAATGGTCCTCCAGTTCTCCCCCTCTACCAAACCAACAGGGACCAACAGGGACTCATACATTGATTGCTGTCACACCTCAGAATGTACAAGCACTATCTATAACAAATATGACAGATAGGTGCTCCTCGCTGTTCTAACCTGCCATAGCAGGAGACGAAAGCAGTATGTCAAACAAACCTTTAATTTGATAGCAGGTATACTTTAACAGGAGGATAAATTGTTTTGCTATTCATTCTTATCTCAAGTGGAGAGGCAATAGGAAGCAGTCCACATCCTTGAGCATTCAGTTATCACCTTTCTATCATTCTCTGCACCATTCCAACACACTACAGTTTTTTATTGCAATTCTGCCAAACAAAACAAAACAAACAGCAAACATTTGAGTGGAGAATGCAAGTTAAAAAAAAGACTCATGGGTGAAAAACGTGAATATTTTTCAGTTATGTAGTGTTTTGAAACATAAGGCCAGCAAATGCCATTTTTACATAATGTGTGTGGCTATTACTGTGGACACATCTAATGTTTCCACAGAAGGTGATGGCTTTCAATTGAAGAGTTGATTTCCAAAATGCTATAACCACCAATTCCTTATGTGTTTTTTCATCAGAAGTGATTGCTTATGGGTACCTTCATGTGTACCCATGTGTGAAAATGAAAATGTGTTTTTTTGCAAAACACTAGCTTATTTCCATTGTTTAGCTGGAATGGAATGGTCGTATCCTGTATATTTGACTGTGATATGTGGTTGTCTCACCCAGCTATCTTAAGATGATTGCACTAATACTGTAAGTCACTCTGGATAAGAGCATCTGCTAAATGACAAAAACGTCAAATGTAAATGTTTTACTTACAGATCTCATATTACTGTATTGAAAACATTTGTAAAATGTTTTGTTAAATATGAATGTCACAAATATAGCATTTGTACAGTTCTTTATAAAAAGTCATTATTTGTCACATTTGACTGTGTACGTATTTCTCTGAGATTTCTTTGAAACCATCAAGTGATTTTAAACAAACACATGTTTGTCATTGAACAACCCCATGCCATGATTAGATAGTGAAAAAACACACCAATCTCTTTCATAAGATCTTTAAACAATTAAAGCTAATTTACCCACATTTTTGTAAATGTAGAGTGCCTTTCGGAAACTATTCAGACCCCTGGACTTTTCCCACATTTTGCTATGTTACAGCCTTATTCTAAAAGTGATTATATTGTCTTTTTCACCTCATCAATCTAAACACAATAGCCGATAATGGAGAAAAAATATATAAATATCACATTTACATAAGTATTGAGACCCTTTGCTCAGTACTTTGTTGAAGCACCTTGTCAGCGATTCTTCTTCTTGGGTAAGAAATGCAACAAACTTGGCACACCTGTATTAGGGGAGTTTATCCCATTCTTCTCTGCAGATCCTCTCAAGCTCTTTCAGGTTGAATGGGGAGCGTTCTGTTCTCTCCAGAGATATTCGATCGGGTTCAAGTCCAGGCTCTGGCTGACCCACTCAAGGACATTCAGTGATGCTGCCACCACCATGCTTCACCGTAGGGATGGTGCCAGGTTTCCTCCAGATGTGACTGTTGGCATTCAGGCCAAAGAGGTCAATCTTGGTTACATCAGACCAGAGAATCTTGTTTCTCATGGTCTGAGAGTCTTTAGGTGCCTTTTGGCAAACTCTAAGCGGACTGTCATGTGCCTTTTACTGAGGAGTAGCTTCCATCTGGCCACTACCATAAAGGCCTGATTGGTGGAGTGCTGCAGAGACGGTTGTCCTTCTGGAAGTTTATCCCATCTCCACAAAGGAAGTCTGGAGTGACCATCGGGTTCTTGGTCACCTCCCTGACCAAGGCCCTTCCCCCCCCGATTGCTCAGTTTGGCCAGGCGGCCAGCTGTAGGAGAGTCTTGGTGGTTCCAAACGTCTTTGATTTAAGAATGATGCAGGCCACTGTGTTCTTGGGGACCTTCAATGTTGCAGAAATGTTTTGTTACCCTTCCCCAGATCTGTGCCCCAACACAATTCGGTCTCGGAGCTCTACGGACAGTTATTTTGACCTCATGGCTTGGATTTAGCTCTGACATGCACTGTCAAATGTGGGACCTTATATAGACAGGTGAATTTACCACAGGTGGACTCCAAATCAAGTTGTAGAAACATCTCAAGGATGATAATTGGATACAGGATGCACCTGAGCTCCATTTGGAGTTTTGTAGCAAAGGGTCTGAAAACTTATATAAATGAGGTATTTCTGTTTTTTGTTTTTAATTACATTTTAAAAAATGTCTTGCTTTGTCATTATGTGGTATTGTATGTTGATTGCTGAGGATTTTTTTTATTTAATCCATTTTAGAATAAGGCTGTAACGTAACAAAATGTGGATAAAGTCAATGGGTCTGAATACTTTCTGAAGGCACTGTAGATCTTCTCTGTCAGGTAGGGACTGGCTTCAGTACAGAAACCACAGGCACCCTGTGTACTGTAATCACATGTGTTGTGTGTGTGCGTGCATGGTGCGTGCGCGTTTGTGCGTGAATGTGTTAGCATAAATATGTGCAATACGGTGTATTAAGATGAAATGGAGCAAGGGACCACAGCCAACACGTTACACATCTACAGCTTAGAGATAGATATTGCTACAGTGGGACTATAGGATGTGTTAAATGCTCCTCCGGTGTGTGTTTGGATAGTAGGATCCTTCATGCTTATTTAAAGTGTAAAATCATGATTTGAATGTATGGTGCGAATGAGTGCACACTTCTGTGTGCATATAATGTACTGCATGTACATGAAAATGTGTGTGCATAATGGTGAATGAGTACTCATGTAAATGTATTGATTATGCTTGTGATTATGTAATCATAGGTAGGCCCATGTGTATGAATGTGTAAAAAAGGGAGAACGGGATCTATTTATGTATATGTGTGTGTCTGATAGTGTGTCTATGACCCTGTCCCTGTCTTTGTGTGTGCGTGATCATGCTGTGAAAACAGGAAGGAAGGGATCTGTTTATGTTTAAATATGTGTGCGAGTAACAGGTCCCATTCCTGTCTCTCACTGGACTCGAACATAGGACCTTCTGTTACACGTGCAACTGCATGTGTCTGTGTACTATAAATGTGTGAAATGTGTACTGAATGTGACTCACCATCCATGTCTAGTCTCTGCATGATGATGGCCAGCTCCACCTCACTGGGCATGTATCCCAGAGACCTCATGGCCATGCCCAGCTCCTGCTTGGAGATGAACCCGTTCCCATCCCGGTCCAACACCCTGAATGCCTCCCGGATCTCTGTCAACACAAACACACATAAGGAGAAGGGAGAGGAGAGGGAGCATCCATCATGGTTAGGGATTCTTTTAGCTCTGTGCCTTAGCTCAAGAACAATGCAAATGACATCTGCAATAACCGGGTAGGCAACTTTTATGGTGGTGTCAAATAAGCTTGCCCTGTGTGTACGACAAGCCACTGTACTGTGTCTGTGTTACTCCTTCCCTTCAGTTTTTAACATATCCGTTAACGCTGAGCCTAAAAGTCAGCAGGCTCCGCTATGCTTTTATGAATTCATTATTTATTAGTGTGTCTACGGAGACTGGGAGGCAGTAAGCAGGAAGAAAGAGACAGAGAGAGAGATAACTAGAGAGAGAGACAGAGAGAGAAAGAGAGAGAGGGATAGAGAGAGAGAGGGGAAAGAGAGAAAGGCAGCCACGGGTATTTTTAATTAAAGGTAGAATTTCAGATCTCTAAAAAAACACTATGTTTGTACACTATGTCTGCACACTACTGAATATTGGATCATTTGAGGATGGGTACTACTGGAATACATGGCTTTAACTCACCAGGACCAGGGTGAGAAAGAGGGAGTCACCCAAGACCCAGTCTAACTCAAACATGAATCAAGTCCAAATGTGTTCCAGATATGGGATGCAATGTCATCCACTTTTTGAGAACACGTGCCAACAAGAACATTAATATTTCGGGTCCAGTCTTGAAAAGACCATGCGATAAACAAAACATAGTGGTGGTAGAGTTCTTGGCTGAAACCATGAGAAAGAGCAAACTACAGGTTAACTTACACTTATTGTAGTCCAAAGATAACCCAAGCATGAAGTAAAGTTTCATCCTAGAGGTGACCTGCCCATGCTGCCAATCTTTAGCCTATCCTTGGTCAATCATCTGTCAATCATCTACTGAGAAGCTGTCATTCCTTCATAGCCAGTTAGGGGAGTAGGAGTGATTTGGTGCTCTGAGCTGCAAGTGGGACAATGGTGTGTAAATATCATGGTTTTTCTCTGTATTTAAATCACCTTGTAAAATGAGAAACTATATTTTGGGTCATTAAAATGACTCAGATGTTACTCAGGGCTCAGGTTAGTCATTCTACCAGCCTCTGAACAGTCTTTTGTTATTCCCTGCTTCCCAAGACATCTGGCCCGAGCAAACACACTTAGCCATTTTCCTTCATAACGCAGTACAAAAGCTAGTTCCAACCAGACGCTTGTTTTAGAGAACACACACAGACACACACACAGCATAACACAACAAACAGAGAACAACACAAGCACAATAAATGGATGGATTTATTTTGGTACACTGAAATGAGCGTCTCATGAATAAACCCACCAGGAGGAGCAGAGTGAGTGACTCAGGACTTTGTAGAGTAGGTTCCTGTGTCTGAGGACTCGGGCCCATTTGAACACAACATCAATATTCAGACCACGTGTCATATATTCATACAGATCTTTTCCGCTATTTTGCTATTTCACGCACCACTGCTCCCATATCCATTAGGGCCCTCTTCTGATGCTCTGAAAACGAAAGCTTTAAAGCGGAGAACGATGACAAAGAATTGATGACAAAACACTACCAAAGGAACAGGAATACCTAAGGAACATTTCAGACAGAGAAATAAATCAGAGTAGAAAAATACTTTAGAGCCACTTCAACAGCACCCTGCTTTGCAATCTAGGCCGAGTGCATCAGCACGCTCATGTTCAGTAGGGCACACCGTAATAAAACTTTTTACAATGTAAAACTTCAATATTTGTTCTAATTGGACAACTTCAAGTAGTATCTCCTGGATTGAAAACATGTTCTCCCGACTAAACACTACTTATCTCTACTTTTCCAGTGTTTATAATGAGTTCTATTTGCTATGTGATGTAAAGTTAGTGCTGTCGGTGCTGTATGTCTCTGTAAATGATAATCTCATACACACATCTTGCCTGACCTTTCAGAGACAGCAGCAGAAGCCGTAGCAGCACAGATCGACAGAGGCTACCTGGTACACAAAGATCTCTACCCAGACCAACACCTATTCTACACGCTGCAGCGCTCAGAGCACTACACGCACACACATACCAACCACACACAAATCAGACAGTCCACATCACGCAGAACAAGACACAAAGGGGAACCACATCCCCTCTCCGACAGGCTGAGAGTTTAACAATGTGTAGCTGTACTAAAGCTGACTGACGACAACGTGCTGTATGTGGTGAGTCAGATAGTTCAATTCAGTGCAGTTACACTGTATCACGTTAATGGCCATAGATAAAGACACTTACAGGTAGCAACACCAAATTGCCTCAGTAAATATCCCCATGGTGGAAATGGTGAGCATGCTAAATGGTAGCTTTGTGTAAGCTATTATGGATAACTAATAAGCCAAGGAGATGAATGCTAATCATTACTGTAGTGTAGTGTGTATATATGATCAATAACTTTGTCTTTATTTCTGCTGACAGAGGTGCGGTATATGCGTATTTGTCCATTACATTGATTGACCTTATGAGGACCTCCCAATAAGAACTATATACATTACCCAAATCATTACATTTACCCAATACATTACCGCTGTCCCCAAACAACTTAACAAATACAACTAGAGAAAGCCATGCAGTGCAAACTGCCAATATTGCTGTAGCATAATAATACCACTCTGACTTTGACAGAGTAGGTGGCTATTAGCCATTTACTGTGCACTCTACATCCAATTTGCCATAGACACCTTAAAGGAAAACTTTCAAAATACAGAAATCATCATTGCAAAATGCATCATAAGGTGATGATTTCTGTATTTTCAAAGTTACATATCTTGAGAACCTGATTGCTGACAAGCAAAACATTTTGGGACTATGTCAACAATGGACTACTGAAACAAATACCAAAAGATAGTTTTAGGGAGGAAGTTTCCTTTAATGTGACATCATTGGATTATTACAGTATTTGTGGTTGAATCGTCTAGTGTAGTTCATTATGAGCACTGTGATGATGTTAATAATAATAATATTGATCAGGCCTGGGCTGGGCTCCACCTCCGGCCTGGCCAGTGGAGTGATTAGTCTCAGAACGACGTACAGAACACACACAAGACAAACACAGACTCATAAACACAGACTCAGCTACTGCCTCTAATTAATGTCAAAAACAGAGAGGGCAAAAGCCCATGAATCGAATTCTAGTGGTGTGATAAGTGATGTTAGGAAAATGTAGTCATATTTAAGAAGGTTCATAGTTTATAAAGACAACGGTTTGTTGGCTCCAGCGACAGGAGCAACTGGTGTTTTGACTGGTCCAACCTCACTGATTCATGTCAAAACTGTGTTTAGGCTCAGAATACTGTCTTACTACTTATCCCATTACTCTCTCTAGCCTACTGTTTATACTGCCCGTATCAAACACCCAAACCCCAGCCTTCCTCAAAGTCCCTCTATGCTCCTCACCAGCCAAATCCACAGTCCCAGTCCTAATCTCTATCCCCTCTCACCCAAACCAACTAACCAAGTCCAACCCAACATAACCCAACATAACCCAACCAAGCCCAACCCAACCCAACATAACCCAACCAAGCCCAACCCAACCCAACATAACCCAACCAAGCCCAAACCAACCTAGCCCTAGTAGTACCAGCCCAAGCCCTGAGGGGACTCACCGTTTAGCTCCTCCTCAGAGATGCTGGCCATCTGGTCACAGTCGTTGTCCTCAGACAGAGAGTGACTCAGATAGTTCCCCTTGTACAGCAGCCCTGCCGTCACATGGTGGAACGGCATCTTGTCCCTGAGAGAGAGAGAAAAAGGGTGGGGGGATTAGTTTAAGAACAGTTAGATCAGAACATGAGAGAGAGAGAGCGAGAGAAATCTAATGTTATGTGTCACATGCTTCATTAAACAACAGGTGTAGACTAACAGTGAAATGCTTACTTACGGGCCCCTCCCAACAATGCAGAGAGAAAAATAGATCATAGAAAAATAATAACACGAGGAATAAATACAGAATGAGTAACGGTAACCTGGGTAACTGAGATAGATATGTACATATAGGTAGGGATAAAGTGACTAGGCAACAGGATAGATAATAAACAGAAGCAGCAGTGTATGTGATGAGTCAAAAGAGTTAGTGCAAAAAAGGGTCAATGCAGATTTCAAAGATTTTATTGAGTTACAGTTCATAAGGAAATCAGTCAATTGAAATAAATTCATTATGGCCCTAATCTATGGATTTCACGACTGTGAATACAGATATGCATCTGTTGGTCACAGACACCTTAAAAAAAGTAGGGGTGTGGATCAGAAAACCAGTTAGTATCTGGTGTGACCACCATTTGCCTCATGCAGCGCGACACATCTCCTTCGCATATAGTTGATCAGGCTGTTGATTGCGGCCTGTGGAATGTTGTCCCACTTTTCTTCAATGGCTGTGCGAAGTTGCTGGATATTGTTGGGAACTGGAACAAGCTGTCATACATCATCCAGAGCATACCAAACATGCTCAACGTGTGACATGTCTGGTGAGTACACAGGCCATGGAAGAACAGGGACATTTTCAGCTTCCATTATTTGTGTACAGATCCTTGTGACATAGGGATGTGCACTATCATGCTGAAACGTGAGTGGATGGCGACGGAAGAATGGCACGACAACGTGCTTGTCACGGTATCTCTGTGCATTCAAATTGCCATAGAGAAATTGCAATTGTATTCGTAGTCCGTAGCTTATGCCTGCTCATACCATAACTTCAATGCCACGATGGAGCACTCTGTTCACAATGTTGACATCAGCAAACCACTCGTCCATACAACGCCCTATACATGGTCTGAGATTGTGAGGCCGGTTGGACGTACTGACAATTGAACACTCCCTCAAAACTAGAGACATCTGTGGCATTGTGTTGTATGACAAAACTGCACATTTTAGTGTGGCCTTTTATTGTCCCCAGCAAAAGGTGCACCTGTGTAATGATCATGCTGTTTAATCAGCTTCTTGTTACGCTACAACTGTCAGGTGGATGGATTATCTTTGCAAAAGAGAAATGCTCAAGGATGTAAAAAATGTGTGCACAACATTTTAGAGAAATAAGCTTTTTGTGTGTATGAAAACTTTCGGGGATCTTTTATTTCAGCTCGTGAAACATGGAACCAACACTTTACATGTGCGTTTATAGTTTTGTTCAGTATATTTAACTAACTATATAGCAGTTTTATGGCTTGAGGTATAAGCTGTTCAGGGTCCTTTTGGTTTCAGGGCCTTCCTCTGACACCGCCTGGCATAGAGTTCCTAGATGGCAGGGAGCTTGGCCCCTGTGATGTACTGGGTCGTACGCACTACCCTCTGTAACGCTTTGCAGTCTAATGCCAAGCAGTTGCCATACCAAGCGGTGATGCAGCCAGTCAAGATCTTCTCAATGATGCAGCTGTAGAATGTTCTGAGTATTTTGAGGGACCATGCCAAATGTTTTTAAGCCTCCTGAGTGGCTTGTTGTGCCTTCTTCACGACTGTGTTGGTGTGTGTGGACTCTGATAATTCCTTAGTAATGTGGTCACCTAAGACTTTGAAGCTCTCAACCCGCTCCACTACAGCACTATCGATATGGATGGGCGCGTGCTCGGCCCTCCGTTTCCTGTAGTACACGATAAGCTACTTTGTCTTGCTGAAGTAAGTATGTGGACACGTCTTCAAATGAGTGGATTTGGCTACTTCAGCCACACCCATTGCTGACAGGTGTAAAAAACATCTATCACAAAGCCGTGCAATCTCCATAGACAAGCATTTGCAATAGAATATAGCTGCCCCAGTACACTGTAAGTGCTGTTATTGTGAAGTGGAAACGTCAAGGAGCAACAATGGCTCAGCCGTGAAGTGGTAGGCTACACAATCTTTCAGAACAGAACGCATGGTGTTGAAGCACGTAGAGCGTAAAAATCGTCTATCCTCGGTTGCAACACTCACTACTGAGTTCCAAACTGCCTCTGGAAGCATTTTCAGGACAAGGGGTTTCCATGGTCGAGCAGTTGCATACAAGCCTAAGATCACCATATGCAATGCCAAGTGTCGAATGGAGTGGTGTAAAGCTCGCCACCATTGGACTCTGGGGCAATGGAAACACATTCTCTGGAATGATGAATCACGCTTTACCATCTGGCAGTCAGAGGGACGAATCTGGGTTTGGCGGATGCCAGGAAAACGCTACAATGAATAGTGCCAAACGTAGAGTTTGGTGGAGAAGGAATGGGTCTGGGGCTGTTTTTCATGGTTTGGGCTAGGCACCTTAGTTCCGTTGAAGGAAAATCTTAACGTTACAGCATACACTGACATTCTTGACGATTCTGTGGCATAAGTTGGGGAAGACCCTTTTCTGTTTCAACATGACAATGCCATTGTGCACAAAGCAAGGCCCATACAGAAACGGTTTGTCGAGATCTGTGTGGAAGAACTTTACTGGCATGCACAGAGCCCTGACCTTAACCCCATCAAAAACCTTTGAGATTAATTGGAACGCCGACTATGAGCCAGACCTAATCGCCCAACATCGGTGCCTGACCTCACTAATGCTCTTGTGGCTGAATGGAAGCAAGTCCCTGCAGCAATGTTCCAACATCTAGTGGAAAACCTTCACAGAAGAGTGGAGGCTGTTATACAGTAGCATCAAAGGGGGGACCAAGTCCATATTAATACCCATACATTTTTATGAGATGTTTGACTACAAGGTGTCCACATACTTGGTCATGTAGTGTATATGGCAATTACAAATCAAAACTGGAGGGTTTTCACAGATAAAAATGTATATACTGTAGTACAGTGCCTTGCGAAAGTATTCGGCCCCCTTGAACTTTGCGACCTTTTGCCACATTTCAGGCTTCAAACATAAAGATATAAAACTGTATTTTTTTGTGAAGAATCAACAACAAGTGGGACACAATCATGAAGTGGAACGACATTTATTGGATATTTCAAACTTTTTTAACAAATCAAAAACTGAATAATTGGGCGTGCAAAATTATTCAGCCCCTTTACTTTCAGTGCAGCAAACTCTCTCCAGAAGTTCAGTGAGGATCTCTGAGTGATCCAATGTTGACCTAAATGACTAATGATGATAAATACAATCCACCTGTGTGTAATCAAGTCTCCGTATAAATGCACCTGCACTGTGATAGTCTCAGAGGTCCGTTAAAAGCTGTTATACGTCTATATATAGTGTGTGCAAATTAGGTAAGATTAGGGAGGTAATACATAGGCCGCAAAGTAATTACAATTTAGCAAATAAACACTGGAGTGATAGATGTGCAGAAGATGAATGTTCAAGTAGATACTGGGGTGCAAAGGAGCAACTAAACTACAACAAAAAAAAACTATATTGGGAGGAGGTAGTTGGATGGGCTATTTACAGATGGGCTATGTACAGGTGCAGTGATCTGTGAGCTGCTCTGACAGCTGATGCTTAAAGTTAGTGAGGGAGATATGAGCCTCCAGCTTCAGTGATTTTTGCACTTCGTTCGAATGAGGAGTTGAAAGAAAGAAAGAAAGAGGCTATGTGTGATATAGAAAAATATATTTTAAATCTCATAGGCCAACGGGTAAGGTAGTGTACACATTTTCAACTGAACACTCCCCCAACCACCACTCTCAATAGAGGGATATTTGTCATGCTTTGACTTGCAACCACTCTCCAACTTTTAGGGAACTCATTTCAGGATTCAGAGATGCATCACAAAATGAACATGAACCTTTACTCATAATGTCCATTAGGAGTGTTGAACGCTGTCTTCCACTCATCTCCCTGTCTGATGCGCATCATATTGTACGCATTCCGTAAATCCAATTTAGAGAAAACCGTAGCTCCCTGGAGTCTCTCAAAATCTGATGACATAAGAGGAAGGGAGTAACGGTTCTTGATGGTAATGTTATTTCAACCCTGGTAATCGATACAGGGACGTAATCCCCCATCCTTCTTCCCAACAAAGAAAAAACCCGCTCCTGCACGTGAACTGGACGGCCGAATAACATCAGCCGCCAGCGCCTCCTCAATGTAACTGTTCATGGCTGCAGTATCTGGATCTAAGAGAGAACACAGCCCTCCTCTCAGAGGAGTGGTACCAGACAGGAGGTCGATGGCACAATCATAGGGCCTGTGAGGAGGTAGTTTGCTGGCCCTTTGTTTGCTGAGGACCTGACCCAAATCGCAGTAATCCCGAGGTACGCGGGAAAGGTCAGGCTTGTCAAACCCAGCCAGAGGAACAGGAGGATCGGAAGTCTACAGACGAGCAGGACCGGAAAGGTGTGGAGAGAGTTCCTGGCAGGTGAATTGGCATGACGGATTCCATCCCAGAACTCTTCCCGAAGGCCAGTCAATTTGAGGATTATGGGTGGAAAGCCACGGATGTCCAAGACCCAGGGGAAGTTCAGGAGAGTCCACCAGATGTAACTGGATAAGCTCCACATGGTCATCCAGAACTCGTAGCTGAATAGGCATGGTGAGTTGCTTCACCTTCCCAGACCCTAGGTGTTGACCATCCAGCGCAGTGACCGACAACGGAGTGTCCAGCTCAGTGAGCGGCAGCCTCTGTTGGTGAGCTAATGTGCGATCCAGAAAGCAGCCAGTATCCCCAGAGTCTATGAAAGCAGGAATGTCCAACTGTTCATTGTCCCAACACAGGTTGGCCGGAAGCAAGGTGCATACCGTATCGGCCGCAGTAGACTGTATCTGACTCTCCAGAGCGGCAAGTCTGGTGCCTCCCTATTGCATCGGCTCCTCTGAAGGATTTGAAGGAGAACCATAGCCGAATTGAGAACCCTGACGAGGTACAGGACAAGCAGGCCCAGCATACGGCAGTGGAACAAATGAAGAATCGACTCCCTCAGCGGGGCACGAAACACTGGAACCAACTCGGAACCTGTCCGTCCTCTCATGACGACGTTCCCGAAACCGGTTGTCAATCCGGATGGCCAGAACGATAAGCTCCTCCAGAGTGTCAGGGTTGTCCCGGGAAGCAAGTTCGTCCTTGAGAACCTCGCTGAGTCCGTTCAGAAAGACTGAGTGAAGTGCCTCTATATTCCAACCGCTCTCAGCGGCGAGCGTCCAAAAGTCAATGGCATAGTCAGCTCCGCTCCGGCTGCCCGGCCAAAGTGCAATGAGTCTTTGAGCAGCAGTCCTACCACTGATGGGGTGATCAAAAACCCTCCTCATCTCCTGAGTGAAGCTTTGCCAATTGAAACAAATGTCTGATTGCTGCTCCCAGATGGCCGTGGCCGAGGCCAGAGCCCGTCCTGAGAGCAAGGAGATGACATATGCCACTCTGGAACGCTCAGTGGGAAACGTTGATGCTTACAGCTCAAAGGCCAGCGAACATTGGAGCAGGAACCCACGACACCTCCCAGATTGCCCCTCATAGAGCTCCGGTGCTGGGAGATGAGGCTCCGGAGGGGAGGAAGACGATGAGTTGGTAGGAAGTGGAGGGTTAGAAACCACCACAGGTTCAGCAACAGTTGCTCCTGTCTGTCCCCTCTGTAGAGTGAACACAAGAGTTCCTAAATCCTCCGACAATGTCTTCAGCCGTGCCTCATGGTGACCAATCACTGTTCCATGGTGAGTGAGAGCCGACCGTAAGTGGTGGAGCTCGGAATGTCCCTCGGACGACAGAGAAATCTCTGCTGGGTCCATTTTGAGGCTCAGGTCTACTGTGACATTAGTGCTAGTATGAACTCAGACGCAGGCACAGAGAAACACAGCAGGCAGAGGTGAGGGCTAATCCAGAATATTTACTTAAGGTCTTCTTAGGAAAACAACAAAGCAAGGGCACACGAGAACACTGAACAAACATGAGACCTGAGAAACTGGCCCAGTCCACAGAGGAACCTAAATAGTCATCCAGCGGGTGATCCAAATAACCCCAATCAGGGTCACCTGGATACTAGAAGTAACCCAAGGGTGCTCTCCAGTGGCAACCTCAAATAGTACACTCAAGGGAGAAAACTTGACCTGTGACAGTTTGTCAGTAAACGGGAAAGTGACTGTACCATTGATTGCTACTGTCCAAGAGATCACTTTTTGTGAGATTTTAAGATTGATTCATTAAGAATCAAAGAAAGCGAATTGGAACAATCAAAGAATAAAAAACAGTACTCTGTCACTGCTAATAAAGTCTTGTCTATTTTCCCGTAATTCTATAACTAGGCTAACTCATTTGTCTTGTGGCATTATTTCTCTGTGAATGTAACATACTACTGCGCTCTGATCTCTGAAATACTGATGCACCCCATATGAACAGTATTCATACAATTATTGAAATGTTTTACTTATCGTAGGGCCACATTGGGTGCTAGTTTCAATTTATCTTGGGTATTTAATATCAATCAATGGCATCCCCTTGTGCAAAGAAATATAATTAGTTCACTTTGGTGTTTATATACAGTATATTGTAACTCTATGGTCCTACTATACATTAGGATTTGTCTCACGTTTCTGACACTTTAAGAGCTACTCTGTTTAAAAGGCTTGTGTAACCCAGAGCATTGCAGCAGACATGGAGTAGAATACAGAGCAGGGAGAGGATAACTAGAGAGGTCCTTCCTACTTTTGGGGTCTCCTCCAGACCAGGGGTAGGTTAGTGATTCTCTTCCCACAGCCCCTATATCTCTGCGGGTGTAGCACTGTGAGTCTGGCAAGTGAGAGTATAGGTTAGTAAATCTATGACCATGGATAAAATGACCATGGATAAAACAGAACTACATGTAACTGAAACAAGATGTGTGTATGAGTCCAGAGAGACAGCGCAGTGTTGGGCCAACTAAACCATCCGCTACTGTATTGTATGCATTGTTCTAACAGCAGGACAGTGTTGAACAAACATAAGTGGGAAACAGTGTACTCGCTCGTACGCGCACACACACACACACACACACACACAGAGTTGTGCTGCAGACACTGCAGTAGATCGACCAGAAGTGGCAATAAACCCACTACTTATTTTATTTGTTTATGATTCAAATGCATACTCTTACCCCATTAGTTACTATATAGGCGTACAATAGAGAAAGCAGAGGTGGTCTGATAGTGTACTATATATAACAATTTGTTATTTGTCATATACCCATTACTAATGGCAAACTCATTACTAATGGCGTGCTTTGAAACCAACCTGTGAGAGACAGAGAGAGCGAGAAGCTACATTCCTCCAGATTGGAATATTATGCATCAGGGCCCACTGATTCACTAGACCACAAATTATACTGTATATTCTGGCTTGCCCTCAAGGAGTGTGTCAGAATGCTATGCATATGCATATGTCCTGGAGGAGAGAGGGGGAGGAAAGGTGTGACCACTAGCCTGCCACCTACAGGGGGACCTAACCTCAGACCTAAGGGAGTGCTGGAAAGCATAACTAATTAACCTGTTGTCTCATTTAGGTTTGTGCCTGTGTCCAGAGGCTATTCATGACTAATCAACCTGTTACATCTCCCAAAACCGCACTAATGTCTTGAGGCATATAGAGGGGAGCAAGGCATGACCAATCAACCTGCTGTGTCAGTGAAGACCCCAACTGTGTTTGTGTGTGTGTCCTGTCCTATGGGAAGGCATGACTAATCAAACTCCAGCCTTACTACAGGCAGCAGCAGTGTTATGCATCAGCCTTCTGTGTGATGCCCGGGGATACCCGATGGCCATTCCTCACTTCCAACCTCACAGCACGCACACACACAAAGTCAATTGTATGATGGAGTTGGACATGGTATGGTATGATGTTGAGAATACTCTGAATTGGATCAGACCAACACAAAATGACCATAGGGTCACACTAAACAAAATTCCCAACAAACTTCTGAAAGATGCATTTCATAGGTCAAATATGATCAAACTTAAGTTGATTCTCACATACTGTACTGTAAGTTACAGTGCAGCAACAGCTGTACAGCACAATGCAAGACAGCCTATAGCCAAGGTCGTAACTGTTATATAGTTAAAGACGTATGGTGCTGAATATTCATCATGTAGTTTATATTGATAGTTCCTTCTGCTCATGAGAGCTCAAAAGACAAACCCTCAACACACTGCTTTAAAACATCTCTAGTTATGACAACCCTTGACCGGTGTGTATACAGTATATATAGCCCCCCCCAAAATAGTATGTTTTTGTTGATCGATCCTACACATACTGTACAGTAAGCAATGATAGATGAGGTATCAATGAAAGCTGAAGCTTTACATTAAGGTTGTGGCTTGACACTGGCCAATGTGGCCATGCCTGATAACTAATCTAAGGTCATAACCTGTCCATACTTGACGACACAATTCAGTCCTTCAGCAGTCTCTATTGATGAGCCATGTCAACACATAACTAAAGCTTCAAGTTTTAATGTAATGTGCACAAGTACAGTGAAATGTCTTTCTTGCAAGCTCCAAACCCAACAATGCAGTAATTAATATCAATGTAGCACTAAAAATAACATAAGGTAGAACAAAAACACACGAGAAATAAAAATAAGAACATTAGAAAGTAAGAAGCTAGATACTGGGTCAGTTCCAATACAATATTTACAATGTGCAGGGATACTGGAGTGATAGAGGTTGACATGTATAGGGGTATGATGACTAGGCATCAGAATGTATGATTAACAGAGTAACTAAACCCAGAGCCAACACGATGCCTCCTTCACCATGACTAGTCTGGTGTAAATAAATACAGTATACAGTAGAAAGCCTTTAGCCAACTACTGAAGGTAAGGTGCAGCGGGGTGACAACAGTAGCACCCCTGCTGCATTTCCTCCAGTGGAAAAGTCTAAATGGCACCATGACATGATACATTTCCTCATGACACCTTATGTGAAGTGTAGTATGGTTGGGTCGTTCCACCTCAAAAAGCACTAGAAAATAGGATTTCAACACTCACCATCTCAAATTGTTCTGAAATCGTATATATTGTTAGAACTAGAAAAGATTAGCATTCCTGCCACATTATTTTGTTGAAAAATAATTTGATCTCTGACACATTAAGCTAATTGATTGCAGTCAAACTGCCAATTTTAATTTAGAAGATTTACATAATATTCAATAAATATAGTATTTAACATCGGATTTGGAAAACCCTTTTTTCTAACAATGAGTTAGACATGAGGATCCAAAGAAATGGTCTGAAGCCACCCACGGATGTCTGTAGTGACGCCTCTATCACTGAGATGCAGTGCCATAGACCGCTGAACCAGGGTCTGTAGTGACGCCTCTATCACTGAGATGCAGTGCCATAGACCGCTGTGCCACTCGGGGGCCCAGAGTAAGATGGTTTGGGATGAGTTGGACCACAGAGTGAAGGAAAAGCAGCCACTAAGTGATCAACCTTATGTGGGAACTCCTTCAAGACTGTTGGAAAAGCATTCCAGGTGAAGCTGGTTGAGAGAATGCCAAGAGTGTGCAAAGCTGACATCAAGGCAAAGGGTGGCTACTTTGAAGGATCTCCAATATAAAATGTATTTGGATTTGTTTAACACTTTTTTGGTTACTACATTATTCCATATGTGTTATTTCATAGGTTTGATGTCTTAACTGTTATTCTACAGTGTAGAAAATAGTAAAAAAAAAAAAAAAAAAAAATGGAATGAGTAGGTGTGTCCAAACTTTTGACTGGTACTGTAGGTACCATTGACTTGCATTGGATTTGTACCACAAATGCTAAAAAGTTTACATTTGAAACAGTGGCCAGGTAAACTAAACCAAAGCATTGGTTGCTGTCATACCTGGTCCATAGATGGCTTACAGGGTAAGAAAAGTAATATGTCCATTTGTAATTTGGATGAATGATCCCTTTAACATCCTTAAAAAAGAATCACCTAATAGCAGAAACAGCACCATCTAGTGGTCTTTGGACCATTTCTTTGGATCCTCATGTCTTTCTCATTGTTAGAAAAAAGTTTGGTCCAAATCTGATGTTAGGTACTGTAATTGTTGAATATTATATGAATACTATAAATAAAAATGGCCAATTTGGGTGCAATCAATTAGCTTAATTTCTCAGAGATCAAATTATATTTCAACAAAATAATGTTTACTTATGTTATCGTTTTTTTATCAACAGAATTTTTTTTTGAACAATATGAGATGGTGGGTGTCATGGCTTGCTGAAATGGAACGTCCTCTTTGAGTAATCATCTGCTATGAGCTCTACAGTTTTAATCTGAACTCTAAAAACCCATCAATGATGCCATTAAACATTAGCCACAGAAGGACAGACACTAAACTATGATTGAAGACAACTGATGTTAAAGTATGCCACCAATATTGATTACAACTCTGTTATAGTCAAGTAACAAAGGAAAGTAAAAAAGAGCGAAGATAACAAAACATATATTCTGGTCCCACATGGCAAGGGAAGTAATACTTCCGAAAATGAGAATACGAATCCCACAGCCATCCTAACTGCCAGCCCAGTCCACTACACAGGCTATACGTGTATATGAGCAGAAGGTTGTTAGAGATCCCAGTCTCCCAGTCCCTGCTGTTCTGTTGCTTACCCATACTGATCCCCATACTCTGTGGTGGGGTACAGATGCAGCACAACAGGCTCCTTCACCGGGCTCTCCATCATGTCTCTGGGGGTAGGGGTTCCTGAACCCGGTAACTCTCCCTCTCCTTCTCCTCCTACCTCAGGTACAGGTTCCTCTGTCCGACTCTGAGGTTCCTGCTCCGTTACTTCCATCAGACGTTTCTGCAGGCAGACTCCTAGTCCCAAACACAGCTGCAGCAGCAGGCTGCCTGTCCCCGGACAACTGAGCCCGACTGCTGCCTCACGAATTTGGGCTTCTCCCAAAGCAGCAGCATCAGTATCCGGAAATCCGTTGATAATATATGAGCCGTGGAAGCGGCAGTATAGTGGCTCTCTCTCACTCACTCAACCACTCACTGACTCTCTCACCCTCTCCCATTATCTTTCTCTGTCTCTATCCCCCCCCCCCCCCCCCCTCTCTCTCTCTCTCTTTTACTCACTCACTCAAACACTCAGGCAAACATTCCTCCACATGTGGAAACAAGGTTGAAGACTCATTAGTGAGTCCTGACTCCCAATGACTGCAATAGCCTTTAGTCTGCGGCTGCGCTCCCGCTCATACCTAGCTAAGTGTATTCACAGTGCGTCGCGACAACAAATGTTGCAAAAGTCTACCTGGTGCGCGACATGTGTAAAAAAAAGATACAAAAAAAAAAGTGACATGCAATGATAAGCCCGCGTAAAAAGGGGGCGTCACGGAAGACTCAGCGGTAGAGGAGCACCGATAGCGCCTCACAGCCCCGCCGGAGGGACACTCAGCTCGCTGTTCTAATGAGACGTGTGAACATAGAAATTCACACCTCCAGAACAACACAGCTATCCAGAATAATTTCTGGTATATTGTTAACCACACACTCATCATCAGTATGATAGAGGGTCAGTGTTGACATGGAATGATCTGATAATCAAAATGCATTGGGATAAATTATTCATCTCCGTCAGTCACTGAAATGTCATGGCATTTTGATGGGTCTTTTCGTATTTACATTCATACCATGGTAGGCCTGCCCTACAAGATCGAAATGATGATGCAGTTCTGTGATTAGTCTACAGTTTTTTTCTTGATCTACTCCACAATATCAAAATAAATATTATATTTATCGATTTTAGAATCAAGCCTATTCTCTATCATAATAACACCAATAGAAAAATGTAAGTATGATGGTCTGATGGAGACTGTTCTGTTAAGCCTACTCAGAGGATAAATTCGATTACATTTGAAAGATATAGCACACATTTAAGCGATTTGAAAATTCAAACATCATACCGAAACTGTCAATCCATTCAAAATGATCGGCACGTTCCTCTGTCAATCATGCTAGACAGAGGAACGTAGGCTATTAAATAACAACAGGTGCAGAAGAACCAGTAAATACTAAGGCAGTCAGAAATAGGCTATTTCCAATGGGTACAGATAAGTTCAAATGTTACTGAATATGACTCAAATGTTATCTTGAATTCCAGATGTACCTTTCAGGGGAGCAGTGGGTTGTCTTTGAAAGCGATGAATCAAATCCGTAGTCGATAGGATCCCCTAATTAGACGAACTGGGATCCAGTTTAAATACCTCGCCTGAATTCTCATAAATGATGGTTGTTTTTTTATTGTTGCAATAAGCTACAATGTGGAACAATTTTTCTACCACAACAAAAGGATGCGTTGGTTGATCGTCTTTCTGTTGACAAGTCCATGCGTGGCTTACTGGGAACATTCACTGCCCCAGTTCCAGCCGGCGCAATCAAACAGTTGCACTTTTGGACCAAGTCCCATCAGTTTTCACAGCCCCTATCCGTCCACACCATATCCATATGCTACAGTGATATAAGTGCTCACCGCTCATAAAATGTTGTCTAAGTAACCCAAGCCGTTTGTTTCGTGTAACTGTCCTATAGCTGCCAGATTTATTGGTGCCAAACGCCTGGAGAGATTGATGATAGAGCCTTCGGCGGCGTTCAAGGCGAAGCTCCTACACAATCAATTTCTCAGGACGCTTTAGAGTTCGGTGTTTAACGGTTGTTTGCCTCTCCAATCCACCTTTCGGTGTCAATTCTAGGGTTCTCTACTAAAAAACAGGTCTTATCCTTGCAAAAACGGTTCAGTCATAATTTCTTCTTCCACAGGCTGTTGTTAACCAATGTGTCGCCCGCGCTCAACAAGGACAGACTGACCAGCGGAGAGTCATTACTCTGGTTTACCACTGCACATCCGTTAGATGCGCGCCTTATTGAAATGTGGGCTTATTTGCATCCCAATCTGCAACCATTAGGGATTTTAACTATTCTTTTTTAAATGTTATTATTCATAGCCTACGCCCTTTTGAGTTTACAAAGGGCTAACATAGCCTATCAATTCTCATCCATACGTTTGAGTAAATTTATATGATATGGTCATTGGTCACCTAAATCCAGCTCATGCATGTTCTTCAATACTTCGTTTAATTTTCCCTTTGGCTGTTTTAGACTTTCAGGCTATTCATTTTCAGAAGATTAAATGCACGGTATATTTAACATTCCAGAGACTCCGGTTGTAACATTATAGCCTGCATGAATAAAGACTGCTATGGATTTCACAGTCACCAACAGAATGATTTTCATCTTCCCCACTAAACTGAACCGTATCTCCAGAAATTCTCTAGACAGGCACTACTCCCTGGTTAACAGGGGCAGACTGGGACCCAAAAATGGTCTCTGGCATTTCTGACACACCAGGCAATTATTTTCTGTTATGCCACTCACGGCATTTTTTTTTCCTAGAGGCCCCCACAAAGGCCCATTTTTCTTGCCAGATAATGATACTTTTTTGCCCTAAAAACTCATGTTAGACAGGCCCCCTGATCAAAAAGAATGTACCCAGTTAACATCACATTCCCTATGGCTCTATAGCTGAGTGGTCCCACTATCAGTAATAAGTTGGTTTCTATTAATATTTAATTAAAATCTATCCCAGGGATTTCGTGTAGCTTCATAATAAAGACTACATTAAATGTGCGGCTAATTCCCATGTGTCTGGATTGGGAGAGAAAAGTTGCTTATGTCATAATAAAAGTCAGTTTTGATTTGTAACTTGTGAGAGGCCTGTAGTATAGAGGCAGCCAGCTTTAAGTTTGACATACTTATCACATTTTTCATTTCATGGTCATTTAGACGGTTAAATTAGAAAGCATCTCTATCCTCTTCAGGTTCCACATAATTGTTCACTCCTGTGTGACTGAGAAAGACTCTTCATGAGTCTGCTGTGGACATGGCAATGTTAAGCTACAGTGGGGAATTGTAAAACAAATTTTTAACACCCACAAAGTTTTTGTATCCACAATCATTAGTTTCATGAATACCTTAACTTACAGTCTTTCATCACTGTAGGTGTTACAGAGACCATGTGGATCCAGGCAAAATGTGGCAAAATACCAGATAGAATTGTGAATCCTTTCTGGCTGCTGTGTTGTCTGTGCTGTGGGAATATTTGCAGTAAGCAACTGAAACTATTGACAGCTCATTATTAAGGCAAATTAAGCATACAGCAAAAGCTAATTAAGTATAATATTCAAGTACAGTGGAGATTGTTTTCCTTTTCAAGATTTTGCTAATTCACTCCTCATTATAACATTTTCCTCTCTCTCTCTCTCTCTCTCTCTCTCTCTCTCTCTCTCTCTCTCTCTCTCTCTCTCTCTCTCTCTCTCTCTCTCTCTCTCTCTCTCTCTCTCTCTCTCTCTCTCTCTCTCTCTCTCTCTCTCTCTCTCTCTCTCTCTCTCTCACACACACACACACACACACACACACACACACACACACACACACACACACACACACACACACACACACACACACACACACACACACACACACACACACACACACACACACACACACACACACACACACACATACACGCGCGCACGTAAATGAGAATCCCCCACACTTCTCACACCTTCCGTTAGCTCTTAGCTCAATCTCTCCACCAGCTGCCTCAGAAGGCTCATCTCATGAGAACTCTGTGTGTGTGTGTGTGTGTGTGTGTGTGTGTGTGTGTGTGTGTGTGTGTGTGTGTGTGTGTGTGTGTGTGTGTGTGTGTGCGTGTGTGTGTGTGTGTGTGTGTGTGTGTGTGTGTGTGTGTGTGTGTGTGTGTGTGTGTGTGTGTGTGTGTGTGTGTGTGTGTGTGTGAGAGAATAATGTTTCTATCTACAGAAACAATTTTAGAACAATCTGAGATGGTTGGCGTCATGGCTTGCTGAAATAACAGAGTGACTTGTACCATGTTTTGTGCTGCTACTGTGTTGTGTTGCTACCATGTTGTTGTTATGTTGTGTTGCTACCATGCTGTGTTGTCATGTGTTGCTGCCTTGCTATGTTGTTGTCTTAGGTCTCTCTTTGTGTAGTGTTGTGTTGTCTCTCTTGTTGTGATGTGTGTTTTGTCCTATATTTATATTGTATTTATAAAAAAAAAAAAAAAAATCCCAGGCCCCCGTCCCCGCAGGAGGCCTTTTGCCTTTTTGTAGGCCGTCATTGTAAATAAGAATTTGTTCTTAACTGACTTGCCTAGTTAAATAAAGGTTAAATAAAATTAAAATATCAGGTACTGCTCATGGTCAATATAACCATGGCTAGATAGGTAGCTATCAGAACCATCAGCTCTAATAGCTAAAATAGAAAGCACGTAAGTGGATTATTTTACTTTCGTAGTGGCAACATTTTTACACTCATGTTTACAGTTATAGCCTCAAATATCCACCATACCTAACATGACTGAAGTGTCTAAAACCACCTGCGTTTCTGAGGTTTGTGTCAGTTTCAGTGACTAGCTAATCCATTAGCTGGGCAGAGGGAGGTAACTGAGTGGAAATGTAAAACTTGCCCTATTTCCACCACCAGGTGACAGAAAGATGGGACCTACTTGATATGGGACTGTGCTTACTACTACACAGTCCAGTGACCATGGCTTTTGCACAGCTAGAGATGCTTCTGAGATGAGGATTTGAGGTAAGGAGAAGGCAAAGTGGTATACAATGCAACTCCCACCAACACCTAGTTATTAAACCAGGGAGCCATCAGAGTGTTCTGTATTCACTGAATGTTTTTTCTTCACAATAATTTGACTCCGAAATGAACAAAGCAATTGTCAAATTAAAACGTGTCAAAACATTTGTCAAAAAGAAAGATGAAAACATCTCAACAGTCTCTCTTATCTCCATTATGACAACAGATGAAAGGAGCCAGGATGTTGTCAATTGACACACTTTGTCACACCATTATCATCAATTAGCTTGGTTTTGTGACCAGAACCTAGCTGTTGCTACAACAGCTGATGACCCACCTGACTGCATTGCACTTTAACCCAACCCAATTAGCCAACAGATGAGACAACTAGATAAAATAGAAGTACATCCAACAATACATTCAGGCTGAATTGTTAGATTAACAACTTGGTGCACCAAGGTGGAAAGAATGTGATGTTCTGTACAGCTCACACAGGTTGACAACAAAAACATCTCACAGGCTGATTGGCACAGCAGCAACAGAGTTGAGGTAGGGAACCAGTCCTTGGCCACTCAGACTGACTGTTACTGTAGATACGGTAGACACGGCAACGAAAATTGACAAAAAATAGGTTCCGTTAAAAACGACTCGTGCTCCTGATGATTAAAAGTAAATAAAACATGTGTTCTCCTCACCCTGCCATCTCGGGAGGATCCCTGATAGCTGCTGTAGGAGCTGTGCATCAATACATTAACAGCAGGCTGTATCTTTGTTAAAGCAGGAGGCATCTCAGGCCAGTCTTACTGCCCTGATGATGTGTTGTTAGTGGCCTCAGGAACTGGAATAGAACTATTTACATTGACAGTTTAGTCATTTAGCAGACAGTCTTATCCAGCTTCTCCTCTAATTCCTCGCCTTCATTGTATTATATTTCAGATATATACAGTGTATGTAAATCTGCCAGCTTACGAGATGCCACAGGTGTGCCTTGACCATGTCTAAGGGGGACAAGGAAATCTATGACGTTATTCATATGACAGACATAACCAATGCCCAAAGAACATTTTCTCATAACCCCTCAGTAGAGTCCACGTATGCATTAAAATCCATTCATGGCAGAGCATAGTTCAACCCGCTCTGAGTGAGAGGTCATGAAGTGTGACTGAGACTAGAGGCAGTTAAGCATTTAATGTACAAAGCACCCAATTCCCACCTTCACATCCCCATCACCCACCATGTCTTACTAGACACTCAAATGCATACCAATTCCGCAACCTTGCGTAACTTGTAATTGTGATGCTTCTTATGCAATAGTAGCTCAGTTTGAAAACTCCTGCGGTTCTACTGTTGAGAGCCTATTTGCTTAGATCACTGTGTCCTGGACACTGACAGGTCTGTTGGTTCTGGAAGCTGAGAACACTGTGACCTGGACATTGACAGGTATGTTGGTTCTGGAATCTGAGAACACTGTGACCTGGACATTGACAGGTATGTTGGTTCTGGAAGCTGAGAACAACATGGGGATGCAAAGTTGGCACCAAAACCCACCTCTCACTGTAGCATCAGAAACCTATCTCTCACTGTGGCATCAGACACCCATCTCTCACTGTAGCATCAGAAACCCATCTCTCACTGTAGCATCAGAAACCCATCTCTCACTGTAGCATCAGAAACCCATCTCTCACTGTAGCATCAGAAACCCATCTCTCACTGTAGCATCAGAAACCCATCTCTCACTGTAGCATCAGAAACCCATCTCTCACTGTAGCATCAGAAACCCATCTCTCACTGTGGCATCAGAAACCCATCTCTCACTGTAGCATCAGAAACCCACCTGCCACATGTGCTCCCTCTCCGGCCTCTAGGTCACCAGGCTGCTCGTTATGGCGCACGCCTGTCAACAGCATTAAGCGCATCAGCGCATAATGACACTCACCTGGACTCCATTACCTCCTTGATTACCTGCCCTTTATATGTTCCCTTTGGTTTCTTTCCCAGTCGTCATTGTTCCTGTTTCATGTTGGTGTGCTGTTTGTAATTCTTGTTTTGTTCATTTATTAATTAAATGTGTTCACTCCCTGAACTTGCTTCCCGACTCTCATTGTACATCGTTAGAGAATGACGACTCAACAAAGGGAATCATCAGGGAGTGTTTTTTTGTTTGTTTTTGTGTTGGGAGGGATTTCGGGTCCGGGTGTTGGAGCCGTAGCTACCTGGGAGGCCTCAGCCGGGTTTGTAGGCTCCCATGCCTAAGCTGGGTGAACAGGTTCCCTGCCTCAACCGAGGCAACCGGGGAGGTCTCAGCCGCTCATCAGGCTCTCACTCCTCAGCCGGTCTGTCAGGTTTCTGCGCCTCAGCGTAGGCGAACTGCGGCTGGAGCCGAATGCACCGGGAGAGGGGGTACTGTCATGTATGCTCTCTCTACAGCGCTCTAGGTCGTCATGCTCCCACCCCTCAGCCGGATCGACAGGTTCCGCACCTTAGCAGCCAGCCACAGGACGGAAGGGGAGGGGATACTGTCATGTGTGCTCCCACTCCGGCCTCTAGGTCACCAGGCTGCTCGTTATGGCGCACACCTGTCACCAGCGTTACGTGCATCTGCACATAATGACACTCACCTGGACTCCATCACCTCCTTGATTACCTGCCCTTTATATGTCACTCCCTTTGGTTTCTTCCCCAGTCGTCATTGTTCCTGTTTCGGTGACCTGTTTGTGTTTCGTGTTTTGTTCATTTATTAATTGAATGTATTCACTCCCTGAACTTGCTTCCCGACTCTCAGCGTACATCGTTACACCACCTCTCACTGTGGCATCAGAAATCCACCTCTCACTGTGGCATCAGAAACCCACCTCGCGCTGTGGCATCAGAAACCCACCTCTCACTGTGGCATCAGAAACCCACCTCTCACTGTGGCATCAGAAATCCACCTCTCATTGTGGCATCAGAAACCCACCTCTCACTGTGGCATCAGAAACCCACCTCTCACTGTGGCATCAGAAACCCACCTCTCACTGTGGCATCAGAAACCCACCTCTCACCGTGGCATCAGAAACCCACCTCTCACTGTGGCATCAGAAACCCACCTCTCACTGTGGCATCAGAAATCCACCTCTCATTGTGGCATCAGAAACCCACCTCTCACTGTAGCATCAGAAACCCATCTCTCACTGTAGCATCAGAAACCCACCTCTCACTGTAGCATCAGAAACCCATCTCTCACTGTAGCATCAGAAACCCACCTCTCACTGTAGCATCAGAAACCCATCTCTCACTGTAGCATCAGAAACCCACCTCTCACTGTAGCATCAGAAACCCACCTCTCACTGTGGCATCAGAAACCCACCTCTCACCGTGGCATCAGAAACCCACCTCTCACTGTGGCATCAGAAACCCACCTCTCACTGTGGCATCAGAAATCCACCTCTCATTGTGGCATCAGAAACCCACCTCTCACTGTGGCATCAGAAACCCACCTCTCACTGTGGCATCAGAAACCCACCTCTCACTGTGGCATCAGAAACCCACCTCTCACCGTGGCATCAGAAACCCACCTCTCACTGTGGCATCAGAAATCCATCTCTCACTGTAGCATCAGAAACCCACCTCTCACTGTAGCATCAGAAACCCACCTTTCACTGTGGCATCAGAAACCCACCTCTCACTGTGGCATCAGAAACCCATCTCTCACTGTGGCATCAGAAACCCATCTCTCACTGTGGTTCAGAAACCCATCTCTCACTGTAGCATCAGAAACCCACCTCTCACTGTAGCATCAGAAACCCATCTCTCACTGTAGCATCAGAAACCCACCTCTCACTGTAGCATCAGAAACCCACCTCTCACTGTAGCATCAGAAACCCACCTCTCACTGTAGCATCAGAAACCCACCTCTCACTGTGGCATCAGAAACCCACCTCTCACTGTAGCATCAGAAACCCATCTCTCACTGTGGCATCAGAAACCCACCTCTCACTGTGGCATCAGAAACCCACCTCTCACTGTAGCATCAGAAACCCACCTCTCACTGTAGCATCAGAAACCCACCTCTCACTGTAGCATCAGAAACCCACCTCTCACTGTAGCATCAGAAACCCACCTCTCACTGTAGCATCAGAAAGCAGACCTTTATTTTGACATTAGTGTGATGTTTCTTTATATTTTTATTGTTTTATTTCACCTTTATTTAACCAGGTAGGCTAGTTGAGAACACCTTTATTTAACCAGGTAGGCTAGTTGAGAACACCTTTATTTAACCAGGTAGGCTAGTTGAGAACACCTTTATTTAACCAGGTAGGCCAGTTGAGAACACCTTTATTTAACCAGGTAGGCTAGTTGAGAACACCTTTATTTAACCAGGTAGGCTAGTTGAGAACACCTTTATTTAACCAGGTAGGCTAGTTGAGAACACCTTTATTTAACCAGGTAGGCTAGTTGAGAACACCTTTATTTAACCAGGTAGGCTAGTTGAGAACACCTTTATTTAACCAGGTAGGCTAGTTGAGAACACCTTTATTTAACCAGGTAGGCTAGTTGAGAACACCTTTATTTAACCAGGTAGGCTAGTTGAGAACACCTTTATTTAACCAGGTAGGCTAGTTGAGAACACCTTTATTTAACCAGGTAGGCTAGTTGAGAACAAGTTCTCATTTACAACTGCGACCTGGCCAAGATAAAGCGTAGTCTTAATCAGTGGTGTGATTCAGCCTAGAAAGCTACTGGCTCCTTGCCTGAAAACACGTCTGTAGGAAACATAATACCATAACACATACTAAATCTGCACACACACAAACACATGTGTACCAGAGGGGGCTGGTGGGAGGAGCTATAGGAGGACAGGCTCATTGTAAGGCATTGAATGGAAAAAATGAAACAGTGGTTTCCATATGTTTGATGTGTTTGATCGCGTTCCATTTATTCCATTCCAGCTATTACAATGAGCCCGTCCTCCTATAGCTCCTCCCACCACTCTCCTCTGATCAAATCAAATCAAATTGTATTGGTCGCATACACGTTTAGCAGATTTTAGTGCGGATGTAGCGAAATGCTTTGTTTGTCCTAGCTCCAACAGTACAGTCAAATCTAATAATACACACAGATCTAAAAGTAAACTAATAATATTAAGAAATGTAGAAATATTAGGACGAGTAATACACTATATATACAAAAGTATAGAAACCGGATGTGTACGTATTTGTTGCAAACAGAGTTTCCTTTGGGGACAATAAACATTTATAGATCCCACACATGCAACCATCATGCATTAAAAGACAGAACATGGGTCCCCCCTGACTGGTTCACACTCCCACATGTGACTGACAGAAACCAAGACCACACAACACACAATTATCACATCTGTACTAATGAGTATGGCATCCCGCATTACTCTGCTTACTATTGAGACGGATTATATATTTATCAGTGATTCATTGTGATTCACTGCAAGTCATTAGTCTGTTGAGTTAATTATGCTGCTAAAATGCAAATACTCTCTTCAGAAAAGCATTGATATGCCACAGAGACAAAGATGTTTGACGCTTTGTTCAAATGGCGTTCATTTGGTTAATTGACTCCTCTCAGTTAACAAGAAGATTAGCCTTAAGGCCAATCAAGGCCATCCCCTGAGTGTGTGCCATGCCACCATGTGAAGTCTGTGATCCCAGTCAAAACACTACACTGTTCGCTGAACACTCAGGGTCAAAACTGAGCCAATGACGACTACAGTCTGCCAGATGCTTAGTGTCAGCAATGGATGAGCAGAGTCGAAGAACTAGGCTCTCAATATATGTCTGGAAGTATCTTTAAAACTTCTTCAGGGTTGGTGGGTCCACTGCGGGACGGTGAGCTAACGTAGGCTAATGCGATTAGCATAAGGTTGCAAGTAACAAGAAAATTTCCCAGCACAGAGACACATTTGATATTGGCAGAAAGCTTAAATTATTTTTTTAATCTAAAAATAAGCTATTGCAGTGAAATAATACCATGCTATTGTTTGAGGAAAGTGCACAGTTTTGAACATGAAAAGTTATTAATAAATAAATGAGGCACATTTGGGCAGTCTTGATACAAAATGTTGAACTGAAATATAATGGTTCATTGGATCAGTCTAAACATGTTGCACATACACTGCTGCCATCTTGTGGCCAGAATCTAAATTGCACCTGGGCTGGGTGTCACGTTCTGACCTTAGTTATTTTGTTATGTCTTTGTTTTAGTATGGTCAGGGCGTGAGTTGGGTGGGTCTATGTTAGTTTTTCTATGATTTGCTATTTCTGTGTTTGGCCTGGTATGGTTCTCAATCAGAGGCAGCTGTCAATCGTTGTCCCTGATTGAGAACCATATTTAGGGAACCTGTTTTCTATTGTGTTTCGTGGGTTATTATTTTCTGTCTTTGTGTATGTCACCAGACAGGACTGTTTCGTTTCGTATCATTCTCGTTGTTATTTTTGTTTTAGTGTTCTGAGTTGAATAAATATCGTCATGAACACGTACCACGCTGCGCTTTGGTCCGATCCTTGCTACTCCTCGTCAGAAGAAGAGGACGAACGTGACACTGGGAAAAATACATTATGGCCTTTATCTTGCATTTCAAAGATCAATCAAATGTATTTATAAAGCCCATCTTACATCAGCTGATGTCACAAAGTGCTGTACAGAAACCCAGCCTAAAACCCCAAACAGCAAGCAATGCAGGTGTAGAAGCATGGTGGCTAGGAAAAAGACCCTAGAAAGACCGGAACCTAGGAAGAAACCTAGAGAGGAACCAGGCTATGAGGGGTGGCCAGTCCTCTTCTGGCTGTGTCGGGTGGAGATTATAACAGAACATGACCAAGATGCTCAAATGTTCATAGATGACCAGCAGGGTCAGATGATAATAAATCACAGTGGTTGTAGAGGGAGCATCAGGTCAGCACCTCAGGAGTAAATGTCAGTTGGCTTTTCATCATTCAGAATATCTCTACCGCTCCTGCTGTCTCTAGAGAGTTGAAAACAGCAGGTCTGGGACAAGGTAGCACGTCCGATGAACAGGTCAGGGTTCCATAGCCGCAGGCAGAACAGTTGAACTGGAGCAGCAGCACGACCAGGTAGACTGGGGACAGCAAGGAGTCATCAGGCCAGGTAGTCCTAAGGCCTGGTCCAAGGGCTCAGGTCCTCCGAGAGAGAGAGAGAGAGAGAGAGAGAGAGAGAGAGAGAGAGAATTAGAGAGAGCAGACTTAAATTCACACAGGACACTGGATAAGACAGGAGAAATACTCCAGATATAACAGACTGACTATAGAGGGTCAGGAGGGGTCGGGAGACACTGTGGCCCCTTCTGACGATATCCCCGGACAGGTCCTAACAGGCAGGATATAACCCCACCCACTTTTCCAAAGCACAGCCCCCACACCACTAGAGGGATATCTTCAACCACCAACTTACTAAGCTGAGACAAGGACAGGTATAGCCCACGAATATCTCCCCCACGGCATGAACCCGAGCGGGGGCGCCAACCCGGACAGGAAGATCATGTCAGTGACTCAACCCACTCAAGTGTCGCACCCCCCCTAGGCATGGAAGAGCACCAGCAAGCCAGTGACTCAGCCCCTGTAATATGGTTTGAGGCAGAGAATCCCAGTGGAGAGAGGGGAACCGGCCAAGCAGAGACAGCAAGGGCGGTTCGTTGCTCCAGTGCCTTTCCGTTCACCTTCACACTCCTGGGCCAGACAACACTCAATCATAGGACATACTGAAGAGATGAGTTTTCAATAAAGACCTAAAAAAAAAAATCCCTACCTCCAGCTGTTTGCTTAGAAATTCTAGGGACAGTAAGGAGGACTGCGTCTTGTGACCGTAGTGAACTTGTAGGTACAGTGGGGCAAAAAGGTATTTAGTCAGCCACCAATTGTGCAAGTTCTGCCACTTAAAAATATGAGAGAGGCCTGTAATTTTCATCATAGGTACACTTCAACTATGACAGACAAAATGAGAAAAGAAAATTCATGAAATCACATTGTAGGATTTTTATGAATTTATTTGAAAATTATGCTGGAAAATAAGTGTTTGGTCAATAACAAAAGTTTATCTCAATACTTTGTTATATACCCTTTGTTGGCAATGACAGAGGTCAAACGTTTTCTGTAAGTCTTCACAAGGTTTTCACACACTGTTGCTGGTATTTTGGCCCATTCCTCCATGTAGATCTCCTCTAGAGCAGTGATGTTTTGGGGCTGTTGCTGGGAAACACAGACTTTCAACTCCCGCCAAAGATTTTCTATGGGGTTGAGATCTGGAGACTGGCTAGGCCACTCCAGGACCTTGAAATGCTTCTTACGAAGCCACTCCTTCGCTGCCCGGGCAGTGTGTTTGGGATCATTGTCATGCTGAAAAACCCAGCCAAGTTTAATCTTCAATGCCCTTGCTGATGGAAGGAGGTTTTCACTCAAAATCTCACGATACATGGCCCCATTCATTCTTTCCTTTACACGGATCAGTCTTCCTGGTCCCTTTGCAGAAAAACAGCCCCAAAGCATGATGTTTGCACCTCCATGCTTCACAGTAGGTATGGTGTTCTTTGGATGCAACTCAGCATTCTTTGTCCTCCAAACATGACGAGTTGAGTTTCTACCAAAAAGTTATATTTTGGTTTCATCTGACCATATGACATTCTCCCAATCTTCTTCTGGATCATCCGAATGCTCTCTAGCAAACTTCAGACGGGCCTGGACATGTACTGGTTTAAGCAGGGGGACACGTCTGGCACTGCAGGATTTGAGTCCCTGTTACTGATGGTAGGCTTCGTTACTTTAGGTCCCAGCTCTCTGCAGGTCATTCACTAGGTCCCCCGTGTGGTTCTGGGATTTTTGCTCACCGTTCTTGTGATCATTTTGACCCCACGGGGTGAGATCTTGCGTGGAGCATCAGATCGAGGGAGATTATCAGTGGTCTTGTATGTCTTCCATTTCCTAATAATTGCTCCCACAGTTGATTTCTTCAAACCAAGCTGCTTACCTATTGCAGATTCAGTCTTCCCAGCCTGGTGCAGGTCTACAATTTTGTTTCTGGTGTCCTTTGACAGCTCTTTGGTCTTGGCCATAGTGGAGTTTGGAGTGTGACTGTTTGAGGTTGTGGACAGGTGTCTTTTATACTGATAACAAGTTCAAACAGGTGCCATTAATACAGGTAACGAGTGGAGGACAGAGGAGCCTCTTAAAGAAGAAGTTACAGGTCTGTGAGAGCCAGAAATCTTGCTTGTTTGTAGGTGACCAAATACTTATTTTCCACCATTATTTGCAAATAAATTCATAAAAAATCCTACAATGTGATTTTCTGGATTTTTTTCTCTCATTTTGTCTGTCATAGTTGAAGTATACCTATGATGAAAATTACAGGCCTCTCTCATATTTTTAAGTGGGAGAACTTGCACAATTGGTGGCTGACTAAATACTTTTTTGCCCCACTGTATGTGCGGCAGGACCAAATAGGAAAGATAGGTTGGAGTAAGTTTTTCTTTGTATTTTCTTTTACCAGATATATTGTGTTACATTCTCCTACATTCCTTTCACATTTCCACAAGCTTCAAAGTGTTTCCTTTCAAATGGTACCAAGAATATGCATATCCTTGCTTCAGGGCCTGAGCTACAGGCAGTTAGATTTGGGTGTCATTTTAAGCATAAAATGAAAAATGGGTCTGATCCTTAAGGGGTTTGAAGGATCTCTTTGTTCTTTGCTCTGTTCATCTTTGCCTCGCACCTGACTAGTCTCCCAGTCCCTGCCGCTGAAAAACATCCCCACAGCATGATACTGCCACCACCATGCTCCAGCGTAGGGATGGTGCCAGGTTCCCTCTTGAAGTGATGCTTGACATTCAGGCCAAAGAGTTTAATCTTGGTTTCATCAGACCAGAGAATCTTGCTTCTAAAGTCTTTAGATGCCTTTTTGCAAACTCCAAGCCGGCTGTCATGTGCCGTCTGGCCACTCTACCTGATTGGTGGAGTGCTGCAGAGATGGTTGTCCTTCTGGAAGGTTATCCTATCTCCACAGAGAAACTCTAGAGCTCTGTCAGAGTGACCATCAGGTTCTTGGTCACCTCCCTGACCAAGGCCCTTCTCCCCCAATTGCTCAGTTTGGACAGGGGTGCCAGCTCTAGGAAAAGTCTTGGTGGTTCTAAACTTCTTCCATTTAGGAATGATGGGGGCCACTGTGTTCTTGGGGACCTTCAATGCTGCAGAAATGTTTTTGGTACCCTTCCCCAGATCTCTGCATCGACACAGTCTTCTCTCGGAGTTCCAGGGACAATTCCTTCGGCCTCATGGCTTGGTTTTTGCTCTGAAATGCACTGTCAACTGTGGGACCTTATATAGACAAGTGTGTGCCTTTCCAAATCAGATCCAATCAATTGAATTTATCACAGGTGGACTCCAATCACGTTGTAGAAACATCTCAAGAATGATCAATGAAAACAAGATGCAATTTCGAGTCTCATTGCAAAGGGTCTGAATACTTATGTAACTAAGGTCATTTTGTTTTGAAAAAATGTTTATTTGCCACCGTTTCTAAAAACCTGTTTTCGCTTAGTCATTATGGGGTATTGTGCGTAGATTGCTGAGTATCTTTTGTTATTTAATCCATTTTATTTTAAGGATGTAACGTAACAAATTGCGGATAAAGTCAAGGGGTCTGAATACTTTCTGAAGGCACTGTATGTACAGTATGTATATTTTTACTGCTCTACGGATATAAATATTGTTTGGATAACCTTATTTATTATAGATTATTATTATAAGTATTATAATTATTTATTTTTCAACTCTTTATGTGATGAGCACCGCAGAGAACACCGGAAGAAAAATTATCACAGTGAATTATTGTAATGTTTGTTTGTGTGTCAATTAAGCCCATTAGGGGATGGGTTGCCAACTGCCGATTTCACACGAAAATAAAATGTTATTCATTCAGTTACCTGCTGTCAAATAATGAATGTTCCCAGATGGCAGCTCTGATTGCAAAATGCAGCAGAGTGCAGTGCAAAGTGGACAGTGTGATCCTAAATAATTTTGCAGTATCACCCGCGGTCATTATTAGAGCATCAGATTATTATCTGAGTGTTAGATTATGTGATTTTTAAGCTTTGGGTTCAGAAAGAAAATGAATAAAAGATTGACTGACTGAAAGTCAAGTGTCCCCAACTCCACCACTCCCACACACAGACACCAAGTGGCACTGCATTCTGTTAGGGTCTCCATTGGTGTCAGTGTTCTAATGCGTTTTGGGCTGTTGCTGTCATTTCCAGCAATTTCCTCCTTGGCAGAGGGCAGCTTTCAATTTGGCTCCCGTTTCCTCAAATCTGTTTGCTTGACTGAGAGCCCAGAGTTCTTCCCCTCTGATGCAAATTCACACACACACACACACACACACACACACACACACACACACACACACACACACACACACACACACACACACACACACACACACACGTATGTATATTGCGCACACACACTCATGCACAAGCATGAACTCGCACAAGCTATTCTATTCAAAGACAAGAATGGTGTTATTTGCAATGAGAGAGTAAAAAAAAGTAATTTGCTAATCAGCCCCTCTGTTGACAAAGTAAAAAGGGGTTAGTGTATCCTCTTATCAAATGTAATTGACACAAGCATCAAAGACCTTGCTTCAGAACAGGTTGCTGAGCCCACACGCATTAGACAGTGTGTCATAACACACATACGCAAGCATGCATGCATGCGTGCACACACAGGCATTAGACAGTGTGTTGTCAGCACAGGCCCGATGGAGGGGTGCAGAATGGGGTGTGCCTCATGGCTCTGGTACTGTCTCAACACCCCTCTCCCAATGAGTCTGCTCAGAAACAGGACACACACACACACACACACACACACACACTAGTAGTCCCTCCGTCTCAGGCTGAGTATTCACATGGGTGCCACAATGGCAGCCTGAAAATTTATGAGGATTTTACCTTGCCAAATGCAGGTTATGCAGTTATACAGTAACTATGAATCTGCTGAGTAACAAAATCAACCCATGGTTCCCATATTTTGAATGCCAAAAATACCTTATTCATAAAAGAGCCAGCATTATGGCTACAAATTTAGATCTCCTCTACAAACTCCAAACTCTCCTTAATCGTCCCCCAAATGGCAACTGGGATACAAAACGGTTTAAACAAACCCAAACACATTTACTTTCCATCTGTCCTTATGAGGTCCTGGCCAAGCGGCCATTTTGATCGTCCCCCATATGTTTTCGGTTGTTGGATAATAAAGGAAGGGAAGGGTTGGGTCTGGATAGAACTCTGTGATGTTATGTGATGAGGGTACAAAACATTCTGAGGATGGGTTCTGATTTTGAAGCCAGGGCAGGAATGGATGTAACAATGTTGGCATCACCAGGCTCATTCTGCTATCCTGCCTGCTGTCCTATCCTGTCTTATCCAGTCCTGCATCTCTCTATGCCTGGCTGGCTGAAGTCACAGAGACACACAATGTCCATAATAGCATTCTACCTAGAATAAAGCAATGTATTTGGCATGTATTCAAAGTTGTATACTTGTATGGATATTGGAGAGTAGTCTAGCTGGCCTAAGGATATACTTTATTACAATACATTTTTTCGGAACCAAACCTAAGCCTGCCTAGAGTGGACCATATGTTTTCTCAAAGTTGGATTGGTTTCCAAATCACACTGTTGTTGTTGACTCAATTAAATATAAACCGTGGCGCAGTAGGTTTTCTAAAGGCAGTGTGTGGGAGGGTGCCAGTTTAAAGCTAAATCTGTCTTTAAAAATGTATGGTAAACAAACTACACAACTCAGAGGAGAGTGAGACTGCATTTTAATCAGAGATAAAAACATAACTAGTGTGTGTGTACCATAACACACACACACACATGAACTAACTGAGGATTCTGGTCTCTCTCTGGTCATACCCTCTCCTTGAACTCTATGGGCTAACTTTAGAATCCACACATTGCTTCTGAGGACTTAAGGATGGTGAGGAAGCTGACTATAGGCTCCACATTACTATGGAGACAACTTAGATGAATGAACACCTACACGCTGCACACAAACACACTGTTATTGGTTGTTAAAGGCCTGAGTAACCTTTATTAAAAACAATATACAAACAGATATCAACACACTTAGGATTTCTTCATAAACCATGATAGTGCTAGTCCATCATAATTATTATTATTATTCTCAGTTTAAAAAAATTGGTCCATATGCTAAATAGCAGTGCATTGCTAAAAATGAGTTCAGGGAGGACACATCACATAATTCACTTAGAGAAATTAATTCAACCAACCACAACACCAGTCCAATCTCACCAGTGTTGATGCGTGCCTCTGGTAATCTGAATAGAAGTAACCATTAATCCTAGCCCACCCTCTCCATCTCGCTAAGAGATGCACACCCTCGCACATGCTAACGAACATGCACACACGCACGCATACACACACGCACACACGGATTAACGAAACATGCACACACAAAACAACCAAAGAAATCACCTCCTTTAATGAACACTTTTGTAGATATTCTAAACTTAATTGCTCTGGCTCAGACCTTGTGGGTGGTCCCCACGAAATTTCAGTACCCATTGTTTGTGAGTGCTTGATCAAAAGCTGCCTACAGTAATTAGTAATGGCTGGATTCAGAACAGTTTTGTTTGGCTGATAAAGGGTGAACAATAAAAAAGGCTGTTTCTATCCTGTGGAGGAAATTATGTCTAAGCCTCCACATCTCTCTACACTGCATCCTCTAAGAGAACACACACACACACACCCCTTCTCTTTAGAGCAATTCTCCTTCTTCTTCTCTCCACTTCAGGGAATTGGTAAACAGTAGCAGTAGTATCGTATTTCCTCGAGGAGGCCTAATATAACGACACACAGTGGCCGATGTATCTGTAAGACTTACAGTGACACATCCACAATGCAAATAGCCCAGGTGGCCATTTGATTAATTGTTAAGGAGTCTTATGGCTTGGGGGTAGAAGCTGCTAAGGAGCCTTTTGGACCTAGACTTGGTGCCCTGATACCACTTACCATGCAGTAGCAGAGAGAACAGTCTATGACTTGGGTGACTGGAGTCTTTGACAATTTTTTGGGCCTTCCCCTGACACTACTTAGTATATAGGTCCTGCATGGCAGGAAGCTTGGCCCCAGTGATGTACTGGGCTGTACGCACTACCCTCTGTAGCGCCTTACGCAGTTGCCATACCAGGCGGTGATGCTTTCGGCAGTGCAGATGTAAAACTTGCCAAATCTTTTCAGTCTCCTGAGGGGGAAAAGACATTGTCGTGCCCTCTTCACAACTTTCTTGGTGTGTTTGGAACATGATAGTTTGTTGGTGATGTGGACACCAAGGAACTTGAAACTCACGACCCGCCCCACTACAGCCCCGTCAATGTGAATGGGGGCGTGTTCGGCCCTCCCTTTCCTGTAGTCCACGATCAGCTCCTTTCTCTTGCTGACGTTGAGGGAGAGGTTGTTTTCCACCACACTGCCAGGTCTCTGACCTTCTCCCTATAGGCTGTCTCATTGTTTTCGGTGATCAGGCCTACCACTGTTGTGTCGTCAGCAAACTTGATGATGGTGTTAGAGCCATGCTTGGCCATGCAGTCGTTGGTGAACAGGGAGTACAGGAGAGGGACTAAGTACGCACCAATGAGGGGCCCCCATGTTGAGGATCAGCATGGCAGATGTGTTGTTGCCTACCCTTACCACCTGGGAGTGGCCCATCAGGAAGCCCAGGATCCAGTTGCAGAGGTTAGTTGTTCAGTCCCAGGGTCCTTAGCTTAGTGATGAGCTTCGTGGACACTATGGTGTTGAACGCTGAGCTGTAATCAATGAACAGTATTTTCACATAGGTGTTCCTTTTGTCTACGTGGGAAAGGACCAGCAAAACAGTCCTGTAGCATAGCATCTGCTTCATCTGTCCACTTCTGTATTGACCGAGTCACTGGTACTTCCTGATTTCGTTTTTGCTTGTAAGCAGGAATCAGAAGGATAGAATTATGGTCAGATTTTCCAAATGGTGGGTGAGCTTTGTACGCGCCTCTGTGTGTGGCGTAAAGGTGGTCTAGAATGAAGTAAAACAGATGTAAGTTTGCCTGCATTAAAGTCCCCGGCCACTAGGATGCCGCCTCTGGATGAGCATTTTCTTGTTTGTTTATGGCCTTATAAAGCTTGTTGCTTGCGGTCTTAGTGCAGGCGTCGGATTGTGTGTGCCAGCGTGGGTTTGACACACTGAGTTAAGTACAATATGGATTGATAGAACCAGAAGTTACTTTGTGGTCAAGTGTATTCAATCTGTCCGATTCCCATTCACTACAGAATAATCTGTTCTGACATTTCTTGATTTTAGTTTTTTTATTATTTGTGCACTTAATCAATATTTTACTGCACTGTTAGGAGCTAGTAACACAAGCATTTCACTGGTGTAAGGGCTAGAGATTAATGCTGGATTTGAGTCCAGGGAAGGTAGGTGTAAGGGCTAGAGATTAATGCTGGATTTGAGTCCAGGGAAAGTAGGAGTAAGAGCTAGAGGTTAATGCTGGACTTGCATTGTATGTATCAGCGGTTCAGTCCCAAATGGCACCCTATTCCCTATATTATAGGGCACAGGAGGCTGCTAAGGGGAGGACAGCTAATAATAATGGAATGGCATGAAACACATGGAAACCATGCATTTGATGTATTTGATACCATTCTACCTATTCAGCTCCAGCCATGACCACAAGCCCATCCTCCCCAATTAAAGTGCCACCAGCCTCTTGTCCACCCTCCCCTTCTCTAAAATACTCTTTCTCTTCTGACAATCACCATCCTCTCTCAGACACCCCTAATTCCCATCCTTCCCTACAACCCCACCACCTCTCTGTCTGAGCCTCACACCATCCAGCAGCCAGGTATAATCATCTGTATAACCAGTAGCGGTGTGTGGGTAAAATCACTGGGGAAGCCAAGCCAGGAAGAAAAGCCATATTGCAACCTACTGTATGTGTTGTGATAATTGTGTTGTTTGCTTTATAACCTGATAGTTCATATGCCTTGAAACTGTGATATATAAGGCCGAAACAATAAATGGCTGAATAAATTCAACCACATATTTGTTTCATCACAAAACCGGAGAGCAACATCTGTCCGGTGGAGTCCATAAAGCATATTTCATGTAAACAAACAGTTACATGACCTACAGCATGGTCAAACAAGTTAATGCTTACATTTTGGGACCACTAAACAACTATCGGAGAGTTACCACGGAGAGTTACCACGGAGAGTTACCACAAGTCACAAAGAAAACAGGTGCTTTTCCATCACCATTTCAACTTCATCATCATCTAACCGCCTATGCTTTGCCGAAAACAGCGTCAACTAAAAGATACCAAAAATAATTTACTCTAAGTAAATTTACTCTAACGAAAGGTAAATATGACGTGGCTGTCCCTTGTAATGATTTCTGTGTGTGTGTGTTTCTGTGTGCGTGCGTGCAAGTAGAAAAAAACATGTTGACTCACCCTACTTGTAGAGAAATGCCAATGCCATCCTCCAGTTTTATGTTGCTGACAGTCTATGGCTCTGTCATGATACAGTGCACGCTTTTAGTTTTGTTGTCCTAGACTACCTGGCTAAAATGTCAGGCAGGCTAGCTAACATTAGCTTATTACTGTACATTTAGCGACATGTTGAACTTCCATCGTTTCAGGCCAGGGGCACAATGTATAAATGTATAGTTGGTTCAGATTCGCCATTATAATCATTGGACAGTACGGAGAATTAGTCCAAGTCCAAATCCCTCTCTTCATCCATGGCTAATTTAGGAAAGGGCCAATTTTAGCCAGCTAGCCACCGGAAGACACTATGAGATGCAACAATACAAGTTTTTCCTTGAATGACGTTTGGCTTTGGGGATGATGGGATTGGTCTGAAGCCAAATCGGCTAACATTGACACTTTTTTTTGGTGTGCCAGGACAATTCATAGTTAAGCTCACTCAGTTTAGCTCAACGCTGATTGGTAATTATGTTTTATTATTGAGGGAGGCCAAATGCTCGCTGGCTTCCTTTGTAGTCAATGCTACGGGCAACAATAGCAAATTATTTTTGACCAGACAGCATCAGATAGATGGGCATTGCATACAGAGACAAAGGGGCGCTGTTTCACTCACTCGGATGCTTTCTCCGCTCTTGCGAATTGAATGAAAATTTTGAAGCACAGAGACAAAAGTGAAATGATATGTTTTTTTTCTTTGTACATTTTTGAGGAAAGCCTGGCTTCCCTTGAAATGGCTTCCCTCCATGAAAGCAGCCATAGTCCCTGGGATAGAGCTGTAGCCTTCATGGCTTACACTCAGAGCACGTTCCAGTTCCGCTGGCTAGTACAGTCAGTATGATCAGCAATCCAGAGGACAGAACATAGAACATAAAGCTGTTAGGAAGAAGGAGATGAGGAACCGATGTTTCAATTTAAATACTGCAATCCTCCATAACCACTGCCAGCATAGCTATAAAAATCAATCGAGTGACATTTATAATAATGACAATATAAAAAAGGAGGGAAATATTGAATACCTATACATACAAGTGTAGAGAGGGGGTAGTAAAGGAAAAGGTGGAGGAGGGAAGAATGTGAGTAAGAAGTCGAGGAATTGATCCTCGCTGGTTTGAGCTGCTCTTTTGAGGTTAAGCCAATAGATACAAGCTATAAACAGGATAAGTCTGAGGGAGTTCATTGCAAAATAGTCCCAAGAGAAGGTGCAAAACATCAAGTCATTAAAATGGATTGTGAAGGTAAATGTAAAAGTTCATGTGCAAGACAGGCCCCAGCCTTTTGGGGGCCATAGGCATAGACAAAATGCTGCAGTTTCAAAGGAACTTTGTTTTTTTGTGACCAACTTTGATTTAGTTTTTTTTGGGAGGGGGGGGGGGGTGTTACAGGTACAAAAAAAATGCATACAAAGATAACCCCAACTCATTCCCCCCTCAGTCCCCATCCATCCACCTGCCCACATCCTCTCTCCCCGACCCGAAGAAAGCATGCCTTCCACCCCTTCCCATCCCGCCCATCAGTCCCCCTCCCACCCATCCGTCCCCGATTCCCCTCGCACTCCCACACAACGACCAGAGACCCCCCCTCCCCCGTACCACCCCTTCCCCGTAGGCCTGGAAGCAAAGAAAGTAACAAAAGTCTCAATCAATATATGTAATTGGTTTGTATGTGTAGGGCTTTAGCTGAGATTGTTTTTTACAGAGTCAAGTATATTTGTCCAGACCTAATTGTTCCTTGACTGTTGTTCACTCTCCATTCTCGCTGTCAATAATTCTAATGTTACAACTTCTAATAATAACTGTATCCACTGGTTAAATGGGAGAGACTGAGGTGGTAGCCATCTTAGAGCCCCCCAAAAAAATTCAGCAGTGCTGCCTGCCAGCAGAAATCTTCTCTGATTGATTGAGAGATTCAAGGGGCTATCATCGTTAAATGTAGTCTGTGAACAAACTGAAAATGTATAAATTGATGCTTCAGATTACAGGATGCCAAGGTAATATTTTCACATATTCTGTTCCAGTTAAAGGTTGTTCTGATTCAATTAGATCTGTGGACCATCATTTTTATGAGCTTTCCAAAAGTTGTTTATATATTATGGAAATCAGTCCTTTAGGGAACTGGGATCATTGATTACAACATCACTGGATGGTTTGGTAGTTGGGTTTCCCAATGGACTCCACAGGCCGGCTTAGCTGACCTAAGTTGTATATATAGAAAAAAAATGACTTAGCTGGTAAGTATCTTTAAAATATTGGAATGTTCTTAAACCATTACTGTCCATGATATGTGTCTCGTTTCAGGAAACTAGGCAAATGTCACAGGTCACTACTTCACAGGAGAGCCATTTGAAAGTACATGTTTTTTAATCAAAATGTTTAATACATTTTTTTGGGGCAGAAATGTCTTCTGGAACATGTGAACTTTCATGTGCCTTAATAACAAACTTGTATGCCATCTGTAAATATGAATACAACTGTTACATTACGAGCCTAGTTGGTTTAGCCACAGAAAAAGTAAGGAACCTTGATTGATCAATGATTGGCTAAGATAATGAGTGGGCTGGACATGCCGAGAGATGAGTTCGAATTGGTCTGCCATGTAGCGCGTCTGTTTGAACTGGTCAGTATGTTTAGGTAATCCTGTCTAAAGCAGCTTTAAAAATATATATTGTGTAGTAGAACTGCATAAGTGTTGCTCTCCACTTTCTGGAGGACAGAGCTTTGAAATCAGTGGAATTACAGTATGATAGCTAAGGAGATGGAGAAAAAAACTGTCTCTGGATCACATCCATGGCATCTGTGACAGGGAGAAGCATCCATCCATGATGTATACAGGTAAAATAGTCTAACAAGCTACATTGTCAGATATTACACATTTCTAAAGTTGCTTTCATTTCAAGTTAAAGTGTACTGTTAGCTAGCTAGCTAACATTAGCTGGCTGGCTCGCTAGCTAAAGTTACATGTTTGATCTTATTATTCGTATCTCAGAGTCATTTGCTTTGCTAGTTATAGCCTAATGTTAGCTAGCTAACATTGGACCTGGTTGCTTCACTACCTGCAGATTCATGCAGGGTAGTAAATGTCATGAGTTGGGATTATGGTTGATTGTTTACCTAGCTAGTTAGCTACATATCTTAACAAATGACTCCACTATACAAGTAACCATTTCAATAGAATGTCACTGCGACAAATGTTGATAGATGTAGCCGGTAAATTCACTCTGCCTATCTACTCCATTTGCAGTTATACAGCTAATTACCAGAAATGATTTTGTTAATATGATATCTGAGTGAGAGTGATGGCGGCCCCCTGGACCTCAGGGCCCCTGGGCACGTGCCCTTTGTGCCCGGTCGGTAATTCTGTCATGATTACTATAAGTTTAGATAACTGAGTAGACTAACTTACCAATCGAAAAAAGACCAGGCTGACTTGGGGTAATTGAATAACTGTCAGTGACTGACATAACAGGAAAACTGCTGATGCAGTTGTGTATTGTAGTATTCTAATGCTCAACAGTAAGTTGAGTCCCTGACTGTGGTCCTAATTATTATTATTTTAAAATATATATTTGCCTTTGTCGTTCATGCGTACAGTAACTCAAGTGTGGATGAAAAGACGGAATCTTCATATCCTCTCTCTTTCTCTCTAGCTCTTTGTTTCTCAATTCTTAAAACTTATTGTGAATGGTAAAAGTTAAACCGTGTGGAAGTAAAGGTCTCTCTCACTTTAGAAGCTTCTGATAGGCTAATTGACATAATTTGAGTCAATTGGAGGTATACCTGTGGATGTATTCAAGGCCTACCTTCAAACTCAGTGCCTCTTTGCTTGACGTCATAGGAAAATCAAAAGAAATCAGCCAAGACCTCAGAAAAAAATTTGTGGACCTCTACAAGTCTGGTTCATCCTTGGGAGCAATTCCCAAATGCCTGAAGGTACTACGTTCATCTGTACAAACAATAGTATGCAAGTATAAACACCATGGGACCACGAATCCATCATACCGCTCAGGAAGGAGACGCATTCTGTCTCCTAGAGATGAACATACTTTGGTGCGAAATGTGCAAATCAATCCCAGAACAACAGCAAAGGACCTTGTGAAGATGCTGGAGGAAGCAGGTACAAAAGTATCTATATCCACTGTAAATCGAGTCCTATATCAACATAACCTGAAAGGCCACTCAGCAAGGAAGAAGCCACTGCTCCAAACCACCATAAAAAAGCCAGACTACGGTTTGCAGCAGTACATGGAGACAAAGATCGTACTTTTTGGACTAAATGTCCTCTGGTCTGATGAAATAAAAATATAACTGTTTGGCCATAATGACCATCGTTATGTTTGGAGGAAAAAAGGGGATGCTTGCAAGACGAAGAACACCATCCCAACTGTGAAGCACGGGGGTGGCAGCATCATGTTGTGGGGGTGCTTTGCTGCAGGAGGGACTGGTGCACTTCACAAAATAGATGGCATCATGAAGGAGGGAAAATAATCTGGATATATTGAAATGAAAGCTTGGTCGCAAATGGGTCTTCGAAATAGACAATGACCCTAATGACCATACTTCCAAAGTTGACAAAATGGCTTAAGGATAACAAAGTCAAGATATTGGAGTGGCCATCACAAAGCCCTGACCTCAATCCTGTGGGCAGAACTGAAAAAGCGTGTGCGAGCAAGGAGGGCTACAAACCTGACTCAGTTACACCAGCTCTGTCAGGAGGAATGGGAAAACATTCACCCAACTTATTGTGGGAAGCTTGTGGAAGGCTACCTGAAATGTTTGACCCAATTTAAACAATTTAAAGGCAATGCTACCAAATACTAATTGAGTGTATGTAAACTTCTGACCCACTGCGAATGTGAAATAAATCATTCTCTCTGTTATTATTCAGATATTTCACATTCTTACAATAAAGTGGTGATCCTAACAGACCTAAAACAGGGATATTTTAATTGGATTAAATGTCAGGAATTGTGAAAAACTGAGTTTAAATGTATTTGGCTAAGGTGTATGTAAACTTCCGACTTCAACTGTACAATGAGATGAGTAATGCAAAATATGTAAACATTATTAAAGGGGCTAGCATTCCATTGTTAAAGTGGCCAGTGATTTCAAGTCTACGTATATAGGGCAGCACCCTCTAATGTGCTAGTGATGGCTATTTAACAGTCTGATGGCCTTTTTCAGTCTCTCAGTCTCAGCTTTGATGTACCTGTACTGAACTCCCCTTCTGTATGATAGTGGAGTGAACAGGCAGTGGCTCGGGTGGTTGTTGTCCTTGATGATCTTTTTGGCCTTCCTGTGACGTCGGGTGCTGTAGTTGTCCCAGAGGGCAAGTAGTTTGCCCCGGTGATGCGTTGGGCAGACCGCACCACCCTCTGGAAAGCTCTGCAGTTCTGGGATGTACAGTTGCCGTACCAGGCAGTGATACAGCCCGACAGGATACTCTCAATTGTGCAATTATTTTTAAAGTGTGCTTGGTTCTTAGCCATTAGTGTTTATTTATGTGCATAAACAATATATAAATAAGCAGGAAGTAAACACTGGGAACACCCTGCTGTTAGCAGAGGAGTTTTAGTGCTAACTATTAGCGTGTTAGCCATTAGCTGTGCTGTCATTGTCTAAACCAATAGAGGAGACCTAACCTCTAACTACAGTACTTATTAGCATGTTAGCCATTAGCTGTAATGTTTTATTTTCACTGTCTAGTAGCTGTCTATAGGACAGCTAGCCACTTTGTTGCGACACTAATGAAGCCTTTAAGAGAAATGGGAAAAAAACTGACTGGGCGCTAATGTTTGTGCTAATGAGGAGTGAGACCATTTGTAGGGCCGAAGCACCAGAGCAAGAAACATAGAGAAATAGAGACAGAGGAAGAAAAAAAATATGTCAATTGTAGAAGTATGTACCTCCTGCCCAGGAGCTGTTTCTGGGGAGACTGTCTGTAAACATGCTGTTTTCATTACACAGTAATCTGCTGGTGTGGATGAGAGCACTACGGCCACAGACAGAGAGACACAGAGAGTCAGGCCCTGGATTTACAACAACCTGGTCCCCTGGGGAATCTATAGGGAACTCTCAGCTATAGGGAACTCTCATGCTCACAAGTACACACAAACACACACACACCCAAATCGCTTGCTCGCTCAATAGCACACACAACCACAGTGTGTGTAAGCTTACCACTCCACAATGTCAATGAACAGCACAAAATCTCCTCCGCTCTGCGGTCACTAAGGACACTGCAGCGAGACTAAAAACAGGAGTGCTACACATGCTGTTGCATGAATCCCAATTAAAGATAAGAACTGAACAACTATTCAGTTCCTCTACTGTAAAAGGATGTTTCACGGCCATTACAGAAAAAGCACGGCCTCCATTGTAAAACAGCACAAATACAGATACAGCATTCAGATGCTCTGTGGATTGTAATGTTTTAAGTGCCCTGATTTGTTAAATTATTAAACAATGACAGATGCAGTGCCACACACACCCACACAATTCAATTCCTGAGGTGTTCAAATAAGTCTGAAAACAGTATAATCCTCCACAGGATTAAAACCTCTCAATCAGGTGTATTTAAAAATTCCTTCCCAATGCTCAGGCTACATAAATAACTGTTAAAACAGGAAAACTTATGACCATAAATCTTAGAGCTACAGCACAATGACCATAATACTGCTTGGTCTTGTTTAAGGTGGACAAAAAAAATCTTGTAGACAGCATCAGAGGAAAAAAGCACTCAATTATGAAGATGAAGTTACACTGGCAGTGTACCTGAAAAGGTGTACATTAAATAAACAGGAGTCTAAATTGGTGTCTCGGATGAGAAAGAAAGAAAGAGAGAGAGAAGAGGGAGGGAGAGGAGGGAGGGAGAGAGGAATGGGGATGGAGAAAATGGAGGGAAGGAAGGAAGGAAGGAAGGAAGGAAGGAAGGAAGGAAGGAAGGAAGGAAGGAAGGAAGGAAGGAAGGAAGGAAGGAAGGATGGATGGAAATCTATGCAGTGAAATATTGACTGTGGCCTTGTGAGAAATGGAGATGAATTAAAGGAACAATTGGCTTTTTTGCACCTTTTGCATGTCAGTGACCTGCAACGTGCCCACCTACTCAGTCCCGCTGGAGGGACATTGTCATCAAGAAGATGGAAGTGTCACCTGCCTTCCGAGTCGAGAACTTTTCTTTATCACCATCATCATCACTCAGGGTCTCGTAAGTGAGCACTTTGACAGGCACCAGGAAGGGAGAGAGGCCAACTTGAGAGGTAAGCATTGTTTCCCCAAACATGATAGGTGAGCATTGTTTGAGTGTTTGTGCGTGCTTGCGTGTGTGTTAGGTAAAAAAATCTCCCACTTCGTTTCCTTAGTATTTAGCCATGAGCAGTATAATTAGCAGTGTGCAGTATGTGTTTTGGCATCACTGTGTGTTAGCAAATCTCCCACCTCTGTCCTTTTCCCATGGGTTTATTCTAATTAGCGAGGTGAAACCACCTCAGACCACTGGAAAAGCAGGTGCCTCCAGGCAGGTGACCAACCTGCCCACTCATTGGTGGAGGTGGTTGTCAATCACAGCTCAGGGTGCCTGATGCATACAGAGTGTTCAAAGAGTTAACTTTGTGACAGAGCTAATTTTACAATCACTTGTTATGAGAGAAGGCGCCCATCTCTCTGTCATAGTATTATCTTTGTTATGCCTTGTTGATCATATCATCTTTGTTGTTTCTGTGGTGACTTCCTAGAAGACTCAGTGGGGAATGATACGGATCAGAAAGGAACTTTTCTCACTAATACCCCACAGTGACTAAACACAGAAACAGAGACTGAATTAGGATCAAATCAAAGGCTGTGCCCGCCCTTGTCATCTAGCTCTCCCTCTCCCTCTCCCTCTCCCTCTCCCTCACACAGACAGCAGGGAACCAGGAAAAGCTGACTGAGGAATGAGAAAGGCAAACAAAGTTGATATTCAGATAATTAATAAGCCAGCCAACATCAAATAAAAGCGGGTAAAGAACACTGAGATTTGGGGAGAAATAAGATCGGAGTTTGCGTGAAGACAGCACTTTTGTGCATAATAAATAGACGACAAAGAGCAGAATTTTTGATGAGTAAACAACTTTCTGGGGAGGTCGAGGGGGCTGTTTCTGTGCTGTAGAGGAGAAAAGAGACCGTGATTAATCATAATTAATTAATTATTAATGGAAAATTGGCTCTGCATCACTAGCTTGCTGTCCGTTGTAGCAGGGCCAGGACATCACAGCCAAAACTCACAGGATTTCTTCGATAGTTGACATCATTAAAGTAGAAGATAGGAAACAGTAATGAGAAAATACAACAGAAAACAACGAAGCCAAACGCCCTTGAAGCAGTATGCACCATTTGTAGATGTATGCACTTCCTAACGGTCATGACTTATTTCTTCCTCTCTGGCTGGAAAAGTAGTCCATGAGGAAAAGATGCATACTCTACATGTGTCTGAGACTTAACCTAATGTGTCCCGCCGTCGCGTTAATCCATTTTAAACATTGTGTGTTTGAGCTACAGACTTCTGGGCTGTACCATTGAATTCCTCTACTTCTGCAACCATTAGTCTGTGTTTGTGAGACAAGGGCGGATCCCAAAGGAGCCGGGTATTTTTTACAAAATTGTCTGTAGAGTCAGAATGGTTTGCTCTATGATGCTCACAAGCGACACAATAGTCATTAGAAGGTAAGGGGTTCTTCTACATAGAAGATCATAGGAAATCCCAGGACATGATGTCGATAATACTGTAATAAGTTCACATAGTTGCTGTCACAAACTCCAAACTCCACACAGTTGTCACTGGCTAGTTGCTATTTCCCACTGAACAAACCAATTCTGTATTTACAGCACTCATATAAATGCATTTTATCAGGTTTTTACTTTGTCAGACCTTATATATATATATTTTGTACATTTGTCAGTGTCACGTTTCTTCAAAATCGAACCCAGAAGCAGACCAGGACAAGGAGAGTAGGAAGAAGGTGAGTATTTATTTACAAGTGAATGTGAGTGGGTAGATATATCCAGGTGGCATAGCGGGCAGCAGTGGTGAGTTGATGGGAGTAAATAGGTGGATCCAATGGGGAAGCGGAATCCTCCGACGACCAGGCGGGAATGGGGTAAATGATCCGGGTGAGTAACTGAAGACAGAACAAACGGAGGTAAGTTTAAGGCAAGCAATACGTAAAAAACAACAAAACAAATTCTATCCAACTTGAGGCTGATACTATGGCACAACATACTGTTCATGGCTAACGATCCGGCAGGGAATGGTTGTCAGGTCCGGGCTTATGAAGAGGAGAGATGATGATCAGGACCAGGTGTGCAGATAGCTGATGGGATACAGGTGCGGGTAATCAGAACTCCCAACTGGCTACATTGCCCGGCAACCAGACAGGGTGCGTTCCAGGACGCCGGAAAAAAACACTCCAGGACAGAACACTGGCAAAAAACAGACTCAGGAAACGGGATTCGTGACAGTCAGTAAAATTGTTTATGACAAAATAACCACTTATAACCACTTACTAGCCCTGGTTGTCCTGAAAATGAAGTGGTAAAACACTTAATTGTGAGGCTAAATGTAAGGGCTGGACATGGAGATAAATGAAGGTCAGATAAATGAGTCATGAGTCTCAGGACTGATAGGGTTTAGAGGGAATTGAGGTATATATATATGAAACATAGTTGTTGATTGCACGTGGCTCGTGTAGTGAGGTATAAAAATACATAAAAAGCCATTAGGCATGGACATGGAGCAAAATAAATATATGTCATTATTGTCAGGGGATGACGTGTGTTTGTGTGTGTTTGTGTGTGTGTAGACGTGTTGAGGCGTGTTAAACACATACACCTTTAGACAGGGGGTTCGGGGGAACATAGATTTACTGAGGATAAGGAGTAATGCGTGACTAGTCCTATAACACAATAAAGAGAGAGAGGAAGAGACGGGGGAAGAGAGAGAGAAACAGACATGCATAGAGAAAAGTGAAGTTGGGTGGGAAGAAGGGGGAGAACCAGAACAGTGGGAACTCAAAGGGCGACATTTTAGTGAATCCGCTAAATCCACAACACTGTATGAAAGCAAAATAAGATAAATCACATCACAGGAAAGCAGCTAACACGCTTGGCTCTGAGTTCTGGTTGTAACTGTTGCTGTTTAACTTCTCAGCGGTAAGCCTACATAATTCATCAATTCATGATGATTAATTAGTTAAATTCATGAATTAATGAATTATTGTACGAACAAATTAATGAAGTTACCCGTTAATGGTTTAATTAACTAGTAATAAGGTCACACAGTTGGTGGTGCAGTGTATGACCTTTTTAGTTTAACCTTTATTGAACTAGGCAAGTCAGTTAAGAACAAATTCTTATTTTCAATGACGGCCTAGGAACAGTGGGTTAACTGCCTGTTCAGGGACAGAACGACAGATTTGTACCTTGTCAGCTCAGGGATTTGAACTTGCAACTTTCTGGATACTAGTCCAACGCTCTAACCACTAGGCTACCCTGCCACCTTGGTGTGTACGATGTGCAGACAATTAGAGTGCTCATGTTTACAGGCGATCTGGTAATTAGGGAGCATGTCGGCCAGCTGCTGGACAAATGGATGACCTCCTCATGCAACGGCATGTTGGCCATGGTAAGGCTAGCTCTCCCCACAGTATGTCACTCCCTGGAGAGAGAGAGGGACAGGGAGGGAGGGAGAAAGAGGAGAGGGGGGTTGATATTTGGAAATATCTTCATCGTAACTACAATCTCAGAAAATTCAACAAACAACAAAACATACATTACCGGTATGTATATTTGGTTTTACAAATTGAAGTTCAACAGAGAGGAGGAGAAACACTAATTAACCAGCGAGAAAGAGATGAGAAGAGGGTGAATAGAAAGAGAGAGCGGGAGGAGTAGAGAGAAAGAGATGGATAAACAGACAAAATGTGCATCTCCAGCTGCGTTTCAAACACATAAAAGACACACCCTCCTCCACTTACCCTCACCTTATGCCCTTGGGGGAATCCCTGCGGCCATTTTGCCGTTGGTGCAAACAATTAGCCAAGCAAGGGAAGTTGGCAACGTAAACCCCTCAGCCCTCGTTTGTGATCGAGTTTGCGGGTGTACAATTCTGTTCACTCTGGGGCCTGAAACACCCCTTAAATCAATTTCCGATGATTGTATATCCGCTAAGGAAAGTCAGCCAAAAATGGAAACCAACATCAATATGGAGAAGTCAAAGTAAAAACAAATGTGAATACGTTTGAGTGGTAAGTTGAATAAATTGTGCTACTAATGCACATGATGGCACAAACACATATCGTAAAAGTAATGATGTTGTCATGCCTGCTCCGGCTCTCCCTCTCTGGCGCTCAAGGGCGTCGGGCTGCCCTTCATTACGCACACCTGTCACCATCATTCCGCGCACCTGCACAATTTTGGACTCACCTGAACTACATTACTTTGTTGATTACCCCCTCTATATCTGTCTGCTCCTCACTTTGTTCCCTGTGTCAGCATCGATGTCTTTATTTTCCCCCTGTCCAGACGCTGTTCCTGTTCTGTTTCATGTCTGTGTTTCATTAAATGTTAATTCCCTGTACCTGCTACTCGTCTCCAGCATCGATCCTCACAGATGTTTTTGTTTGGTTAGCTTTTGGAAACGTTAGCTAGCGCATACAACTTTCCTTGACATCACACCTATACATTGTATTTTTCGATTTACCTGATATCGTCAGATGGCTAGCATTTGATGTCTGCGGATGCATTGTCTTCTAGCCAAGATATGAAATGCAATCATAATTGACTGTAGTGCATATAAATCACACACAACAGCTACCAGTGGTTCCATGATGACTGAAAACACAACTGTGGGATGAACAAGTGACACATTTCTGGGCAAGGACGGTCCATTTAAAATCTATTCATTCTTCCCTTGTCCCTTGCCCTGCAAGTGTCAACTCATCATACGTCATGGTATATCAACAGAAGTGTCCACTTAATTTGAGGGCTGTGTCTTTTAGGTGTTTGGAATACAGCCTCCATCTTGCAGAGCTCTCTCACTCGTGTCATAGATTACTGGGCTAAGAGAAAGAGAGGAGAGAGATCAAAAGTGGAGAGAGAGAGAGAGAGAGAAGAAAGAGGAGTTGTGTGCTTAGACTCCGAATGAGAGGGGTAATGTGGACCGTAGGAGGCCTCTCTCTCTTCACTGTTCCTTCTGCCTAGTGCATGCTGCACTAGGATACTTACTGTTCATATATTGTACTGTACTGAGAGACACTGACACACTCATTACTGCTCAAAACCCACACACAACCAAACACACTGAAAATAGACCCACTCACATTGCACACTCAGGCAAAACAACTCAAACTGTGTCCTTAAAGAACACACACATTTCATAACGCAAATGCATGCTCACACTTGCACATACATGTTTTGATTACATTTGACATTTTTTACATTTTAGTTATTTAGCAGACATTCTTATGCAGAGCGAGTTACAGGAGCAATTAGGGGTAAGTGCCTTGTTCAAGTGGATATCAACAGATTTATTTCCTAGTCGGCAAGGGGATTCAAACCAGCGCCCTTTCAGTTACTGGCCCAACACTCTTTAACCTCTAGGCTACATGATTGAGTTCCAGCCTAATGCGGAATTAAACAATAGCAAGTATTTTAAATTTCAAAAGGCACTCACACATCTGAGCAATCTTTTTTGCAGGTGCATGGTAACAGCTGGACAACAATAGAAAGTATAAAACTCAAGCTTAAGAAATCAATCACATTGGAGCCTGAACGGCCTTAGCATGTAACTATCAATAAACGCCAAGTGTTGTTGCGGTTTTGGTGGTGTGGTCTTGGTGGTGCGCCGGAGAGCAACAGTGACACTGTCTTCGTCCCAAATGGCGCCTTATCCCTCAAATAGTGCACTACTTTTGAACAGGGCCCATACTGTAGGTCTCTGGTCAAAAGTAGTGCACTATCTAGGGAATAGGGTGTCATTTGGGATACACTAACTGGGTCTCAGAAGTCCTCAAGGGCTGCAGGGACAATACCAGCCAGCCACCCAGACAGCCAGTCATGCTGCTGCTCTGACCCTTAACATAGAACACAAGTACAGAACAAAGAACACACATCTCCCAAGGCTAGCACCATATAGGGGGAGAGAATAAATCTAAAACATAGAAGGAGAGAGAAAGAAAAGAGAGGAGAGAGAAGGAAAAGGGAGGAGAGGGAAGGAAAAGGAAAGCGAAAGACAGGGAGGGAGGGAATCAGGGGAGTAACTATGATTTAGAGTGTGATCAGCACGCACACACACACACAGGTGGTGGGCCCAACACAAGTTTAAGTATGACACTAAATAAAGAGGACTTGAAAAGTATTATCATTTAGAACTACACGGTGCAGAAACCTTTGATGTTTCATAAGGAACTGCTACTAAACCAGTTCAAAAGGTCGTTAAATAAATTAACACTGATGTGCTCTTCTGCAGGACAAAACATGACGCAACACTTAGCAACTATAACATTTGTCTTCCTTTAGAGTAGACCTACTGTTTGTTAAAAATCCAATCTCACACAGACATTATCTGTGTTAAGAACAATAATCTGATCCCTGCCTTGTTGGCCAGTTCACGGATTGTAAGTATCAATCTTTCTGCTCCCAATACAAGACATCATCCCTCCCCACAGTGGTCCCAGATGTAGAGCTAGCTCCATTATCCCAACCTGCTGAAACTGCTCATCCATTTCACATCCACAGAGAGGGATAAACAACATTTTGTTCTCACCCGGCCGGGATCAAGGAGGCGCGGTGGACAGTAGCATTTAGCAACTAAAGAAAGGATGGTGGAAGGAATAGAGACTTCAAAAGAGCTTGCCTTGGCCTCCACCCTCCAATCTCCACCCCCAACCTCTCCACCCTCCACCTCCAACCTCTCCAGCCTCCAACCTCTCCGCCATCCATTCTCTCCAGCCTCTCCAGCCTCCAACCTTTCCACTTTTCCACGCTCCAGCCTCTCCATGCTCCAACCTCTCCATGCTCCAATCTCTCCACGCTCCCTCCACACCATCTCTCTGTCTGCCCTGAGAATTGATGAGGAACCCAGTCTGTTATCAGCACAGCCTGTAGGCCTGTTATAATGATTACTTACATTGGCTGGAGTATAAACCACACCAGGACTAGCGAGAGAGAGCGGGGGGGGAGACAGTGAGAGCTCCTCTCAAAAATATTACAGCTCCTTATGCTTGTAATGGAATTGATATATTCTGCATTCTCAAAGCCCCAGAGTGTGCGTGCACGTTGTGTGTGTGTGCGTGTGTGGGTGTGTGTGTGTGTTGGCAGTATTTATCTCTGTAGGTTAAAACCAGGCTCCAATCCTATTCCTATTTCCCACCTGCAGAACAGTGGTGGTAAGGCAGAGGGTATATAGAGTACCAGTCAAAAATGTGGACACACCTACTCATTCAAGGGTTTTCTTTATAGTGAGGACATCAAAACTATGAAATAACACATATGTAATCATATAGTAACCAAAAAAGTGTGAAACAAATCAAAATATATGTTAGATTTTAGATTCGTCAAAGTAGCCACCCTTGCCTTGATGACAGCTTTGCACACTCTGCATTCTTTCAACCAGCTTCATGAACAATGCTTTTCCAACAGTATCGAAGGAGTTCGTACATATGCTGAGCATTTGTTGGCTGCTTTTCCTTCACTCTGCGTTCCAAATCCCAAATCATCTCAATTGGGTTGAGGTTGGGTGATTGTGGAGGCCAGGTCATCTGATGCAGCACTGCATCACTCTCCTTACACAGCCTGGAGGTGTGTTTTGGGTCATTGTCCTGTTGAAAAACAAATTATAGTCCCATTAAGCGAAAACAGATGGGTTGGTGTATCACTGCAGAATGCTGTAGTAGCCATGCTGGTTAAGTGTGCCTTGAATTCTAAATAAATCACAGACAGTGTCATCAGCAAAGCACCCCCACACCATCACACCTCCATACTTCACGGTGGGAACCACACATGCGGATCATCAGTTCACCTACTCTGCGTCTCACAAAGACACAGCGGTTGGAACCAAAAATCCAAATTTTTGACTCATCAGACCAAAGGACAGATTTCCACCGGTCTAATGTCCATTGCTCATGTTTCTTGGAGCAAACAAATCTCTTCTTATTATTGGTGTTCTTTAGTAGTGGTTTCTTTGCAGCAATTCGACCATGAAGGCCTGATACACGCTGTCTCCTCTGAACAGTTGATGTTGAGATGTGTCTGTTACTTGAACTCTGTGAAACAGTTATGTGGGCTGCAATCTGATGTGCAGGTGCCTCTAATGAACTTATCCTCTGCAGCAGAGGGTATCTCTGGGTCTTCCTTTCCTGTGACGGTCCTCATTAGAGCCAGTTTCATCATAGCGCTTGATGATTTTTGAGACTTCTCTTGAAGAAACTTTTCAGATTGACTGACCTTCATGTCTTAAAGTACTGATGGACTGTCGATTCTCTTTGCTCATTTGAGCTGTACTTGCCATGATATGGACATGGTCTTTTGACAAATAGGGCTATCTTCTGTATACCACTGCTACCTTGTCACAACACAACTGATTGGCTCAAACGCATTAAGAAGGAAATAAATTCCACAAATTAACTTTTAACAAGGCACACTTAATTGAAAGGCATTCCAAGTTACTACCTCATGAAGCTGGTTGAGAGAATGCCAAGAGTGTGCAAAGCTGTCATCAAGGCAAAGGGTGGCTACTTTGAATAATCTCAAATATAAAATATATTTTGATTGGTTTCTTTAACACTTTTTTGGTTACTACATGAGTCCATGTGTTATTGCATAGAGTTGATGTCTTCACTATTATTGTACAATGTATAAAATAGTATAAAGAAAGAAAAACCGGAGTAGGTGTGTTCAAACTTTTGACTGGTACTGTATATGTAGCGTTGTGTGATGAATATTAAACAGCAAGCCCATCCACCCTTGATGTATGGAAGGTGGAGTGCATTGCCCCCGCAGGGTGTGTGATAAGGTAATAAGTTATGTTTCAGCAATGGAGCCCCTACCTCCTGCAGCAACACACACACACACACACACACACACACACACACACACACACACACACACACACACACACACACACACACACACACACACACACACACACACACACACACACACACACACACACACAAAATAATAATACAAAAACCATTGCAAATATGGTGCACAAACACACACAGAGAAAGAGAGAGACAGAGAAAGAAACACTAAAATGTATAACACCCATAAAGTAAGATACCATAATGTTCCCCAACCCCCACCCACACACCTTCACTGAAATTGATCCCGCCCCTGCAGTGAGCTGTGCAGTCATGAATCAGTGAATGGGGCTAATTTGTGTCCAGGGCTGGTGTGTTCTATCATGATGTCAGCTCCAATCTTCCTGTGACATACTAATTGCTGGGCTATAATGCTTTAGTCGATACCTGCCCAGAGCAAAGGCTGCCCTGGGCTTTAGAGTGACACTGATTGACAGGGAGGGAGAAAGAGCAAGAAAGAGAGAGAGGGGGAAACACCAGTACACCAGAAAATAATGGTCTTTAAATTATCTTGTCTTTTTGTCCATGTACACAATGGTGAACTTGGCATTTGAACTAGGCCTAGTGGCTTTTCAAGATAAAATGAAGCACACCAGAAATCATACAGAAGAACTCCGTCCACTGAATGACAAGCAGAATACACAGGGTCACTGAAAGACATAAAACACCTCTTCATCTCACTGACAATAGATGTACAATACCGTGTAGGGTTTGAGATTAAGATGGCTGCAATCTTCAAGTTCTAATGAAGTGCCATGTAGCGATCAATAACAGCTCGTTCAACAGAGTTTTAATAATAATAAAAAAGCTAGGTCTCTGAGGAGGCCAAGGACTCATAGGGAAAACAGAGGGTGTTGTTGATGAAGTTCAACTGTGCTTAGCAACCCCCAAAAATGTATGCATTTACACCATGCACATTTTTAAATTGGTGTGTGTGTGTTTGTGAGTGTTTATCTTTTTCTCTCTCTCAAACTCTGTGTGTGTATGTGTAAACTGCATATGCCTGTTTTTTTTAAAATCTTTTTTTTTATTTCACCTTTATTTAACCAGGTAGGCTAGTTGAGAACAAGTTCTCATTTACAACTGCGACCTGGCCAAGATAAAGCATAGCAGTGTGAACAGACAACACAGAGTTACACATGGAGTAAACAATAAACAAGTCAATAACACAGTAGAAAAAAAATAAAAAATAGTCAATATACATTGTGTGCAAAAGGCATGAGGAGGTAGGCGAATAATTACAATTTAGCAGATTAACACTGGTGAGATAAATGATCAGATGGTCATGTGCATGAAGCTATACTGGTGTGCAGAAGAGCAGAAAAGTAAATAAATAAAAACAGTATGGGGATAAGGTAAGTAAATTGGGTGGGCTATTTACCGATAGACTATGTACAGCTGCAGCAATCGGTTAGCTGCTCAGAGAGCAGATGTTTAAAGTTGGTGAGGGAGATAAAAGTCTCCAACTTCAGCGATTTTTGCAATTCGTTCCAGTCACAGGCAGCAGAGAACTGTAAGGAAAGGCGGCCAAATGAGGTGTTGGCTTTAGGGATGATCAGTGAGATACACCTGCTGGAGCGCGTGCTACGGGTGGGTGTTGCCATCGTGACCAGTGAACTGAGATAAGGCGGACTTTTACCTAGCATGGACTTGTAGATGACCTGGAGCCAGTGGGTCTGGCGACAAATATGTAGCGAGGACCAGCCGACTAGAGCATACAGGTCGCAGTGGTGGGTGGTATAAGGTGCTTTAGTAACAAAATGGATGGCACTGTGATAAACTGCATCCAGTTTGCTGAGTAGAGTATTGGAAGCTATTTTGTAGATGACATCGCCGAAGTCGAGGATCGGTAGGATAGTCAGTTTTACTATGATAAGTTTGGCGGCGTGAGTGAAGGAGGCTTTGTTGCGGAATAGAAAGCCGACTCTAGATTTGATTTTAGATTGGAGATGTAGTTGGAGGCCACGGAAGGAGTGTTGTATGGCATTGAAGCTCGTTTGGAGGTTTGGAGGTTAGATAGCACAGTGTCCAAGGAAGGGCCAGAAGTATACAGAATGGTGTCGTCTGCGTAGAGGTGAATCAGGGAATCGCCCGCAGCAAGAGCAACATCATTGATATATACAGAGAAAAGAGTCGGCCCGAGAATTTAACCCTGTGGCACCCCCATAGAGACTGCCAAAGGACCGGACAACATGCCCTCCGATTTGACACACTGAACTCTGTCTGCAAAGTAGTTGGTGAACCAGGCAAGGAATGTCATTAGAAGAACCGAGGCTACTGAGTCTGCCGATAAGAATACGGGGATTGACAGAGTCGAAAGCCTTGGCTAGGTCGATGAAGACGGCTGCACAGTACTGTCTTTTCTTGATGACGGTTATGATATCGTTTAGTACCTTGAGTGTGGCTGAGGTGCACCCGTGACCGGCTCGGAAACCAGATTGCACAGCGGAGAAGGTATGGTGGGATTCGAGATGGTCAGTGATCTGTTTGTTGACTAGGCTTTCGAAGACCTTAGATAGGCAGGGCAGGATGGATATAGGTCTGTAACAGTTTGGGTCCTTTGAAGAGGGGGATGACTGCGGCAGCTTTCCAATCCTTGGGGATCTCAGACGATATGAAAGAGAGGTTGAACAGGCTGGTAATAGGGGTTCCGACAAAGGCGGCGGATAGTTTCAGAAATAGAGGGTCCAGATTGTTAAGCCCAGCTGATTTGTACAGGTCCAGGTTTTGCAGCTCTTTCAGAACATCTGCTATCTGTGTGTAAATCCTAAACCCAGGACACAGTGGTGGATCAAAGAGGGAGAAACAGTTGTTGCTAAGCAACCAAATGTAACCCATCAGCCGAAGCATGCTCCTGGTTTGAAATGAGAGGGGTATGCTTTTTTTAAAGAGGGGAACGAGGGCTCCCCGTTGGTACAGGAAGGTGCAGTATGAATTCTGACGGCCTTGTTTAGAGTTTACAGGATATATATTGGGCTATCTTGAGTAACCTCTCTTCTCCCTTTCTTCCTCTCCTTCAGGGGAGGTAAGTCTAATGGAGGAGAAAAGATAAAGAACTGGAGAAAAGGGCAATTGTATTGTACCTCTAGCATAAGACAATTACTGTACTGCCAATAGACGATGATAGACCAGAAATGATGCTTCAATGTTGGTGATATAAATGTCTTATTGCACATTGGAGAGAAAATTACCTGTGTGCTTTTCTTTGACTTGGGAATGTTTCATTTTGGAGTGTGAAGCCTAACTGCACTGAGATTTGACCTGCTCAACAGTTTACCCCCAAGTCACTGAGTCTATTGAACTAAACTGTATCATGCATCACGGATATTGCAGGGGGGTGAATTGGGGAGCAGTCAGGTGTATGATGTTGTTAGGCATCCCATTCAAGGGATGAATGGAAACGTCCAACTGAAAAACAAACTGAAAAAGGCATCAAGAAAACTGTCATTCATACAAACCAACTATCCATAACACATTTTTTTTAATTATTTTATTATTTCACCTTTATTTAACCAGGTAGACTAAATGAGAACAGGTTCTTATTTACAACCAGGACCTGGCCAAGAATAAAGCAAAGCAGTTCGACACATACAACAACACAGAGTTACACATGGAATAAACAAGCATACAGTCAATAATACAGTAGAAAAAAAAGTCTATATACAGTGTGTGCAAATGAGGTAAGATAAGGGAGGTAAGGCAATAATAGGCCATGGTGGCGAAGTAATTACAATATACCAATTAAACACTGGAGTGATTGATGTTCAGAAGATGAATGTGCAAGTAGAGATACTGAGGTGCAAAAGAGCAAGGTTAATGAATAAATACAGTATGGGGATGAGGTAGTTGGATGGGCTATATTACAGGTGGGCTATGTACAGGTGCAGTGATCTGTGAGCTGCTCTGATAGCTGGTGCTTATAGCTAGTGAGGGAGATATGAGTCTCCAGCTCAAGTGATTTTTGAATTTCGTTCCAGTCATTGGCAGCAGAGAACTGGAAGGAAAGGTGGCCAAAAGAGAAATTGGCTTTGGGGGTGAGATATACCTGCTGGAGCGCGTGCTACGGGTGGGTGCTGCTATGATGACCAGTGAACTGAGATAAGGAGGGGCTTTACCTAGCAGAGACTTGTAGATGACCTGGAGCCAGTGGGTTTGGCGATGAGTATGAAGCGAGGGCCAGCCAACGAGAGCGTACAGGTCGCAATGGTGGGTAGTATATGGGGCTTTGGTGACAAAACGGATGGCACTGTGATAGACTGCATCCAATTAGTTGAGTAGAGTGTTGAAAGCTATTTTGTAAATGACATCGCCAAAGTCGAGGATCGGTAGGATGGTCAGTTTTACAAGGGTATGTTTGGCAGCATGAGTGAAGGATGCTTTGATGCGAAATAGGTATATTTATAGATTTAATTTTGGATTGGAGATGCTTAATGGGAGTCTGGAAGGAGAGTTTACAGTCTAACCAGACACCTAGGAATTTGTAGTTGTCCACATATTCTAAGTCAGAACTGTACAGAGTAGTGATGCTGGACGTGCGGGCAGGTGCGTGCAGCGAGCGGTTGAAGAGCATGCATTTAGTTTTACTTGCATTTAAGAGCAATTGAAGGCAATGGAAGTAGAGTTGTATGGCATTGAAGCTCGTCTGGAGGTTAGTTAACACAGTGTCCAAAGAAGTGCCAGGAGTATACAGAATTGTGTTGTCTGCGTAGAGGTGGATCAGAGAATCACCAGCAGCAAGAGCGACATCATTGATGTATACAGAGAAGAGAGTCGGCCCGAGAATTGAAGCCTGTGGCACCCCCATAGAGACTGCCAGAGGTCCAGACAACAGGCCCTCCGATTTGACACACTGAACTCTATCGCTTCTACCAGGCGAGGCAGTCATTTGAGAAACCAAGGCTGTTTAGTCTGCCGATAAGAATGTGGTGATTGACCGTGTCGAAAGCCTTTGCCAGGTCGATGAATACTGCTGCACATGTCTCACCCATGACTAGCTCTGAAACAATTGCATAGCGGAGAAGGTACGGTGGGATTCAAAATGGTCAGTGACCTGTTTGTTAACTTGGCTTTCAAAGACCTTAGAAAGGCAGATTAGGATAGATATAGGTCTGTAGCAGTTTGGGTCTAGTGTGTGGCCCCCTTTGAAGAGGGGGATGATCGCGGCAGCTTTCCAAACTTTGGGAATCTCAGATGATATGAAAGAGAGGTTGAACAGGCTAGTAATAGGGGTTGCAAAAATTTCAGCAGATCATTTTAGAAAGAGAGGGTCTAGATTGTCTAGCCCGGCTGATTTGTAGGGGTTCAGATTTTGCAGCTCTTTCCGAACATCAGCTATCTGGATTTGGGTGAAGGAGAAATGGAGGAGGCTTGGGCGAATTGTTGTGGGGGGTGCCAGGCAGTTGACCAGGGTAGGTGTAGCCAGGTGGAAAGCATGGCCAGCCATGCTGGCCAGACAAGGTATCTCAAGAGTCTGGGTCCTTTCATGGTTTCTGTTTTAGTTTACTTCAAATCAAGGCAACCTTTGACTTGTCTTTCAGAGTCTTTTCAAGTCTCTACACTTAGGTCACTGAGACAATCTCCACAGGAATTCAAAGAATAAAGCTTAAAGCTGCAATATGTACTTTTGGGAGACCTGACAAAATGTACATAGCAATGCGAGTTATAGATCTGTGATTCTCATTAAAAGCAAGTCTAAGAAGCGGTAGATCTGTTGTTCGTGCGCTATTTCTATGATTCCCATTCTTAAATTCAGTTTTTGCATCTTTTACTTTCGGTTTTGTAGACCAGCTTAAAACAGCTGAAAATACAATACTTTTGGTTTTTGAAAGGATATTTTACAGCATTTTTGATGGTACAATGATTCTCTACACTGTTTGTGTTGACACATAACTATTAGAATTTTAACAACCAGGAAACGGTGGAGAGATCTCTGCATGTTACACCTTTAACAGCATTGAATTAAATAACTGCATGGGCCAACAGACAGCATGTTCCACTATGACACCTGCAGATAGATTAAACGATGATGGCTGTTCTACAAGGGAACGGCTCAGCCTTCCTCCTCCCATCCCATTAATACTTTATCAGCCTAATTACTACGCCAGGGTCAATGTACTGTACTGTCCTGTAGTGAGTCTCCCTGCCAGTCAGATGAATTACACACACACTGAATGTGTCCCAATTAGCACCCTATTCCCTATATAATGCACTACGGGTACAAAAGTATTAGGCCCTACAATATAAATGTAATAGAGTGCCATTTGGGACACAAACACTATCTGAGTGGTGGGAGATCACTCAACAATGACTAATAGTACAGGGCATAAATCTAAAGGACATAATGATTAAACAGCAGGGCAGAGCTAAGTGTCAGCGTTTGGCGTGTGGCGAGATGACTCTGGGATGTCACGAAAAAGCCATCAGATCGGACTCAGTCGTTCAGATAATTCAATTTTTATATTATACTGTACATCAGCCATTTTCTCTTAGTACTTTAGTTCTTATGAAGGGCACATCAAACCGATCACTGCAGCTGTACATAGTCCATCTGTAAATATCCCACCCAATCTATCTACCTCATCCCCATTCTGTTTTTATTTTATTTACTTTTCTGCTCTTTTGCACACCAGTATCTCTACTTGCACATCATCCTCTGCCCATTTATCACTCCGGTGTTAATCTGCTAAATTGTAATTATTCGCTCCTATGGCCTATTTATTGCCTACCTCCTCATGCCTTTTGCACACACTGTATATAGACTTTCTTTTTTTCTACTGTGTCATTGACTTGTTTATTGTGTTATTGGCTTGTTTATTGTTTACTCCATGTGTAACTCTGTGTTGTTGTCTGTGTCACACTGCTTTGCTTTATCTTGGCCAGGTCGCAGTTGCAAATGAGAACTTGTTCTCAACTAGCCTACCTGGTTAAATAAAGGTAAAAAAAATAAAAAAATAAAAAAAATAAAACAGGACCAGCTGACCGTTGTTAGAGAAGGATAAATATAAGAGTTTGAATGGGATAATGTTGGGAAACTGTGATCCATTGCCCATCTGCTATTGTAAAAGTCAGTAAGTTGAGTCGGAAGAAAACGTGCAGCTAAAGATGCAGATGATTAGGTATGACATGCTCAGACTTCATTAAAACTGTATTCAAATGGGAGTTCCACCATTAAATTGTCATTAAAGGTTATTTATTGTCATACTTCAGGGAATATAAGGGGGTGGGCTGTATAGTATTTCTGAGGTATTTACCACATTTTGTGTGCTTTCAAAACACACGACCGTTTCAGTGTTCACAAATATTTTCAGTTGTGGATCAAGACTTCATTAAATACCCAGCAAATGAGTTAATTTGCAGTAGAGTCAGTCAGTGTGCCAGAGATGTTGGTTGGTTTGCTTTCACACAAACATCGTAATGAGGAGATCTAATGAGAGTCTGGTCATTAAGTTGCTCTACTCCCTATATACATGACAGCACAGCACTGTCAGAGAGAGAGAGAGGAAGAGCGCGAAAAGAGAGAAGATGGGGAGAGAGACAGACAGAAACAAGCAAGTGAGGTGAGTGAGGCGGTGGATAGAGGCACCACCAAGGACAAGAGGATTTACCAATAATTTACTTGTAAACTGTTTAACTTGAGACTCACATGTAAATTGTCCGGTGGCGATTTTTATGAATTGTTCAGCAGCCTAATGACTTGGGGGTAGACGCTATTGAGGATCCTTTTGGTCCTGGACTTGGCGCTCCGGTACCACTTGCCGTTCGGTAGCAGATAAAACAGTCTGTAACTTGGGTGACTGGAGTCCCTGACAATTGTATGGGCTTTCCTCTGACACCGTTTATTATATACAGTTGAAGTCGGAAGTTTACATACACTAAGGTTAGAGTCATTAAATCTTGTTTTCAACCACTCCACAAAATTCTTGTTAATTACGAACTATAGTTTTGGAAAGTCGGTTAGGACATCTACTTTGTGCATGACACAAGTAATTTTTCCAACAATAGTTTACAGAAAAATGATTTCACTTATCATTCACTGTGTGTCAATTCCAGTGGGTCAGAAGTTTACATACAGTAAGTTGATTGTGCCTTTAAACAGCTTGGAAAATTCCAGACAATGATGTCATGGCTTAAGAAGCTTCTGATTTTCATCATTTGATTCAATTGGAGGTGTACATGTGGATGTATTTCAAGGCCTACCTTCAGACTCAGTGCCTCTTTGCTTGACATCATGGGAAAATCAAAAGAAATCAGCCAAGACATCAGAAAAAAAGAATTGTAGACCTCCTCAAGTCTGGTTCATCCTTGGGAGCAATTTCCAAATGCCTGAAGGTACCTCTTTCATCTGTACAAACAGTAGTATGCAAGTATAGACACCATGGAACCACACAGCCGTCATACTGCTCGGGAAGGAGACGCGTTCTGTCTCCTAGAGATGAACGTACTTTGGTGCGAAAAGTGCAAATCAATCCCAGTACAACAGCAAAGGATCTTGTGAAGATGCTTGAGGAAACAGGTACAAAAGTATCTATATCCACAGTAAAACGAGACCTATATTGACATAAAATGAAAGGCCGCTCAGCAAGGAAGAAGCCACTTCTTCAAAACTGCCATAAAAAAGCCAGACTACAATTTGCAACTGCACATGGGGACAAAGATGGTCCTTTGGTTTGATGAAACAAAAATATAACTGTTTTTCCATAATGATCATCGTTATGTTTGGAGGAAAAAGGGGGATGCTTGCAAGCCGAAGAACACCATCCCAACCGTGAAGCACGGGGGTGGCAGCATCATGTTGTGGGGGAGCTTTGCTGCAGGAGGGGCTGATGCACTTCACAAAATAGATGGTATCATGAGGCAGGAAAATTATGTGGATATATTGAAGCAACATCTCAAGACATCAGTCAGGAAGTTAAAGCTTGGTTGCAAATGGGTCTTCGAAATGGACAATGACCCCAAGTATACTCCCAAAGTTGTAGCAAAATGGCTTAAGGACAACAATGTCAAGGTATTGGATTGGCCATCACAAAGCCCTGACCTCAATCCTATAGAAAATTTGTGGGCAGAACTGAAAAAGTGTGTGCGAGCTAGAATGCCTACAAACTTGACTCATATACATCAGCTCAGGAGGAATGGGCCAAAATTCACCTAACTTACTGTGGGAAGCTTGTGATAGGCTACCCGAAATGTTTGACCCAAGTTAAACAATTTAAAGGCAATGCTACCAAATAGCAGAGAGAGAGAGAGAGAGAGAGAGAGAGAGAGAGAGAGAGAGAGAGAGAGAGAGAGAGAGAGAGAGAGAGAGAGAGAGAGAGAGAGAGAGAGAGAGAGAGAGAGAGAGAGAGAGAGAGAGATCTGCGGAAACCTAACCCTGCAGAACCTAATAAAAACCACTGGGTACAGGTACTAACACTAATTGATAAGCAGACAGCAGTTTATACAGTCTACCAGTAATTTGCTCACATAACAAAAAATATATAATAAGCTAACCACAACTATTCTTGATGCGCAGTGAACGTTTTTCTGCCATGAAATGTGTTTTATTAAGTGCTAAAAACATTCATTGGTAGGTGATGAGGATGACTACCTGAACGCATTGTAAATCACTTTGATACCTGGTGAAACGCCTGATACAGACGCAGTTACAGCAATCCATTAGACTGCATTTACCACAAGATGTACAGTGAAAAGATGTTCACACATGAAGCTGTTATAAGCCTGTCCATTATCTAGAGTAGAATATACTGCAGCTTCAGAGGGGGGAAGCTGGCAGACTGATTGTAGCCAGGAAGTGAAGACATCCCAATAAAACATTTTACAGCCCACATCTATTTTCAAGGTTGTTATGCTACGAGGTCACTGAGTGCAGTTTTTCTTCAGCTGCTTTCTAGAAAAAGGCTAATGAAGGCGATTGAATTAGATACACTGTCAGAGGGAGTCTGTGTGTGCATGTGTGTGCCTGCACTCACACACTGTTAAAAGCTTTGAGAGAAACACAGATGCATTGGGTATTCTTATAATACTGGGTTAATCAGGCTACCCTGAAAGGAGGATAGGAGGGGAGACCTATAATAGATGACCATTGTAGAGAAACAGAATCCAACTCCATAGATTACATACATAGATTAACAACACTACAACAGCATCTTCTTATCAGGCAAGATATTTAACATCTCTGTCCTGTTTTCCCAGTTACCACCTTACATGTACTAACTTCATGTCGTCATATCAATTCTCCAAAGAAAGAACACATCCAGGGTTATAGGAGTCTACATTTCCTACTGTTCCTCAGGTCACTTCTTGGAATTCATTCATTTGGTGACTCAGTCAGAGCAACACAAAAACATGGGGGGGAATGAGTGTGTATGTGTACAGTAGCAAGAAAAATAATACATAAATTAATCCTACAATTTGTTCTGATCTTCCTCTTTGCCACAAAAATAGACAAACGCAGTGCGCTTATACTAATAACACACAAATTATTGTATTTTTAAAACATTCCCAGTGTAGGTTGGAATAAATATGTGAACCCCTAGGCTAATGACTTCTCCAAAAGCTAATTGGAATCAGGAGTCTGCTAACCTGGATTCCAATCAATGAGACGAGATTGGAGATGTTGGTTAGAGCTGCCTTGCCCTATAAAAAACACTCACAAAATGTTAGTTTGCTATTCCTTGCCTGATGTGAACCATGCCTCGAACAAAAGAGATCTCAGAAGACCTATGATTAAGAATTGTTGACTTGCATAAACCTGGAAAGGGTTACACAAGTATCTCTAAAAGCCTTGATGTTCACCAGTCCATGGTAAGACAAATTGTCTATAAATGGAGAAAGTTCAGCAGTGTTGCTACTCTCCTTATGAGTGTCTGTCCTGCAACGATGATTGCAAGAGCACAGCACAGAATGCTCAATGAGGTTAAGAAGAATCCTAGTGTCAGCTAAAGACTTACAGAAATCTCTGGAACATGCTAACATCTCTGTTGACGAGTCTACGATATGTGAATTGCCAAACAAGAATGGTGTTCATGGGAGGACCCCACGGAAGAAGCCACAAAAAAAACATTGCTGCACAACTGAAGTTCGCAAAAGAGCACCTGGATGTTCCACAGCGCTTCTGGTAAAATATTCTGTGAACAGATTCAACTAAAGTTGAGTTGTTTGGAAGGAACACACAACACTATGTGTGGAGAGAAAAAAGGCACACCAACATCAAAACCTCATCCCAACTGTAAAGTATGGTGGAGGGAGCATCGTGGTTTGGGGCTGCTTTCCTGCCTCAGGGCCTGGACAGCTTGCTATCATCGATGAAAAAATGAATTCCCAAGTTTATCAAGACATTTTACAGGAGAATGTAAGGCTATCTGTCCCCCAATTGAAGCTCAACAGAAGTTGAGGACAACGACCCAAAACACAGAAGTAAATCAACAACAGAATGGCTTCAACAGAAGACAATACACCTTCTGGAGTGGCCAAGTCAGAGTCCTGACCACAACCTCAAGAGTGGTTCACACCAAACATCCTAAGAATATTGCTGAAGATGGTCCAATATTCCTCCTGAGCGTTGTGCAGGTCTGATCCGCAACTACAGAAAACATTTAGTAGAGTTTATTGCTGCCAAAGGAGGGTCAACCAGTTATTAAATCCAAGGGTTCACATACTTTTCCCACACTAGACTGTGAATGTTTACAAGGTGTGTTCAATAAAGACATAAGAAAAATGATAATTATTTGTGTGTTATTAGTTTAAGCAGACTGTGTGTGTCTATTGTTGTGACTTAGATTAATTGTATGACCAATATATGCAGAAATCCAGGTAATTCCAAAGGGGGAGTGTGTGTGTGTGTGTGTGTGTGTGTGTGTGTGTGTGTGTGTGTGTGTGTGTGTGTGTGTGTGTGTGTGTGTGTGTGTGTGTGTGTGTGTGTGTGTGTGTGTGTGTGTGTGTGGAGAAGGAGAGAATGTTGTGTCTTCTTAGAAGTTAGAACCAAAATGCTCCCTCTTCTATATTTCTCCAGTGCATGGCAGGGCAGAGCGAACTTCATGAACTGTTTCCAAGGCAGATGGCAGACAGTGGTTCTCTTCCGCTCAAAGGTGTGATATATTCCCTGTGAAATGTTTCAGAGAGAGAGAGAGACTTAATAGTTGGTGAAAGTTGTGTCCGCTATCATTTGCTGCCATAGGTTTTGGGAGAATAAGAGAGGGTTGCTGTAAAACTCCACTCGACTAAAATGGTCTACATCTATAGTTCCTTAATGAAGACAGGTTCAAACCCAGACTTCAGCAGTGACTTGCATATTTCAGAAAATTCATTTGGGGGTTACTGTTCACTAATCAGTCCCAGAGTTGAGTTGAGTTTCCTCACGAAGCTGAGAAGCTGTCTGGCAACAACAGACCATGGATTACAAAGAAACACTGAGATTCCCATTCCACTGGCGTGTTGTTGACGATCTAAAAAAGCTGGAGTAGAAAGCTGCAGAGATTATTGCCATTATTTGTCACTCAAAACTCCCCAATGGCAGAAACAGACCTTTCCTATTTTCATATTCATATTTCTCTCATTTCAAGCACAGAGAATTGTATGATATTGAATGGAAGCACATTGCACTACAGTGCTCCTGGTACTGTGTATCATTATAATCAAGAAGAAATTGACATTTCCACTCATCTCGGCCACAATAAAGGACCAGCATACTGATGTATGAACAAATATTATCATCACACTACCATACCTCTTCAACCATCCAGCAGGTGACATTGTGATGTCTGTGCATGTGAATGTCAGCATTTACATGTACAGTATATGATAGAAACACAGTATAGCATATTCCTGTTATGCCAGCCAGTATGTAAAGCTAGTGATACTTCAGGGAGAGTGCTACTGTAGGCTTTATCCTCATTGACTGGTAAAGGAAAACTCCCAGGATGCACTGGGCTCCTGGAGAGTGAAAAGACGTCAGAAGGCGCACATCATCGCCATGGCAACCACTCTTATCTGTTTGGAGTTTCTTTTTTAACTCTCCTGCCTTTCAATTGTCAATCGTGGAGATGATGAGGATTCTCTACTGTTGCCTCTTCAAATTAGGAGACTTTCTATGGATAACGATAACGATCATGCTATTGGACAGATTATAATATATATATATTTTCATAGGGATGGGTCACTGGTACTAGACTCTTGGAGGGGAAGAGGCCAGAGAGGAATACGAAATGGGAATGAGATAGGGAGAGCGAGAGAGGGGGGAGGGAGAGATAGGTAGAGAAAGAGAATGAGGGGATCATAGTGAGTGAGAGAGAGAGAGATCTGAGTGAGAGAGATCACAGAGAGAGAGAGAGAGAGAGAGAGAGAGAGAGAGAGAGAGAGAGAGAGAGAGAGAGAGCGAGAGATCAGTGTGACACAGCAGGCGAGAAACATTTTAGTTTGCGGCTCTCTGTTCCTCGAGTTTGGCAGGCTGCCAAGACGATTTTGCACCTCAACATGTCAACCAGTAAATGTTACTGGACTATAGTCGACTTCAATAATGCCACAGGATTGGGTCCTCTTTCCGGAGAGATCAATCAAATTCAATCAATCAAATAACTGACGCAAGAAGTAAAATTAGATTTCAAAAACAGATAAAAAACACTTAATGGAACAGCGGGGACTGTGAAGCACACACACACACACACACACACACACTAAGAGATATGTGATAGTAGTGGAGTAGGGGCCCGAGGGCACACAGTGTGTTGTGAAATTTGTGAATGTATTGTAATGTTTTTAAAATTGTATAAACTACCTTAATTTTGCTCAACCCCAGGAAGAGTAGCTGCTGCCTTATGGGGATCCATAATAAATACAAATACAAATTTATAAAGCCACTGTGGCCCCATCCAAAGTTACCCCCGGACAGGGCCAACCAGGCTGGAATTAACCCCACACACATTGCAAAAGCACAGCCCCCATACCACCATAGGGATATCAACAGACCACTAACTTACTACTCTGAGAAAAGGCAGAGTATAGCCCATGAAGATCTCCCTCACCACACAAGCCCGAGGATAAGGATGGGAGAGCGCGAGAAAGCCAGTGACTCAGCCCCCGTAATAGGGTCAGAGGTAGAGAATCCCAGTGCAGAGAGGGCAGCTGGCTAGGCAGAGAAAGCAAGAGTGTTCGTCACTCCAGTGCCTTGCCATTCACCTTTTATTTGTTATTTTTTTATTTTAACTTTATTTATACCGTTTTTTCCCCCATTGAGATAACATCTCTTTTCCAAGAGAGACCTGGTCCAATAGCGGCAGAGGGACCAACGTTTCAGACAAAACAACTTACATACACTAACAGAACATTAAACAAAACTATAAACACACATACAGCACAACGAAAACATTGTACATTAAAAACACAAACGTCTTGACTAAAAATAGCTGGCCTAAAAACAATTACACTCTTCTATGATATATACATCGATCAAGTGGGGCGGCAGGGTAGCCTAGTGGTTAGAGCGTTGGACTAGTAACCAGAAGGTTGCAAGTTCAAACCCCTGAGCTGACAAGGTACAATCTGTCGTTCTGCCCCTGAACAGGCAGTTAACCCACTGTTCCTAGGCTGTCATTGAAAATAAGAATTTGTTCTTAACTGATCTTGCCTAGTTAAATAAAGGTAAAAATAAATAAAATAAAAAAGTGTTTAAACTCCAACGAAACTAGATTATCACATCTTAAAATGTTCACGACAGAATTCCAGGACCACGGAGCTAAGTAACAATTTCTACCATGTCCTGTTCTAATTTGTGGTACTGTTAGAAGCAAATCAGAATGGGACTGTAATCATGGGACCTCCTGAAGAGATGAGTGGGTCGGCAGACCATTCCTTAAAAATTTAGCTCTTAGGAGAAAGCCCTGCCTCCAGCTGTTTGCTTAGAAATTCTAGGAACAATAATGAGGCTGGTGTCTTGTGACCGCAGTGTAAGTGTAGGTATGTATGGCAGGACGAAAAGCATGGATTAGCTTTACTGTATCATTTCTGGACAAAAAGTTGCAGATTTTTGCAATGCTACAAAGATAGGAAAAGGCTGCTCTTGAAACATTGTTGATATGTTCTTCAATAGAGAGATCAGGGTCCAGACTAACGACGAGGCCCTTCATAGTTTTATTTGAGACCACTGTACATCGAGATTCATTGTCAGATCCGACATCAGATCTCTTTGTTTCTTGGGACTTAGAACTAGCATCTATTTTATGTCCAAGTTTGAAAGTAAAACATTTCAAATCAAATCAAATGTATTTTTATAGCCCTTCATACATCAGCTGATATCTCAAAGTGCTGTACAGAAACCCAGCCTAAAACCCCAAACAGCAAGCAATGAAGGAGTAGAAGCACGGTGGCTAGGAAAAACTCCCTAGAAAGGCCAAAACCTAGGAAGAAACCTAGAGAGGAACCAGGCAATGTGGGGTGGCCAGTCCTCTTCTGGCTGTGCTGGGTGGAGATTATAACAGAACATGGCCAAGATGTTCAAATGTTAATAAATGACCAGCATGGTCAAATAATAATAATCACAGGCAGAACAGTTGAAACTGGAGCAGCAGCACGGCCAGGTGGACTGGGGACAGCAAGGAGTCATCATGTCAGGTAGTCCTGAGGCATGGTCCTAGGGCTCAGGTCCTCTGAGAGAGAGAAAGAAAGAGAGAATTAGAGAGAGCATACTTAAATTCACACAGGACACCGGATAGGACAGGAGAAGTACTCCAGATATAACAAACTGACCCTAGCCCCCCGACACATAAACTACTGCAGCATAAATACTGGAGGCTGAGACAGGAGGGGTCAGGAGACACTGTGGCCCCATCCGAGGACACCCCCGGACAGGGCCAAACAGGAAGGATATAACCCCACCCACTTTGCCAAAGCACAGCCCCCACACCACTAGAGGGATATCTTCAACCACCAACTTACCATCCTGAGACAAGGCTGAGTATAGCCCACAAAGATCTCCGCCACGGCACAACCCAAGGGGGGGCGCCAACCCAGACAGGAAGATCACATCAGTGACTCAACCCACTCAAGTGACGCACCCCTCCTAGGAACGGTATAAAAGAGCCCTAGTAAGCCAGTGACTCAACCCCTGTAATAGGGTAAGAGGCAGAGAATCCAAGTGGAAAGAGGGGAACCGGCCAGGCAGAGACAGCAAGGGCGGTTCGTTGCTCCAGAGCCTTTCCGTTCACCTTCACACTCCTGGGCCAGACTACACTCAATCATATGACCCACTGAAGAGATGAGTCTTCAGTAAAGACTTAAAGGTTGAGACCGAGTTTGCGTCTCTCACATGGGTAGGCAGACCATTCCATAAAAATGGAGCTCTATAGGAGAAAGCCCTGCCTCCAGCTGTTTGCTTAGAAATTCTAGGGACAATTAGGAGGACTGCGTCTTGTGACCGTAGCGTACGTGTAGGTATATAAGGCAGGACCAAATCAGAGAGATAGGTAGGAACATTTGATGCCATCCACTTCCTTATGTATGAAACACAGGCGTCCAGAGTAGGCCATTTTGGGGCTTCACCATGTTTTAATGAAGTGTACAGCTGTGTTGTCTGCATAGCAGTGAAAGTTGACATTGTTTTTCCGAATGACATCACCAAGAGGTAGAATATATAATGAAAACAATAGTGGTCCTAGAACGGAACTTTGAAGACCACCAAAACTTACCATTGATTTGTCAGAGGACATACCATCCAGGGAGACTTTCCGGCAAATAAGATCTAAACCAGGCAAGAACTTGACCGAGTAGACCAATTACAGTTTCCAATCTCTCCAAAAGAAAGTGGTGATCGATGGTGGAGAAAGCGGCAATACGGTCTAGGAGCACAAGGATAGACGCAGAGCCTTGGTCTGACGCCATTAAAAGGTAATTTACCGCCTTCATGAGTGCGGTCTCAGTAATATGATGGGGCCTAAAACCAGACTGGAGGGTTTTGTATACATTGTGTGTCTTCAGGAAGGCAGTGAGTGTCACACCCTGCTCTGTTTCACCTGTCTTTGTGCTTGTCTCCACCCCCTCCAGGTGTCGCACATCAAACTCATTATCCCCAGTGTATTTATACACTGTTCTCTGTTTGTCTGTTGCCAGTTTGTCTTGTCATGTCAGGTCTTACCAGCATGTTTTCCCATTTCCCTGCTTTCTCAAGTTCTGTTTCCTAGTTTCCCCGGTTCTGACCATTCTGCCTGCCCTGACCCTGAGTCTGCCTGCCATTCTGTACCTGCCTGACTCGTACCTGTTTATAAACCTCTGCCTGACCTGACCCCGAGCCTGCCTGCTGTTCTGTACCTTATTGACTCTGCCCTGGATTACGGACCTCTGCCGGTCTTTGACCTGTCTTTTGCCTGGCCCCTGTTTGGGTCAACAAACATCTGTGACTCTAGCTGTCTGCATCTGGGTCTTATCTGAGTTCTGATAGTGAGTTGCAACAGTTTTCTTTTTTTTTGTTCATTGAGAGGAATGGGAGATTCAATATAGGCCGATAGTTTTTTTATTTATTTTTTGGGTCAAGGTTTGGCATTTTCAAGAGAGACTTTTAGTGAGTTTAGGGAGACATTTATTCTGTTAAACAAAGGAGGGCCAAGCATAGGAAGTAGGTCTTTCAGTAGCGATCAAAAACATTTAGCTGTACACTGATATATATCTTTCTGCCATTTCAGGAGGAGTGAGTGTGTGAGTGAGTGAATGAGAGAGTGAGAGTGTGAAGGATATAGAAAAGGAGAGAGAGCGCAAAGCCGTTATTAGTATTCAAGTATTTTTTGAGAGAGGGGGCTTGATTGCTCATGGCTGTAAACTGCCAGTACAGCAGCAGGAGGATTTTATTTTTTATTTTACCTTTATTTAACTAGGCAAGTCAGTTAACAAATTCTTATTTTCAATGACGGCCTAGGAACAGTGGGTTAACTGCCTTGTTTAGGGGCAGAACAACTTATTTTTACCTTGTCAGCTTCCAACGCTTTAACCACTAGGCTACCTGCCGTCCCATGTAGGATGTAGCTACATGAGTAACAAAGGGAACAGACAATGTCAAAGAGGTTTGGTAGAGGTTGGAACAAAACAAAAAACACTTTTCACTCCAATAAATATCCCACAGTACAACCATAGTAATTACCCCATTCCCTGCTCTGACAGACCAGGGAGCAGGGACCATACTGTAAGTCAGGCAGACAAGGCAGGGCAACAGCTAATTACACAATAGGATGACAGACAAGGCAGGGCCACAGACAATGACACAATAGGATGACCTGGCAGGTACAAGCCATCTGGTTGGGCTTCTGCCTAGGAATAATTATCTGTTTGGATGTGGTTCAAAGGTCAGAGGGTGCTTTGAATCAGAGACCACGAAGGTAAATATGTGGGTATGAGGGTCGATATTTACCTCTAAAACTGATACATGACTGGAGGTCAGCGCTTTGGCAATGGCCCACTTTGACTCCAATGCGTCCCACAGTTGTATCAAGTTGGCTGGATGTCCTTTGGGTGGTGGACTATTCTTGATACACATGGGAAACTGTTGAGCATGAAAACCCAGCAGCGTTGCAGTTCTTTACAAGAACCGATGCGCCTGGCACCTACTACCATACCCTGTTCAAAGGCACTTACATATTTTGTCTTGCCCATTCAACCTCTGAATGGCTCACATACACAATCCATGTCTCAATTGTCTCAAGGTTTAACAATCTTCAATCTGTCTCCTCCCCTTTATCTACACTGATTGAAGTGGATTTAACAATTGACACCAAAAAGGGATCCTAGCTTTCACCCGGATTCACCTGGTCAGTCTATGTCATGGAAAGAGAAGGTGTTCTTAATGTGTGACTGTGTGTACTCAAGGACATGCAAGGTGAAGATTTATTTTTCATGAGGCCAGGAGCGCAGGGGGGGACAATGCCAGGCTGACAGACACAGTGGAAACTGTGATTTGCAATTCTGTTCCAGATTAATGCTCTTATCTGACCTGGCTCAGCCCATTCTTCGCCAGAAGCCTCAATGTGGTTATGTGTTTGTGAAGACACACCCTAGAGAAAAGAAAGCCTCACTGTGGTTATGTGTTTGTGAAGACACACCCTAGAGAAAAGAAAGCCTCACTGTGGTTATGTGTTTGTGAAGACACACCCTAGAGAAAAGAAAGCCTCACTGTGGTTATGTGTTTGTGAAGACACACCCTAGAGAAAAGAAAGCCTCACTGTGGTTATGTGTTTGTGAAGACACACCCTAGAGAAAAGAAAGCCTCACTGTGGTTATGTGTTTGTGAAGACACACCCTAGAGAAAAGAAAGCCTCACTGTGGTTATGTGTTTGTGAAGACACACCCTAGAGAAAAGAAAGGTTACAGTAAGAAAAGAAAGACCTTCTTCACCTCCAGGACCTGCAGTGGCACCCCCACCTGATCTCCTGGGGGAACTGTGCGTCAGTGACTATGAAGCCGGAGACGCGGTGTGTGTGGAGGAGGTACAGGAAGGCATTCATTTTGGGGTACATGATTGGCTCTCCCACCAGGGACAGGGTAGAGTGCATCCCACTCTGGATGCACCCCAGGAGCACTTGTGATAGAACAGACAGCGAGAGAGGTCAGAGGTCAGGGTAAGAGAGAGCCAGAGAGCCTAATGACGATGCAAACCTCTTCTGCCTTTGTTGTACACTCGTTCACTCTCCCTCGAGGATTTAAAGGGGAACTTTATACCTTATTATGAATAATAAAAGCAAGAAAGGGATATTATTTAGGGTAATGTTTCCATTACCCTTCAAAAGGAATGGGCTGGTGTGAAGAAAATATGGAGTAGGAGAAATCAGAGAGAAGCCAAGGAAAGAGGTGCACAAAAATTAAAAGGAAGAGAGAGATTGAGAGAGGGAGAGAGATGGTAGGTTGGATCCAGGCCCAGTCCCTCTCCTCTCCCCACTGTGAGGTCTCATTCTCTCCAGCTCCCACTGATCACTATGGTTCTCCTGGAAGAGCCTAGATGCTGCTGAACTTGCCTAGAATCAACACACACCCCACTCACTCAGTGTATTTCTCCTTGCATGCTCAAACAAACACACAGATGCGCACACAAACAGATGCACACACAAAATTGATTCACTGACATTTCTTGAATCTATAGATCACGTTTTCAAGAGTTGAAAGATTGATTTTGTGCACTGAAGATCATTGCATTGCCCCAAAAAGTGATATACTGTGGATCAATGCTGTATGAAACAACATTAACCTGAAGAATGGCAGCAATCGACAACGAACCTATAAAATAATTTATTGCCGGGCAAACGGCTGGTGTCGCTGATACATTTGAATGGTGAATCGCATCACAGAACAGCTTTACACTGAGAGACATCAAGCTGAAAAACATTATTGTACATTCCCCAAGCCCTCACACAGGGCCCTTGGAGAAATCACACTTTAATTCAGTCATATCACCAGCCCAGGCTAACACACACATGCATGACCATACACACATGCACACAAGCACGCATGCAAGGACACACCACATACCACACAGCACACGCACACACACTTCCCTCAGACCTCATTATGTGTCCATTTTATTGATATTATGTGATGTGGAATCACATTACACTTCCACATGGGTGGCTGGCTGTCTTCTCGAGGGGCACTCGTTCAATCTCAAATGGATTGTTCATACAGTACTGTATCAACGCAGACATGGTACCCCATTAGAAATATCTATTCTAATGAGAGCGTGGGAGGAGGGATGGAGATGGTTATGAATCTGGGTATTAGTGTCTAGCAGGAAGACATCCACATCATTACATTGTCCTCTAAAGCTCTCTACAATAGAAATGTTTAAACTCCAAGACCATTATCCTAAGGAAAATCTGTAGTGGGGACCGGACTCTGGCCAAATTGGTTTAGTGATCGGATCCGACCATACTAGCCTGATAACATTTCCATCAGAAGTCCTCAAAAGTCCTAAGATTGACTTAACCTAATGTCAAGCATTAACCCTGAACGTTTAATTTAAGAAACATCAAAAACCCAAACAGACTCCAAATGGCTTTATTCTGTGTCGACACAACTCCAGTAAACTAAGTGGTCAAATGAAAACAGACATGAACACGATTGAAGAAAGTGACAAGCAGCACTGAGCAAATCAGGATTATTAGAGAGAATTGAGTCATTCGTACACACGCACGCAGACACACGCACACACACACGCACACACACATACACACACCCACCACTCCCCTGACAACACCAACCCCCTGGTCCCACCACAAGCTCACTAATCAGAAATGCAACTTGGGTTGGGTTCATTTCAGTCCCAGTAGACATGTCGCTAACTACTCCAATCCAGATGTCCATCAAAGGGTTGAGTATGGGAAAGGAATTGGAATGACTGGATGTAATTGGCACTTAATGAAGAGAGAAAAAGTGACACTTGAGTACTTCCAGGCTAAATTGACTGAATCAGTGCAGTCACGACAGAGAGCAGGGAGAAAGAACTCCCTTGATCCCAATAAGGCAGCATTTTTAAGAGTGTTTTGTGATGGGTCATGTTTGATGTGTTTGGGGTATCTTAGAATACATCATCAACTGCTACGGTCAAAGGCCACCTAATAAACTGCTGAGTAATATCATAATGAGAGGATGTTGCAGTCAAGCTGAGTGTGCCCATGACCCATTGATTACCAATGAAGACAGATGCCATGTGTTTTTCTCTTTACTGACTGCTGGAACTATCATGGCTGACTAAGCTGTTGCTTTACAAACCAGAGACAAATCAGAGACAGGCCCAGTGACAAGTCCAGTGACAAGTGCGTCACACTCTGGTCCCGGTGCCATTTTGGACACATCCACTATGATGTCACTGCAGTGTTGGTACCGAAGTGTCAGCCAAATATCCCCCAGGCCCAGCGTCTGTCTGTCTGTTAACCTGACCAGGTCTGTGACACTGTTCGAGCTTTCATATTGCTCTGCTTCATTGTAGCATGTGTTGTGGCTCTTGAACGACTCTCAACCGGATGGTGAAGTTTAGTCTCTTGAATCTAGATTAGATATTGTGGTGAGCTGTTTGGTCAACCTATTCCAGAAGTAAAAATGTTCACTTCATTTGAGTTCAAATGGTTCTGTCATCAGTGTAAAATAAAGCAAATGTGTTCTTACAATTACCTCTGAACGGTCGGATCATGTTTTTACTGTGTGTGTGTGTTACCTCTGAACTGTCGGATCATGTTTTTACTGTGTGCGTTACCTCTGAATGGTCGGATCATGTTTTTACTGTGTGTGTGTTACCTCTGAACTGTCGGATCATGTTTTTACTCTGTGTGTGTGTTACCTCTGAACTGTCGGATCATGTTTTTACTGTGTGTGTGTGTTACCTCTGAACTGTCAGATCATGTTTTTACTGTGTATGTGTTACCTCTGAACTGTCGGATCATGTTTTTACTGTGTGTGCGTTACCTCTGAACGGTCGGATCATGTTTTTACTGTGTGTGTGTTACCTCTGAACTGTCGGATCATGTTTTTACTGTGTGCGTGTTACCTCTGAACGGTCGGATCATGTTTTTGCTGTGTGTGTGTTACCTCTGAACGGTCGGATCATGTTTTTACTGTGTGCGTTACCTCTGACCGGTCGGATCATGTTTTTACTGTGTGTGTGTTACCTCTGAACGGTCGGATCATGTTTTTACTGTGTGTGTGTTACCTCTGAACTGTCGGATCATGTTTTTACTGTGTGCGTGTTACCTCTGAACTGTCGGATCATGTTTTTACTGTGTGTGTGTTACCTCTGAACTGTCGGATCATGTTTTTACTGTGTGCGTGTTACCTCTGAACGGTCGGATCATGTTTTTACTGTGTGTGTGTTACCTCTGAACGGTCGGATCATGTTTTTACTGTGTGTGTGTTACCTCTGAACGGTCGGATCATGTTTTTGCTGTGTGTGTGTTACCTCTGAACGGTCGGATCATGTTTTTACTGTGTGCGTTACCTCTGACCGGTCGGATCATGTTTTTACTGTGTGTGTGTTACCTCTGAACGGTCGGATCATGTTTTTACTGTGTGTGTGTTACCTCTGAACTGTCGGATCATGTTTTTACTGTGTGCGTGTTACCTCTGAACTGTCGGATCATGTTTTTACTGTGTGTGTGTTACCTCTGAACTGTCGGATCATGTTTTTACTGTGTGCGTGTTACCTCTGAACTGTCGGATCATGTTTTTACTGTGTGCGTTACCTCTGACCGGTCGGATCATGTTTTTACTGTGTGTGTGTTACCTCTGAACTGTCGGATCATATTTTTACTGTGTGTGTGTTACCTCTGAACTGTCGGATCATGTTTTTATTGTGTGTGTGTTACCTCTGAACGGTCGGATAATGTTCTTACTGTGTGTGTGTTACCTCTGAACTGTCGGATCATGTTTTTACTGTGTGCGTGTTACCTCTGAACGGTCGGATCATGTTTTTACTGTGTGTGTGTTACCTCTGAACGGTCGGATCATGTTTTTGCTGTGTGTGTGTTACCTCTGAACGGTCGGATCATGTTTTTACTGTGTGCGTTACCTCTGACCGGTCGGATCATGTTTTTACTGTGTGTGTGTTACCTCTGAACGGTCGGATCATGTTTTTACTGTGTGTGTGTTACCTCTGAACTGTCGGATCATGTTTTTACTGTGTGTGTGTTACCTCTGAACTGTCGGATCATGTTTTTACTGTGTGTGTGTTACCTCTGAACTGTCGGATCATGTTTTTACTGTGTGCGTGTTACCTCTGAACTGTCGGATCATGTTTTTACTGTGTGTGTGTTACCTCTGAACTGTCGGATCATGTTTTTACTGTGTGCGTGTTACCTCTGAACTGTCGGATCATGTTTTTACTGTGTGCGTTACCTCTGACCGGTCTGATCATGTTTTTACTGTGTGTGTGTTACCTCTGAACTGTCGGATCATATTTTTACTGTGTGTGTGTTACCTCTGAACTGTCGGATCATGTTTTTATTGTGTGTGTGTTACCTCTGAACGGTCGGATCATGTTTTTACTGTGTGTGTGTTACCTCTGAACGGTCGGATCATGTTTTTACTGTGTGTGTGTTACCTCTGAACGGTCGGATCATGTTTTTACTGTGTGTGTGTTACCTCTGAACGGTCGGATCATGTTTTTACTGTGTGTGTGTTACCTCTGAACGGTCGGATCATGTTTTTACTGTGTGTGTGTTACCTCTGAACGGTCGGATCATGTTTTTACTGTGTGTGTGTTACCTCTGAACTGCAACCGGTGACATAAAATATGGAAAAATATAAAGTGAGGAAATCCACACACATCAGGGGCTCTAGGAACCCATCAGTTCTGGTGCCCCCTGCTGCTGAAGGACAGCTAAGACAATACCGCTGTGTCTGACTATGACCATTGCCCCGGAGAGGGACCTCAACTCAGACGGGACTCTCTACACTGACAGCACCCCATTCACCAGAGGCCTGGACTGACAGGCACCTTTCAGAAATGAGTTTTATTATCCTCATTTTTGCAAAGGTTAGCCTGGTTCCAGATCTGTTTGTGCAGTCTTACCGTGGGAGACATAAGAAGTTAGGAAGACAGCACAAACAGATCAGGGACCAGGCTATTTCGAAGGTAACATAAGGAGAAATATCTGGCCTCTCTAGTCCCAGCCAATATCACATTATGTGATTCAACTTCTAACCTCTCTCCCTTTAATTAGCACGATCATTAATCAACCACACGTTAATCATTAGCTGCCTCGCTAAGCAATTGCATGGCCATCAGTCAATGACGGGGTGAGCACTGACAGGTTTCCTCCATACTATGGTCTCCTGGAACTTGCAGCAATTCACAAAAAGGGTCTAGGAATTCTTAACCATATTGTGAAATGCAGCTATGGTTATTGGGTTAAGATGAGGATACAGTACGACTGCACTGAGCGTATGAGAATAATGTAATATACTGTAATAAACTGGTGCATGAATTATTCTAAAATCTCTAAATCCATCACACCAACAATCATAGTTCAGTTGCACCCACCTCCAACAGAATACACACTTGTTGGCACAGGCGATGCTAGAGGTAGTCTCCATACACCTGTGGGACTCAATGCCATAAAAGGAGTGCTTGTAACAACCTCCGCTTTCTCTTAGAATGGACTGGCGGAAAGAAAAATACATGTCATTTAGTTATTCGAAGGTACATGTTTATGAATGTGAGATTACCCATATAAGAAAGAACTCATCTTATCTACCTTACCTTGGTCCAATGACAAATCTTGACTCCTGGGTGATATCCTATGGGGTTTTATCCTGTAGAAGAGAAAATATATCAAATAGTCACATTTTACTCCCCATCATAACCTGTCTAAACGAGTAGCATGCATTATGAATGAGTAGATCTCGGTTGGAGATGCAAAAAGCACAAAGGAACCCTGTTAAATAAATCAAATAAAATGTTATTAGTCACATGCGCTGAATACAACAGGTGTAGAGTTAAGATACAGTGAAATGCTTGCTTACGAGCCCCTATCCGACAGTGCAGTTTCAAAACATTTGGATAAGAATAAGAGATCAATGTAACAAGTAATTAAAAAGCAGTAAAAAATAACAATATATACAGGAAGGTGGCAGTGCAGACTCAATGTGTGGGGGCACTGGTTAGTTGAGGTAGTATGTATATGTAGGTAGAGTTAATTAAAGTGACTATGCATAGATGACAACAGAGAGTGGCAGTGGTGTGGAGAGGGGAAGGGAGGGGGGGGGCAATGCAAATAGTCTGGGTAGCCATTTGACTAGATGTTCAGGAATCTTATGGCTTGGGGGTAGAAGCTGTTTAGAAGCCTCTTGGACCTAGACTTGGCGCTCCGGTACCGCTTGCCATGTGGTAGCAGAGAGAACAGTCTATGACTAGGGTGGCTTGAGTCTTTCACAATTTTTATGGCCTTCCTCTGACACCACCTGGTATAGAGGTCCTGGATGGCAGGAAGCTTGGCCCCAGGGATGTACTGTCATGGTGTGCTTGGACCATGTTAGTTTGTTGGTGATGTGGACACCAAGGAACTTGAAGCTCTCAACCTGCTCCACTGCAACCCCGTCGATGAGAATGGGGGAGTGCTCGGTCCTCTTTTTCCTGTAGTCCACAATCATCTCCTTTGTCTTGATCACGTTGAGAGAGAGGTTGTTGTCCTGGCACCACACGGCCAGGTCTCTGACCTCCTCCGTATAGGCTGTCTTGTTGTTTTCGGTGATCAGGCCTACCACTGTTGTGTCATCAGCAAATTTAATGATGTTGTTGGAGTCATGCCTGGCCGTGCAGTCATGAGTGAACAGGGAGTACAGGAGGGGGCTGAGCATGCATCCTTGATGGGCCCCTGTGTGGAGGATCAGTTGCAGAGGGAGGTGTTTAGTCCCAGGGTCCTTAGCTCATTGATGAGCTTTGAGGGCACTGTAGTATTGAATGCTGAGCTGTAGTCAATGAATAGCATTCTCACATAGGTGTTCCTTTTGTCCAGGTGAGAAAGAGCAGTGTTGAGTGCAATAAAGACTGCATCATCTGTGGATCTGTTGGGGCTGTATCCAAATTGGAGTGGGTCTAGGGTTCCTGGGATCATGGCGTTGATGTGAGCCATGACCAGCCTTTCAAAGCACTTCATGGCTACTGTGGTATCCCAGGAGGTCTACCCGGGGGATGCTAATAGAAGGGAGGTACTTGAGACAACGTTGGCTCCCTCTGCTAGGAATACGGGAGCTGGGCACCCCGACACGGACAGCTCTAAGTGGAGGTAATTAAAGGAAAGTTCCAACCAGCTGTGGAGGCCAAATAAAAGGAGCACAATGGCACACAGCGAGAGAGAACGGGGAGAGACCGACACCAAGCCACAGTAGAGAAGAAGGACCGAGCCAAACATAAGTGATTTTCTTTGTTATGTTTATTTTCTGTCTTAGTAAAGTTGTTTTTGCGGACTAAAGCCTCCTTGTCTCTGTGTCAATCTCTGCACGCACAACCCAACACCCCACAGTTTACCACACTACAGACATGAGTGCTACGGGTCGGTAGTCATTTAGGCAGGTTACCTTAGTGTTCTTGGGCAAAGACACTATGGTGGTCTGCTTAAAACATGTTGGTATTAAAGCCTCGGACAGGGAGAGGTTGAAAACGTCAGTGAAGACACTTGCCAGTTGGTCAGCGCATGCTCGGAGTACACGTCCTGCTAATCCATCTGACCCTGCGGCCTTGTGAATGTTGACCTGTCTAACGGTCTTACTCACATCGGCTGCGGAAAGCGTGATCACACAGTCTTCTGGTACAGCTGGTGTTCTCATGCATGTTTCAGTGTTATTTGCTTCGGAGTGAGCATAGAAGTCGTTTAGCTCATCTGGTAGGCTCATGTCACTGGGCAGCTCTCGGCTGTGCTTCCCTTTGTAGTCTGTAATGGTTTGCAGGCCCTGCCACATCTGTGGTCCTGTGACAAACTGACAACATTTTGGGATAATGTATGTGCTATCATTTCATTGTGTCTAGGAATTTATATCCTTCTATCTTCACAATTATGTCTGTTGGGAAATGTAAATATTGGTTATCAATAGAGAAAGTTTTATAATCTAGGTCTAATTGCTGCAAAAATATGTATAGCCATCAATTAGAACGCCTCATATCCACCCTCATTAACTAACTGGAGGACTGAACTATCTAGCTACATCCCACTAGACTCTATTTGTTCTAAAATCAAACATAAACCAGACATATTTGACAGAATTAGGGTGTTCTCACATATAGTCCTCTTTAAAATTACCAATCTCAGTCCTCTTTAAAGTGAATTCTGGGGTAATGTGGAATATTTTTCGCGGTTTTCGTGACTGCAATTTCCGGGCGATTTCTCAGCCAAACGTGAAGAACAAACGGAGCTATTTCCCCTACAGAAATAATATTTTTTGGAAAAAAGGAACATTTGCTATCTAACTGGGAGTCTCGTGAGTGAAAACATCCGAAGCTCATCAAAGATAAACGATTTAATTTGATTGCTTTTCTAATTTCCGTGACCAAGTTACCTGCTGCTAGCTGGACAAAATGCTATGCTAGGCTATCGATAAACTTACACAAATGCTTGTCTAGCTTTGGCTGTAAAGCATATTTTGAAAATATGAGATGACAGGATGATTAACTAAAGGCTAAGCTGTGTCTCAATATATTTCATTTGTGATTTTCATGAATAGTCATATTTTCTAGGGATATTTATGTCGGTTGCGTTATGCTAATTAGTGTCAGGCGATGATTACACTCCCGCATGCGGGATGGGGAGTCAGTAGAGGTTTTAACCCTATGTTTCCCCTCATGTCTTGGTCAGAGATTGTTTGTTATTATTTTCGTGTTGTTTGTATTGGTGCGTGTCAGGTCCTCGTACCCACTTTGTTTTGTGTATTTTTTCATAGTTTTGGAGATCTGTTTTTACGTCATTAAACTACTCCATTTTAACAAGAAATTCTCCTGCACCTGACTTCCTTGCCACCTATACACACGCCTAATGACAGAATCTCTGACCTAAATTATGAAGTCAGCAGGAGAAGGTACCCCGGCCATGGAGGTGGAGGAGCGCATCCAGGAACATACGGAGAGGATTTACCATCTGAGCGCCGCCATGGATCGCGTTGTCCAGAATATGGACCGCTGGGAGAAACAGGGAGTTTTTCCAGCGCCTCCACCAGCACAACCGTGGTCTATCCTGAGCGCCCCTCTCCCACCTGAACCCAGTGGGATACGTTTATCGATGCCAAAGGGGTACGACGGTGGTGCTGCCACCTGCCAGGGTTTCCTCCTCCAACTAAGCCTTTACCTGGCCATGGTCCACCCAGCTCCATCGGACCGTGAGAAGAGTTTTGCCCTCGTCACGTGCCTCACCGGGAAAGCCTTGGAGTGGGCCAGCGCTGTGTGGACAAGAGGATGCGGCGTTGGACCATTTTGAGGAGTTCACCCGCCATTTCCGGGCAGTATTCGACCACCCACCTGAAGGCAAAGCGGTGGGTGAGCGCCTTTACCATCTGAGGCAGGAGACGAGGAAAGCCCAGGAGTTTGCTCTGGAGTTTAGGACCCTGGCTGCCGGCGCTGGAGCTACAGGGCCCTGATCGACCATTACTGCTGTAGTCTACTCGAGGACGTCCACCGGGAGCTGGCCTGCAGAGACACCACCCTCACCTTCGACCAGCTGGTGGACCTGTCCAACCTGCTGGACCACATGCTGGCTACTTGTGGACGTCTAGATTGGGGTCTGGTTGTTCCATCCTCCCGCACCCCCTCTCCTGTACCCATGGAGTTGGGAGGGACAGTGCGCAGGGAGACCGGAGGGGGCACCATATGTTGGGTTGGTTCCTCTGGGAATCGACGCAGCAGGCAGGGCACTCTGGCATCACCCCAGGTGAGTAGGCATCATTCTCTTCCAGAGCCCTCTGTTGCACATATGTTTCTCTGTCACTTTTCCTGAATTTTCCCCGCATTCCCAGCATAAGGCGCTAGTAGTTTCAGGCGCGGCTGGGAATTTCATTAATAAAGTGTTAGCTCAGGTTAGGGATCCCCATTGTTCCTGTGGATGTGCCTTTCCCTGTTCATGCCTTAGATAGTCGACCATTAGGGTCAGGGTTTATCAGGGAGGCCACCGCTCCTTTGAGAATGGTGACGGAGGGGGGTCACAGGGAAAAGATTAGTATTTTTCTTATTGATTCTCCTGCGTATCCTGTGGTGCTGGGCTTACCCTGGCTAGCTTGTCATAACCCCACTGTTTCTTGGCCACAGAGGGCTCTCACGTGGTGGTCGCGAGAGTGCTCAGGTAGGTGTTTAGGGGTTTCCGTTAGTGCTAGCACGGTGGAGACCTGGTCTCCCGGTGGAGACCTGCGCATCCCCCGCATCCCCCAGAATATGCCGATTTGGCTCTCGCTTTCTGTAAAAAGAAGGCGACTCAATTACCGCCCCATCGATGTGGGGAAGGTACTGGTGGCCCACTTTAGCTAAGGACGTGAGGGTTTATGTGTCCTCCTGCTCAGTGTGCGGCCAGTGCAAGGCTCCTAGACACCTGCCCAGAGGTAAGTTACAACCCTTACCCATTCCACAACGGCCGTGGTCGCACCTGTCGGTGGATTTCCTAACCGATCTTCCACCTTCACAGGATATAGTGTCTGATCGGGGTCCCCAGTTCACTTCAAGGATCTGGAAGGCGTTCATGGAAAGTCTGGGGGTCTCGGTAAGCCTCACCTCAGGTTTTCACCCTGAGAGTAATGGGCAGGTGGAGAGAGTTAACCAAGATGTGGGTAGGTTTCTGCGGTCTTATTGCCAGGACCGGCCGGGGGAGTGGGCGAAGTTCGTGCCCTGGGCAGAGATGGCACAGAACTCGCTCCGCCACTCCTCCACTAACCTTTCTCCCTTTCAATGTGAATTAGGGTATCAGCCGGTTCTGGCTCCTTGGCATCAGAGTCAGACCGAGGCTCCTGCGGTGGACAATTGGTTCTGGCACTCAGAGGAAACCTGGGAGGCCGCGCACGTCAACCATCAAGCGCCATACTGCGCCAGAAAGTTGGCGCAGACCGCCACCGCAGTGAGGCCCCGGTGTTCACACCAGGGGACAGGGTCTGGCTCTCGACCAGAAACCTGCCCCTCCGCCTGCCCTGCCGGAAGCTGGCTCCGCGGTTTGTGGGGCCGTTTAAAGTCCTGAGGAGACTGAACGAGGTATGTTATAGATTACATCTACCCACCAATTACCGTATTAACCCCTCGTTCCATGTGTCTCTCCTCAGGACGGTGGTGGCTGGCCCTCTCCAGGAGGCTGAAATGCGGGATATTCCTCCGCCCCCTCTGGACATTGAGGGGGTCCCGGCGTACTCCGTTCAATCCATCCTGGATTCGAGACGTCGGGCGAGGGGCCTTCAGTACCTCGTGGACTGGAAGGGATACGGTCCGGAGGAGAGATGCTGGGTTCCGGTGGAGGACGTGTTAGATCCTTTCCTGCTACGAAAATTCCACCGTCTCCATCCGGATCGCCCTGCGCCTCAGCCTCGGGGAGGGGGGGGGGGGTTACTGTCACAACTTCTGCCGATGTCGATGCCTCTCCTTGTTTGGGCGGTGCCCGGTGGTCAACGTCACCGGTCTTCTAGCCATCATTGATCCATTTTTCATTTTCCATTGGTTTCGTCTTGTCTTCCTACATACCTGGCTCCAATCCTGTTCACAGTGGCCTCCATCATTCTTATGGAAGAAGTTTGGAACCATCAAGACTCTTCCTAGAGCTGAACACGCGGACCAACTGAGCAATTGGGGTAAAAGGGCCTTAGTCCGGGAAGTGACCAAGAACCTGATGGTCCCTCTGACAGAGCTCCAGAGTTCCTCTGTGGAGATGAGAGAAACTTCCAGAAGGACAACCATCTCTGCAGCACTCCACCAATCAGGCCTTTATGGTAGAGTGGCCAGACGGAAGCCACTCCTCTGTAAAACGCACATGACAGCCTGCTAGGAGTTGGTCTGATGAAACCAAGATTGAGCTCTTTGGCCTGAATGCCAAGTGTCATGTCTGGAGGAAACCTGGCACCATCCCTATGGTGAAACATGGTGGTGGCAGCATCATGCTGTAGTGATGTTTTTCAGCGGCAGGGACTGGGAGCCTAGTCAGGATCAGGGGAAAGGTGAACAGAAAAAAGTACAGAGAGATCCTTTATGAAAACCTGCTCCAGAGCGCTCAGGACATCAGACTGGGGTGAAGGTTCACCTTCCAACAGGACAACAACCTTACGCACACAGCCAAGACAACACAGGAGTGGCTTCGGGACACGTCTCTGAATGTCCTTGAGTGGCCCAGCCAGAGCCCAGACTTGAACCGGATCTAAGATCTCTGGAGAGACCTGAAAATAGCTGTGCAGCGATGCTCCCCTTCCAACCTGACAGAGCTTGAGAGGATCTGCAGAGAAAAATGGGAGAAACTCCCAAAATACAGATTTGCCAAGATTATAGCGTCCTACCCAAGAAGACTTGAGACTGTAATCGCTGCCAAAGGTGCTTCCACAAAGTGTCTGAATACTTATGTAAATGTAATATTTAAGTTTTTTTATTTTTAATAAATGACCAACAAATTCTTAAAAGCTGTTTTTGCACTGTCATTATGGGGTATTATGTGTAGATTAATGAGGGTGACAAAACTAATCACTTTTATAATAAGGCTGTAATGTAACAAAACATGGAAAAAATTAAGGGGTCTGAATACCTTCCAAATGCACTAACTATAGCCTTGCCCACCTGGGAGATACTGTATAAGTCAGCCATCTTGTGTTTTTTTTCACATTTATTTAACCAGGTAGGCTAGTTGAGAACAAGTTCTCATTTGCAACTGCGACCTGGTCAAGATAAAGCAAAGCAGTGTGACACAGACAACAACACAGAGTTACACATGGAGTAAACAATAAACAAGCCAATAACACAATAAACAAATCAATGACACAGTAGAAAAAAGAAAGTCTATATACAGTGTGTGCAAAAGGCATGAGGAGGTAGGCAATAAATAGGCCATAGGAGCGAATAATTACAATTTAGCAGATTAACACTGGAGTGATAAATGAGCAGATGATAATGTGCAAGTAGAGATGCTGGTGTGCGAAAGAGCAGAAAAGTAAATAAAATAAAAACAGTATGGGGATGAGGTAGATAGATTGGGTGGGCTATTTACAGATGGACAATGTACAGCTGCAGTGATCGGTTAGCTGCTCAGAGAGTTGATGTTTGAAGTTGGTGAGGGAAATAAAAGTCTCCAAATTCAGCAATTTTTGCAATTCGTTCCAGTCTCTGGCAGCAGAGAACTGGAAGGAAAGACGGCCAAATGAGGTGTTGGCTTTGGGGATGATCAGTGAGATATACCTGCTGGAACGTGTGTGTGTTGTTATCGTGACCAGTGAACTGAGATAAGGCTTTACCTAGCATAGACTTATAGATGACCTGGAGCCAGTGGGTCTGGTGACGAATATGTAGCGAGGGCCAGCCGACTAGAGCATACAGGTCGCAGTGGTGGGTGGTATAAGGTGATTTGGTAACAAAACGGATGGCACTGTTGATAGGAATTTTAGGAATAATGACTAAACAATATCTACATTTAAATAGAACTATAACTAATTAAACTATACCCTGTTTTATTATATCTGATTAATAATGTTAATTCTTAAGGAAGAGATTATGTAGCATGAACAGGGAGTAATTAAACATAATAAACACCATTCCAATTTAGTTGGAGAGGCATGTGTTGAATGTGTTTTGAGTAATCAGAGAGGGTCATTAACCTATGTTTGAACCGACTCAACTATAACTCTGGGGCATTTAGATTAAGACAGCGAGGGCCTCCCTAGGTTTTCGTTATCTGGAACTGTCTGCCGACTAGAGCATGGTGAGACTTCAGAAGTTCATCTTGATATAGTGTGTGTCAGGAGTGTGCTAGTGGGTTGGAATTAACTTTTGAACCTGCTTTGTCTTGATCGAGAGGAGGAGATTCATTCTATAACCAATGACGTCATAATTTGTATATAAACTGTTGTTCGTGGTTCAATGGGAGCGCACTCCGAGAATAAATACTATTATCTAATTTTGGTGTGGTCTCTGTCTATTTTATGCAAATAAGAATTTGACAAATTCTTATAAATAGACTGAGTGATTTTAATTAATGAACACATATAGGAATTATGAAATTCCGTTGACAACTGTGATAGACTGCATCCAGTTTGCTGAGTAGAGTGTTGGAAGCTATTTTGTAGATGACATCGCCAAAGTCGAGGATCGGTAGGATAGTCAGTTTTACTAGGGTAAGTTTGGCGGCGTGAGTGAAGTAGGCTTTGTTGCGAAATAGAAAGCCAATTCTAGATTTGATTTTTGATTGGAGATGTTTAATATGAGACTGGAAGGAGAGTTTACAGTCTAGCCAGACAACTAGGTATTTATAGTTGTCCACATATTCTAGGTCGGAACCGTCCAGGGTAGTGATGTTAGTCAGGTGGGCAGGTGCGGGCAGCGAACAGTTGAAAAGCATGCATTTGGTTTTTCTAGCGTTTAAGAGTAGTTGGAGGCCACGGAAGGAGGGTTGTATGGCATTGAAGCTCGTTTGGAGGTTAGTTAGCACAGTGTCCAAGGAAGGGCCAGAAGTATACAGAATGGTGTCGTCTGTGTGGAGGTGGATCAGGGAGTCGCCCTCAGCAAGAGCGACATCATTGATATATACAGAGAAAAGAGTCGGCCCGAGAATTGAACCCTGTGGCACCCCCATAGAGACTGCCAGAGGTCCGGACAACATGCCCTCCGATTTGACACACAAAGTAGTTGGTGAACCAGGCGAGGCAGTCATTAGAAAAACCAAGGCTATTGAGTCTGCCGATAAGAATACGGTGATTGACGGAGTCGAAAGCCTTGGCTAGGTCGATGAAGACGGCTGCACAGTACTGTCTTTTATCGATGGCGGTTATGATATCATTTAGTACCTTGAGCGTGGCTGAGGTGCACCCGTGACCGGCTCGGAAGCCGGATTGCACAGCGGAGAAGGTACGGTGGGATTGTAAATGGTCAGTGATCTGTTTATTTACTTGGCTTTCAAAGACTTTAGATAGGCAGGGCAGGATGGATATAGGTCTGTAACAGTTTGTGTCTAGGGTGTCACCCTCTTTGAAGAGGGGGATGACCGCGGCAGCTTTCCAATCTTTAGGGATCTCGGACGATACGAAAGAGAGGTTGAACAGGCTGGTAATAGGGGTTGCAACAATGGCGGCGGATAGTTTTAGAAAGAGAGGGTCCAGATTGTCTAGCCCAGCTGATTTATACGGGTCCAGGTTTTGCAGCTCTTTCAGAACATCTGCTGTCTGGATTTGGGTTAAGGAGAAGCTGGGGAGGCTTGGGCGCGTAGCTGCGAGGGGGCGGAGCTGTTGGCCGGGGTTGGAGTAGCCTGGAGGAAGGCATGGCCAGCAGTTGAGAAATGTTCGATTATCATGGATTTATCAGTGGTGACCGTGTTACTTAGCCTCAGTGCAGTGGGCAGCTGGGAGGAGGTGCTCTTGTTCTCCATGGACTTTGTGTCCCAAAACTCTTTTGGAGTTAGAGCTACAGGATGTTAATTTCTGCTTGAAAAAGCTAGCCTTTGCTTTCCCGACTGACTGCGTGTATTGATTCCTGACTTCCCTGAACAGTTGCACATCGTGGGGACTCTTCGATGCTATTGCAGTCCGCCACAGGATGTTTTTGTGCTGGTCAAGGGCAGTCAGGTCTGGAGTGAACCAAGGGCTATATCTGTTCTGAGCTCTGTATTCTTTGAAAGGGGCATGCTTACCTAAGATGGTGAGGAAATTACTTTTAAAGAATGACCAGACATCCTCAACTGATGGGATGAGTTCAATATCCTTCCAGGATACCGGGGCCAGGTCGATTAGAAAGCCTGCTCGCAGAAGTGTTTTAGGGAGCGTTTGATAGTGATGAGGGGTGGTCGTTTGACCGCGGACCCATAGCGGATACAGGCAATGAGGCTGTGATCGCTGAGATCCTGATTGAAAAAAACGGAGGTGTATTTGGAGGGCAAGTTGGTCAGGATAATGTCAATGAGGGTGCCCATGTTAACGGATTTAGGGTTGTACCTGGTGGGTTCCTTGATGATTTGTGTGAGATTGAGGGCACCTAGCTTAGATTGTAGGACTGCCGGGGTGTTAAAAGCATATCCCAGCTTAGGTCACCTAACAGAACGAACTCTGAAGCTAGATGGGGGGCGATCAATTCACAAATGGTGTCCAGGGCACAGCTAGGAGCGGAGGGGGGTCGATAGCAGGCAGCAACAGTGAGAGACTTATTTCTGGAGAGGTTCATTTTTTAAATTAGAAGTGTTTGGGTATAGACCTGGAAAGTATGACAGAACTTTGCAGGCTATTTCTGCAGTAGATTGCAACTCCCCCCCTTTGGCAGTTCTATCTTGACAGAAAATGTTGTAGCTGGGTATGGAACTAGGGGCTCTGCAGTAAACTAAAACAATGATAACTAACCTAAACAACAGTATACAAGGCATATTGACATATGAGAGAGACATACAGAGAGAGACATACAGAGAGGCATAAAGTAATCACAGGTGTTGATTTGGAGAGCTAACTAAGACAACAATGGGTGAGACAACAACAGCTAACCAGCTAAAACAACAACAGGTAAAATGGCGGTTTAACTACACACAGAGCCTGAGTTCGCGGCTGGGGCCGACAGATAAAAATAAATAAATAATAATAATAAATAAATAAATAAACAAACAGAATGGAGTACCGTGATTAATGGACAGTCCAGCAGGCATCAGCTATATATATAAAGTGATCATAGGGTCCAGGGGGCAGCAATAGAAGGAACAGGGGAGCTGCGAAGTAGTCGCTACCACGCTATCACGCGGGCAACACAGCGTTTAAAGTTAGTAGCCCGGGGCTAGTGGAAGCGTCTGCTACAGCGTTTGATGGAGGCCGGTTGAAGGCACAGCGGATGGAGTATTCGTCGGCAGACCTGTCGTGGTGGTGTGGCGGTGCGCCATGTTGACTAAGGATCCAAGACAGATGGCGAAAGAGGTATTGTAGTTGTGTCAGAATTGATGTTCTTCAAAAGTGAGTTATTATTGGTGTCCTCCTGTTATTGGATAGGTTAAAGCCTGGTGTAATTGAGCTATGCTGTGAAATAAAGGAAAGAAATTTAATCTTAGTTTATTGCACTGCTAGCAAAGGTCCAATGGTGTGATGCACGATGGGGGATTAAGATGCACTTACCATTTACCCAAACACTGGAGGGCTGGCTATCGATCCAGGATGCCTGTTTTACACCCGCAGGAAATCAGTTGTATCACGCACGTATGCGCACACACACAAAAAATGATTTTCTTATCCACATCCCCCTGAGGATAGGCTAACTTTTGTTAATGACTTATTTGTCGACCCATGGCGGGCAAATTCTGGAGGTGCTGGGAGCTGGGGCTGTTGATCCGACTCAGATTTATTTCAATTCGTGTTCAAGACTGGCCGGTGCTGGATGTAGCACAGAAAAGAGAACAAGGCCTAGTGGGAGTTAGTGTTGAGTCTAATTTGAGGGGCCTTTCCCATCCTGTGTTCATTAGGTAAAAACCTTCACTTCCAACTGCCTTTTATGTTTCTGCACAGAAAGAGAACGAGCGAGGGGGAGGTAGATGGGACTAGGCTTTGCTCCTCTCTCTCTCAGTGGATCTGAGAGAGAGAGATGACCTCCAAACATGGGCTGCTGTAGGACTTATAGCCACCCACAACAACTGCAGTCAACCACACTGTATTAATCTCCCACGGCTACATGAAAGTAATCAGACAGTCACCAGTCTACCCATAAACCAAGAGTAAGCCGTATCCTTAAAATTGAGACGTGAAGGTATACTACATTTCAACAAAATAACATATGTTTTCACTTTCCACAGAGATCTTCCTCCCTTATCAATAACGCTGAGTTCTCTAAGAAACCCTGAAGGCCAAAATACAGCACTACACTATCAATACACTCAATACACAGGACAGGATATGAACTGAGCTGAGTTTCTCAATCTCTATCCCCTTCTCAGTCCTGTCGAATAGCTTCTCTACAGACCTGTTCATTCCCCAACTGGAATGAATAATACATTTAACATCGACAAATACCAAACTTTTCACTCATTGAGGCTCAAGTTTTAGGCTAATACTGATTAAATATTGATGAAATCTGTAGAGAATAGAGCCCAAATTACATTTCTGTTGATACATAACTTCAATTAGTTTATCTTGATGTGCTAGGCCACATTATGCCTTCACTACATTATGTTCTTAACTAGAGGCAGAGAAGTTTCCCTTCCAAAAGAGGTAGGACTCTAGCTAACATCCACATCCAGACAGAAATATATACACTGAGTGTCCAAAACAATATTAGGAAAGCCTTCATAATATTGAGTTCCACTCCCTTTTGCCCTCAGAACAGCCTCAATTTGTCAGGGCATTGACTACAATATGTCGAAAGCATTCCACAGGGATGCTGACCCATGTTGACTAAAATGCTTCCCACAGTTGTGTCAAGTTGGCTGGATGTCCTTTGTCTCAGGTCTTAAACATCCTTCTACACCAACTGAAGTGGATTTAACAAGTGACATCAATAAGGGATCATAGCTTTCACCTGGTGAGTCTAAGTCATAGAAAGAGCAGGTGTTCCTAATGTTTTGTGCACTCTGTGTATGGATATAGATATATATTGACCAAAAATATAAGCACAAAATGCAACCATTTCAAAGATTTTACTGAGTTACAGTTCATATAAGGAAATCAGTCAATTTAAATAAATAAATTAGACCCTAATCTATGGATTTCACTTGATTGGGAATACAGATATTCATATGTATCTGCTGTGACCATCATTTGCCTCATGCAGCTTGACACATCTCCTTCGCATAGAGTTGATCAGGCTGTTGATTGTGGACTTTGGAATATTGTCCCACTCATATTCAATGGCTGTGCGAAGTTGCTGGATATTGGCAGAAACTGGAACACGCTGACGTACACGTCAATCCAGACTATCCCAAACATGCTTAATGGGTGACATGTCTGGTGAGTATGCAGGCCATGGAAGAACTGGGACATTTTCAGCTTCCAGGAATTGTGTACAGATCCTTGTAAAATGTGGCCATGCATTATCATGATGAAACATGAGGTGATGGCCTCAGGATCTCGTAATGGTATCTCTGTGCATTCAAATTGCCATCGATAAAATGCAATTGTGTTCAGTGTCTGAAGCTTTTGCCTGCCTATACCGTAACACCACCGCCACCATGGGGCACTCTGTTCATAACGTTGAAACCAGCAAACCGCCTGCCCACACAATGCCATTTGAATTTATTTAACCTTAATTTAACCACCAGCTTCTTGATATGCCACACCTGTTAGGTGGATGGATTATATTGGCAAAGGAGAAATGCTCACTAACAGGGATGTAAACTAATTGGTGCACAAAATGTGGACCTTTTCTGGGGTGAATCATGGGAGGAATGGACGAGGAATTGTCTAAGTGTCCATTATTTTGATCATTACCTTTGCGAGAGGAAAAAATAACTGCTTTTGAAAAAAAATCTCTTTCTCTGAGCAATAGTGTTATTACAAAATAAGATAATTTCCCCCTTTTTTTAAATAAAATATAGCTCAGTATTTTAATTTGTATTGTTTATAGTGTTCATTACTCATGCTCAGGCAGCATGTTGACAAGCAGTAAGCTAGTAAGGTGCAAGATTGGATAAACTACTGAAATGGTTTGGGATGAGTTGGACCGCAGAGTAAAGGAAAAGCAGCCAACAAGGTCTCAGGATATGTGGTAAATCCTTCAAGACTGTTGGAAAAGCATTCCTCATGAAGCTGGTTGAGAGAATGCCAAGAGTGTGCAAAGCTATCATTAAGGCAAAGGGTGGCTACTTTGAAGAATCTCAAATATAAAATATATTTTGATTTGTTGAACACTTTTTTGCTGACTACATGATTCCATATGTGTCATTTCATAGTTTTGATGTCTTCAATATTATTCTACAATGTAGAAAGTAGTAAAAAAGAAAGAAAGACTCTGGAATGAGTAGGTGTGTCCAAACCTTTGACTGGTACTGTATGCCAATCTACAATACCTTCATACTACCATATTCTACATGAGCATCGAATGATATTGCCATCCTGAATACTGTACTGCAAACCAAATGCAGGTGAAAAAGTATTCCTAACTAAGACTTCTGATGGTACAAAAGTATTTTTTTGCAGAGCAGAGTCAACCAACCATTGATTAGCATGTTCTTGGCATTGGAGCTTTCTTACAAATGCAGGAAGGAAATCTATATAAATATATTATACCTGCCATATTGATGCTCACCTTATGTTGAGGACCACTATTAAAGGCTATAGCCATAGGGGAGAAAGAGACACCACCTGGGTTGAGGAGAGGAGAAGAGAGTGAAGTCTCCTGGGACGCCCTCGGCAGGAGCAGCAGTGGAGAGGAGGAAGAGAAGGTAATTGGACAGGGCTGCATCATTAAGCTGCGTTAGGCAACACACACTCCCAACACTAGCCCACTCCTCTCTGCATAGCAACACGCATACACTCTCCCTACACACACTCCATCCCGGCCCCGTTCCTCGCCCCGTTACGCAACACACACACACTCTCTCCACACACACTCCATCCCGGTCCCGTTCCTCACCCCGTTAGGCAACACACACACAGACTCCCTCCCCACCATAATACCCCTTTAATTTTCTCCAAGTAATTTATCACTTTTATTCCTCAGTGTCAAGTCATGTTACCGATATTAGTATTTTCACACATTATGTCCAAATCATCTGAAAGTATCAAAAATGTATTGTGAAGCTCAACAAAGTCACTCGTCGATGATTTGAACATGTCACACATAAAATGCTAATATCGGTGCCGAGACTTGAATGGGATTTTTGCCACAAATGCTAAAATGTTAGTATTTGGAAACAGTGCCAGACTAAACCAAAACTACCAAACTAAGCCAAAGCATGGATTACTGTCATACCTTGTCCATAGACTGCTTACATGGTAAGAAAACCCATATGTCATTTTGTAGTTTGGGTGACAATCATGACAGGCAAATTCCTATATCACAGATACCAGTGGGACATGTACTCCAAAAGGGTCAATTGTCTCAGGGCCAATCACAGACAGTGACAGTGAGAACATGATGCCTTTTAAACCGGTATTTATAAATAATACACAAGACATTATTTATAGAGCAAATGATATGTGATGTCACTTCATTGTGTGTGACCCTATGGCATCATCTCTGAACAGGCTAGGATTAGAATGGTCCCTGACCAGTTTGTGTGTGACAACCACCATAGTCTTTACAGCACTAAACAGATCTGTGCCCAGGATGGGGTGAGATTAGGTTGGACATCCTCACATTTGACAATCTGAGGCATCATCAACCCTCTTGGCCTTGCTAACTGCTCTATGCCCAACAGGGTTGTCCATGAAGTTATGAGTCACTGAGCACCACTGATATTACAGCTGTAAATTTCACTACCAGAACAATGCTGACAAAAGGGAACCTGCTTTAGGACATTGAACTACCAATCACAGACATGAATCATGCCCCTCGGTAATACACTGCAATGCTGAGAGTGGCGATAGTGATTCAATTAATACAGAATAGAAGGTCTTCAGGGCTGTTACATTGCCTGCTGCTACAAGGAAAGGTCAATAGAACAAAAAGTACTACAATGTCAAATCAAAAGGGGTAGATTGATTCTAAGCAACAGTAGGGCAGACAATTACTTCAAACACCTGTTGAATTTTTGTGATGTAATATTTAGCATCTAACAGATGGATAACTCTTCAAAGGATGACGGGGGGGGGGGGGGGGGGGGGGGGGTAAGACATTTGATCATTGCTAGACTATTTCAAGCAAAGTTGAAAGCACTTCCTCTTAAATTAAATAACTCCCAAGTTCATTCTTTGTTTGACCGGACTGTGAAAATCAAGGTTTAAGTGATTCTATCTGAAGTGTCACAACTTCATGGATGACAATGGACACCCACAGAGCAATTTACTGTAGATCTCTTTATGACTTGATGCCCATGGAGCAGTGACTTTTCCCAAGCCTCGCCTTGCAGCTACTAAGCAATTCCCGACAGATAGGAACAGACAGATTCCCACCTTGATCAACCAAGCTGCAACAATCATTAAAGAGCTCTCTAACAGCAAAGCAAATTTCGGAAATCAATGTTGTTGACACTCATCTTCTTGATTGACAGATTAGCTACTCCTTACTATAGCCAAGCCATATGAAGAAGTCTGTCTTTCAATAGGAAATCCCTTCAATCAATCAATTAAACAGAGCTCATCAATCAAAACTTAACTTAGTTAAATAGCCATCAAGCACAACCACAACAACGTGGGCTCCAGGGACCAGGGGTAGAAGTCCTCTCCATTACCCGACCCAGTGCTACCGCTCTGGGCTCTTTAAGACAGGTACACTCCCTCCCTCCAGCCAATCTGCCAGACTGGTGCAGTAAATTACACTGCATGGGAGAGAGGCACACCATACAGTACACCATGTAAATACACCATGCTTCCAGGGACTCGCTGTTTAACGACAACACAGACACAAGATTAATGAAGTCCTAATGGAAAGTTTCCCGGAATGTATGAATAGGTATTACAGAGTCATGTTCTCAGACGCCATGATGATGGACGACTGGCCTTAGATATGAACCATGTTTAGTGACGGCACCCGCACCGCCATCGGTCCAACCCAATTATTGTATTGGGTACTGCTGACACTGCTCAAACCTGACTACAGGGAACTGTATGTCATCTTCTGTCAGTAGCAAAGTAGAAGGGCTCTTCAGGAGCTAGTTATCTCTGGGCTGATATACTCTGCCAGTTGTGGACGTGTTTGTGTGTGTGAAAGTGGAGAGTGGATAGTGTGTGTTTTCATGCAAGCGTGCATACAGTGCATTCGGGAAGATTTCAGACCACGTCCCTTTTTACACATTTTGTTACATTACAGCCTTGTTCTAAAATGTATTAAATAAAAAGTTTAAAAACAGCACCCCATAATGACAAAGTGAAAACAGGTTACTAGACATTTAAAAAAATAAAAACAAGTACCTTATTTACATAAGTATTCAGACCCTTTGCTATGAGACTTGAAATTGAGCTCCGCGTTCCTGTTTCCATTGATCATCCTTGAGATTGAAGTCCCCCTGTGGTAAATTAAATTGATTGGATATAATTTGGAAAGGCACACACCTGTCTATATAAGGTCCCACACTTGACAGTGTATGTCAGAGCAACAACCAAGCCATGAGGTCAAAGGAATTGTCCATAGAGCTCAGAGACAGGATTATGTCGAGGCACAGATCTGGGGAAGAGAACCAAAACATTTCTGCAGTATTGAAGGTGCCCAAGAACACAGTGGCCTCCATCATTCTTAAATGGAAGAAGTTTGGAACCATCAAGACTCTTCCTAGAGCTGACCGCCCGGCCAAACTGAGGGATCGGGGGGAAAGAGCCTTGGTCAGGGAGGTGACCAAGAACCTGATGGTCACTCTGACAGAGCTCAGAGTTCCTCTGTGGAGATGGGAGAACCTTCCAGAAGGACAACCATGGTAGAGTGGCCAGACGGAAGACACTCCTCAGTAAAAGGCACATGACAGCAAGCAAGTTTGCCAAAGTTATCTAATTACTCTCAGACCATGAGAAACAAGATTCTCTGGTCTGATGAAACCAAGATTGAACTCTTTGGCCTGAATGCCAAGTGTCATGTCTGGAGGAAACCTGGCTGCATCCCTACGATGAAGTATGGTGGTGGCAGCATCATGCTGTGGGGTTATTCTTCAGAGGCAGGGACTGGGAGACTATGGTCAGGATCAAGGCAAAGATGAACAAAGCAAAGTACAGAGAGATCCTTGATGAAAACCTGCTCCAGAGCGCTCAGGACTTCAGACTGGGGAGAATGTTTACCTTCCAACAAGACAACGGCCCTAAGCACACAGCCAAAACAACACAGGAGTGGCTTCAGGACAAGTCTCTGAATGCCCTTGAGTGGCCCAGCCAGAGCCCGGACTTGAACCCGATCAAACATCTCTGGAGAGACCTGAAAATAGCTATGCAGCATCGCTCCCCATCCAACCTGATAGAGCTTGAGAGGATCTGCAGAGAAGAATGGGTGTAACTCCCCAAATACAGGTGTGCCAAGCTTGTAGCATCATACCTAAGAAGACTCGAGGCTGTAATCGCTGCCAAAGGTGCTTCAACAAAGTACTGAGTAAAGTGTCTGAATACATATGTAAATGTGATATTTCAGATTTTTTAAATATTTTATTTGCAAAAATTTCACAAATCTGTTTTTGCTTTGTCATTATGGGGTATGTGTGTAGATTGATTAGGGAAAAACGATTTCATCCATTTTAGAATAAGGCTGTAACGTAACCAAATGTGGAATAAGTGAAGGGGTCTGAATTATTTTCCGAATGCACTGTACATTCGGCTCGGGACTAATGTTGTTCTTAGATAGGTGACGTCTCACACCAGGGACTGTCTGCTTGCAGCAGGTTCACAAGACAGCTCCAACCACTGGTCCTGATTATTAGCTGACCTTCGACCTTTTGAAAACTTTATAAAACACAAACGAGACTGTACACAAATTATGAATAAAATAAAATAACACAAGGCCATAGAAAGTTGATTTCCTGTGACTAGTGACCTTTCAAGAGATTTTTGTCTTTTTGTATAATGCTTTTGGAATGACAGTCACAGGGACCACAGGTTTTCCAGAAATCCTGTGTCACGATCGTCGTAAGAAGCGGACCAAAGCGCAGCGTGGTGTGAATGCATCACTTAATAGATGACAAAAAACACGAAGTAAACTGTACAAAAACAATATAAATAACGACAAATAACAACCGTGAAGCTTAAGAACTGTGCTGACACAAGCAACTAACATAGACAATCATCCACAAACAAATAGTGAAACCCAGGCTACCTAAGTATGATTCTCAATCAGAGACAACTAATGACACCTGCCTCTGATTGAGAACCATACCAGGCCGAAACATAGAAATCCCAAAATCATAGAAAAACAAACATAGACTGCCCACCCCAACTCACACCCTGACCATACTAAATAACGATAAAACAAAGGAAATAAAGGTCAGAACGTGACATCCTGGTAGGAGGGCCTGGTTTTCCTGCTTATTATTGGAATTTTTCAACCAGGATTTCTGGAAAAGATCTGAATTCTGGGAAATTAAATCAACTTTGTTAAGCCAAACATGAGAAAAAACTCATTCTAACCAGAAAAAAAACATATCTTAATTATTGTATTATCAAGCATCATATCTGTTTTTAATCACAGTAACATAGTATCCTTATTTAAAGATGCCTACTAAACCATTTGTCAAATTAAAATTAAAATTATTCATGTTTCAGAACCGGGGCCTAGAAGATACTGTGTACTATATACAGCAATAACAAAACTCATGCCTTTTTTCCCACTTCTTTGCAATTCAGGCGACTGGACAGTGCACTTACTCTCGTATTGACTAGAGCTAGTGACCCAAACATCCCATATTAACTCTCTAAAGCAGGCCAAGTCCATGTTCTCTCTGAAGCGGGGGCCAACAAAACAACAGCTCGGTTCAGCACAGCCTCAGTGGTGTTGTGTCTCAAACAATGCCTGTGCATCCAAACGTATCAACAGTCTAGCTCTGGCTGGCATCTGCCTGGGTTTGAGGGGCTGTACAGAGAAGACTGTCTGTCTCTGTCTGCATATTGCCTCCTAGACAGATACTGCTGTGCAGTACTTTAGCTTACTGCTGGGCTAGCTGGCTAAAGTTTGAGGAACTGGGCCCAGCCAGCAGCTATCGGTCAGCTCTATCTGCTCTCTACAGCTGGGTTTATGCTGCAGAGTGAGGGGTGGAGATGCATGTGTTTGTTTGTGTGAGTGTGCGTATGTGTGCGTACGTGAAGCATGTCTACAGTCAGACAAGCCATGTTCAGCCCTGCTTAGCGAGCCGTGGCATCCCTGACAGCCATGGCATCCCTGGTAGAGGGGGGCTTTTGTCGTAGGATAGACTTAATAAGTAACCCATCACTCCGTGTCAGACAGTCCTCCCACATCCTCCTCCTCCATGTAAAGAATTACTGTACTGTGCCCCGTGTCGTGTAAAAATAGCTCAATGTAAAACACTTGTGTATACTTTGGCTGAAACCTATCTTTTATATTTGTTTATTTAGCTATACAAACAAGCTGAAACTGCACACCTCTGAGAACAAGCCATCTCAACCAGCTGACTGATAATTATGCTAGCTAGCTAAATCAAGGGCGAGAGAGGGTTTGAGAGAGAGACATCCGCACAAGCTCAGCCATCCCAGAGCAGATTACTGAACTGGGAACATTTTCACACTGTGAGAAATATTACAACATGATGTCACAATCAACACCTCATCCCTTGACTTAATAGACCTGACTATGCCTATCAGTATGGCGCCGACGATAGTCGCACCTCCACCCTCAACTTCCGCACTTGTGTCAGTGCTGTTGTGCTGTTTATTTACCAACGTCTTCATTTTTTTTCCTCGCTCAACTTTTTTCATTAAACTTTTTCACCCCTGATGCTTTATCTGGACATGGTTCTACAGAACCTCCACCAGCCGTAAAAAAAGGTAAGGAGTAACATTAACACTATGCCATCTAATTGCAGTCACTGTACTCATAATATACAGGTGAGCCATGTTTCAAGCACAGCTTCAGATGCAATCGTTAGGCAAGGGCAATTTAAGTGCAGGAAAGGATGAAACAGAGTCTGTGCCACCAGTAAGTACAGACAGTAGTATAAATCCCGACCCCCACACAGACCCACTCCTATAGGCATTCGGAGCCATCATCGACTCGATGGGTTTTGTCCAACATGTCACCGGACCTACTCATTGCCACAGTCATACTCTGGATCTGGTATTGTCCCGTGGAATAAATATTGTGGATCTAAATGTTTTTCCTCATAATCCTGGACTATCGGACCACCATTTTATTACGTTTGCAATCGCAACAAATAATCTGCTCAGACCACAACCAAAGATCATCAAAAGCTGTGCTATAAATTCTCGGACAACCCAAAGATTCCTAGATGCCCTTTCAGACTCCCTCCACCTACCCAAGGATGTTGGAGTACAACAAATCAGTTAACCACATAACTGAGAATCTAAATTTAACATTGTGTTATACCCTAGATGCAGTTTCACCCCAAAAAACGTTTGTAATAAAGAATCTGCTCCCTCGTACACTTCCCTGAAGCAAGTTTCCAGAAAATTGGAACAGAAATGGCGTCCCACCAAACTGGAAGTCTTCCGAATAGCTTGGAAAGACATTAGCGTGCAATTACCTGCTTGATCATCCTATTTTTCCAACCTAATTGAGAAGAATAAGAACAATCCCCATAAAAAATGTGATACTGTTGCAAAACTAACTGAAATGCAGCATTAAACAAGAGAGGATAGCTTTCACTTCAGCAGTGATAAATTCATGAATTTCTTTGATGAAAAGATCATGATCATTGGAAAGCAAATTACAGACTCCTCTTTGAATCTGCGTATTTCTCCAAAGCTCAGTTGTCCTGAGTCTGCACAGAACTGCCAGGACCTAGGATCAAAATAAAATAAAATAAATTCTAATTTATTTATATAGCCCTTCGTACATCAGCTGATATCTCAAAGTGTTGTACAGAAACACAGCCTAAAACCCCAAACAGCAAGCAATGCAGGTGTAGAAGCACGGTGGCTAGGAAAAACTCCCTAGAAAGGCCAAAACCTAGGAAGGAACCAGGCTATGTGGGGTGGCCAGTCCTCTACTGGCTGTGCCGGTTGGAGATTATAACAGAACATGGCCAAGGTGTTCAAATGTTCATAAATGACCAGCATGGTCAAATAATAATAATCATAAGGTGGACTGGGGACAGCAAGGAGTCATCATGCCAGGTAGTCCTGAGGCATGGTCCTAGGGCTCAGGTCTTCCAAGAGAGAGAAAGAAAGAGAGAAAGAGAGGATTAGAGAGAGCATACTTAAATTCACACAGGACACTGGATAGGACAGGAGAAGTACTCCAGATATAAAAACTGACCCCAGCCCCCCGACACATAAACTACTGCAGCATAAATACTGGAGGCTGAGACAGGAGGGGTCAGGAGACACTGTGGCCCCATCCGATGACACCCCCGGACAGGGCCAAACAGGAAGGATATAACCCCACCCACTTTGCCAAAGCACAGCCCCCACACCACTAGAGGGATATCTTCAACCACCAACTTACCATCCTGAGACAAGGCCGAGTATAGCCCACAAAGATCTCCGCCCCAGCACAACCCAAGGGGGGGCACCAACCCAGGATCAAAGGAGACACTCAAGTTTTTTAAATCCTGTATCCCGACACATTCATGAAAATAGTCATGGCCTCTACACCGTCAAGCTGCATACTGGACCCTATTCCAACTAAACTACTGAAAGAGCTTCTTCCTGTGCTTGGCCAGCCTATGTTGAACATAATAAATGGCTCCCTATCCATCGGATGTGTTCCAAACTCATTAAAAGTGGCAGTAATAAAGCCTCTCTTGAAAAAGCCAAACCTTGACCCTGAAAATGTGAAAAACTATCGGCCTATATCGAATCTCCCATTCCTCTCAAAAAAAAATTTAAAAGCTATTGCACAGCAACTCACTGCCTTCCTGAAGCCAAATAATGAATACGAAACAATTCAAGCTGGTTATAGTCCCCATCGTAGCACTGAGACCGCACTCGTGAAGGTGGTAAATTACCTTTAAATAGCGTCAGACCGAGGCTCTGCATCTGTCCTCATGCTCCTAGAACTTAGTGCTGCTTTTGACTCATTTGTTCACCACATTCGTTTGGAGAAATTAGACAACTTAATTGGTCTTCACAGACAAGTTCTTGCCTGGTTTAGATCTTATCTGTCGGAAATATATCAGTTTGTCTTTGTGGATGGTTTGTCCTCTGACAAATCAATTGTATGTTTCGGCGTTCCTCAGGGTTCTGTTCTAGGACCACTATTGTTTCACAATATAGTCTACCTCTTGGTGATGTCATTAGGAAACAGAATTTCACTGCTATGCAGATGACACAGCTGTACATTTCAATGAAACATGGTGAAGCCCCAAAATTGCCTACCCTGGAAGCCTGTGTTTCAGACATTTTTTTATTTATTTATTTTATTTCACCTTTATTTAACCAGGTAGGCTAGTTGAGAACAAGTTCTCATTTACAACTGCGACCTGGCCAAGATAAAGCAAAGCAGTACGACACAAACAACAACGCAGAGTTACACATGGAATAAACAAACATACAGTCAATAACACAATTTAAATTAAAAAAATATACAGTGTGTGCAAATGAGGTAAGATAAGGGAGGTAATGCAATAAATAGGCCACAGCGGCGAAGTAATTACAATATACCAATTAAACATTGGAGTGATAGTGCAAGTGAATGTGCAAGTAGAGATACTGGGGTGCAAAGGAGCAACAACAAAAAATAACAGTATGGGGATGAGGTAGTTGGATGGGCTATTTACAGATGGGCTATGTACAGGTGCAGCTTTAGTGATTTTTGCAATTAGTTCCAGTCATTGACAGCAGGGAACTGGAAGGAAAGGCAGCCAAATGAGAAATTGGCTTTGGTGGATGACCAGTGAAATATACCTGCTGGAGCACGTGCTGCGGGTGCTGCTATGGTGACCAGTGAGCTGAGATAAGAAGGGGCTTTACCTAGCAAAGACGTATAGATGACCTGGAGCCAGTGGGTTTGGCGACTAATATGAAGTGAGGGCCAGCCAACGACAGCATACAGGTTGCAGTGGTGGGTAGGATATGGGGCTTTGGTGACAAAACGGATGGCACTGTGATAGACTGCATCCAATTTGCTGTGTGTTGGAGGCTATTTCGTAAATGACATCGGTAGGATAGTCAGTTTTACGAGGGTATGTTTGGCAGCATGAGTGAAGGATGCTTTCTTGCAAAATAGGAAGCTGATTATAGATTTAAGTTTGGATTGGAGATGCTTAATGTGAGTCTGGAAGGAGAGTTTACAGTCTAACCAGACACCTAGGTAAGTCAGACACCTAGGTAAGTCCGAACTGTCCAGAGTAGTGATGCTGGACGGGCGGGCAGGTGCTGGTAGCGATCGGTTGAAAAGCATGCATTTAGTTTTACTTGCATTTAAGAGCAGTTGGAGGCCACGGAAGGAGAGTTGTATGGCATTGAAGCTCGTCTGAAGGTTAGTTAACACAGTGTCCAAAGAAGTGCCAGAAGTATACAGAATGGTATCGTCTGCGTAGAGGTGGATGGGAGAATCACCAGCAGCAAGAGTGACATCATTGATGTATACTGAGAAAAGAGTCGGCCTGAGAATTGAACCCTGTGGCACCCCCATAGAGATTGCCAGAGGTCCTTGACAACAGGCCCTCCGATTTGACACACTAAACTCTGTCTGAGAAGTAGTTGGTAAACCAGGCTAGGCAGTCATTTGAGAAACCAAGGCTGTTGAGTTTGCCGATAAGAATGTGGTGATTGACAGAGTTGAAAGCCTTGGCCACGTCTATGAATACAGCTGCACAGTATTTTCTTCTATCGGTGGAGATTATGATATCGTTTAGGACCTTGAGCGTGGCTGAGGTGCACTCATGACCAGCTCGGAAACCAGATTGCATAGTGGAGAAGGTATGGTGGGATTCCAAATGGTTGGTGATCTGTTTGTTAACTTGGCTTTCGAAGACCTTAGAAAGGCAGGGTAAGATGGATTTAGGTCTGTAGCAGTTTGGGTCTAGAGTGTCTCCCCCTTTGAAGAGGGGGATGACCACGGCAGCTTTCCAATCTTTGGGGATCTCAGATGATACGAAAGAGAGATTGAACAGGCTAGTAATAGGGGTTGCAACAATTTCGGCTGATCAATTTAGAAAGAGAGGGTCCAGATTGTCTAGTCCTGCTGATTTGTAGGGGTCCAGATTTTGCAGCTCTTTCAGAACATCAGCTATCTTGATTTGGGTGAAGGAGAAGCAGGGGAGGCTTGGGCAAGTTGCTGTGGGGGGTGCAGAGCTGTTGACAAGGGTAGGGGTGGCAAGGTGGAAAGCATGGCCAGCCTGTAAAAAAATGCTTATTGAAATTTGTGCTGCAGGATGCAAGTTTCTGTTTGAAAAAGCTAGCCTTTGCTTTCCTAACTGCCTGTGTATATTGGTTCATAACTTCCCTGAAAAGTTGCATATCTCAGAGGCTTTTCGATGGTAATGCAATATACCACTGGGTGTTTTTGTGCTGGATAAGGGCATTCTGGAGTGAACCACGGGAGTGAACCACGGGCTATATCTTCTTGATGCACCCATCCTGTTAGCGGGGTCCTTTTCGTCAACATCCGCTGAATTGCAGAGCACCAAATTCAAATTAAATTACTAAAAATATTTAATTTTCATGAAATCACAAGTGCAATATAGAAAAACACAGCTTAGCTTGTTGTTAATCCACCTGGCGTGTCAGATTTCAAAAAAGATTTTCGGGGGAAAGCATATCAAGCGTTTATGTAAGGACATCTCTTTCAGCAGAGAAAACATTACAAACAGCTAGCAGCCAAGTATTTTGGTCACGAAAGTCAGAAAAGCAATAAAATTAATCGCTTACCTTTGATGATCTTCAAATGTTTGCACTCACGAGACTTCCAGTTACACAATGAATGTTCCTTTTGTTCCATAAAGATTATTTTATATCCAAAATACCTCCATTTGGTTGGCGCGTTATGTTCAGAAATCCACAGGCTCCAGCGGTCCCGACCGGGCAGACGAAAATTCCAAATAGTATCCGTAAAGTTCATAGAAACATGTCAAACGTTTTAAATAATCAATCCTCAGGTTGTTTTTACAATATATAATCGATAATATTTCAACCGGACTGTACCTTCTTCAATAGAAGAGAGAGAGAAAATGTCTGCTCCAAACTGTTGCGCATGCAAAACGCTGCTGGCACCCAGCCATACAATGACGCGATGTGATCTTTCTCGCTCATTTTTCAAAATAAGGAAAAGGAATCTGGTTGATATCGCTTTAAATGGAGCGAAGGCAGGCAATGGAACAGAGAGCTTTCAGGAAGCACTTCTGGGTTGGATTTTCCTCAGGTTTTCACCTGCAATATCAGTTATGTTATACTTACAGACAATATTTGTGCTTTCTATCCTAATCTGACAATTATATGCATATTCTAGATTTTGGGCCTGAGAAATAGGCAGTTTCATTTGGGTACGTTTTTCATCCAAACATCAAAATACTGCCCTCTACACTCAACAGGATATCTGGAGTGAACCACGGGCTTTATCTGTTCCTGGTTCTAAGTGGAAGTGGGTGGAGGCAAATGTTATATTTTAATCTTGCACAAAACAAACAGAGATGCTAGTTCTAGGTCCTAAGAAACAAAGAGATTAGCTGTTGGATCTGACAATTAATCTTGATGGTTGTACAGTCGTCTCAAATAAAACTGTGAAGATCCTCTGCGTTTCTCTGGACCCTGATCTCTCTTTTGACGAACATATCAGCTTTTTCCCCACCTTTGTAAGATTGCAAAAATCAGAAACTTTTCGTCAAAAAACGATGCAGAAAAGCTAATCCATGCTTTTGTCACTTCTAAATTAGACTACTACAATGCTCTACTCTCCGGCTATCCTGATAAAGCATCAAATTAAACTTCAGTATGTGTTAAACACGGCTGCTAGAATACTGACCAGAACCAGAAAATTTGATCATATTATTCCAGTGCTAGCCTCTCTACATTGGCTTCCTGTTAAGGCTAGGGCTGATTTCAAGCTTTTACTGCTAACCTACAAAGCATTACATGGGCTTGCTCCTACGTACCTATCTCTCCGATTTGGTCCTGCCGTACATACCTACATGTACGCTATGGTCACAAGACGCAGAGACCACAAGACCTAGAATTTCTACGCAAACAGCTGGAGGCAGGTCTTTCTCCTAAATCCTTTCTCCTGCCCACCCATGTGAGAGACGTAGACTTGGTCTCGACCATTAAGTCATTACTGAAGACTCACCTCTTCAGTAGGTCCTATGATTGAGTGTAGTCTGGCCCAGGGGTCCGAAGGTGAACAGCAAGGCACTGGAGCGATGAACCACCCTTGCTGTCTCTGTCTGGCCGGTTCCCATCTCTCCACTGGGATTCTCTACCTCTAACCCGATTACGGGGGCTGAGTCACTGACTTACTATTGCTCCTCCATGTCGTACCTAGGAGAGGTGTGTCCCTTGAGTGGGTTGAGTCACATACGTGATCTTCCTGTCCAGTTTTGCGCCCCCCTCAGGCTCGTTACGGTGGAGGAGATATTTGTGGACTATGCTTAGCCTTGTCTCAGGGTAGTAAGTTGAGGGTCTATTAATATCCCCCTAGTGGTGTGGGGGCTGTGCTTTGGCAAAGTGGGTGGGGTTATATCTGACTGTTTGGCCTAGTCCAGGTGTATCGTTGGACGGGGCCACAGTGTCCTCTGACCCACCTCTGTCTCAGTCTCCAGGATCTATGCTGCAATAGTATATGTGCTGGGGGATGAGGGGGGGGGGGGATCTGGTGTTATTCTCCTGTCTTATCTGGTGTCCTGTGTGAATGTAAGTTCTCTCTCTCTCTCCTATGAAAAGGCAACTGACATTTATTCCTGATGTACTGACCTGTTGCACTGCTGGTCATCTATGAACGTTTGTTATTCTAGATGTTCAATGTGGCCTTAAATTGCCATGCACTCTTATAGTCTCCACCCGGCACAGCCAGAAGAGGACTGGCCATCCCTCAGAGCCTGCTTCCTCTCTATGTTTCTTCCTAGGTTCCTGCCTTTCTAGGGAGTTTTTCCTAGCCACGTGCTTCCACATCTGCATTGCTTGCTGTTTGGGGTTTTAGGCTGGGTTCCTGTATAGCACTTTGTGCTGCTGATGTAAAAAATACATTTGATTGATTGATTGCAAGCTATCTCCCAGCCAACTTAGCAGTCTTTTGTTTATTTTTTACTTTATTTGCTCAGAAGGTTTCTAGTAGTATTTCCTATGACTGACAAGCGCTTCTGGACATCAGATCTGAGATGACTACTGTTTTTTATTGTAATTTGTTTTGCATTGTTAAGAGCAAGTAACATAAGTATTTCGCTGCACCAGCTATAACAGCTGCTAAACTGTTTATGTGAGCAATAAACTTTGATTCGATTTTTCAGTAGATATACAACATAAGTCTGAGAGTACTGCAACTGCAACTGAGTGTCAGTGTGAGCACTATATATCCCTGTAGTTCTGTATGGTCCAAACATTTTCCCACTGCCCTGCATGTCCCTGTGTGATGCTCACAGACACAGAGAAGAGACAGAGAAAGAGAGAGAGAAAACTGGGAAGGGCTCAGACACATGTCACTTTGGATAAAAGCATCTGCTAAATGGCATATATTACTTTTATTTGGGCTGATGGTTAGACAGACACAGCCAAGCTGAGCGACTCTGGCTGTAACTGCTGCTCTACCTTATTCCCCTCCACTCAGACCTGGTCCAGATACTCATTGAGGAGAATCAACAATGAAACAGGTCATATCTGTACTCACTGACCCTTCCTTCACCCACTAATGACAGTGGTCCTCACACAACATAACAGACCCAACCCAGCAAGCAGCCTAGCAGCAAGGCCAAAGATCCATTTAACACTCACTGTCTGGCATTGTTCCCAGATAGAGGCTAGCAAATATCAACCTTTTTAATGCACAGCCATCAGTATCAGAAAAGCTCACTGGACTTAATGTGGCAGTAAAGTTATGTATAGATTTTGACCAAGCTATTCTCCAAGGTGATTAGTCAAAGATAATCAATATGAGGAACAATAGTGAAGCATCATACTGTATTTCCGACTGGCAGAGTCAACAACACAAAGTCAAGAGCCAGAGAGGGGTTGATACATGAAAACAGAGTTTAATACCTACAGTCCATAGTCGCTGACTTTGTTTCTGATGTCAAATGGTCAAATGTGTACAATGACGTAGAGATAAGTCATCCCTGCTGCATATTGGGACAAAGATACTGTAAACCAGAGCAGTGCCTTTCACACTAATATTAACAACAGTAAATTATGTTTACTTCTATAAATTATCAAGAGACGGGCAGACATTTTCAAGGTATTTATTATAATGACTATATTCACTGCCAGTAGGATGTCCAATCATTAATGCATCTTTTGACCAATGTTAATTGTGTATACTACTCTAAGAAAACCTCTGGTCCAAACCTCATGTCTCTATCATAATCCATTCAAAGTTATTGGAGTTTTTACCCCTTGTAGGATTGCCACTCTTACAAAAAAAGATTGCAGTAATGTTGCAGTATAACTGCAGTATGTTCAACATTTTACTGCAGTACTTTTGCAGTGTAACTGCAGTTACAGTGCAGTATAACTGCAGTTCAACTGCAGGACACTGCAGTTATTCTCATAGTCTCAGTTACTGCACTTCTGTAAGGGCAACATTCGGGTGACTAAATTGATGGAGGCCAGAGAAAAAAGTGTGCAAAAATCTAGAATTGCGTCAGCTATGCTGAATGCTGTGCGAGAATTAAGGATAAACTGAATTCTGTGAATTCGTTGCAAGCAAGGGGAGAGAGGAGCCAGAGCTGAATGATCCACAGTGGATAGTAAAGCTGGCTTTTTTGTCACCTGCCACCTGAACACGGTGAATCTCCAGCTCCAAGGGAAAGCTAAAACTCCAGGCAAAATCTGCGTGTGGTCACAGCGTTTAAAAATAAAATCACCACACTGTTCATACCTGACAGACAGTATCATTTAATTTACACAACATACCTACCACTTTGAAGATACAAAATATTTTTTCTTGTGAAACAAATAAGACAAAAGATACTGAAAACTTGAGCATGCATAAGTATTCACCCCTCCCCGCAAAGTCAATACTTTGTAGAGCTACCTTTTGCAGCAATTACATCTGCAAGTCTCTTGGGGTATGTCTCTATAAGCTTGGCACATCTAGCCACTGGAAATTTTGCCCATTCTTCAAGGCAAAACTGCTCCAACTTCTTCAAGTTGGATGGGTTCCGCTGGTGTACAGCAATCTTTAAGTCATACCACAGATTCTCAATTGGATTGAGGTCTGGGCTTTGACTAGGCCATTTCCAAGACATTTAAATGTTTGCCCTTAACTTTTTATGGCTGCAGGGGCAGTATTGAGTAGCTTGGATGAAAAGGTGCCCATATCAAATGGCTTGCTCCTCAGTCATAGTTGCTAATATTTGCATAGTATTATTATTATTGGATAGAAAACACTCTGAAGTTTCTACAACTGTTTGAATGATGTCTGTGAGTATAACAGAACTCATATTGGCAGGCTAAATCCTGATTTGAAATCAAAACAGGAAGTCAGAAATCTGAGCTTGAATGTATTCACCAGAGTCCCCAATGAAATCCCCTTGAGATATGAATGATGTTCCACTGCCTAGGGGTTCCACTAGATGGCAACCATCAATAGAAATTATGATGAGGCTTCTATGTTGTTGTGGGAGTGAATGAGAGCAGAATATACAGTGGGGCAAAAAAGTATTTGTGCAATTGTGCAAGTTCTCCCACTTAAAAAGATGAGAGAGGCCTGTAATTTTCATCATAGGTACACTTCAACTATGACAGACAAAATGAGAAACAAGATCCAGAAAATCACATTGTAGGATTTTTTATGAATTTATTTGCAATTTATAGTGGAAAATAATTATTTGGTAAATAACAAAAGTTTATCTCAATACTTTGTTATATACCCTTTGTTGGCAATGACAGAATTATAATCATTCGTCGTTATAATCATTGGCCAGTATGGAGAATTAAGTAAAACCACAAGTCCAAATCCCTATCTCCATCCATAGCTAATTTAGGAAAGGTTCAATTTTTAGCTAGTTGGTAAGCTAGCCACCGGAGGACAAAACAACAAGATGCATCAAATCATGTTTTTCTGTCAACGACGTATGCTCTCAATGGACGTATGCTCTCAATGGGATTTAATAGGGGCTCGCTGGCTTCGCTTGCCTTCAATTCTACGGGCGGCAACAATGTCATACAGTATCAGATATACAGTGGGGCAAAAAGTATTTATGTTTGGTGTTCGCTAAAAGGTATGTGGGAGACTCCCCAAACATATGGAAGAAGGTACTCTGGTCAGATTAGCTTTTTGGCCAAGGAAAATGCTATGTCTCACCACCCCGAGGACACCATCCATGTTTTTCATTGGCAGGGACTGGGAAACTGGTCAGAATTTAAGGAATGAAGGATGGTGCCATGTTTGCTTATTTTTTTCTTTAAGCAATGGCTTTTTTCTGGCCACTCTTCCGTAAAGTCCAGCTCTGTGGAGAGTACGGCTTAAAGTGGTTCTATGGACAGATAGCGAAGATCTCTGCTGTGGAGCTTTGCAGCTCCTTCAGGGTTATCTTTGGTCTCTTTGTTGCCTCTCTGACTAATACCCTCCTTGCCTGCTCCGCGAGTTTTGGTGGGCGGCCCTGTCTTGGCAGGTTTGTTGTGGTGCCATATTCTTTCAATTTTTTAATAATGGATTTAAATGGTGCTCCGTGGGATGTTCAAAGATTTACATTTTTTTTTATAACACAACCCTGATCTGTTCTTCTCCACAACGTTGTCCCTGACCTGTTTGGAGAGCTCCTTGGTCTTCATGATGCCTCTGGCTTGGTGGTAGCCCTTGCTTAGTGGTGTTGCAGACTCTGGGGATTTTCAGAACAGCTGTATATATATACACTGAGACCATGTGATACTTAGATTGCACACAGGTGGACTTTATTTAACTAATTATGTGACTTTTGAAGGTAATTGGTTGCACCAGATCTTATTTAGGGGCTTCATAATGTAACAGTATAATTTTAAACCGTTCCCTCGCCCATACCCGGGCGCGAACCAGGGACTCTCTGCACACATCAACAGTCACCCTCGAAGCATCGTTACCCATCGCTCCACAAAAGCCACGGCCCTTGCAGAGCAAGGGGAACCACTACTTCAAGGTCTCAGAGCAAGTGACGTCACCGATTGAAACGCTATTTAGCGCACACCGCTAACTAAGCTAGCCGTTTCACATCCGTTACAATAGCAAAGGGGGGAATACATATGCACGCACCACTTTTTCACTTTTTTATTTTTTAGAATGATTTTAATCATTTTTAAATTTCACTTCACCAATTTGGACTATTTTGTGTATGTCTATTACATGAAATCCAAATAAAAATCCATTTAAATTACAGATTGTAATGCAACAAAATAGGAAAAAAGCCAAGGGGAATGAATACTTTTGCAAAGCACTGTATCATGGAGTGGAAGGAGTTTTTCAACTTCATTGACAACCCCTTTCATGTGCCAGTGTCATCTCTGACCCCAGTCATTACAGCCCTCCGCCTGGCCGTGCTGAAATAGAGTAAGATGGTGGAGCTGTAGGCGAATTTCACATTGCAAGGTGAACTTAGATCAGGTGTTACACATTTCTGGAGCCTTCTGTCAGACACAGAGGATCCACTTCTGAAGCAGTGTGTGCAAAAGGTGTCAGCACCCATTCATGTGAAGCAACATCTTCAACAATGAACATTGTGAAACAAAAACTGAGAAATAGACTGACCAATGCACACCTAGATTGCCTCACAATGATAGCAACAACAGACTATACATTCAGAATTAATTCAGTCAAGGAGCAGAAGGGACATTTTCGCTCATCCAACTGAGGTAACCCTTAATGTGTGATGTAGCCTATATTATGTGTGTATGTATATATTTGTGATGTGCTGTACATTAAATCAATTGCATGTGCTCTACTGCTCTGAATTTTCTTTATAATTGATAATATTGGAAGAAAAAGTACAACAAATTAAAGATATGTTCGGCCCTCTGAATGATTGTCTCAACCCAACGTGGCCCCCTTACAAAAAATTGTGACTAACACTGCCCTAGACCCACTTAAATTTGCTTACCGACCCAATGGATCCACAGACAATATAATTGCCATCGCACTGCACACTGCCCTATCCCAACTGGACAAGAGGAATACTTATGTAAGAATGCTGTTTGTTGACTGCTGGTCCAGTTTCAACTGTTCTGCCTGCTGCTATGGAACCATGACCTGATCACTGGACGTGCTACCTTGTCCCGGACCTGCTGTTTTCGACTCTCTCTCTACTGCACCTGCTGTCTCTAACTCTGAATGCTCGGCTACGAAAAGCCAACTGACATTTACTCCTGAGGTGCTGACCTACAAACACTGTGATTATTAGTATTATTTGACCCTGCTGGTCATCTATGAATGTTTGAACATCTTGGCCATGTACTGTTATAATCTCAACCCGGCACAGCCAGAAGAGTACTGGCCATCCCTTAGAGCCTGGTTCCTCTCTAGGTTTCTTCCTAGGTTCCTGCCTTTCTATGGAGTTTTTCCTAGCCACTGTTCTTCTACATCTGTATTGCTTGCTGTTTGGGGTTTTAGGCTGGGTTTCTGTATAGCACTTTGTGACATTGGCTGATGTGAAAAGGGCTTTATAAATGCATTTGATTGATTGATCACTCAGCATTCAACACCATATTACCTTCCAAGCTCATCATTAAGCTCGGGGCCCTGGGTCTGAACCCCGCCCTGTGCAACTGGGTCCTGATGGGCCACCCCCATGTGGTGACGGTAGGAAACAACACTTCAATTTCGCTGATCGTCAACACTGGGGCCCCACAAGAATGCGTGCTCAACGCCCTCCTGTACCCCCTGTTCACCCATAACTGCGTGGCCACCCACGCCTCCAACTCAATCATCAAGTTTGCAGATGACACAACAGTAGAAGGCATGATTACCAACAATGACGAGACGCTGTACAGAGAGGAGGTGAGGGCCCTGGGAGTGTGGTGCCAGGGAAATAACCAATCAATAAATGTCGACAAAACAAAGGAGCTGATTGTTGACTTCGGGAAACAGAGGAAGCACACCCCTATCCACATCGATGGGACCGCAGTGGAGCAGGTGGAAAGATTCAAGTTCCTCTGCATACACATCACTGACGATCTGAAATGGTCCACCCACACAGACAGCGGCTCTTCAACCTCAGGAGGCTGAAGAAATTTGTCTTGGCACCTAAAACCCTCAAACTTTTACAGCACAATTGAGAGCATCCTATCCGGCTGTATCAACGGCTGGTACAGCAACTATACCGCCCGCAACCGCAGTGCTCTCCAGAGGGTGGTGCGGTCTGCCCAACGCATCATCGGGGACAAACTACCTTCCCTCTAGGACACCTACAGCACCCGATGTCACAGGAAGGCCAAAAGATCATCAAGGACAACCAAGAGACAGAAGGTGTTTTTCAATCTCAAGACCATCAAACTGTTAAATAGCCATCACTAGGTGGCTTCCACCCAGTTAAGTAAACCTGCACCTTAGAGGCTGCTGCCCCATATACATAGACTTGAAATTACTGGCTACTTTAAAACTTTTTTACTTCACTTCCAGCAGCATCTGGTCTCCCATCCAGGGACTGACCAAGACCAATCCTGCTTAGCTTCAGAAGCAAGTCAACAGTGGGATGCAGGGTGGTATGCTGCTGTACTTGAGACACTGAGTACAGCAGAACATTCTGAGGTGATTACAAATATGGAACGTGCAACTAATATGAATGGGTTATAGTTTTAGAACTCTATAGGTCCCTGGTGGACCTTGGCTTCATTGATCGGTCACAGGAAAGACGGTGTGTATTGACATTCTATGTCTGATGTTTTCTATGATTAAAGCTTCTTACCATGACTTGTTTTGCTCAGGAAACAATGTTTAGAAATGACACATCTTCAATGAACAGCGGTGTAGCCATCAACATGTTTCTGTCTTTATACCTGGAGCGAATGATGAGAACATTGTGCTGCCTGAGGGCCTCTCCTGGGAAACACCTGAGAAGTTTGACTTTCATATGCTCTAGACCCTGAATCATGCTAATTAAAGTGAACATTGTGGAGGCTGGCTAGTGTTTCAAATACATTTTCTCTGCGGTGAGACTCCACGATGCTCCAAGAACGCCCCTCTCCTTGGCTTTTCTCTCCTCTCCACTACTCTATCCCTCTGTTCTCGCCTCGTATCTCCTCGGTTCTCTCCTCAGTTATCTCTTCTCCACTGTTATCTCTCTCTCTCCTCTGTTCACCTTCACAGCTCCCAGGAACCCCCTGCTGTGATCTTGGTATTAATACTCTCCATGCCTCAACCTCTCATCTTCGGTTTTAAACTGGAACACTTTGCCTCTCAACCTCACATTTTTGGTATTAAACTGGAACACTGGAAATAGAAGGCACTCATCAGATGGGCTGTTGTGGCCTTGTACATCAGCTGATGGGCTCTATTCAATCCGTATTGGCGACGATCAGCGGCACTGAAACTTAGCGGAGACTGCATTCACGTTAAACACTGCATATGTTGGCTGAATACAAAATTACATTTCTATCCACAACATTTGCTTTAGGCTCTGTTCCAGAGCCACTACAGTAGTGAAAACATACATTTGCATAGTGGTCCACCGTGGGAATCGAACCCATAACACTGACGTTGCAAGCACCATGCTGTACAAACTGAGCCACACTTCAGTGATGCAGACTGAATAGAGCTCTTTAACCGACTTGGCTTGCAAACGCAACCTAGTTGTTTCTTTTAATATTTTATTTTATGCATAGTGCAGTGTGTTGGCTGTGGTGTGTTGGCTGCGCAGGGTGTTGGCTCCAGTGTGTTGGCTCCAATGTGTTTGTTGTGGATTAGCTTAATAATGTTGACATATTTTTGCTTTACTCATCTCATATGTATATACTGTATTATATTCTACTGTATTTAGTCTATGCCACTCCGACATTGCTCATCCTAATATTTATATATTCCTTAATTCCATTCTTTTACTTTTAGGTTGTGTGTGTTGTGTATATTGTTGAGAATTGTTAGATATTACTGCACTGTTGGGAGCTAGAAACACAAGTATTTGGCTACACCTGAATAACATCTGCCAAACATGTGTGTGAGACAAATAAAATGTATTTGACTTTAGAGCTGGCCGCCCGGCCAAACTGACAGATCGGGGGAGAAGGGCCTTGGTCAGGGAGGTAACCAAGAACCCGATGATCACTGACAGAGCTCCAGAGTTCCTCTGTGGAGATAGAACCTTCCAGATGGACAACCATCTCTGCAGCACTTCAACAATCATGGCTTTATGGTAGAGTGGCCAGACGGAAGCCACTCCTCAGTAAAAGGCGCATGACAGCCTGCTTGGAGTTTGACAAAAGGCACCTAGAGGACTCCCACACCATGAGAAGCATTCTCTGGTCTGATGATACCAAGCTTGAACTCTTAGACCTGAATGCAAAGCACCACATCTAGAAGAAACCTGGCACCATCCCTACAATGAAGCATGGTTGTGGCAGCATCATGCTGTATAGATGTTTTTCAGCGGAGCAAAGTACAGAAAGATCCTTGATGAAAACCTGCTCCAGAGTGCTCAGGACCTCAGAATGGGGCGAAGGTTCACCTTCCAAAAGGAACATGACCTTAAGCACACAGCAAATACAAAGCAGGAGTGGCTTCAGGATAGGTCTCTGAATGTCCTTGAGTGTCCCAGCCAGAGCCTGGAATGGAACCCAATCGAACATCTCTGGAGAGACCTGAAAATAGCTGTGCAGTGACGCTCCCCATACAACCTGGCAGAGCTTGAGAGGATCTGCACAGAAGAATGTGAGAAACTCACCAAATACAGGTTTCCCAAGCTTGTAGCGTCATACCCAAAAAGACTGAATAGTTATGTAAATGTGATTTTTCACTTATTTCTTTGTTAAAAATCAGTTTTTACTGTCATTATGGGGTATTGTGTGTAGATTGATGAGGGGAAAAAAACGATTTAATTAATTTTAGAATAAGTCTGTAATCTAACAAAATGTGTAAAAAGTTAAGGGGTCTGAATACTTTCCGAATGCACTGTATATGGCTCTGGATAGAACCAGCTAATTCCAAACTACTCAGCTTCTAAATCTAATGTGTGACATCCTGACCCAAAACATCCTGCTCACTCACAGCCAGCCAATGTACCTGAAAGTGTTTGTATTTTTTCCTCCACCCAGCTCACAAAATGGGTGATGGATTTTAATAAGTAATGACTGCATTGTGTTGAGACCAATTAAAAACTCTCCTTAGCATTCTGGAACTTCTTCAGCTCAGTGTTCCATATTCCATATGTATAGTTCCCTCTGGGTTAATGTTCTGAAATTAATCTTCCGTTATTTAAGTGAATGTAGACTGTAGCATTGTGGTAAATTGCCGGATTTATGTTTTATATGTCCATCTAGGGGCCTGAGGAAACTCAAACTTAAAATGGAACAAAACTCAAGACATATCTCTTGACAATGAGGAAGCAAACAGTCATGAATTGAAAAGATCTCTCCTGGACTAAATGCTCATATAGGTCTTAATTATTGCTACAAAATAAACTCTTCTCTTTGAATGTGGATGAACATTGACAAGCATGGAAAGATTGTAAGAAAAAAAAAAGATTATTCAGAACTCTGCTGTCTATTTTAATCTCTCCCATACGCTCTACATTCCTCCTCACATATCTCACTAGATACACTGAATAGATTGATGCAGGCTCTCAATCTGTCTGAACACATTGCATTCGTTTTCATGTATCTTTCTCCTCAAATCTATCACTGACACCTAGAGACGTCATACATTCAACAGAACACATTGTGAAAAAGAGAATCTCAAGTCATGGCCTTTACTGCCCTTCAGCCATCCTGAGATGCTGAAAACACACAACTTTAATTCACACCGCGTCTTGAGCAAACACACACACACATACACACACCTGCGGGCAAACACAAAGACTGACAGTTGGGACAGAAGTGCTCCTTCCTGGTTATTGAGGTCAGGATGGGGTCATAGCAGGGAGGTGACACTGAGGGAAAGTGACATCACAGAGACCAGAACAAAGCAGAAAACTCTGCTTGACTGCCGGATGTCCCAAACAGAGATGACATTGACATTGCTGTCCTTTCCTTCGCAGTCCAACAACATCGGTCTGGAGCAGGGGAGATATCAATCCCATGGTGCCTAAACAAGAAGGATGCCAGAAAACGTTCTGGCATTCTAAAACATTGCTGTGCTGACTTTTTAAAGTTTCGTACTGTAGTAAAGATACTAACTTTGCAATACATACACACACATCCTTATCATTAGCTGCAAAGTCCTGTTAAATGTGTTCATTCTGTTTGCACTGCACAACCCACCAGTATCAGTTCCTGGTGGCCGAAATGTCTTTATACTATACAGCACGCAGATTTCCCCTCATAATCACACAATACAAAAACACCTTCTTAAAGACATTTTGCACCACATTGTACATTATTTTGTGTACATAAATAATTATCTGTAATCATATTTGAGGAATCCAACCTCGCTATATAATGTTGAAAACATTCCCATTCTGGTTCAGATATAAAGGACATGCCAATCAAATGGGCAGGTAGACAGAGGAGATGGGTACTTGCAGCTCTTACTTTTTCTCTCCATCCCTTCTTTCTCCGCCAGTGAGTGTGACTAAAATGAGATGAGGAGTAAATGTCTCCTCTCCCACTTCTCATCTTGAGTCACTCGTCCCCAGAAGTCTGGGGAGTGGGTGTCCACAGCTCACTTTTACGCAAGTCCCCACTTCGCCTGCCCAGGCTGGTGTCTACCAAACCATCTGCCGCTCGCTCTGCTTTTCCTTCAATGAAACCACATTTACTCCACAGTCACATGTTCAGCTTATGTGTTAGCTGCTAAAGCAAGGCAGGGAGGCTTCACACCATTCACTCTGGTGTCCCCATGGAGCCTGAGTTCACAGAAGACAAATAGAGCATGTGCTTGTCGGCAAATCAGAGGATGGGAGGCCTTTGACTGCGTTGTGCTACAATACTATGTCAAAAACAGGCAGAGGAAGTTGTAAAGCAGCTTTAAAACAAATAAAACATAATGGTGTCATGTCTTTGGCTATGCCGGATTAAGTGATATGACATGCTATTCTATAAAATCATTTCTCCGTAATTAATATTACCTGATTGAGCTAATCATGTACATGTCATAAACTAGAGAGTCGGGGCACCACAAAATAATATTTATAGAGCTGTTATCTTCCGAATAAACTGTTAAAGACCTAGTAATATTTTACATCAATAGCGGTCAATATTAATCGTCATCTTAATTCAGTCTCAATTGAAAGTTGTAAATTCTTGGTTATCTGCACGAACCCTGGCTAACAAGTTGAATCAGCAATACAAAATTGGGTTTAATTATTTATTTACTAAATACGTAACTAATCACACAGAATTACACATACACATAATTAATCACAACTTGATTACAAATTACATCATAAAGGAAAACATCCCTGGCGGGCTGAAACAGATATGACAGCTTGTTACACAAAAGAAAGGGGGCTGGGTTTGAGTAAAAGAGCGGGAAGACTGAATAACAAAGGAAGGTGTGCTATTGTAAATACAGTATCTTATGCATTCTAATTTACCGCCCATTTGGAAAAGGAAAATGCAATAAATATTTACTCTGAGCTGCGCTTCGGTAGGTTGGTGGTAGATGGAAGGCCGTGTTGCCAAACCGAGTCCTTTGAAGAATGTCTCTGGTGGTCAATTGGATATGTTGTAGTAACGCGTTGTGTGATAGACGGGATACTCTGTCTGTTCCTTCCTAACCTTGTTTGCAGCTGCTGTTGCTAACTCAACGGCTAGGAGGTATCACTTCTGTAGTGAATAAGAGTTCAAAGTTCATACCATTCGCAACCCACGCTCACGCTGATGTTGGCTTCGTTCTGTAGTTATTATCTGAACCATTCTGACATCGGACCGTCGTCCTCACATCCTCGGAACAGGAGGTTACATTTTCGTGAAGGCTTTATATAGTGGAACGAGAAGGGTGTGTCTGAAAAGTTTTATAACCCATGACTCTTCACAGGGGCGGGCCACTGATTGAGCAGAGCCCTAACCTTATGAAAACCCAATTCTCACATTTTAGAAGCTAAAATCACATTTCATCCCATCATGAATAATTTCATATTCAAACATTTACATTGAACAACAATTCCATGTGAATCCGATAACTCTGATGTGTAGACTTTCCACAGTAGAGTTTGTCATCTTATTATTGATGAGAATGTCTCAGATGACAACCGAACTGAATTCATATTCATTAAGTACCACTGCATGTGTTCAATTGGTTGGAATACCAGAATATAGTTCATTTCCCCCCACCTTCTGATGTTCCCAGAATCTCTATGTTAACCAAGGGGTTTTAAAATGTAACATTAGTAGGCTAGAGAGAGGAAAAAGGGGGGAAGAGGTATTTATGACTGTCATAAACCTACCCCCAGGCCAACGTCATGACAATGGCTTATGGAGCAATGGTAGGAGGTTAGAAAATGCTATGGTTACCCTTCAGCCTCACAGATAGGGTACCATGAACTATGTTGAAACTGAAACCATGGCTATGTTCCAATCAATTGTCCATAGCAAACCTCGTATAACACATGCCCATTACATTGCATAATTCTAAGTAGTATGCTAGTGTAAAACCCAGAGTATGGTTTGTGTCTGAATGGCCTTGGCTTTCATGTTTCCTAGATTCTCCACATCGATGACCGAGCCTGGGTCTTTCACCTCTGACCCAGTTGTCTCCTCATCACTACTGGACTCTACCAGCACCTCCTGCAGAGAGAGGGAGAGGGAAAGAGAAGAAGGAGAAAGAGGAGGAGGGGAGGCAGCAGGTGAGAGGGAGAGGAGTAGATAGTGAAAGGTGGTGGCACAAAGAAAGAGATGGACAGAATAAGAAAGGTAGGTGAGAACAGAGAGAGTAAGTGGGAGAAAAATAGGGAGAGATCACTCACCCCTTCTACACGAGAGACCTGCATGACTTACTTCAAGCATCTCCTAAAGAGGTTGAACGTCCTTCAGATTTATGAAGGCATAAATCCACAACTGATCTTAAATACATCCATGATTAAACATGTCCAGGATCCAATATGGGATACATTTGATTAAAAGTCATTATATTTTGTTGGAGCTGCTTGATTAAATAAAGATAAGCATATGCATGGAGTTTGGGAACTCCTCGGGGTGCATGGATGATTCAAATTATGTTGCCAACCACATGTTCATCGGCGTTGGCAAGATTAAATAAAGCCTAACTGGATGCACGGTAGATAAATCATAATGATTAGCCTTCACACTAGTTTATTTGTATATTTTCAACACTGCTGCATAGAGTTGCCGGAGACAGCAGGAGGAGAAAGTAGCGCGGCGAACTCACATTATCATGACAATATGAGAAAGAGGGTATGTGCATACATGTGTTTTCAGTATAGCAGTAGTGTCAAGGAATCCACTCCAGATAAAAGTGTAATAAGAAATACCCTATTGTGGACAGAATAAACCTACATCGAGCTACGTCAACCATGAATCAGCTCTATGAGATAGTATTAATAATGAGAGGTGTGCATGTTAAGAGTAGTTAAGTTCAGTGTTACCTCAGAGCTGAGCTGTTCTGGATATGCCTGGTCATCCTCAGTCTTCTCCTGTGGTTTCTTCCTGTTCCTGGTCTTACAGGAGCCGTCCGTCTTACAGTTTCCACTACAGGCCTTCTTCTGTCCTGCAACCAGGGCCTGCATGCAGTTCAGGAACTTGGTCTTCCAGACAAGGAAGTCAGCCTGCGCGCTGCCATTATGGGTCTTCACAACTTTGCAGTTGCTATCTCCTCTGGACAGAACACAGATGCCGCTCAGCATCCACAGCCACTTGTCCACATTCTTACTCACCAAAAGGAGAGGGAAGTGTTTTCAGTGAGTAGAGAATGTGGATGGTTAGCTATTGGACAGGAGATAACAGTCATAGTGATAATGATAATCAACTGAAAGAGCTTAGTATTCTAGTGTGTTAAAAAAGAGGAATGTATAATGTGCAAAAAAATATCCATAAAAGTATCAGACAAGCAAAGAAGCAGATTAAGCAGATTGCATTTCATAAGTGTAAGTAGCAGCACCACACATAGTGGAAACATATCGATAGGGACATTTTTTGTCAGATCTCTTACCATATTATAGTGGCTGCCATACACAGAGTTGCCCAGGCCAAACATTGCACATCTCAGTCCTTTCAGGTAGGTTTTCCCATATCTGAAGTCAGTGGATGCCTCCTCCAGCCACTTACAGAACCATTCAGCATTCTCTGTGGGCTGTCCGTCAGTGTACGTAGCCAATAGGAACACACAGACCGACTTGTTGGAGCACTGGAGAGAAAGATGTGCCACTTTCCAAATTTTTGATGACAAGGAAAACAAATGCTGAATATGTAGCATAGACATGCTCTGGTATATATTTCCAGTGAGAGATAGAAATGGCCCCCATTTCTTTATAAAATTCAATACATTTGCACAGAGCCAAATTAAGTGCACTTCATAGGAAACAGGATGCAGCTATGGACAACCTACTGCATTGCATGCAATCAGAGTGAAAGTAGGAATCAATAAAAGATCAGCTGCATTGGGAGCACTATGATAAAGTATGAGGACAACATTTTGAATGCAGAACAAATCTCCAATGCAAAGCAACATTGTAAATGATATAAGCCCTACAGGGCAGCCAGTGTATGGTGCCCTGAGCCCCATGGTTTCCTACGGCAAAGAGCTGCCTGCAGCAATCTATGCTGCTCAAGGGAGAAAGCATCATGACTGATCACTGGGTAGAGAGAGTCAATGCACAGAGTATCTGTAACTAGATCTCTGGGCCGCCGGCCGGGCCGAGCACCCGTGGTCATTTCTCTTTGGGGGAGAGGGGTTTTTATCTCCAAACTGTAAAGTAGCCCTGTTGAATAAATGGCCATTTCCTATCAGGCTGCTGCGCCAGGCGACCAATCCACTCAGGTGGAGTAGATTATTGTCCAACAAAATGGAATTTTGCTGAAAATAATACATTTTTCCTGGTGGAACAGGATTTATTTAACATATATTTAACATACCTGCGCCAGCCATTGGTTTGTTGGGAAAAAAAGTAATAATAAAAAAGTGGCAAACTTTGGGATGGAAAATTATGCCAGTGCAAAGCTTTAAGACTGTATAATTTTGCTATTCCATTCTGTTTATCTGTCAGCGAATACAAGACAAATTCCCTAGAAGCTACGATAGTAGCACCTCATTACTGCACGAAATCAAGTAGTGCTTGATTAAATTGCTTTTTTTCCCCCCTCATGAATCTACACACAATACCCCCATAATAACAAACAAAAAAAGTATTCAGACGCTTTAATCAGTACTTTTTTGAAGCACCTTTGGCAGCGATTACAGCATTGAGTCGTCTTGGGTATATAGTTACAAGCTTGGCACACCTATATTTGGGGAGTTTCTCCCATTCTTCTCTGCAGAGCCTCTCAAGCTCTGTCAGGTTGGATGGGGAGCGTTGCTGCACAACTATTTTCAGGTCTCTCCAGAGATGTTCGATTGGGTTCAAGTCTGGGCTCTGGTTGGGCCACTCAAGAATATTCAGACTTGTCTCGAAGCTACTCCTGCGTTGGTTGTGTGCTTAGGGTGGTTGTCCTGTTGGAAGGTGAACCTTAGCCCCAGTCCGAGGTCCTAAGCGCTCTTGAGCAGGTTTTTATCAAGGATCTCTCTCTAATTTGCTCCAATCATCTTTGCCTTGATCCTGACTAGTCTCTCAGTCCCTGCCACTGAAAAACATCCACACAGCAGGGGGGTGCCACCACCAGGCTTCACTGTAGGGATGGTGCCAGGTTTCCTCCTGACATGATGCTTGGCATTCCGGCCAAAGAGTTCAATCTTGGTTCCATCAGAGCAGATAATCTTGTTTCTCATGGTCTGAGAGTCTTTAGGTGCCTTTCGGCAAACTCCAAGCGGGTTGTTATGTGCCTTTTACTGGGAAATGGCTTCCATCTGGCTACTCTACCATAAAGGCCTGATTGGTGATGCTACATAAATGGTTGTCCTTCTGGAAGTTTCCTCCAGCTCCACAGAAGAATTCTGGAGCTCTGTCAGAGGGAACATCGGGTTCTTGGTAGCCTCCCTGACCAAGGCCCTTCTCCCCCGATTGCTCAATTTGGCCAGGTGGTCAGCTCTAGGAAGAGTCTTGGTGGTTCCAAACTTCTTCCATTTAAGAATGATGGAGGCCACTGTGTTCTTGGGGGGGATCTTCAATGCTGCAGAAATGTTTTCTACCCTTCTCTAGATCTGTGCCTTGACACAATCCTGTCTCTGAGCTCTGTGGACAATTCTTTCGACCTGTTGAACCTTATATAGACAGGAGTGTCAACTGTTGAACCTTATATAGACAGGAGTGTGCTTTTCCAAATCATGTCCAATCAATTGAATTTACTACAGGTGGACTCCAATCAAGTTGTAGAAACATCTCAAGGATGATCAATGGAAGCAGGATGCACCTGAGCTCAATTTCGAATCATGGGGTCTGAATACTTATGTAAATAAGGTATTTCTGTTTTGAAGTTTAATAAATGTACAAACATTTCTAAAAACCTGTTTTCACTTTGTCATTATGGGGTATTGTGTGTAGATTGCTGAGGATTTTTTAAATTTATTTAATAAATTTTTGAATAAGGCTGTAACAAACTGCAGAAAAAATTAAGGGGTCTGAATAATTTCCGAATGATAACGTGTTTTTATATGTTATAGTTACTTACAAATTTAAACAGGACTGCCCAGATAGATACCAATTAAGGTAAGCATAATTATAGAATAATTTTCTTCCAGGTTAAAGGAAACATCATATACCTCATCAGCTAGTCTGTCATCTGGGTCAGTGTTGAAAAGTACTTAAATAAAAATACTTTAAAGTACTACTTCATTTGTTTTTGGGGGGTTTTTGTACTTTACTATTTACATTTTTGACAACTTTTACTTTACTACATTCCTAAAGAAAATACATAACTTTTTACTACATACATTTTTCCTGACACCCAAAAGTACTCGTTACATTTTTACAGGAAAATGGTCCAAAATGGCACTTATCAAGAGAACATCCCCGGTCATCTCTGATCTGGCAGACTCACTCAACACAAATACTTTGTTTGTAAATTATGTCTGAGTGTTGGACTGTGCCTCTGGCTATCTGTAAATAAAAAATAAACAATTGTGCTGACTGGTTTGCTTAATATAAGGAATTTGAAATTATTGCAATTTCATTTACTTTTGATACTTAAGTACATGTAAAACCAAATACTTTTAGACTTTTACTGAAATGGTTTCATCTGAACCTGTGCTAGCTCGTATGGCTATGTCCATATGGCTATGTCGATAGCTTTGTCCAGCGTTAGCTCAGACCAAACATTCAAAAGTTTATCTCACTCGCCGTGAGTGTATTCCAAATACAATACGGTCCCTCGCCATCTCATCCTTGTTTGCATAATCACAGTTTTTCACAAGTAGACACAGCTCAGTCACAAACTGTTCAAATGATTTGTTAGCTCCCTGTACTTTCTCATGGAATTTGTACCTAGCGAAAATCGTATTGGTCTTCGGCACAACATATGCTTCAAAATTGTTGCAGTATGTTTTCATTACCTTTGATTCAGCCTCGGTAAGTGTCCATGTGTTGTAAATGTCTCTCACTTTTTCACCGTCCAGAGGAGCAGGAAGCTTCACTTTTCCTCTTCTCCTCTTTCCTTCAGAGAACACGTGAACATTAGCTCCACATGCTGTTTGAACTTATGCCATGAGTCAGGTAAGTTTGTAGACTCCCAGTCCATTCGAGGTGAAGGAACTCCAGCAAAATACACCTTTTAGTCCTTTTACTCTGACACCATGTCTTGATTTACACGCGTTGTACAAAATAATAAAATGCAGTACGACAGGATATTTCTTACCTACAAGGACAGCAGCCTCAGTGAAGGCATTGACATGCAAGTGCACACTGTGTACAGCAACTTACCAGTTAGTGACACAAAACTGAAGGAGATCCGAGAAGAAACAGAAAAGGGCTCATAACGCACACAGCTGAGGAAAGTCATGCAGGATGGATGGCCTAAGGAGAGGAGAAAATGCCCTGAGTGTCTCAGAGTTCTGGAACCATCGTGATAAATGGAATCATTTTCAAAGGAGAGAAAAATCATAATTCCTACCAGTCTCAGAGAAGAGATTTTGACAAAGATCCATGCTGGACACATGGGCTTGGAAAAGTGAAAACAGAGCGCACGGGACATTTTGTTTTGGCCCGGAATGTGCAAACAAATAGAGGACATTGTTAGTAAATGCGCCATATGGCTTGAACGATGCCCCTTAAACACCAAAGAGCCAATGTTACCTCACTATATCCCAGACCGACCCTGGCAGGTTGTGACAACCGATCTGTTCACCTGGAACACCGAAAACTACATTGTAACAGTGGACTACTACAGCAGATACTTTGAACTCGACAAGCTTCGCAGCACCACATCTGCAGCTGTGGTACACAAGCAGAAAGCAATCTTTGCCAGGCATGGCATTGTAGAGACTTTAATATCTGATAATGGCCCCTGAATCCTTCACAAAAGGCATGGGAGTTCACACATGTCACCACAAGCCCACATTACCCTCAAAGTAATGGCCTTGCTGAAAAATCTGTGCAGATTGCTAAATCACTCATGGACAAAGCAAAAGCGGACAAGAGAGACCCCTACCTCAGTCTCCTTGAAAACCGCAACACTCCACTTGGCAACTTCGATTCATCAGCCCAGTTGTTGATGAGCCACAGACTTCGCTCAATCTTTCCCAGCACCAACCAGCAGCTGAAACTGGAAGTCGTCAGCTACAATGAAATGCATGAAAAACGTGCACAGAGACAACAACAGAAGCGATACTACGACATGTCAGCTAGACCACTGCCACCACTGAACGGAGAGTCAGTTAGAATCCAGGAGCATGGCCACTGAAAGCCAGCAGTTGTCATCCAGCCAGCTGACACTGAACATTCATATCACGTCCGCACAGCAGAAGAAGCGGTGTACCGCCGCAATCATCGTCACCTACTGAACACAAAAGAACAATACACTGACGAGATGAACTGTTCCCCTGAAAGAGAACATGATGGAGCTCTGGCAGCTCCTGGCTGACTGACGACTCTGGCAGCTCCTGGCTGACTGACGTCTCTGGCAGCTCCTGGCTGACTGACGGCTCAGGACAGACTAGTGGCTCTGGCAGCTCAGGACAGACTGGCGACTCTGGCAGCTCAGGACAGATGGGAGACTCTGGCAGCTCAGGACAGACGGACGACTCTGGCAGCTCAGGACAGACGGGAGACTCTGGCAGCTCAGGACAGACGGACGACTCTGGCAGCTCAGGACAGACGGGAGACTCTGGCAGCTCAGGACAGACGGACGACTCTGGCAGCTCAGGACAGACGGGAGACTCTGGCAGCTCAGGACAGACGGGAGACTCTGGCAGCTCAGGACAGACGGGAGACTCTGGCAGCTCAGGACAGACGGGAGACTCTGGCAGCTCAGGACAGACGGGAGACTCTGGCAGCTCAGGACAGACGGGAGACTCTGGCAGCGCTGGAGAGGAGGAAGGCTCTGGCAGCACTGGACAGGCGGGAGCACCTGTAGGGAGAAGACAGAGAGAAAGCCTGGTGTGGGGGGCTGCCACCGGAGGGCTGGTACGTGTAGGTGGCACCGGACAGACCGGACCGTGAAGCTGCACTGGAGATCTTGAGCACCGAGCCTGCCCAACCTTACTTGGCTGAATGCTCCCGTAGCCAGACCAGTGCGGCAAGGTGGAATAGCCCGCACTGGGCTGTGCTGGCGAACCGGGGACACCATGCGTAAGGCTGATGCCATGTACGCCGGCCCGAGGAGACGCACTGGAGACCAGATGCGTAGAACCGGCTTCATGGCACCTGGCTCGGGGACACCGTGCGCTCCACCGCATAACACGGTGCCTGCCCGGTCCCTCTCGCTCTCCGGTCGCGCAGCCGTGCTGCCTCCTCATACCGCCGCCTCTCTGCTTTCGCTGCCTCCAGCTCAGCCTTGGGGCGGCGATATTCTCCAGCCTGTGCCCATGGTCCCTTGCCGTCCAGAATCTCCTCCCATGTCCAGGAGTCCTGTGTTTTTAGCCACTGCTGCTGCTGCCCGTTACCACGCTGCTTGGTCCTTGGGTGTTTCTGTAACGGTCTTCCTGACGAGGAGGAGTGGCAAGGATCAGACCAATGTGCAGCGTGGTAAGTGTTCATCATTTTAATTAAAGAAAGCACTGAACACCTACAAAAATAACAAAATGAACGAACGAAACTCAACAGTCCTGTCTGTTGACATACACACGTAACACAAAGACAGAAAATAAACACCCACAAAACCCAGGTGGAAAAAGGCTACCTAAGTATGATTCTCAATCAGAGACAACTAACGACACCTGCCTCTGATTGAGAACCATACTAGGCCGAACACAAAAACCAACATAGAAAAACAAACATAACTGCCCACCCCAACTCACGCCCTGACCATACAAAAACAAAGACAAAACAAAGGAACCAAGGTCAGAACGTGACACAGACGATATTGCCACTCCTATTTGCAACATCTTCAATTTAAGCCTACTAGAGAGCATGTGCCCTCAGGTCTGGAGGGAAGCTAAAATCATTCCGCTACCCAAGAATAGCAAAGCCCCCTTTACTGGCTCAAATAACCGACCAACCAGCCTGTTACCAACCTTTAGTAAATTTCTGGAAAGAGTTGTGTTTGACTAGATACAATCCTGTTTCAGAGTAAACAAATTGACAACAGAATTTCAGCATGCTTATAGGGAAGGACACTCAACAAGCGCAGCACTTACACAAATGACTGATGATTGGCTGAGACAAATTGATGATAAAATGATTGTGGCGGCTGTCTTGTTAGACTTCAGTGCAGCTTTTGACATTATCGATCATAGTCTGCTGCTGGAAAAACTTGTGTTATGGCTTTACACACCCTGCTATAATGTGGATAAAGAGTTACTTGTCTAACAGAACACAGATGGTGTTCTGTAATGAAAACCTCTCAAATATAATCCAGTTAGAATCAGGAATTCCCAAAGGTAGCTGTTTAGGCCCTTTGCTTTTTAAATTTTTTACTAAAGACATGCCACTGGGATGACCTTAATGTATGTCAAATAGAGGCACCATGGGCTCAAGTACATCTGCCTCACCAGGCACCCATATTGGTAGGATGTGTGTATAGACCTCCTAGCTCTAAGGTGTCCTATCTGGATGACTTGTTTTGGTTTGACCAGGCCACAGATAGCAACAGAGATCTATTTATCATGGGTCGTTTTAATATAAATTGGAAGGATCACAATAATTTGAATAGAACAAAATTGATGAGATATGCCAAGAACTGTGGTTTGAAACAAATGGTTAATGATACTATTAGATCTTCAATTAAGTTGGGTCATCGTTCAGACACATACATTGATCTGATTTTCTGTAATATACCATTGCAATGCTTAAAAGCCAGATCAATGCCAGTGGGCTGGACAGACCATAATACTGTGACCATAACCATGAACACCAAGGTTCCAAAGAAACCCCCTAGGATTGTGGTCAAACTACATTTTAAAACATTTAATCATGAGCTATTTCTAAATGATTTGGCTGCTGTACCCTGGGAGCTGATTTATCTAGAGGATGATTTAAATCACGCAACAGAATGTTTTATTGATTTGCTCACTGAGGTAATGGACCATCATGCCTCTATAAGAAAGAGTACCGTTTGTACTTGTCCATCTCCATGGATTGATGATGAACTGGGTGAGACTTTTTCTCAAAGAAATATGGCAAAAGTCTTAGCAGCCAAGTCAAAATTAGAAATTGATTAACAGAATTATAGAACATTACGTAATTATGAAAAAGAAGTTTTTTTTACAACAATGAGTTTATTGATTGTAAAAATTATTCTAAAAAGGTATGGAACACAGTTAAGGGCTTACTTGGTACATCTATCTCATCATGCCCATCTTGTGTGGAGGTTGACGGGAGAATAATAACCAAACCAGTTGATATTGCCAATCATTTTGCAGGTTTCTTTACAAAGAAAATTAAATTACTGAGCAACAATGTAAACATACATTCTTCCAAACAAGCTATTGTCCAATGGATTGATGATCATATTATGAGCAACAAGATCTGCTCTTTTAGTCTGCAAACAGTGTCAGTGGAGGAGGTGTTAAACCTATTGAAGTCATTACCTGATGGTAAATCTACAGGTTCTGGTCTTATGGACAATTTTTTGCTTCGCTGTGCTGCTCCCCAGATTGTTCCACTGAAATACATATTTAATTGGTCACTGGAAAAGGGGATGTTTGCAAATGTATGGAAGCATGCGAAACTGTGTCCTATTCCGAAAGACAGCAAAGAACCCATTACTCCTGCCAATAATCGACCAATTAGACTACATCCTACACTCAAGAAGATATTGGAGGGTACTGTGAGTAGACAAATATGGGAGTACATGGAAAAGAATGATCTGATTACAGCCAATCAGCATGCTTATCGTAAAAACCATTCCACTACCACTGCATTGGTTGACATGACTGACCAGTGGCTCAATGCTGTGGATAATGGCACGTTTGTGGGTGTACTATTTTTAGATTTCAGTGCAGCATTTGATTTAGTGGATCATTAAATAATTTTGATAAAATGAATGCATTATGGTTTTAAGGAGGTAGCATTGAATTGGGTACAGTCATATCTAATTGACAGGAAACAGTCCACCTATATCAATGGTTCATTTTCTTCCCCTAATGTGTTAAATTGTGGAATACCGCAGGGCAGCTGCCTTGGGCCACTTCTTTATTTAATATATACCAACGATCTTCCCTATGCCTTAGCTGAAACTCAAGCTACTATATTTGCAGATGATACTACAATTTATGCAGCAAGACAATCGGTTTCAACAGGTATAGCAAGCTTTACAAGGAAATTTTGAGAATATCAGGGAGATGGTTTTCCAAAACAAACTGGTTTTAAACATTAAAAAAAACAAAGTTATGTTGGTCTGTTCAACTAGGAAATGGCCAAAACAGCATGGGATACAATTAAGGAAGGAGTACAAATTGAAGAAGTGGCAGAAACCAAACTATTAGGAGTGCAGCTAGACAACTGCTTATCATGGTCGTCTCAAATAACTAATCTATGTAAAAAAAATATATAAAAAATAAACAGCATGCATAATCAGAAGGATAGCTAAATGTTTACCAGGAAGAATTATTCAGCAAATAACACAAGCATTAATTGAGAGTCAGGTGAACTACTGTTCTGTGGTCTGGGGAAATGCATCATTAAGTGAAGATAGGAGGCTGCAGAATGCACAGAACAAAGCAGCAAGGATTGTTTTAAGGTGGATATATGGTTCTTCTGTTGCAGTCATGCACAGGGTTCTTGGTTGGTCATCAATCGACAGGATCATTGAAAAAAACATGCTTATTTTATTTCCTAATATACATCATTTAAAACGGCCAAGTTCTATTCACAACGGTATTCAGTTGGTAAGAGACAGACATTCCGTAAATACTAGGAATAGATTGTCCACCATCTATGCGTTATCCAGACAGAAAAGCGAAATAGGCAAAAGAACATTTCGAATTAGAGCAATAAAGAAATGGAGTAAATTAACTGAGCAAGTTCGTTTCAGAGTGGGTGGCAAGGAATAAGTTAACCCTAAATATTTCTAAAACTAAAAGCATTGTATTTGGAACAAAACACTCACTAACCCCTAAACCTCAACTAAATCTTGTAATAAATAATGTGGAAATTGAGCAGTTGAGATGACTAAACTGCTTGGAGTAATCTTAGATTGTAAACTGTCATGGTTGTGGCGTACAACAGGTCAGCTACCAGGGGGAGAATCGTCGAGGCCTGGTAACAGATGAAGTATACATCATGATGTGATGGCTCCATCTGCTGGATGTGCCAGGTCTCGACGGGCTCCCCAGCCCGGACTAATTGGGGCTGATTGGGAGCTGGTGAGTAATCAAGGGCAGATTGCTCACCAGCTGTGCAAGGCCCATAAAGCTGCCAGAAGGCCAGCACACAGGAGGAATGGGGGAAGAAAGGACTCCCGTGGTATGGTTGACGGTTGCAGAGTGAAGAAGAGGGAGTTCAGTTTTGTGCCCGACAGGATATTGCTAGACCCGGAATACCAGAAGACGGCATCCCGGAGAGGGTCTCATAGGGGAGACCTATCATTTTCTTTTGATCTATTATTTAAATAAACACCCTTGAAACTGAGATAATCCTTCTCTGTCCGTGTCTGATATTGGTAAACGTCTAGACCAAACCCCCTGGTCTGCCACATGATCAAAACATATTGATGCAGTAGTAGCTAAGATGGGGAGAAGTCTGTCTATAATAATGTGTTTCTCTGCTTTGTTAACAACACTATCAACAAGGCAGGTCCTACAGGCCCTAGTTTTGTCGCACCTTGACATACTGTTCAGTCGTGTGGTTAGGTGCCACAAAAAGGACTTAGGAAAATTGCAATTGGCTCAGAACAGGGCAGCATGGCTGGCCCTTGGATGTACACAGAGAGCTAATCTTAAAATATATGCAAATCAATCTCTCCTGGCTGAAAGTGGAGGAGAGATTGACTTCATCACTTCTTGTATTTATGAGAGGTATTGACATGTTGAATGCACCGAGCTGTCTGTCTAAGCTACTGGCACACAGCTCAGACACCCATGCATACCCCACAAGACATGCCACAAGAGGTTTCTTCACTGTCCCCAAGTCCATAACCGACTATGGGAGGCACACAGTACTACATAGAGCCATGACTACATGGAACTTTATTCCATATCAAGAATTTGACGCAAGCAGTAAAATCTAATTTTTAAAAAACTGGAAAAAAACACCTTATGGAACACCAGGGACTGAAGCAACACAAACATTGGCACAGACACATGCATACACACACACGATAACATGCGCACTATACATACACATGGATTTAGTTCTGTAGATATGTGGTAGTGGTGGAGTAGGGGCCTGAGGGCACACAGTATGTTGTGAAATCCGTGAATGTATTGTAATGTTTTTAAAATGGTATAAACTGCTTTAATTTTGCTGGACCCCAGGAAGAGTAGCTGCTGCTTTGGCAGCAGCTAATGGGTATCAGTAATAAATACAATACAACAGTATCCTGAATCATTGTCTTTTATGTTGATTCAGTTGGTGCAGTATGCAGTATAAATGGTTAGTTACCTTGAGTTCAAACTACAGAGCATGTATTCAAAAGAAACACTTAGAATATGTAAAACATTGTTATTTTTGTTTTAAAAGAAGGGAGTGTAATATTCATATGTGTAAACATACTGAATTGTAATTGGAGGCATTTTACTGCCTATCATACTATGATTGGTTAAGACCACCCAGGTGGTGAGGTCATGGTCAGTTGATCATGGTATGAGACACGTGAACATGCCAGTTATAGCTAGCTAATAAAGAGCTATGTTAAGAAATATTGGGTATTTGATTAGAATCCCCATTAGCTGTTGTAAAAGCAGCAGCTACTCTTCCTGGGGTCCACCCAAAACATGAAACAAAAATACATAATGAGATAATACAGAACATCATTAGACAAGACCAGCTCAAGGACAGAACTACACACATTTATAAAAAGGCACACGTAGCCTACATACCAATGCATACACACAAACTATCTAGGTCCAATAGGGGAAAGGCGTTGTGCCGCGAGGTGTTGCATTATCTGTTTTATGATACCCGGTTTGCTGTTTATTTCAGCAATATGAGGTGGAAGGAAGTTACATGCAATAAGGGCTCTATATAATACTGTACGTTTTCTTGAATTCGTTCTGGATTTGGGGACTAAATATCATGTCGTACTGCATTAAATTATTTTGTACAAAGCGTGCAAAACAAGACAAGGATAAACCATGCTTATTATTGAGCAGCTGGACCCGCCTATGATCAGAGGTAGCGGGCACAGGTGGATACCAGATCTCGGACATAGTACTGAGAGGGGTAGGCTTGTACAATCAATAAGTGATGAAATTATAAATATTTTTTTTTTTATAATTTAAAAAAAAGAATAGCCCCTGTTGGGGGTGCGCTCAGAGCGAGGTCTTCCGTAAGAGGGCCACAGCTGAGGGAACTAGCAGGACTGAGATGACTTGATAAGAGTGTTCTTAAGTGAGGTAGCCTTGGGCTTAATTGTTAATTGCCATTTGCGGGCAACCAAAAATCCAATCCGTGGTACTGACTTGATCACAGTAGGAATTGGTGAGGTTAATGTTGAGTAAAGGACTAGAGCGGGGGTAATCTTGGGAGAACTCGGTTTGGTGAAACTCATTGAATGAGGGACCATAGTGCAGATGACGCCTTGCGAGAGCATCAGATTTGAAGTTCAAATTTTAACAAACGTTTTTGGGTTCCACTGAGAGTGTGAAGAGTTGTTGGAAACGCACATGGAGTGATTCATTAATGTGAGTACCTAAGATTTCCTACGTTATCTATTGATTCTGTGAAGACATGGAGAAAAAAAAGAGAGAAATGGTATGTGTGTGTATAATCAATTACTTGAGATTTGATAAAGTAATACTGGGAATATGAGATGCAACTTAAACAACCCATGCATAGATGTACGTAGTTTTTTTTAATGGATAATTAGTTAAGAGTTAAGGTTAAAGTATTATATGACTGTCTACAGGATCTGGGAGATAGAAAAGTTTGGCATATATTAAAACCGTGAGGAGAGAGGACAAGAAATATATGAATGGAGGTTCACTATAGCAAAGCCACAAAGCCACAAGCATTCTACCAATTCGGCTTGAATATGAACAAAAATTGCTAATCGAAATAGAAAATTCAGGGATGCAGTTGTGACTTGGCACAATGATATAAAATAAGAATTAGCTCAAAACACTAGCGTATTGATTTTAGTGTTCTATCAGCGTAAGCGCACTGACCATACTATTGTGAAGTCATTTGAGTATGTAGTATGCTTATTGGTCTTAAGATATAAATTATTTGTTTTAACTAAGTATGACAAATGTGTTGCTTTCGCTATCTTTATGAACTGCATAGTATATCATTACATACAGCTAGTATATTAACTATAAGTTATTCAACTACCCAGCGTTTGTTGACTTGACTATTCACATCATTCTTAACTTAGCTAAATGTGTTCTCAATGGACATGGTTAAATGTGTACTTGGTATGATCGCTCAGGCTATTTTGTTCAGATTCCAGAGTACTGGTTTGAATGTACCAGAGCGCAGAATAACTGATGAATTTACCAATGCTCAACACCGGTTGAATAGGGCCAGTGTCAGTAAACATTAGGGAAATAACGTAATATGAATTATTGGCGGCCCCTGGCGGCACTGGCGGCACTGGCGGCCCCTGGCAGACTGGCAGCACTGGCGGCTCCTGGCAGACTGGCGGCGCTGGGCAGACTGGCGGCACTGGGCAGACTGGCGGCACTGGACTGAGTAGCTCTGGCGCCCCTGGAATGAGGGGCTCTAGCGCCTCTGGAATGAGGGGCTCTAGCGCCTCTGGAATGAGGGGCTCTAGCGCCTCTGGAATGAGGGGTGGGAGCTCTGGTAGCGCTGGAGAGTAGGAAGGCTCTGGCAGCGCTGGACAGGCGGGAGCCCCTGTAAGGATGAGCCGGAGAGACAGCCTGGTGCGGGGGGCTGCCACCGGAGGGCTGGTGCGTGGAGGTGGTGGCAGATAGCTCCAGTGCACCTGCACGGTCCGGTCTCTTGAGCACCAAGCCCGCCCAACCTTACCCGGTTGAATGGTCCCGTCGCCCTTCCAGTGCGGCGAGGTGGAATAGCACGCACTGGGCTATGCAGGCGAACCGGGGACACCGTGCGCAAGGCTGGTGCCATGTAAGCCGGCCCAAGGAGACGCACTGGAGACCAGATGCGTAGAGCCGGCTTCATGGCACTTGGCTCGATGCCCACTCGATACGGGGAGCTGGAATGTACTGCACCGGGCTATGCACCCGCACTGGGGACACCGTGCGCTTCACAGCATAACACGTGCCTGCCCTGTCTCTCCAGCCCCCCGGTAAGCACAGGAAGTTGGCGCAGGTCTCCTACCTGGCTTCGCCACACTTCCTGTGTGCCCCCCCCCCCCAATACATTTTTGGGGCTGCCTCTCGGGCTTCCTTGCCAGCCGTGTTCCCTCATATCGCCAGCTCCTCTCCGGCTGCCTCTGCTCTCCTAGCTGCCTCCACCTGTTCCCATGGAAGGCGATCCTTTCCCGCCAGGATCTCCTCCCAGGTGTAGCAACCCTTGCCGTCCAATACCTCGTCCCATGTCCATTCCTCTTTGCGCCGCTGTTGCTGTTGCCCGTTACCACGCCGCTTGGTCCTGTTGTGGTGGGTGATTCTGTAACGGTTTTCATTAGGTGAAGGAGAGGTGGACCAAAACGCAGCGTGGTGATGATTCATGTTTGTTTAATAAAGGAAAACTATACATGAATAAACTACCAAAACATTGAAATGTGAAAACCCAAAACAGCCCTATCTGGTGCAAAACACAGAGACAGGAACAATCACCCACAAACACACAGTGAAACCCAGGCTACCTAAATATGGTTCCCAATCAGAGACAATGACTAACACCTGCCTCTGATTGAGAACCATATCAGGCCAGACATAGAAATAGACATACAAGACATCCAACATAGAATGCCCACTCAGATCACACCCTGACCAACCAAAACATAGAAACATACAAAGCAAACTATGGTCAGGGTGTGACAGGTCTGCTGGATGATCGGGATCATTTCCAGATCCTATGACTCTGCATTGAGGTTGACAGTGTGATAAGGGAGTAAAAGCTAATTAGAAGAATTGTTTCAACAGAATGTGATCTTATTTTTTTCTTTGACATGTGTTATAGAGGTTTGCATTAAGCATATTGGTAGTGGTAATAATTACACACAATGGATCATTTGTTTGGATTTCTTTAAAATGCGTGTCTGGATTTTCTGAATCAGAAATGAACTGAACTATCTGATCTATATTCACTCTCAAGGTTACTACAGATGGCGTCTTGATGCATAAGCAGGGACAATTTGACCAAACGGTGTGGACCTCAAAACCCCCTCTAAACGGCTGAAGAAATAACATTCACTAAGGCCCTGTCCTGCACCACTTTTATCGAGAGACCTGAGTCCGAGCCAGCAACTGATGTACAGCATCCAGTTGAGGTCATCAACTGCCTTTTCTCTCAAGATTGCAAAAGAAGTCCATGCGGAGTGAGCATAGAGATAGAGATCCGTTCCAAAACTTTCTCATATCGCTGGTATACTGGTATGCAAATGGACAAGACATGAGTTGTGTTGGGGTTCAGATGAGACTCTTAAAAATCGGCCCCTGTATTACAACAAAAAGTCCATAGTTGCAGAATCAACCTCTTACCTTTGCAATCCCAGTCTGTTTTGCAAAGAATATCTTTATTTCAGAAACATGAACCACTTTCTCCTTCTCAACGCTGTAACCACCACTTACCTCGATAACGAGAGGTCCAAGGTTTGAGACCAGACTGCTGAATCTTTTAACCATTCCATGTGGTTAAACTCTTAGACTATTGATACAGACAGAATAAGAACAAGTCTTTGATATGAATTACTAGTCTGCAGCTAGGAATTCGGTATCATTGAACGCGAAGACCGACAACCGACGAAACATCTATCCATAACGACATGAATGAATGTCACTCTGAACCCATCCTTCTAACCACGACAGAAAGGGCGGACAAACTCTCCAACAGAAACAAATCATGCAATAAAATGCAAATTAATTACTTAAAAATCATACAATGTGATTTTCTGGATTTTTGTTTTAGATTCCGTCTCTCACAGTTGAAGTGTACCTATGATAAAAAAAAATTACAGACCTCTACATGCTTTGTAAGTAGGAAACCCTGAAAAATCGGCAGTGTATCAAATACTTGTTCTCCCCACTGTATATGTTTTCCTGTACGAGTTTTTGTACTGAATACATTACGTTGTTGCAGGTGTCAAGCTTATGGGCACGTGGCAGCAGTGTGTAGGAGGGAGGTTTCTAGGTGTGAGAAGTGTGCAGAAGGGCATGAGACAAAGGAATGTGTAGCATTGGGGAAAGTAGTGGTACTGTATGTGTAGCAGTGTGATATTGTTCCCCTAGATTATGCACCAAATTGCACACAAGGACCAATTCAAATAGGCCAGGTCAAGAGGGGATGTTAATAATTTGATAATAATAATAATAATAATAATTCAGTGTATTTTTTATGTAATTACAGCTGCTTAGCTAATGTTTTTCTTTGGTGTACAAACACTTTTTCATATCAATATTGTACATACATGTGATTGTAAACGTTTTGTATATTTTGGTTTGGTCCATCGCGGGTTATCTGTATTTCCATCCAAGGGTTAACATAATGTGTGTTGTCTCTTCGTGTGCAGGGCAAATAAAAATAATTCAACTAGCAGACCTTCAGTTGTGGCAGCGTCCTAATTAAAAGTACACAACGCAGAACGAACTACGCTACATCTATGTTAATTGTAGGGGTGCAGGAAGTAGAGGAATATTGGTCAAGGGGGAGAAATCCTGAGAGGAGTGTTGTGAGTAGTAGACCTGTACCAGTAGAGAGGGATAGGCCAACAAGTGATATGTTTCAGTAAAATGAGATGTTTAGCATTTATATCAATGGTTATCAACTGTACTACAGGGAGAGAACGTAAGTCGCAGAAAATTGAAGCTGTGGTGGCAGCTGCAGAGAAGTATTTGAGTGTGCGAGACTTGACGTCAAAAGAGTTACAGGACAAGTGTTACGTGGTGATGTCCCATCCTTTCAGGTTGTTGGCATGAGGTAGGACTAAATTGATTTAAATAGTGGAGTAGGGTGCTGTATTTTTTGTGAGGGTAAAGTTAGATGGTAGGATATTTGTTTATTTATTTTTCAAGTGAAGTATAAGGCAGTTGTACTCCAGTGTACTAGGTGACGGCAATGCAACATATTAAACCCCATCGAAGAAGATCAACAAAAAGTCGGAACCTTTATACCTAGTATGCGTTTCAGTCCGGCAGAATTTATGTGAAACTCATAGCACACCAACGCCGCAAGAAATTTATCGATTTACTGACAGATTACTCTGTTTTGTAAAGCAGAAATATGTCTATATTTACACCAACAAACCAGATCCGACTCACAAATGTGGCGGTGGTGAGGATGAAAAAGGGAGGAAAACGATTTGAAATCGCCTGCTACAAAAATAAAGTGATGAGCTGGAGATCTGGAGCGTGAGTGTTTTTAAGGAATTTGGCTAGCTAGCTATAATAGCTAGCTAGATAGATCTGTTTGATACCCACCGAGGCACACATCAAACACTACGAGTATGTCAGACTAATGGTAGTATGTTTTCATCTTTGATTTATTTATAATGAGCTCCGAATGTAACTAAATATGTATATAAACAAGTTGTGCTGTTTCGGAGGAGCAAGTCATGATCTATCACTGGCCTTGAATCTTGCATCATATTCTTACCCAGTGTCGAGAGGCTGTGGAATAATGAGGATCTGAGGAACAGTATATGTGCCATGTGTTTTGCTTCTGGCATCTTTTGAACAAGAAAGAAATGGGACACCCCATCGACCGCCCCCAGAACCAAATCCAGTAGCTGCTCAGAGTTCATACAATATTTGGTTTTAGGTATTGAAAGCATTTAGCACAGTGCTTCTATCCTGGTCCTGGGGACCCAAAGGGGTGCTCATTTTTGCCCTAGCACTATTAATCTGATTCCACTAACCAACTCATTGTCACACCTTTGATTAGTGGAATCAGGTGTGTAGTGCTAGGGCAAAAATGTGTACCCCTTTGGGTCAGCAAGACCAGGATTAAGAAACAGTGATAGCAAAACTTACTGTAAACACTTAATACATATCCATGCAATTTCCATTTGCCAATTACACAGAGAGAAGGACCTGGATGAAGTGTTGCAGACCAGTTCTGTTTTCAATAATGTTTCCAAGGGTCAGGTTGCCAAGAAAGATGATCTGTCAAAAGCCTTTGGAACAGATGACCTGACAGAGATATGCAAAGAAGTAAATACATTGACAAATACAAACACCAGTAACTAATATTACACACATTCATTCAACATTATGTATTGCTATGATATTTGCCTATTCTGTATTTGTCTTTTTCGGTCAGATTTTAGCTAAAGGAGAACTCCAGGTTTCAGATAAGGAGAGGCAGAGCCAGTTAGAGACGAGTTTCAGAGACATTGCAACCATCGTGGCGGAGAAGTGTGTGAACCCAGAGACCAAGCGACCATACACAGTCAACCTCATAGAGCGGGCCATGAAGGATATCCACTACTCTGTCAAGGCCAACAAGAGCACCAAGCAGCAGGTAGGGCTGGGACACAGTGTTGTTGCTACAGTACACTGGAGTCTAGACATTTTCCTTATTTTAATATTGGCAAGGAAACATGAATGACCGGCTTTGTTTTTAATGCTCACTCACTGTGCATACTGTGGGTACAAGCAGTGGCAAGATTTAGCCATAAATTATTCCCTTCAAATGTGAAGAGTTTGATCTTTCATATCAAACATTCTGAACCTGTATGTTGTTTAGCTACATAAACCAGAATACTTACATGGATGGCTTTTAGTACGTACCAACAAATGAGTCTTTGTCATGCTAATGCCGATGAATCTAGCAGCTGTTTGTTTGTTCCTAGGCTCTGGAGGTGATCAGGCAGCTGAAGGATTCCATAGAGATCCAGAGGGCCCACATGAGGCTGAGGCTGGTGCTGCCAGCCAAGGAGGGCAAGAGGCTGAAGGAGAAACTCAAACCCCTCCTCAAGGTGGTGGAAAGTGAAGACTTTGACGACCAGCTAGAGATGGTGAGAGACAGATCCCTCTGGTTTATACTGTCCTACACTGTGTGTCTCTAAAGCGCATGTGTCAATCTCTTTCCATGCTGGGCTGAGTGTCTGCGGGTTTTCTCTCTTCCCTTAGACTTGATTGATGAATTGAGGTCACTAATTAGTGAAGGGGGCCCCTCGCCTGGTTGTTTACGTCTTAATTGAAACGAAAAAACAAAAACATGTAGACACTAGGTCCTCCATGGAATGAGTTTGACATCCTTGCTCTTAACTAAAATGGTTATATCTTATCTAGACATATCCAAACTAATTTGTAATACATTGTATATGCTATGAGTAGTAAATAGTTCAAGTAATGCAACAACAAGCACTCTCTCCCTCCCACTCTTTCTATATATATTTCTCTCCCCCTCCCTCCATCCTCCAGGTATGTCTGGTGGACCCAGGCTGCTTCAGGGAGATAGATGAGTTGATCCGCTGTGAGACGAAAGGTAAAGGTTCCCTGGAGGTGCTCAGTCTGAAGGATGTGGAAGAGGGAGACGAGAGGCTGGAATAACCTTCACATAGAGTACTATAGGACTACATACATACACTATCTTACCACCACCGTTGCCACACAAACTGCAAACTCTTCATTAAAGAGAACGCTATTTCTAATACCAATGGATCCCATCTTATTTCCAGCCTCTGTTTATTTGAAGATAATTATTTAACTGAACAGAATATATTTTTTCCTGCCCTACGTACAACTACTGGATGTATAGTCTCTCGTGAGCTGATTTGCCTCTGGGTCTCGATTACTGGATGTATGACCACTTGTAAGTTGCATGATGCTTTAGCTGGAGGTTGATGGAAACCTGAATTCAAACATTGAGATGCTCTGTATTTCTTTAGTTTACAAAAACAAGTTTGAGGCTTGTCAGGTATTGACCAGTTTTTCACTACATATTATGAGTTTTTGCAAACACTGACAAGCCATTTTCAATCATTATATTGACCCATGCAACATCAAACGCAGCTTGTGCAAGTTAATAAACACGTAATCAGATGGTTAACATCTACAACATCGGAGGATTGATTACCTAGCAAGCCATCAAGGCAAGGTAAAATATCACAAATGGAGCTAGATAAAGCCAGAAGAATAATATACTTGTTGAATATAGCTATAGCCATCAGGCTTGTGTTGTTTCATGGTCATCACTCACTGCTAAGTTTGTCAAGGCCCTGACATCAGTGTATAGCTATCTTGCCAGGGCTTTTTGCTGCGATCATGTGCGTGCACCACTTGAATGTGACCTTTGCTTATGAACAAAAAATGGCTCTATATAATTGAATTAAGTTATTTTTGTGAGTCAACTTCCACTCAAGTAATTAATATGGTGTTGACCCTGCCTTTCATTTTACCCAGTGTGGCATTTCACCATACTTATGAAGTCATATTTTGTTATTAGTAGTTAATAATAATAACCCCTTAATTTATATATTCTTTCACGAGTCTTTCCTTATAAACAATTGCAAATAAAAATGTTATAATTTCATTGTTTTTATTCATTTTTGTGATTACTATAGCATTGTCTCTCCAAAAACTGAATCAATAGCCCTATGCCAAGTTTATGCAGGTAAAGGGGCAATATCAAGAATTTATTACTGACATTACTCGTGCAGAAATTGTACAGTGCCTTCAAAAGTATTCATACCCTTTGACTTATTCCACATTTTGTAGATTGTTTTTCTCACCCATCTACACACATTACCCCATAATGACAAAGTGAAGACATGTTTTTATAAATGTTAGCAAATTTATTGAAAATTAAATAAAGAAATATGTAATTTATGTAAGTATTCACACCCCTGAGTCAATACATGTTAGAATCACCTTTGGCAGCGATTACAGCTGTGAGTCTTGATAAGTCTCAAAGAGCTTAGCACACCTGGATTATACAATATTTGCACATTTATTATTGAAAAAGTTCTACATGCTCTGTCAAGCTGGTTGTTAATCATTGCTAGACAGCCATTTTCAAGTCTTGCCATAGATTTTCAAGCTGATTTACAGTACCGGTCAAAAGTTTGGACACACCTACTCATTCAAGAGTTTAACTTTATTTGTACTATTTTCTACATTGTAGAATAACAATGAAAACAGAAACTATGAAATAACACATGGAATCATGTAGTAAGCCAAAAAGTGTTAAATCAAAATATATTTTATATTTGAGATTCTTCAAAGTAGCCACACTTTGACATGACATCTTTGCACACTCTTGGAATTCTCTCAACCAGTTTCATAAGGACTGATTTTTCCAACAGTCTTGAAGGAGTTCCCACATATGCTTTTCTTTCACTGCGGTCCAACTCATCCCAAACCATCTCGATTGGGTTGAGGTCAGGTGATTGTGGAGGCCAGGTCATCTGATATATCACTCCGTCACTGTCCTTCTCGGTCAAATGGCCCTTATACAGCCTGGAGGTGTGTTTTGGGTCATTGTCCTGTTGAAAAACAAATGATTATCCCACTATGCGCAAACCAGATGGGATGGCGTATTGCTGCAAAATGCTGTGGTAGCCATGCTGGTTAAGTGTGCCTTGAATTCTAAATAAATCACAGTGTCACCAGCAAAGCACCATCACACCTCCTCCATACTTCACGGTGGGAACCACACATGCGGAGATCATCTGTTCATCTACTCTACGTCTCACAATGACACAGCGGTTGGAACCAAAACTCTCCAATTTGGACTCATCAGACCAAAGGACAGATTTCCACAGGTCTAATGTCCATTGCTCATGTTTCTTGGCCCAAGCAAGTCTCGTCTTCTTATTGGTGTCCTTTAGAGGTGGTTCTTTGCAGCAATTCGACCATGAAGGCCTGGCTCACACAGTCTCCTCTGAACTGTTGAATGTTGAGATGTGTCTGTTACTTGAACTCTGACGTATTTATTTGGGCTGCAATCTGTGGTGCAGTTAATTGCAGATTTCCGAGGCTGGAAACTAATGAACTTGTCCTCTGCAGCAGATGTAACTCTGGGTCTTCCTTTCCTGTGGCGGTCCTCATGAGAGACAGTTTCATCATAGCACTTGATGGTTTTTGCGACTGCACTTGGAAGAAACTTTCAACATTCAAGAAACATTTCGGATTGACTGACCTTCATGTCTTAAATTAATGATAGACTGTTATTTCTCTTTGCTTATTTGAGTTGCCATTAAACTCTGTAACATGAACTTGGTCTTTTGCCAAGTAGAGCTATCTTCTGTATACCAACCCTACCTTGTCACAACACAACTGATTGGCTCAAACGCATTAATTCCACAAATTAACCTTTAAAAAGGCACACCTGTTAATTTAAATGCATTCCAGGTGACGTCATGAAGCTGGTTGAGAGAATGCCAAGTGTGTGCAAAGCTGTCATCAAGACAAAGGGTGGCTACTTTGAAGAATTTTCAAATATATTTTGATTTGTTTAACACTTTTTTGGTTACTATGTGATTTCATGTGTTATTTCATAGTTTCGATGTCTTTACTATTATTCTACAATGTAGAAAATAAAGAAAAACCCTTGAATGAGTAGGTGTGTCCAAACCTTTGACTGGTACTGTAAGTCAAAACTGTAACTAGGCCACTCAGAAACATTCCATATCGTCTTGGCAAACAACTCCAGTGTACAGTATACTTGGTTTGTATTTTAGGTTATTATCCTGTTGAACGGGGAAATTGTCTCCCAGTGTCTGTTGGAAAGCAGACTGAACCAGGTTCTCCTCTAGGATTTTGCCTGTGCTTAGCTCTGTTCCGTTTCTTTTTATCCTAAAAAACTTCTAGTCCTTGCCGTTGAGAAACATACCCATAACATGATGCAGCCACCATCATGATTGAAAATTATGAAGAGTGGTACTCAGTGATGTGTTGTGTTGGATTTGCTGTAATTCAGGACAAAACGTTAATTTCTTTGATACATTTGCAGTTTTACTTTAGTGCCTTATTGCAATCAGGATGCATGTTTTGGAATATTTTGTATTCTGTACAGGCTTCCTTCTTTTCACTTGGTCATTTAGGTTAGTATTGTGGAGTAACTACAATGTTGTTGATCCATCCTCAGTTGTTGTTGATCCATCCGCAGTTCTCCTATCACAGCCATTAAACTGTAATTGTTTTAAAGTCACCATTGCCCTCGTGAAATCCCTGAGCGGTTTCTTTCCTCTACGGAATCTGAGTTATGAAGGATGCCTGTATCTTTGTAGTGACTGTGTGTATTGATACACCATCCAAATTGTAATTCATAACTTCACCATTCTCAAAGAGATATTCAGTGTCTGCTTTATTTTTTTGCCATTTACCAATAGGTGCCCTTCATTGCTAGGCATTGGAAAACCTCCCTTGTCTTGGTGGTTGAATCTGTGTTTGAAATTCACTGCTCGACTGAGGGCCCTTACAAATAATTGGTGCAGAGATGTGTGGGGTACAGAGATGAGGTGGTTATTCAAAAATCATGTTAAACACTAGTCCATGCAGCTCATGTGACTTGTTAACCAAATGTGTACTTCTGAACATATTTAGGCCGTAACACAGGTTGAATACGTATTGACTCAAAACGTTTCAGCTTTTCATTTCTTATCAATTTATAAAAAACTGAATTCCACTTTGACATATGGGGCATTGTGTGTAGGCCAGTGACACAAAATCTAAATGTAATAATTGTTTCATTCAGGCTGTAACACAACAAATTGTGGAAAAAGTCAAGGGGTGTGAATACTTTCTGAAGGCAATGTAACACTTAGATGCTTAACCCTCACCACCAATACAAAAATTAAGCAAGTTGACAACATTTTAGACCCAATTATTACAGTTGAAAGCGCAATTAACTCTCCATGGGTAGTGCTACTCCTTTACCCCTATTATAAATTCTTCAACATCTTTCAAAGTGCTTCATTGCAGTAGAAGAATGACTTCTAACATTGTCTATAGTACCTAGAAATCCATTCATACCTAGTACACATGCAATTTAGGTAGAATTTCACAGAATAATAATTCATAGGTGGAAGGTTCCTCACTCAAGTGATCGCATCTTCTCATGAAGGCCGTGTTGTTGCCCGAGCATACTGGCTGTGTCTAAAAGCAGTCCTGTGGATAGTATCCAGGGGGTTGGTTGGCTCTTGCTCTGCCACAGGATAACCTGGAGGGTAACTCCCTCTTTCTGACTCATCCTGCTGCTGGAACATTAGGCATCTAGTACTGAGAAACCCTCCCCCTACTACCGTCAGAGAGAAGGAGATCCATCCTATATACAGAGCAGCTCCCCAGTCTCTCCTCAGCACCACAGCGCCCTCCAGTGGCTCATTAGTGTGGTGGCAGGTCCAAGCGACAGGGACAAGCAGCACTATTCCAGACAGCACAAACACCACACCGGAGACAACTTTCACCTGATTCCTCTTTGGAAACCACACCTCTCCAATGATACTGATGACCACAGCAAAAGCTCCAGCACCTATAGAAGCCATGATCAAGCTTCTCCATGTTTGGAAGTTTCCAGAGAGGGATAACAAAGACTGGTAGAAGGAGCAGTGGAGGCTACCGTCATGGTTGAGGTCCCAGTGGTCCCATTCCAGCCACACCCCATCCCAGTATGCTGGCAGCGTGGCTGTGGAGTTGTCCAGAGTGCCGCTGACTTTCCACAGGGGCAGGCAGCGGGTGAGGATGGCGCACAGCCAGCCTGTAATGCCCAGGCCCAATGCCGCTAGCTCCAACTGCCGCTTCATGACTGAGCTGAGCTTAGCTCCTCACAGGAAGAGGCCTAACAGCAGGGTTTAACCAGCTGCAGGCACAGCAGGGTGGGTGTCTGTGTGAGTATGTGCTTGTGTGTGTGTCTAGCCTGTGTGATTTGAAACCACTCCTCCCGAATTCCTGAAAAGGGCGTGGGGCAGCAGTGCAGCTCTACAGCTGGGGAATAAAGGGGTTTCCTTCTGTTTACTGTGCCATGGTTTCACAACAATTCGTCTTTTTCAGTTTCACCACAGCCACTAAAACAAAGATTCCACTGTGTCTTCTGTTGACTTCAGCCTCTGACTTTGTGATCTTGTAGGAAATAAGCCTTGTGTGCCTCACCGTATACAGCATCTAGTCTTTCACACTTAATTCTGAATGTTCAATGTTCTCCCTTCTAATCAGTTTTGATACACCTTTTTCCAATAAGATAAATAAAAGAGATGCAACAAAAGTAATTTAGGATCAAAATGTTTATTTATATTTGGTTCAAATCGCAAATCATTCAAAGAACATGATTTGCTGCCGTCTAAAATGCTGCATCTATTTTCTTTTAAAGCAGATTCTAGTCACAAAGTCAAATGTGAAAAACATTGTTCCTAAAACACATTACAAGAAATAACCACAGTTTAATAGGATGTAAAAAATGAAATGATGTGAATTACAACACAGGGATGTAAAAACAATCAGGTTCAATCAGTGGACGTACTTGTACTGTCAATAACGGTAACCTGTTGATTTTCAGTGATTATATTTCAATAACAGATATTTCCTCAACAAACATCTTTCATGGGGATAGTGACATTTGAATATCTACAATTACCTAAGCTAGACTTATTTTATAACAATAATTAACTAATATTATCTTATTTTTAATAACTTCCACCAAAGCTACTGTATCAAATAGTTCCAGGGCAATTTTAAATGCATCAAAGTCAGACAATACACTGAACGACCAGACGTGCACATGCAATGTTCAAAAGAGGGAAAAACATGCTGTGACATGTCTCTTCAGAGTGCCAACACCTGCATGATTTACCTGAAGTTAACAGGCAAATAAAGCACTCCCCTCTCACACATAGTTCTTTATGGCGTAGCTGCTGTGAGTGTGAGTGGGCATCCTAGCCAGGGTGTACCTATTGCTGGAACCATGCCTGCCCTCTCTCCCCCCTGGAGGACATCTGGTACACAGCACCCCTCCTCCACAGAACAGGAACCCAGAGGTCACCCAGCCCACATAGATGGCCGCCCCCATCTCCTTCTTCAGCACCTCAGGGACCCGCGGGTTATAGAAGTCCCTAATGATAGACTGGGCTGTCCAGGACACAGCCACTATGATGCTTAACCCAGCCAGGGTGAAGGTGATCCCTGCGGCCTGCACCATGCAGGCTTTGACCCTGGGATGGCTCAGACAGTTGGTACACCTAGCCCCCAGGAGGAAGACGAGGAACGCCAGGCAGCCCAGTACCATGCTGATGACAATGAGGCCCCGGGCCGCCTGGAGGTCAGGGGACAGGTCTAGAAGAGCGTCGTAGATCTTACACTGCATCTGTCCCGTGGTTTCAGACACACAGGTCATCCACAGGCCCTCCCAGAACACCTGCATGACCACCAGGTGGGTGCCGATGAACGCTGTGACCTTCCACATGGGCAGGGCGCAGATCAGGATGGTGCCTGCCAGGCCCACCATGGACAAGGTGATGCCCAGCTCCTCCACAGCCATGGGGGTGGGGTGGGGGGGCGCTACAGCTTGCACAGAACTGGGGATAAAAGAAAGGGAAAAATATGCTCAACATGGCTGTTTGCTCTTTTATCGCTGTGATTACAACCTAGCAATTACCACACTTTTTTTTACAAAGACAACAACGAAAAATGTTTTGGTCATTTAGCAGACACTCTCTAGATCTACTTACAGTACTGATTACATACATTTTCGTACTGCTCTACCATGGGAATCGAACCCAAAACCCTGGTAATGCAAGTTGCAATACAAGATACCGCTTGTTCCATAGTCAATAAGTCCATGAATTCCAATTGTCCGTGCTGAAGCACTGAGGTTTATGCACTTTGTCTGTTTGACTGAAAGGAACGCCAATGCAATGATGCATTGTATGGTTCTAGGTTGGACATTGTCCACCCTACAGTTCTTCCTAACAGGCACACTACAGGACAGAGTTGAGTAGGGATGTTTCTGTTTGGGGAGTAGAGGCCAATCAGCTTGTATAATGCAGAAACCGTTCATTTCACCCTCAGTTTATTGCCTATCACACCTTTAGATCCCACATCAATACCCTTTTCGGAAATTCATTTTAAAATGAATAAACTCTTTAATTGGAATAATACTGTATCTCTGACACATATAACCTGCCCTGTCTGAATTATGTTTTGGCTTTGCCCGGTTCCATTGCCAACTGCAGTAAACAAGGGGTTGTTCCCTAATAACATGAAGGGAGGGATAGTCCATTGATAGATAACCTTTTATGAAGTATCTTTGCCACTTCACATGAAAACTTCAGAAGTGGATCATCTATTTTACAGTGGAACTTGGGGTACTACCATAATGATTATTGGAGATAGACTTGCTACAGTATGTTCTGTTTACAGTTTTCTCCTCTAGCCACTCCCAGTTACCACACATTTAGATATTGTTCTGACATGCTTTGTTTTGCTTCTCACTTCGCTGCTAAAAATATATTGAAAATCTACTAAACCAGAATAGTTTTACTAGTGAATTCCCAGAATTGATTATTCAACAGTGAGCCTGCAATGGACAAAACAAGGTCAGTGAGTCAGTCAGCACAACATTGAGATGTGATGTATCTCATTAATTTGACATGAGCTTGACTTTACTAAATAAAGTGATATACAAAACAAATTAAATGTATTAATTACCATGACTGAGCAGATTTTTCCATCAGTGTTTCTATTAGATAAACATCACAGGATTTTTACAGTGGTATTTTCTATTTTTATTTCACCTTTATTTAACCAGGTAGTCCAGTTGAGAACAAGTTTTCATTTACAACTGCGACCTGGCCTAGATAAAGCAAAGCAGTGCGACACAAACAACACAGAGTTACACATGGGATAAACAAGCGTACAGTCAATACCACAATAGAAAAGTCTATATACAGTGTGTGCAAATGTAGTAAGATTAGGGAGGTAGGGCAATAAATAGGCCGTAGTGGCGAAATAATTACAATTGAGCAATTAAACACTGGAGTGATAGATGTGCAGACGATGAATGTGCAAGTTGAGATACTGGGGTGTAAAGGAGCAAAAAATAATAATAACAATATGGGGATGAGGTAGTTGGGTGGGCTATTTACAGATGGGCTATGTACAGGTGCAATGATCGGTAAGCTGCTCTGACAGCTGATGCTTAAAGTTAGTGAGGGAGGTAGGTAGCATTGTTAGGTGCTTTGTCATAGTTTTGTCATGTGGGTGGCAGACAGTTTCTTCATCATTTGTCATAATAGAACTATGCTGAGAGAGGGCATAAGTATATACCACTAGATAGCAGTAGTGTGTCATCTGTGTATTTGATGGAGGGACATGACTGAGGTGTTGCACTATATTGCAGGTTTCTTTGAATAGAATAGAAAGAGAACAAGAAGCAGTGAATCAGTCATTCAGATTGAAACAATTATGCAAAAGTTGATACTGGGCGGAATATTAGGATCATTTGATCTTTCAATCTTACATAATATTAATGAACTGTCTTTGTAACATAACTGAATATAACGTGATAATCAATGATTTGATATTAAACTTTATCTTAACTCAATAACAAAACACCTAAGGCTAAGAGAATTTAATGGTGAGACATTTTCTGCATGAGAACGGCATAACTCGAGCCCCTCTCTCTCCCAGATCGACAGATCTGATAGCATGGGAACATGACACTTTTTTTCTCACAGCTTAGTGTGAACTGACTCAACACACTCCAGTCTTTTTATAAACTCAACCATAATTGGTTATTTTATTGATTTAGATATTAAGAGTGGATTGAATTCCCCTTTAAAATAATAACTGTCACAATAAACATACAATAAACCCAATATTTGGATGCCTTCAATTGTATATGTTGGTCGAAAAACACATTGAATCAAAAGCAAACGTTATATCTCACATGTGCAGAATACAGCTAGTGTAGGAATCACCAGCCTCCTCATTTACCTCACCGTAAAATGCTTACAAGCCCTTAACCAACAGTGCAGTTCAAGAAAGAGTTAAGAAAATATTTACCAAATAAACTAAAGTAAAAAAATTATAAAAAGTAACACAATAAAATAACAATAACGAGGTTATATACAGGGGGTACAGCGAGTAGCAGCAGTGTACAAAACAAATGGGGGGGGGGGGGGGGGGGTCAATGTAAATAGTCCGGTAGTCAATTGATTAATTGTTCATTAGTCTTATGGCTTGGGGGTAGAAGCTGTCTGACTTGGCGCACCGGTACCACTTACCGTGCGGTAGCAGAGAAAACAGTCTAAGACTTGGGTGACTGGAGTCTCTGGCAGTTTTTGGGGCTTTCCTCTGACACGGCCTAGTATATACAGTTGAAGTCAGAAGTTTACATACACTTAGGTTGGACTCATTAAAACTAGTTTTTCAAACACTCCCCAAATTTCTTGTTAACAAACTATAGTTGGAGGGGAAAGGAGGATGCTTGCAAGCCGAAGAACACCATCCCAACCGTGAAGCACAGGGGTGGCAGTATTATGTTGTGGAGGTGCTTTGCTGCAGGAGGAACTGGTGCACTTCACAAAATAGATGGCATCATGAGGTTGGAAAAGTATTTGGATATATTGAAGCAATATCTCAAGACATCAGTCAGGAAATTAAAGCTTGGTCGCAAATGGGTCTTCCAAATGGACAATGACACCAAGTATACTTCCAAAGTTGTGGCAAAATGGCTAAAGGACAACAACGTCAAGGTATTACAAAGCCCTGACCTCAATCCTATAGAAAATTTGTGAGCAGACCTGAAAAAGCGTGTGCAAGCAAGGAGGCCTACAAACCTGACACCAGCTCTGTCAGGAGGAATGGGACAAAATTCACCCAACTTATTGTGGGAAGCTTTTGGAAGGCTACCTGAAACATTTTACCCAAGTTAAACAATTTAAAGGCAATGCTACCAAATACTAATTTAAATAAATCATTCTCTCTACTATTATTCTGACATTCTTAAAATAAAGTGGTGATCCTAACTGACCTAAAACAGGGAATTGTGAAAAACTGAGTTTAAATGCATTTGGCTAAGGTGTATGTAAACTTCCGACTTCAACTGGAGTTCCTGGATGGCAGGAAGCTTGGCCCCAGTGATGTACTGGGCCGTACGCACTACCCTCTGTAGCGTCTTACGGTCCAATTAAGAGCAGTTGCCATACCAGGCGGTGATGCATCCGGTCAGGAAGCTCTCGATGGTGCAGCTGTGGAATTTTTGAGTATGTGGGGAGCCATGCCAAATCTTTTCAGTCTCCTGAAGGGGAAAAGGTGTTGTCGTGCCCTCTTAACGACTGTCTTGGTGTGTTTGGACCATGATAGTTCATTGGTGATGTGAACACCAAGGAACTTGAAACTCTCGACCCCCTCCACTACAGTCCTGTCGATGTTAATCAGGGCCTGTTCGGTCTTTTCCTGTAGTCCACAATCAGCTCCTTTGTCTTGTTCACATTGAGGGAGAGGTTGTTGTCCTGGAACAACACTGCCAGTTCTCTGACCTCCTCCCTACAGGCTGTGATGTAGTCATTGGATTTGAAGCCTGGGTAGAGTTATTTGACACCAGATCCTGTCAAACAGGTTTTCTCAGTGTACTGTTTTATATCTCACAGAGAGCATTTTATGATGATGATGAATGCTTAGGGAAAACAAGGACATCAGTGGGAGTACTGAGTCAACACACACACCTGAAATATGGAAAAAATTGTTTATGTAATAAAAGAGGACATACAACAGTATAAACGTGCTGACTAATATAATTTGCAACAGTGTACTGTATATTCAACTTCCTTTAAATGGTTGAAAATTACATTGCCATGCAATACTTCGAGAAACAAATAACATTTACATATATCAAAATAGTGGCATATTAATACACTCATATACTTAGAAAAAATTGCCATCTAGAACCTAAAAGTGTTCTTTGAATAAGCCTTTTTGGTTGCAGGTAGAATCCTTTTGAATTCTATGTAGAACCCTTTCAACAGAGGGAACCATTCCAAACGGAAATGGTCCAACAGCGCCTATTCAACCTCAGGAGGCTGATGAAATTGGGGTTGTCACTTGAAACCCTCACAAACTTTTACAGATGCACAATTGAGAGCATTCTGTCGGGCTGTATCACGTCCTGGTACGGAACTGCACCACGCACAACCACAAGGCTCTCCAGAAAGTGGTGCGTCTGCACAATGCATCACCGGGGGCAAAACTACCTGCCCTCCAGGACAATTACAGCACCTGATGTTACAGGAAGGCCAAAAATATCATCAAGGACAACAATCGCCAGAGCCACTGCATGTTCACCCCGCTACCAGGCAAGGTCAGCACAGGTGCGTCAAAGCTGGGACTGAGAGACTGAAAAATAGCTTTTATCTCAAGGCCATCAGACTGTTAAACAGCCATCACTAACACAGAGAACCTGCTGCCTACATACAGACTTGAAATCATTGGCCACTTTAATAAATTATTAAATGTCACTTTAATAATGCCACTTTAATAATGTTTACATATCTTGTATTACTCATCTCATGTATATACTGTATTTTATACCATCAATTGCATCTTGCCTATGCCGCTCGATCATATCTCATCCATATATTTATATATTCTTATTCCATTCCTTTACTTAGATTTGTGTGTATTAAGTAGTTGTTAGATATTACTGCACTGTCGGAACTAGAAGCACAAGCATTTCGCTACACTCCCAATAACATCTGCTAACCATGTGTATGTGACCAATACAATTTGATTTGATTTGAGGATAGCTGAATAACCGTTTTGGAACCCTTTTTTCTAAGAGTGTAGTGTTTCCCTGGCTAAGCAAAGTTGTGCATATTTTCCTTCATAGTACACTGTCTGTGCAAACAACATCCTTCCACTGGGACCTTTTCCTTCATAGTACACTGTCTGTGCAAACAACATCCTTCCACTGGGACCTTTTCCTTCATAGTACACTGTCTGTGCAAACAACATCCTTCCACTGGGACCTTTTCCTTCATAGTACACTGTCTGTGCAAACAACATCCTTCCACTGGAACCTTTTCCTTCATAGTACACTGTCTGTGCAAACAACATCCTTCCACTGGGACCTTTTCCTTCATATTCCATTGTCTGTCCATATACCTTATATGTCACGTTCGTCATAATGAGTTGACCAAGGCGCAGTGTGAATAGAGTTCCACATATTTTGTATAAACTGAAACTCACCAAAACAAAACAATAAAGCATAAACGAACCGTGAAGCTACTGGTGTGCACTCAGGTTACTCAATGTAGACAAGATCCCACAAACACAAATGAGGAAATGGTTACCTAAATATGATCCCCAATCAGAGACAATGATAAACAGCTGTCTCTGATTGGGAACCATATCAGGCCAACATAGACATACAAAAAACCTAGATGACCCACCCTAGTCACTATCACGCCCCAACCAACACAGAGAGTAAACAGCTTACTATGGTCAGGGCATGACATTATACCACCAATACCTTTTGAAATGTTCATGCCGACCAGTTTGTCCCATGAACTGTCATGTTAAATGTAGGTCTTTGTTGGGGTGGAGGGGCTTGCCACAGAACCTGCTGCTTTGATGTGACCTCCTGACGACTAAGCCCCCTCACAGTTACCAGGGATCCCAGCCCCCCAGCTGATGTAGAGCGCGGCCCCCAGGTCCCTCTGCTGGGCATCCACCAGGAGCAGATTGTAGAAGTCCTGGATGAAGATTCTGGCCGTCCAGGATACAGGGATGAGATACAGGAACCCACTGATGATAGAGCACCCCCCCCTGCCCCCACTGTCATCTGTGCCTTGGCTACCTCCTCCACCACAAAGTTGGTGCACTTCCCCCTGGCGAACGCCATGAGGAGGCTGGTGATTCCTACCACGATGTCCACCACGACCAGCGCTCTGGCAGCCTGCAGGTCGGAGCTGAGGGCTAGCAGTTTTTTACCTTACACTGCATCTGGCCCGTGCTCTGGACCACACAGCTCATCCAGATGCCCTCCCATATGGTTTGCGAGGTGACAATGTTGTTGCCGTTGAAGGCAGTTACCCTCCACATGGGCACGCCGCAGACAATGATCGTCCACACCCAGCCGAGCAAGGCCAGGGCACTGCCCAGCATCTACATGCCCATAGAACCCATTCTGAATGCAGTGACTCTCTGTCTCGCTCTACTCGTCGACTCACTCTTTGTGTCTCCAAGTTAATATTGGAAGCTGATCAAGTGTTTATGTACATTTGAAAATGAGAAAGAAGAGTGTTACTAGCTGTTATAAGAAACAGAGAGCCAGCCAAAGAATCTCAGCCTTACAGGATTCTTTGTTGTCTGTGGACAATAAAGGTGAGTGTTTCATTTTATTCTCCTGTTTGGAGATGGTAGATCGGTTTACAAAAGCTGTTATGGTTCAAACACATCGATGAGGAACGAGGATGTAGGTATGTGCCAGAAAACTCAGCAGCTTAAAAGCTCAAACTGCAAAATAAACATTCAATGGGATTTGACATTATCAGCAATAGATGGCAAATAGTGCTGAATTAAGTTTATATATAGTTGTTGGAGGGCAGAAAATAAAAGAGAGGATTTTTTAACACATCATACCTTCTTAGTTTACACATTCTCAACTTAAAAAACAACAGTGATGTGTTTTACTTTGCTTTACACACCTATGCCAAGCTTCACTCTCACTGGCTTCGAGACGTCACCACAGTATCCAGAGCATGCAGTATGTCCCAACCGGTTTGGAGACATTCACATAGCATTGGCACACCAATGGACAGAAGAGAGAGAGGGGGGGGAGAGAGCGAGAGATAATCTAATCTGTTTAAAGTCATACAACATATTTCTCCATGTGCACTGTTAACTAAAGCATTATGTAATGTACAGTATGTAAAAAGTGTGTCACTTTCACAAGAAGATGTGCCATTTATACCAAAACATGTCACAAGGAATTACGATGTAGTTTCAGGGGTGAGAAGGTAATACTGTTGTTAGTGCTTCACAGTTAAAGACAGTAGGGACTATAGTCTATTCAACAATGAAAACAAACCCGGTTCTACCAGTTTTTCTAATGTTTGTCTGGCGGACCTAAATTCTACATAGCTGGTTCTGAGAGGAAGCCAGTTTAAAATACAGAACTGTTTTCTTATCCCACCTGACGTATATTGAGTAACTGGTTAATCTGTGCATTCTGAATTAATCTGTGCATTCTGCAAAGATTTTGAAAACTAATTGGTGTCAATCTGTCACTGCCAGTCATACAGTAAATGTCTCAGAGGGTATAATGGGGTAAATTTATTTCAAATCGTTAGAAGAAATCGGTGTTCTCAGGATTGTGTGACAGGACTAAATATTTTCCTCACTTTCTTACTGGAATCAATGGGATGTAAAATCCCACTTTCCAAAACCACTTTTGGTGTAATTCGAACAGAAGGCAGTGGGGAAGGATCATCAGAAGGTCCTTTCACCTAAATACTATGCTATTAGACATTTAAGATTTCAGCTGAGATAAAGGAAATCACAGTAACTTGGAGTCTATTTATTTAAAAAAGACAGTTAAGACCAATGTGTAAACTTTGTTGGAAATGTTTTATAGAAAAATAAAGTTAGCAATTGAACAAGTTCTTTAGACATAATCAATGAACATATATTGTATGTTTGCAAAACATACTGTGATCTACAGTACAAAGCTATGACAAGTGAATCATACATATATACTGTACCTATGGTTTAACTCTCAAATCATATGGCCCATGTTCTTACATGAATATCAATATTATCATTCTGGTACAGTGTCCTTATACAGCAAAAGAGAAGTTAGGGTTATGGGAATGGCTTCAATTCACTTCAGTCATCCCTATCTTGATTGTTGAGATGATCTCTACATGCAGCATATACAGTCACACTACTTCTCTTATGGGCAAGAGTTCTGTCTTGTCTTTTTCTTGCAGTCCTAAAGTACTCAGTAAATTTGTTTTCATAGATTCATTCTGTTTTGATTTCACATCACTTTCAAAATGTAAAATGCAGAAGAACAACACTTGAAAATGCCAAGTCTTGCAGGGTATTTTCAATTCACAGAGGATTACCAAAGGTAATCAAATAATTTATAGTCTCTCTTTCAACAGTTTCCTGCTCAGACGTAAGCTCTGCTGGTAGCTGTGGATCTTGCCTGTGAGTACTTCACTGGGTAGTTGTCACGCTCCTCCTTGGGTGGGCAGGAGCTGCAGAGGAGCCCCCCTCCCAGGATCAGGAGCCCTGCGGTGCCCCAGCCGATGTATAGCGAGGCCCCCAGCTCCCTCCTCTGGGCCTCGACCAGCAGGGGGTTGTAGAAATCCCTGATGATGGTGTTGGCGGACCAGCAGACAGGGACGAGGATGAGGACGCCAGCCACGATGAAGATGATCCCGCTGGCAATGGCTACTTTAGCTTTGGAAGCCTCATCCTCCACAAAGTTGGTGCACTTTCCTCCAGCAATTCCCAGGAGGATGCCGAAGCATGACGCGATGATGGCGATGACGCTCAGAGCTCTCGCAGCCTGCAGGTCCTGGGGTAAGGCCAGAAGGGAGTCGTAGATCTTGCACTGCATCTGTCCCGTGCTCTGGGTTACACAGTTCATCCACAAGCCCTCCCAGATGACCTGAGCAGTCACGATGTTGGCTCCGATGAAAGCTGTGACTTTCCACATAGGCAGGGCACACACAATGATGGTCCCCAGGAACCCGATGATAGCCAGGACGAAGCCCAGCATCTGTCTTCCCATCGACACCATTTTGAAGACTTCTTTTTTGTTGTAAAATCAATCAAGCTAGGGGCAGAGGTTGTAGAGGAGAGTCAACCGCAGGTCAGCTCAGCTTGGTTGTAATCGTTGTTAACTAATGGCTCAATCACATCCCCTGAAGTTATATGGATCTGTCTGCTCCTGAAAGGGTGGAGTCAACTTTTTCCCCCCTGACCTGAAACCAGTTGACATGGTAATTTTCAAGCTGGGCCAGATTCTTTCACTTCCCCGGTCGGTATGTGTGATTGACGACCGGTTTCGATGAGACACGCTAACGAAAACAAGACCTGTGAAGAGATAGTAATTTGTCCATTCAAACAATGCCTCTGTAGTGAATGCTGGATAGCTGGGAGGTTAGGCCTGTCTGCCCACAGGTTATAGTAGAGACATAAACTGTCAACAATACCACCTGAATTAGTCATGGCCCGGAAGTTCGAAGCTACTAGTTTTCATGATGACATTGTTTATTGCAACAATTTTTTCCTCTAGTCAAGTTGCTAATAACACCAGAATTGTGATTTGTCATAGCCAGAAGTAAGTTTAGGCCTATATTCACTTTCTGTTTTCTTGGTTTTGATCCTGAACCCATTTCTTTCATGTAATAAACCAATACATTAAATAAACACATTACAGAACATTGCCTTTAAGCCGGTTCAGATTTAAGAGACCTTAATTTTAAAGAAAGCTGTTGGTAATCTAATTAAACAACCGATTTGAATTACAGTTTAGAATCTCAAAACTATCCCACTGAGCACAGACGTCAATTCAACATCTATTCCACGTTGGTTCAACGGACCTAATTTTATTGACATTACGTGGAAACAACGTAGATTCAACCAGTGTGTGCCCAGTGGGATGTTTGTATATTTGGAGAGAGGAGATATGAGGTAGCTTATGAGAAACCATTCTATCGCCAAAATAAACAGAAATTACCAGTTACGTCATTATGTAACTAAAAGATGTTGATCCCTTAAAATCCTTAAGAGTCTATTGACGCACCCCATCAAAATCCATCAGTTTTAGCTAGAGATATCTTTTTTTTGCACTGGCTGTGTCTCAATCAGCCACATCCGCCTATGTCGACCTTCTGCATCTGCGGTGGAAGGTGGCCGAGCTACAGCGGTGTTTGTCAGCCCATGAGACATCCCTAAAATTGACCTTCTCACGAAAATGTCAGTAGCGTCCGAACGGTTTGGCCTACAAAACTAATATGGAAAGATGAGACTTCTCCATTTTTGCTCTACAATCCCTACAAGCCCCACGGGACTCGTCTGATGTCAGTAACGCTGATGTGCCATTTTCTGTAGCATCCAAACTGTTTGGGCTACAAACAATGTGTCACGGGACTCATCTTAAGGTAACCCATACAAAAGAATAGAAGATGTATGGAGAAGGTTTTGTGGCAACAAAAATAAAGGGGTTAAATATGTGTAAAAATATATATATATATATATCCAGAGCTTTCTTATATCTTCTAGATGTAGCACAGACACTTCAACACTTTATTCCTTATGATTTACTTTTTACTGTCTTTTTTTTGTCATTTATGAATGTGTTACTCAATGTGCTTCTATTGGCTTTTGTAGAAAAGGCCAAATGCAATATTTTTTTAATATTTTTTTTTTGATACCTGAAGGGGTCCTAAAATTCCAAATCAAATAGCGACATGATCCATGGTATGAACATCTTAAAACAATTCCATACGTTAGCTTAGTACCCACTCCCCCCCAATCAGTAGTGTAAAGTACTTAAGTAAAAAACAAGATAATTGTTCCGTCTGGTTTGCTTAATATAAGGAATTTGAAATTGTTTATACTTTTACTTTTGATACTTAAGTATATTTGAGCAATTGTATTTACTTTTGATACTTAAGTATATTTCAAACCAAATACTTTGACCTTTACTCAAGTAGTATTTTACTGGGTGACTTTCACTTTTACTTGAGTCATTTTCTATTAAGGTATCATTACTTTTACTCAAGTCTGACAATTGGGTACTTTTTCCGCCACTGCCCCCAATGGCTTAGACTTTTAGATTCATGATTTAAGGGAGAATTTAATTCAAAATGCAACTTTTAAAACATGAATTGTAAGTTAGAAAATGCATAGGCTTTGATTATTGGTATGATTATTGCTCATAGTTTATGAACATTTGAAATTGCAGCTGTTGTTTCCCAACTTTTCCACAAAGATACATTAAGACTTCACATTATATCATAAAGTGTGTTTATTTTTGGTAAAAATATTTACAGAAAAATGTGTTGTTTTTGTGTACCGATACATCACAAGTCATAGACCAACCAGCTATTTACAAAACAACAGCATCAGTTGCACAATGGGAGAAAAACACAGGCTGCTGCTAAAATGAACATTTATGCTACATCCATTCTCATTATCAAACAATTTCTCATAACGTTTGCATACGTTTACATTGTCAACATTTGAAAGAACAGATTCTTCCGCTTGTGTGCAGGTGCAAAAACTTGTAAACAAAATTAATTTTATTCACTCTGAACCACTTTCATGTCTATAAATTGCATGTTATTCTCATCAATAACAATATCTACATATCATTGTGGACAAAAGTACATGAAATAAGTACATTTTGGTGGTACAATCACACTCTGCAGAGGCAAAGCAAAACAATAGCTTGAAAACATCAAGGTCGAGAATACCAGTCAATATTCAGGGAGAACTTTCCTCTTTCCATTTCACTTTGTTACAGATACTGTCCAGGCCGTCCAGGTATGCTATTGGTGCTGCATACGGCTTGCTTGGTGCACACGACTCCCTGAGTAGGGCCTGCTGGTTGGGGTGTACACTCTCCCATAGGGCCCTGCCTGGACCATTGGTTGGCCTGGATAGGGGTACATGGGCGCTCCTTGAGGATAGCTCGGGTACCTATACATCTTCTGGGGCGGGCAGGAGGTGCAGAGGATAGTGAACGTCGCTGACGAGCAAACAGCGATGAGGACCAGAAGAGCACCAATGAGCAGCAGGATGCCTCCAAGGATCGTCACTTTACTCTTGGAGGAATCCGATTTCAGGCAGCTGGTGCACTGGCCCCGATGAAGGTGACAACAAAACAGGCCAACAAAGTTGAAGATGATGGAGATGACCAAGGGCCTTGCTGCCTGGAGGTCCATGGATAGCCTCATCACCGAGTCATTTATCTTACACTGCATCTGTCCTGTGCTCTGCATCTTGCAGTTCATCCAGAGGCCATCCCACACGATCTGGCCTGTCACAATGTTAGCACCAATGTACATACGTGGTCACCCTCCACATTGGGATACCCATGGTCACTGCCACCCCCACGAAGCCATTTAATCTGAACAGTTGGCCCAACACCTCCTTGCCAATCCTCCCCATGACGAGAGGCTGTGTCTGGAGTGGGAAAAAGATATATTTGGCTGCCTAGGTCAGAAACAACTGGAGCCTGCTGAGGAGGACGAATGTGCAGGAGGAGTAGTTTCCTGTCACGAGGTGAGTTGTTCTGGACAAACCAGATTCCTCAGACTGTCACGCTGTAGATACTGTGTGACACTCAGACAGAGCTGAAGGAGTGGTGGCAATCTTTTACTCAATACTGTCATTTTCAGAAAGCTCTCTTTCATGTGCAACAGGTTCAAAACAACCTGGAGTTCAGATAGTCACACTTCTTTCCATCAATAGACACTGAAACTGGCACTTCCATGAAGGCATGACCATCTGTCAAAATGCTCAATCCCAAACCTTCATTGTGACTTTGAAAATGTAAATACACGTATAGGCAGGGCTATTATTTTACAAATAAGAAAATTGGTTTTACTGACACCTTGTATCAACATTGGGAAATAGTATACTTCAAAGATGCAAAGATAGGATGTGTTATGATGAAAGTAACATTCCACTCACAGTTAGTCAATGTGTTATTTGTTTCCACAAGTGACTCACTGCAGTCTGATCATGTTGCATTTCATCAACTGCAGGTTACAATAAACTGTCAACAACTTGCTATTTAGGGAAAATGGCATTGGTGACATGTTCAAACCACATAAGAACATGTCTTCATCCCAAAAGACCTAATCTAATCACAAGAGCCATTTAGATTAAGATACATTGAGCACGTGGTGTTGGGAAAATGGTTCAAACATGGAGACACCAAACCACTACAGTATTTAGAAATATTTATGTCAGGCATTGACCTAGCCTACCAAGGAGGGGTGAAGAAGGAGAGGAGGAGGGCACATGTGAGATATATATGATTAAGCAGCCTGGTCTCATAGACTAAACGTAAAAATGTAAATCCAAGACACTGATATTAGTATGATATGTTACGTTTGGTATGGTTACATAAGACAGATAGTTACTTAAAGCAAAAACAAAAGTAGTGTAAGTGGACTTATAACGCGAACGTCTAGCAACCCTAAGGTTGCGAGTTCGAATCACATCACAGACAACTTTAGCATTTTACTTTGCAACTACTTAGCATATTAGCTACCCTTCCCCTAACCCTTTTAGCTAACCTTAACCTTTTAACCTAACTCCTAAACTTAACCCTAAACCTTAGCTTAACTAATGTTAGCCACCTAGCTAGAATTCGAAACATGTCATACATTTTAAAAATTCATTACATATACACTACTTTTTGCAAATTCTTAACATATAATACGAATTGTAATTCGTAACATATCATACAAAATGGGTGATGGACATCCACACATTAATACATACCATAAGAAACATAACAAATAGACGTACACGGATAGAATAATACAGAACAGTTTGCAGTCAGCCCTTGACTGCAATTGTTTTATTGGCATTTGGTTTAATTTACTTTGTGGACAATCTGACCACACTGCCTCTGGGTTTTTACTTAACCTTTATTTAACTATGCAAGTTAGTTAAGAACAAATTCTTATTTACAATGACAGCCTAGGAACAGTGGGTTAACTGCCTTGTTCAGGGGAAGAACAAGAGATTTTTACCTTGTCAGCTTGGGTTTCAAACTAGCAACCTTTCGGTTACTGGCCCAACACTCTAACCACTAGGCTACCTGTTGCCGCAAAAGTTAACTGTCCAGACTTCAGTAGCCCAAGGACTTCATCGTACAGCTGTCCAACTACTCAACACCCAATTACAATTCCAGCAATGCAATAAATCAACAGTTTGATATCACTCATTAAAATATGGAATAAAAACAATTTCAAATGTAAAAACTTTGAAATTAAAATGATTGGAGTAAAAAACAAAAAAGTCAGTTCACAAAGGCTCAAAGCAACATTGTTAGGCTATTCAATGTTCAAAGCCAAAATTGCCATCTGCTCACACAGTCTGCTCTTGCCACGTAGGATTTTATAGATCTCGCCAGGATATATTAGGAGGACTGTCCCCGATCCTGGCTTGGTGGACACTGCCTAGAGAGAATCCCTCCACCCAGAAGCATTAATCACTCAGGCCCCAAGACTATGAACTGTGATGCGCTGAGCTCCCGCCGATGTGCGTCAATCAGTATAGGATTGTAGAAGTCTCGGATGATCTCTTTATGTAGTGTTGTGTTGTCTCTCTTGTTGTGATGTGTGTTTTGTCCTATATTTATATTGTATTTATTATTATTTTTTAATCCCAGGCCCTGTCCCCACAGGAGGCCTTTTGCCTTTTGGTAGGCGTCATTGTAAATAGGAATTTGTTCTTAACTGACTTGCCGAGTTAAATAAAGGTTAAATAAAAAATGTATTAAAATAAGCTGAAAAGCAGACAGTGGCGTGTATTCATGGATGCCAAGGGAAGGACAAAAAATGTTACCATTGTTTTTTTTAACACAAAATAATGTATCTTTCAACAAATTTTCCTTCAATTCGCACGAGGCCGAATGTATCTCACAGGAGTAAGCACCCAATCAACCTACCTCATCCCCATACTGTTTTTATTTATTTACTTTTCTGCTCTTTTGCACACCAGTATCTCTACCTGCACATGATCATCTGATCATTTATCACTCCAGTGTTAATCTGCTAAATTGTAATTATTCGCCTACCTCCTCATGCCTTTTGCACACAATGTTTATAGACTCTTTTTTTTCTACTGTGTTATTGACTTGTTTATTGTTTACTCCATATGTAACTCTGTGTTGTCTGTTCACACTGCTATGCTTTATCTTGGCCAGGTCGCAGTTGTAAATGAGAACTTGTTCTCAACTAGCCTACCTGGTTAAATAAAGGTGAAATAAAAATTTACAAAAATTAAAATCTGAGCGAGTGAAACAGCATCTCTCTACGTGTATGCATCTATCTGATGCTGTCTGGTCCAAACGAGTATGACGTTGTTGCCGCCCATAGCACTGAAGGCAAGGGCAGCCAGCGAGCTACTATCAAATCTCATTAAGAGCACACGCCATTGACAGAAAAACTTGAATTGTTGCATCTCGTTGTGTTGTTGTCCTCCGTGGCTAGCTAGCCAGCTAGATAAATTTGTCCCTTTCCTAAATTAGCCATGGCTGGAGATAGGGATTTGGAATTGTGGTTTTACTTAATTCTCCATACTGGCCAATGATTATAACGGCAATTCTGATCTATTATTGTAAAGAGGCAATCAATCCACTCTAGTAGCATCTAAATCAATAAAATAATAAATAATGGTTGAGTTTTAGAAAAGACTGGAGTGAGTTGAGTCGGCTCACACTAAACTGTGTGAAAGCAATATTATGTTCCCATGCTATCAGATCTGTCGATCAGGGAGAGAGAGGGGTTCGAGTTATGCCGTTCTCATGCAGAAAATGTTGAAAGAGCTTAAAATGACACCCCTTCCTTTAGTTATTTTTCTCATTTGTCTCACAAGTGGGGGTGGCAGGGTAGCCTAGTGGTTAGAGCATTGGACTCGTAACTGAAAGGTTGGAAGATCAAATCCCAGGGTTGACAAGGTAAAAAAACTGTCTTTCTACCCCTGAACAAGGCAGTTGGACTAGTAACTCGACTAGGCCGTCATTGAAAATAAGAATTTGTTCTTAACTGACCTGCCCAATAAAATAAACAGTGAATTATCTTAGCCTTAGGTGCTTCGTTATTGTGTTAAGATGAAGTCTAATATCAAGTCATTCAGTAGTGTTACAGAGACAGTTCATTGAATGGCCAAATCGTCCTCATATTCTGCCCAGTATCAACTATAGCATAATTGTTTCACTCTGAATGACTGTTTGTTCTCTTTCTATTCAAAGAAACCTGCATTATAGTACAACACCTCAGTTATGTCCCTCCATCAAATACACTGATGACACATTACTGCTATCTAGTGGTATATACGTATGTCCTCTCTCAGCATAGTTCTATTATGATGAAGAAACTGTCTGCCACCCACATGACAAAAACTATGACAAACAAGGCAGTTAACCCACTGTTCCTAGGCCGTCATTGAAAATAATAATTTGTTCTTAACTGACCTGCCTAGTAAAATAAAATAAAAACAGTAAATTATCTTAGCCTTAGGTGCTTTCAGAATATCAGAATTGGGCTGCCTCTGTAAATGCCACCTACCATTGTAAACATCCCGTGATATTTATCTAATAGGAACATTGATGGGAAAAGATACTCAGTCACGGAAATTAATACATTTAATTTGTATCTAATTTGATTTAGTAAAATCAAGCTCATGTCAAGTTAACGAGATATATCGCATCTCAATGTTGTGACTGAGTGACTGAATCACTGATCTTGTTTTGTCCATTGCAGGCTCACTGTTGCAAAATCGTTTATTGGAATTCACTAGTAAAACTATTCCGGTTTATTACATTTTCAATGTATTTTTAGCAGCGAAGTGGGAAGCAAAACAAAGCATGTCTGAACAATATCTAAATGTGTGGTAACTGGGAGTGGCTAGAGGAGAAATGTGTATACAGAACATCTATATCCATACAGTGGAGTGTATTCACGGATGCCATGGGAAGCCAGGCGTTTAAAAAAATAAAAATAATTGTGTCTGTTTCATAATTTTCCTTCAATTCGCAAGAGGCTGAATGTATCTCACAGGAGAAAGCATACGAACGATATAAACAGTGCCCCTATCTCTCTAAGTGTAGGCCATATATTTATATCTGATACTGTCTGGTCTAAACAAGTATGACATTGTTGCCGCCCGTAGAATTGAAGGCAAGCGAAGAGCATACGTCCATTGAGAGCATACGTCATTGACAGAAAAACATGATTTGATGCATCTTGTTGTTTTGTCCTCCGGTGGCTAGCTTACCAACTAGCTAAAATTGAACCTTTCCTAAATTAGCTATGGATGGCGATAGGGATTTGGACTTGAGGTTTTACTTAATTCTCCATACTGGCCAATGATTATAACGACGAATGATTATAATTCTGATAAAACCATTATTTCATACACTTTTGTCCCCCTGGCCTGAGATGGAAGTTCAATATGTAGCTAGATGTAGAAGGCTAATGTTAACTAGCTAACGTTGCCCATGAATTGAAATTAGCAAGAATTTTAGCCAGGTAGCCTAATATAACAAAAAAGTGTATACTGAATGACAGAATCATATACATTTTCGTCAACATGAAAGAAGATGAGGATGGCATTTGGCGTTTCTCTACAAGTAGGGTGAGTCAACATGTTTTCTACCTGAACCCCACAGAAAGAAATCAAAACCATGGACAGCCACGTCATATTTAGCTTACATTGATTGGACTACATTTTTTGGGCTTCCCCAGTGATTTTACCCACGCACCGGTACTGCAAGCAGACCCGGATGCCAGCGAAAATAACAAATCTGCTGTGGGGACTGTGGACTTTGACAGCTTGTCCTCGATGCAATTGGTGCATTTCCCCACAGCCATAGACAGCCGGATGGCGATGAGTGCGACCATGATGGAGATGACCACCAGGGCACGGGGAGGCTGTAGGTCCTAAGGTAGTGCCAGCATGGAGTCGAAGACCTTACACGACATTTGCCCCGTACTCTCTACCACGCAGTTAACCAAAAGGCCAATCACAGTATATGTGCTGTGACAATGTTGTTGCCAATAAACGCGATCACTTTCCAAAGGGAAGCGCACAGATAATTATGTATCCAAATCATCCGGTCACGCTGAGGCTAATGCCCAGAATTTGCGAACAAGCTGAAGGCATAGTAGGCTACTTCTAAATGGTGTTACAATGCCAACAGTGGTTACCTTTATAAAAGCGTGTTGCCTATGATTGTACCTGTCGACCATGCCATGACAAAGCGGTTTGTATGCACCTGTGGGATCTAGATGAACTGCTTGATAAAAATTGTCTGGTGCTGTGCGGATTGGCCCGTTGGTGTGATAGGCGAATCAGTAGGTCTGACTGAAACCTAATGTAATAGGCCTAACAATGCCAGTAGGCGACAGTTGTTTTAGAGGCAGAATTTGCACAGGCAGCCCATTTCCGATCTTTTTTCACTAATTGGTATTTTGGTCCATCGGATCAGCTCTGAAAAGATCTGATGCAAAATGATCTGATGTGATTTGGCAATTAGTGGAAAAAATATCAGAATTGGGCTGCCTGTGTAAATCTCTTACTGTTTTATGGTCAAGTCAACATGGATCTCTGGTTGTTATCAAGCATCTCACAAGTCATTCTAAATAGGTCAAGGTTTACCCACCAAGCAGAGCAGAGCATTTAGGGGTGTATGTACTGGTACTGGCTCAAATGTTTTACCACAACAGAGAGATAATTCTCCTCACTAAAACTCCAGTCAAAGTACACATTTGAGGGATTCATTGTTGCACTTTCATATATAAATGGATAATACAGACTGCTTAAATTGTACTGTTTATTTACAATGATCATACAATTGTTTTAATCATAGGAACAATGTTAAAACAGTGCCAAAATGGAGACATAACTCCATTGATATATTCCTAACCTAATGGATTTTTATTTTAGATTCATGGATATAAACAGGGTACTTTAGTGGTTGAGAAAATAGGTGTTTAAAAAACAACAATAGTACACTTGTAAAATAACTCACAACATTATTACTTTTAACTCAACAAACCCATTCAAGTTCTTTGTGATTACAACACTCACTGTTTTCGGTATAAGAACTGTCAGACAAGTCCTTTGAGCACAGTGTCCTAATTTAAATTGAATTGAATTAAGTGGATCTTTAACATTACACTGACATGAACAACATCTGAGACATTATGGCACACATGCAGTTAACAAAAATATATGGAAATGTCTGCTCAAAATTACAACCAACTAATTACAGCATTGTCGCAAAAAATGGAAGAGCCCAAGTGGAAGGGGGAGAAAGTGAGGAACATGTCTGTCGGCCCTGCATTAAAGACCAACATTGGTAATAGAAAATTGTGATGAATAAAAAAGTATACCAGTTTAATTTAAGCTGTGCCATATGGATTGGAAATAGTAGGCACATGGTTTATGAACTGATACACAAAACTACGCTGGATTCAAAACTTCAACTTTTCTATTTAAATTATTATACAAAATTCTTGCAACCAATAGAATGCTATACATATGGGGGATACAACCATCCCAGCTGTGCAGATTTTGTTTTTCGAAGAGACAGAATCATTAGATCATTTGTCTTAATACTATCCATATGTCGTTTTTGGTCGCAGGTTCAGGAATAGCTGAAGAATTGCAACATTTACCTGGAGCAAACTCTGCAAATAGCACTGCTGGGTGATTTAAAAAAAAGTAATAGTCAATTGATCAATAATATAATAATACTCTTAGTTTCATGATTAACTTTCATTTACAATATGCAGAAATGATGAGAATAGAAAGGTTCAGAACTTTTGTGAAACATCCCAGCACAGTTGAAAAATATATGGCAAATACAAATCAAAACGGGATGGTGTTCAGAGATAGATGGGAGGTGTCGAGTAGAGCTGAAGGATGGGACTGGATGGTATTCAGAGATAGATGGGAGGTGTCGAGTAGAGCTGAAGGATGGGACTGGATGGTGTTCAGAGATAGATGGGAGGTGTCGAGTAGAGCTGAAGGATGGGACTGGATGGTGTTCAGAGATAGATGGGAGGTGTCGAGTAGAGCTGAAGGATGGGACTGGATGGTGTTCAGAGATAGATGGGAGGTGTCGAGTAGAGCTGAAGGATGGGACTGGATGGTATTCAGAGATAGATGGGAGGTGTCGAGTAGAGCTGAAGGATGGGACTGGATGGTGTTCAGAGATAGATGGGAGGTGTCGAGTAGAGCTGAAGGATGGGACTGGATGGTGTTCAGAGATAGATGGGAGGTGTCGAGTAGAGCTGAAGGATGGGACTGGATGGTGTTCAGAGATAGATGGGAGGTGTCGAGTAGAGCTGAAGGATGGGACTGGATGGTATTCAGAGATAGATGGGAGGTGTCGAGTAGAGCTGAAGGATGGGACTGGATGGTATTCAGAGATAGATGGGAGGTGTCGAGTAGAGCTGAAGGATGGGACTGGATGGTGTTCAGAGATAGATGGGAGGTGTCGAGTAGAGCTGAAGGATGGGACTGGATGGTGTTCAGAGATAGATGGGAGGTGTCGAGTAGAGCTGAAGGATTGGACTAAAAACAAACAAAAGATAGCTATTGTAAAATATACTGTGTCTGTGAAATGTATATAGTATGTATAAACTGGAAGTAGGAGATTAAGCGTTGTTGTCTATTAGTATACTACAATTAGGGGAGGGCTGGTAGGGTTAGGGGAAAATAATAAAGGAAAATATATACAAATAAATGTATATTTTATATACAGTCAATAGTTTGGACACCTACTCATTCAAAGGTTTTTCTTTATTTTTACTATTTTCTACATTGTAGAATAATAGTGAAGACATCAAACCTATTTATTTATATTTTACCTTTATTAAACTAGGTAAGTCAGTTAAGAACATATTCTTATTTTCAATGACAGTCTAGGAACAGTGGGTTAACTGCATGTTCAGGGGCAGAACGACAGATTTGTACCTTGTCAGCTCGGGGATTTGAACTTGCAACCGTTAGTAGTCCAACTCTCTAACCACTAGGCTACCCTGCCGCCCCATGAAATAACACATATGGAATCATGTAGTAAACCATTTTTTTTAAACAAATCAAAATATATTTTATATTTGAGATTCTTAAAAGTAGCCAGCCACCCTTTGCCTTGATGACAGCTTTGCACACTCTTGGCATTATCTCAACCAGCTTCGTGAGGTAGTCACCTGGAATGCATTTCAGTTAACAGGTGGGCATTGTTAAAAGTTCATTTGTGGAATTTCTTTCCTTCTTAATGCGTTTGAGCCAATCAGTTGTGTTGTGACAAGGTATGGGATGGTATACAGAAGATAGCCCTGTTTGGTAAAATACCAAGTCCATATTATGTCAAGAACAGCTCAAATAAGCAAAGAGAAACGACAGTCCATCATTACTTTAAGACAGGTCGGTCAATATGGAAAATTTCAAGAACATTGAAAGTTTCTTCAAGTGCAGTCACAAAAACCATCCAACGCTGTGATGAAACTAGCTCCCATGGGGACCGCCACAGGATAGGAAGACCCAGAGTTACCTCTGCTGCAGAGGATAAGTTCATTAGAATTACCAGCCTCAGAAATTCCAGACCAAGTTTCACAGAAGAAACTTGCGTAGGCCAAGAAAGACGAGCAATGGCCATTAGACCAGTGGAAATCTGTCCTTTGGTCTGATGAGTCCAAATTTGAGATGTTTGGTTCCAAATGTTCCAACTGTCTTTGTGAGATGCAGAGTAGGTGAACGAATGATCTCCGCATGTGTGGTTCCCACCGTGAAGCATGGAGGAGGTGTGATGGTGTGGAGGTGCTTTACTGGTGACACTGTTGGTGATTTTTTTTTATTCAAGGAACACTTAACCAGCATGTCTACCACAGCATTCTGCAGCGATACGCCATGGTTTGCGCTTAGTGGTACTATCATTTGTTTTTCAACAGGACAATGACCCAACACACCTCCAGGCTGTGTAAGGTCTATTTGATCAAGAAGGAGATTGATGGAGTGCTGCATCAGATGACCTGGCCTCCACAATCACCCGACCACAACCCAATTCAGATGGTTTGGGATGATTTTGACTGCAGAGTGAAGGAAAAGCAGCCAACAAGTGCTCAGCATATGTGGGAACTCTTTCAAGACTGTTGGAAAAGCATTCTGGGTGAAGCTGGTTGAGAGAATGCCAAGAGTGTGCAAAGCTGTCATCAAGGAAAAGGGTGGCTACATTGATTTGTTTAACACTTCTTTGGTTACTACATGAGTTATTTCATTGTTTTGATATTTAACTAGGCATGTCAGTTAAGAACAAATTCTTATTTACAATGAAGGCCTAGGAACAGTGGGTTAACGGCCTTGTTTCAGGGGCAGAATGACAGATTCTTACCTTGTCAGCTCGGGGATTCAATCTAGCAACCTTTCGATACTGGCCCAATGCTCTAACCACTAGGCTACCTGCCGCCACAAATAGTGACCCGATAGTGATGTCTTCACTTTTATTCTACAATGTGGAAAATAGTCCAAATAAATAAAAATCCTTGAATGAGTAGTTGTGTCCAAACTTTTGACTGTATATATTTACATACAAATATCTGGGGGATTAGAAATTATGCGGACAATTACATAGATGGAAACCACAATCTCTCTGCAATATTAAAGCTGATCAGCCCCCTATTATTTTTTATATATATAAAATGAAATATACACTACAATTCAAACATTTTGGGTCACTTGGAAATGTCCTTGTTTTTGAAAGAAAAGCAATTTTTTTCTGATCAAAATTATCAGAAATACAGTAACATTGTTAATTTTGTAAATTACTATTGTAGCTGGAAACCGCTGATTTTTTATGGAATATCTACATATGCGTACGGAGGCCGATTATCAGCAACCATCACTCCTGGGTTCCAATGGCACATTATGTTAGCTAATCCAAGTTTATAATTTTAAAAGAATAATTGATCATTAGAAAACCCTTTTGCAATCATGTTAACACAGCTGAAAACTGTTGTTTTGATTAAATAAGCAATAAAACTGGCCTTCTTTAGACTAGTTGAGATATCTTCAAGCATCAGCATTTGTGGGTTCGATTACAGGCTCAAAATGGCCAGAAACAAATAAATTTCTTCTGAAACTCATCAGTCTATTCTTGTTCTGAGAAATGAAGGCTATTCCATGCAAGAAATTGCCAAGAAAGTGAAGATCTCGTACAACGCTGTGTACTACCCTCTTCACAGAACAGCACAATCTGGCTCTAACCAGAATAGATAGAGGAGTGGGAGGCCCCGGTGCACAACTGAGCAAGAGGACAAGTACATTAGAGTGTTTATTTTGAGAAACAGACGCCTCACAAGTCCTCAACTGGCAGCTTCATCAAATAGTACCCGCAAAACACCCGTCTCAATGTCAACAGTGAATAAGCAACTCCGGGTTGCTGACCTTCTAGGCAGAGTTGCAAAGAAAAAGCAGTATCTCAGACTGGCCAATAAAAATAAAATATTAAGATGGGCAAAAGAACACAGACACTGGACAGAGGAACTCTGCCTAGAAGGCCAGCATCCCTGAATCACCTCTTCACTGTTGACGTTGAGATCCCTCCTCTGCTGTGCAGTTGGTGCATTTCCCTCCAGCGATCGACAGGCAGATGCCGACGATACCGGTCAGGACGGAGAGGATGATCATGGCTCTGGCGGCCTGGAGATCCTGGGGTAGAGCCAGAATGGAGTCGTAGACCTTACACTGCATCTGGACCATGCTCTGCACCACACAGGTCACCCACATTCCCTCCCAGATGGTTTGTGCTGTGACAATGTTGGCTCCGATGAAGGCTGTGACCTTCCACATAGGCAGGGCACACACGATGATGACCGTCAAACAGCCGATCAACGACATGACTATTCCCATGATCTGGATCCCCTGGGAAACCATCTTGACTAAATAGTTCCTCTCACACACACACACTGTCAACTGATTGTTCCTGACCTCACACACTCCAACCTGAGTACGGACAGATCCCGAGGAGTCCAGTTATTCCCAAAGAGTTCAAAGATGGTTCACACAAAATAAAACAGTATTTTTAGAGTTGTGTTGTAGAAGGTAGTTTGTAATGTGTTAAAAACAGAGATATGATGCAGGTATGTGTTACTAAAATTCCCTGCTCTGCTCCCATTTGCTGAGAGATGTTTATACACAAACAGAACCCCACAATCTAACTGAATGTTGTTTTTACTTCTTATGATGATGTTCTATGTTTCTATTCCTATAGGGGGCATCATTGGACAATGAAGGTTTCTCAAGATGCTATGGGAACTTCAAAGGTGAGTCATCCTACTCGAAATCCTAGTGTAGACTAAAGTAACAGTCCCATTCCAAAGGCAAAGCATTTCTCAACCTCAGGTCTTATCTAGCCATCAATCAGTTTTTTTCTTCCTCTTATGTTAAAGGTACCAATTTTGGTGCTTGTTATCAAACTGGGCTACTGTAGGAAATGTTAGGCCTACATTTCAGCATGGCTAGAGGGTATATATGGTATATATTTAAAAGAGAATAGAGATGTTTACTCTTAAGGTGAAATTGTCTACTAAATAGTAGTCTAATCTATCTACTCTGTGATTTCTCAATGAAATAGTCTTTTTGACGGTTGGTGTGGGGTGTGGCTGAAGAGCTAAGAATAAGCATGACCTGTCCAGTGTCTGTGTTCTTTTGCTGAGGGATAAAGATTCGTTCATTTGATATATGATCAAAGGTTGTTGCTCATGTTCAGTCAAAGAAAACATGAGACAGTGCATTTGAAGTTGAACAAAAATATTTATTTACAGTTTTATCACCATTGAAATTCACATTTTCTGAATCACACACATTTAAAAAATATATTTAGTCAAAATGTTGAATGAAATGTATGCATTCAATGCAAACGTTATGGGAAACCCATTCAGATCATTCTGAAATATTTTATACATGTTTTCAAATAATAGCTTTGGCTAGTTCTTATTCATTCTGTGTATTGTGAATATACGTCAGAAGGAGTATTAGCTGACAATGTCCATCCACACCCTTTTTTGGGTGCGTTGCATGCCATCATGTCATTTCTTACTTATACAAGTGCCACTGTCTGGAAGTCTGTCTTTAATGAAATACATTGGAATTTTGTCATTTAGCAAGCTGTGATATCATACAAACATGATCGAACAATCACAAAATCACAATGTGAGACAGTAAGGATCACACTGCACAGCACCTGTATAAATATACATAGTCTCGTTCTGTCTTTGAAAATCTCTCTTGCTTTTCTTTCTCTTCTTTCTCTCTCGGGCGTTTCTCCCACTCAAACATAGTCCTTAGGTGCTGTGGACCTGGGAGCTGAGTACTTAGTGGGGTAATTGTCCTCTTTAGGGGGACAGTTGGCACAGAGGAACCCTCCTCCCATGATCATGAGGGCCGCGGCCCCCCATCCGATGTAGAGCGCAGCCCCCAGCTCCATCTTCTGAGAGCTGATCATCATGGGGTTGTAAAAGTCCCTGATGATGGTGTTGGCCGACCAGCAGACGGGGATGAGACACAGGATGCCAGCGATGATGAAAACTACACCCGAGCCCACGCCTATTCTGGATTTGGCCCTCTCATCCTCCACGCAGTTGGTGCACTTGCCCCCTGCCACGGCGAGCAGGATGCCCACCAGGCCCATCATGATAGAGATGATGATGAGAGCACGAGCGGCCTGGAGGTCCTGGGGTAGTGCCAGCATGGAGTCGTATACCTTACACTGCATCTGACCTGTACTCTGGACCACACAGTTCATCCAGATGCCTTGCCAAGTGGTTTGGGCTGTGATTATGTTCTCACCGATGAAGGCTGTGACCTTCCATTGAGGAAGAGCACAGACCACGATGGCCCCGATCCAGCCAATGATCCCCAGGGCTGTGCCCAACATCTGAAACCCAGCAGATACCATCTTTTCTTCTTCTTTAAGTCCTGGAGGAGTCGATGAAGGAAATCTGCCAAAAATGAGTGTCTTCTTAGAAATCAGTTGCTTGGTGTGTCTTGCTTGAAAAATATCATGGCTTGTGCTTTTATACACCTGACTTGGGAGGGGCTTGGCACACAAACGTTCCAACACACCTTTGACACCTTGCTGCTTCTCCCTCAAGGCATATGTCGTAATTCAGTTTTTTGTCTTCTCTTGTCAGTTAAATGGTACAAGTGGAACAGTCTCATTGTGACTCACCATTGTTCAAACAGTTTTAGCCAAACTAAAGAGAAACCGTGTGTGCCAACACCCTTAAAATATAAACTCAGTATCATGGTATCAGTATTCTCTTCTCTCTTTGCCAGTTTCATGCTGACACTACACTCTGTGGAATGGAACTAATAGAAAAACATCTGTTCATGTCTGAGGAAATCTGTGAACAAGGATTTTCTACTTTTACATCAAACTCAAATATCAAAATTAGACAGGTATAATTATAATCTGACATTTACACAATTATACTGAAATGAGTTCCAACCTCTTTCCTCTTAATAAGAACAGAGCCCTTTAATTGCTCAAATGAAAGGGTTGGCTCTATATAGAACTGAAGATTATAGAGTTTTAACAAAATGTTATTTTACTTTGGCTATCTATTACTTGACATTCACTCTTCACCTTTGACCCAATGGTTAACCTTTGCAGCTCTGGGACTCCCATCATATCATATTGACTTGAAACAATGCCAGATTACACCAAGATATTCACTTATTTAGTTATATGAAAAACCAATGTATCATCCTACAGATCCCCTTGAATACATAGGCCTACTGTAACTCATTATTTTCCTGCTTGACTTTACAATCCCTCACATAGAATATGTTAGAAGACTGCAACAACAGTAAATATGTAAGGTGCTCTTTGGTTTCCCAGGCTTGTGACATTGTCAAAAGAATGAAGACATGTTCCCTTTCCAAGAGATAATCTCTTTTCCCTTACAGAAACGGTACAACTACTAAAACTAAAGTTTCATTTCAGCAGGGGTGTAGGGCTGCAGGAGCACAAGGAAGCAGCGCTCCCTCACTTTTTTCAATTTGAGAATACACGGAGCTAGTAAAAATATTTATTGAAAATTATTAAGTTGAATCAATTACTAGCCAGATCGCATAATGATGAATTAGTATTTTAAATAACATAGCCGAATATAGTAGCATAGAATTGTAGGCCTTTAACACCTCCTCATTTGTAGTGAGATTTTAGGATGGTTAGCTGAAGCTGAATAATCACATTTCTTTTCTCATGCAGCCAAAACTCAACAGTGGATGCCACTAGGCAGGATGTACAGTATGCACATCCTGCAAGAAAGACTAATTGTTTGTTAACACCCTCTGTTCTAATTCACTCACAAAACAGTAATTCAAGAAAATGTAAATGCATATTCCCATGAAACTGATTGAGAGCTTGCAGATGCAGCTTGGACATTTCACTGGTAAAATGTGAAAAATGATCATTCATGATTGACAGTGATGATGGCCTATTTTGAAATGAGGTAAACCTAACTTGGTGTTTGAGGGTATAAAAAAATAAAACATTTTCTTGTGTGTGGGCATAGGCAGACGTTGCATTTGGAGGATGCATTTTAGCATATTCTATAATATTCAATAGGCTACATCTGTCGGTACAAACGTTGATTTAGAAATGATGACGTAATTAAACATTTTGGGGGCGATCCCGCACCAAAAAAATAGCGTATTGAGTCAGTGAACGATTGTCCTGTTACTCTACTCATTCTCAAGAGAGAAAAAGTGAAGTCCCCTCCAGCCATGTCTGTTAAAGTATCAATCAACCAACCAATCAAATCATTCTTTATGTCACCTGAGCAGTTGATAGATTCACAGCTGGCAAGTCATTCAGTTCATCCACCATTTTGTAAAGAGGCAAGATAAAAAAAGAATACTTGAAAGCTGACCTTGCAAGGTGACGTCAGTCCTTGGGGGTTGGAGGGCTATAGACTGTCGTTCTTCCGTTCGCCTGGAGGACGTGTCTGCTTTGACGGACGAGGAGTTTGACTGGTTAGTTCCGTGGACGGGTCTGTCTTCAACGTGCCACAAACAACACCAAGGTGATCACAGTTGTCGGACTGTAAAGAGAATGGGGGGGGAGAAAGAGAGAGAGAGAGATACAGATTGTTTCCATATATGAAAGAGGCCATTGTTAGCGAGCTAAAATTACCTTTAGGAACAATGCCTCTATTTTACCCAGGCAGGTAGCACGTTAAAGATACCCTGGCATGGAGCAACCCAAGGAGTTTGAGTACCACACTCAGGTACTACGCATTGAGGAGGAGAGATTGTTTTGGAGCATATCGCCTTCAAACTGAGATTATACTCCCAGCACTGGGAATCAGATAGGCCTCAGAGGGTCCACTATTTTAGGATCAGGAGTCCTACACCAGATCATGTAGTCAAACACTCAAACATCAGCTGTACTGCTTCAAACAGCATACATCTGGTTCTATGGTGTAATGTTGATCTCATTGTTGTGGAACTCCTAATAAAGAGGCAGCTGAAACAGGATAGTAGTATTTCCAGACATTGTTATTGTTGTTCTGGGTGTGACAAATAAAGGCTTGTTGAGACACATGCAGTTAAAATAATGGGCACACACTACTCCCAGGATCACATGACGTTGGTCACAAAGACACAAAAACAACTACTACTCTTGTCTAAACCAGGGTTGTTCAATGTCGGTCCTGGATGGCCAAAACACTTCTGGTTTCATCCTCTCCTTCTAATAAGAGACTAGTTAAGACCTGGGACACCAGGTGAGAGCAATTAACTACCAAAACAGAACTATTTCGGCCCTCCAGAACCGGAATTTAACAGCCCTGGTCTAACCTGTACCTTGAGTACCTTTCACACCACAGAAAGTGCCGAAAATGTGCTCGAAATTAAACTCATTTTGGCATGTGAAAATAGTTTTTGAGCTAAATTCCAGCTGATTTTACAGTGATGTTGCAGATTAAGTAGAAAATTGCCACTGTGAATGAAACAGTTTGGCACTAAATCTAAGTTATTTCACATTAGTTCAATCCACCTGTGCGTAAGTCCTGGGGGGGTAATACATGACAAGTGTCAACAGGAACAGAGGGCAGGCCGGGGCCTCATACCTGGGCCTCACACACTCTAACGGATGCTGGCTTTGGATTATAAAAGTACAACCAAGTAAACTGGCTGGGTCACTATGGCTGTGTTTACACAGGCAGCCCAATTCTGATAGTTTTTCCCACAAATTGGTGTTTGGACCAATCACATCAGATCTTTTCACATCAGATATTTTTCAGAACTGATCGGATTGGTCAAAAGACCAATTATAAAATGATCAGACTTCGGCTGCCTGTGTAAACACAACCTAAGTGTAGTGCTCATAGAACTATAACTCCTGGGGTTGGATAGTCAAACATCGTTACTGTACCTTTTTGAATGAGTGATTCAGAGATCAAGGCTTATTTTATATAATACTAGGTGGTATCACCCAACCACACATGTTATAATTCTTAAAAGTGTGAATTAGCTTATATAGAGGCTCACAAGTACTATGTTTAGATATTGTTATTGTTGTGGGTGTGAACTAAAGGTTAGAAGGCATGTTGCACCCCCCTGATGCTACCATGGGAGAATTTGGTATCAGTATAATGGTTGATAAAACTGGGATGTGTGATTTTCTCCTACAAATACGGATATCTGTGTGTGTATCTGTGTGGGTGGTTGGGCAGGAGTTAGGGGTAGGTTGTTGTGTGTTATCTATGTTGTATTATTCCGTGCCCAAGAGTCATGCTCAAGGGGACGGAGTCACAGTTTCAGTGGATTAACCAAGCATGCAACAAAGATCTCACGTCACCTAGAAACCATTAGAAGCACGGGACATTCAATGACTCATGTGGTTCTGGATTGACATGCATCATAACATGCATCATGACATGTAAATTAAATCAAAGGGGATTCAGGTGTAATAAGAGTTGTTATAATTCTTTATTTCTTATCATGAGAATCTTTACCATTCTCAGAAGATTTAGGTGACTATCCTCCAGACACAGTCAACTCACAAGTTCCTTTAAACTCACATGCTGAATGTATCCCCCTGTAATTTCATATTTTTTAATAAGGGATCAATTTAGAGGCAGTGATCACTTTTTTCATATTTTTTTTTTATGCTGAGAGATGTGCCGTAGTGTGGCACCAGAGACACCAACAGTTACAGCCTGGATTGTGCAATAGGTAGGGAGTGACAGGGAGAGAGAGGAATTCTGCCTCCAGGGATTTTCTGTTATTTATTTTCTGGAACCTTACCTTAACTGTGAATGTACTAGAGAACAGGAACATCAGAGAAATACATTTCTCCCAAAGTTCTCTCTCTGTTTACTTTTGGTTGTTTAATTATTTCAGATATTAGAAGAAAAAGAGTTACCAAATAAAGTTTAAAATTGAAGAATTTCCCTTCCCTTCCTACACTCCCGACATTCTTGAGCTGTCCCCATAGGAGAACCCTTTGAAGAACCCTTTCCACAGAGGGCTCTACTTGGAACCCAAAACAGTTATACCTGGAACCAACAAGAATGATCCTATAGGGACAGCCAGAGAACCCTTTTGGAACCCTGTTTTCTAACAGTGTACCTTCCACTCTCCCTTCCTCCCGCTCATGGTTACCTGTTCCCAGAAGGCGAGTCTCTACTTAAGCAATAAGGCCAGAGGAGGTGTGGTACATGGCCAATATACCACAGCCAAGAGCTGTTCTAATGCATGACGCAACGCGGAGTGCCTGGACACAGCCCTTAGCTGTGGTATATTGGCCATATATCACAAACCCCCTAGGTGCCTTATTGGTCACCAACGTAATTAGAACAGTAAAAATACATGTTTTGTCATACACATGGTATACAGTCTGATATACCACGGCTGTCAGCCAATCAGCATTCAGGGCTCGAACCATCCAGTTTATAATTGTTAGTTATTAATGTAAGGCAGGCAGCTGCCTGGTGTGTATAGTGTAGTGTATCTATACATGGGCAGGAGGTAGTGACGAGCTAGCCAGGCACCTGTTACCCTGGAAACTGGTCTAACCTGCTCCCGTTCCCATGGCAGGTGAACAACTGGGAAGTGTTTGTGCTTGTTCCCTTTCCAGGGAGAACTCTTACCAAATACCTGCTTCAAACCTAATGACTCCCTAAATTATACCAATAGTAAACATTTAATTTCCACAGAAATAAATGTGTTGGTTAGTCGCACCTAAATGGTCAGAAAATAACTTGTATCCTAGAGTACCGGATCTCAAACAACTGCATAGTCATAGTCAACAGCTAACTTCCTCCACCACATGGTGTCTCCTTCAGTTGCAGTCTGTTAGGGTAGGTTGCACCAACATGGATTAACTCTTAAACTGGGTTAAATCAAGGTTTATCTATGAATCTTGTTGCACCAAATGTTTAACCTAGTTCTAAATTAGGTTTCTAACAGTGTACCTTCCACTCTCCCTTCCACTCTCCCTACAAGTTATTTTCTGACCATTTAGGTGCGACTAACCAACACATTTATTTCTGTGCAAATTAAATGTTTACTATTGGTATAATTTAGGGAGTCATTAGGTTTGAAGCAGGTATTTGGTAAGAGTTCTCCCTGGAAAGGGAACAAGCACAAACACTTCCCAGTTGTTCACCTGCCATGGGAACGGGAGCAGGTTAGACCAGTTTCCAGGAGGTGTTCTGTCTGTGGGGAGCCTTCTCTAGGTGTTCCTGGACACGTTTTTTTGTATTGTAATATGGGTCTAGGATTATAGCCAGTCTCCCTAACGCTACCACAGACTGGTACAAGGCTGCTGCCAATTGTTAGGAAAATAGGCATTTTGCAACAACGAAACTATGCATTTCTGATTCATTTTGAGTCACAAAGCTGCTCACACATATTTTGTTTGCGAATATTATAGTAACTACAGTAACAGGAGCTAATATATACAACATAATTATGTTGAACTTAATCGTAGCTTCAGTTTTCATGTCAAGGCTTGTGTTATTGAGGCTTATCCTCACACAGCACCGAAGTCTTTCGTAAACAGAGATCAATTGTCTCTTTTTACCCCTCATTTCCCCTTCGTATTAGGAAGTAACCACTGAGATCTTTGAATGTTTAGTTGACACTTTTTAAGTTATTTTTGTAGTTTGCATTTAACACCACATTTAATGAGCTTTATACAATGTGCTGGAGGCAAAACTGCAATAGGGTCAACCTGAGATCCGGTGTAAACCAGATCCTCTTTGGACCATTTCGACAGACAGACAGCTATTCAGTAAGACACTCACGGGATGATAATGTTCAGTACAGTTTAACTGTACCAGTACTTCACGTTGCTCCCTCTGGCTGTAAAAACATTATACACACCCATAAACAACTCTGGCTGCAACCTCCCCGTTCTGATCTGAATAGGACATTCTGCATCTCACAAAAAACAGAGAGTTCATAAGGTATTTGGTAATTCGGTGATGATTCAGTGATGATAATGTTCTAGCTTTCCAACAACCGGTAGTGGAGATCATCCAAGTGAGATGGTACGTGTTCTTGGGTGTTGATTTCACTATCAGGTGGGTGGTATGAGAAAGCAATGACCCCTGTTTTGACCTATGACCCCAATGATGACCCCTGTTAGTGAGACAAGGTCCTATAATGGGCTATAGATCACATAGAGCTGCCCAGCCAACCCTAACAACCCTACCAGGAAAGGACAGTTGTTTGTCTGATAAGTGAAGTGTACAGAGCCACCCTTTATCATTTTATTTACATCCAGAGGACATCCATTACAACTTGAGTGAGCACGCTAACAAACAAGGGCAAACGATGATAGGGCTACTAGAGTTTTTCCTGTTCAGATCACATGTTTTTTTATGGTTTAAGACAAACTTTATTGAACAAAACATGCACATGTTCAGAGACACATGTTCAGTGCCAGGCCTGTTCTGAACAGAGCAGTTTTACCCAAGAGGTATAATGTGTCTGTCTAACTGACTGAACAAAGCCTGTAATTTTCTCTCGTTTGCAGAGACGGTGATTCAGCGTTTGGTGTTATTTGAATGTAAACTGACTCCACCTTACAGTCTTCTTAGCAGTATAAAGAAAGGAATAATCGGTTTATCCCACTCTTCTTCTCTTTCCCCCTCTCTCGATAACTGACTAAAGTATTTTCCAGGGCATTCTGAGCCAAGGAGATCTGATATCGTCTTTAGAGGGCTGTGCTCTGAGACACAGAGCACCTTCTATCCAGACCAGACCTGAGAGACCTAGGGATAGGGAGTGACTACTGCAGCCCAACACCAGCCCAGAGAACCAAGGGACCCAGAGAGACAACAGCCCAGCACCAGGGGACAAGGGGAGACTACGACAGCCCAGAATCAGGGACAGACCACTGCCCCAGATCAAAGCACCAAGGACAAAGAGAGACGACAGCCACAGACGAGCACCAGAGCACCTAGGGACAGGGAGAGACTAGTTCCAGAGATGGCCTCGGCCGGCCTGGAGATCCTGGGTATGATCCTTTGTGTGTCAGGCTGGCTAGGGGTCATGGTGGCTTGTGGCCTGCCAATGTGGAGAGTAGCTGCCTACATTGGCCAGAACATCGTCATCTCTCAAGTGATCTGGGAGGGCCTGTGGATGAACTGTTCTGTCCAGAGCACGGGCCAGATGCACTGCAAAGTCCACGACTCCATGCTTGGACTCCCTGTGGACCTACAGGCGGCCCGTGCCCTGGTCATCGTCTCTATGGTGCTGTGCATCATGGGCATTGGCCTGTCTGTAGCCGGGGCCAAGTGCACCAACTGCAGCTCAGACACAGGCAGCAAGCCTCGCATGGTGCTGGGGGCCGGAGTGACCTTCATCGTGGCGGGGCTGTTGCTGCTGACGGCCGTATCGTGGACGGCTAACACCATCGTCTTGGATTTCTATGACCCAATGATGGAGGAGACAGGGAAGAGGGAGTTTGGGAACTCACTGTATTTTGGATGGGCTGCCTCCTGTCTGCTTCTCCTAGGGGGAGCTCTGCTCTGCTGCTCCTGTCCCCTGAAAGCACCCCAGGGTGTTAGCGGGGCTGGGTCTGGACCCAACAGGGTGATGAACTACTCTGCGGTCAAATACCCCATGTCTGTCAATGGATATGTGAGGAGGGACTATGTGTGAGAGAGAGTGTGTTCAATGGCTTTAGTATAGAGACAGCCGCTTGAGACTGATGGGACTAAGGGGATAACTAGTGTTAGCGCCCCCCCTTTCCTGACTGGGTTAGCGAAGAATAAATGCAGTATGAATGATTGGCGATTAATGCTAGATTGTGTTTTACATATATGATTTCTGTAGAGTTGGAGACATGCATTTATAGACAATTCAAGTAAATGTAGATGGTAGGATTAGAGAAATATCTTATTCATGTTTTGCTGTTCGGAAATAGTTTTTGTACTAAATTTCACATCAATGTTACTCAGTGATGACGATGTAGATCATGAAAATTTTTATTTAGTTTAAAAAAAATAATAATAACATTTCCATTTAACCTTAAGTCATTTTTGCACACTCAGAATGTTCTTGCACATGGTGATACAAAATTAAGATAAGTTCACCCTTGATTTCATAATGTGAGGAAATCATGCATTGCGTTAACTAATGTTTGTATACAAGCAACTTCTTTTTCTTTGCTTAATTGGCTTATAGCAGGGCCATTCCCATCTGAAAGTAAGGTCTTATTACAGAGGATGTCACCACAGGAATGTTATGTGAGGGAGGAGAGGTAGTCTTGCCTACGTTTAAGGACAAATCTGGCTTAATAAGGTCAGGCTACCAACAGAACACTGAGACAGGACAGGACAGGACATCCCATCGAAGACACAGGGTCTAAAGAAATAGACCAAAATATGGGGCAGGAAGGCCTGCAGGTCCATATCACCTGAAATCTAGAAAACTCAGCCCCTCTACCCCGCACAATACGGTTTATGATTTCAATGCAAATGTGAGTAGCAACATTGACCCTTTTGTTTCATTTGGGAGAGTGAAACTGAGCACGACAAAAAGCAGCCATTTTGATAAGGAGGAGTGTAGGTAACCCACACTGTAATCATAGGGTGAACCAATTTCACAATCCTCCCATTTATTAAAGATAAGACAATGGCTTTATTTACATTCTAGTCTTAGAACAAGATAAGGGAAACTACTTTTAAGACATTCTTATAGCATAGACTTAAAGTACTTCCTAGGGAAGTTTGAGTGTCGTACAAACAAACATAGCCTCCAATTGTGATAGTCAATCTGTTCACTTGTGGAGTATAAGTACTCATCTATAACCAAGTAAAGTGCCTGTGTGTGGAACTTCTGGTGCTGATAGACACGTTTCTAACTTTGATCCCTAAATCTGTCAGCCAATCAAAGACAAAAGATAACGAATTCTCACTTTTTGTCTTCAATGGCAGTCAGATATTCAATGGCAATCTTCAATGGCAGTCAATCTTCAATGGCAGTCAGAAACAAGATATAATTTACTATGAAATTCAGGCTTGTCTGTTTCCTGAATCATGGCAGTGGGAAACAATGAGCAAATGCAGATTTGCATTAATTCATTGTGCAACGTCATCTCCAAAAATGATGTTATCTGGTACCAGAGAGAGCATTCATTGGCTCCTGACCCAGGTCAGTAAATTTTGAAAGAAACGGATCCAAGAAAGAGCCCTGCTGCTGGGGTTGGAAACCAGATGAAACAATATCAAGCAACGTTTTCTATAGGTCAATGGACTTTTGTTTAAAAATATATTGATTATTCAAACCAATGCAATTCATCTTATGCCTTCATCAAGGTATTTGGGTTGGAAACTAGCCAATAGTGCTTGTATACAGTAGGCTGCCACAGATGTTCCTAGGCAGCTCTCTCTCAGGGTTAGCAGTAAGACACAGAGGTTAACGCTCCATAGAGAGCTAAATATTTATTGTGACCTGAAAATAACTGTACACTGGTAGACACTTGTTGAATGAACACATTTGTAAATATTATTCCCAATTCCTCCACGTGTAACTATTAACTTGTCTATTCTTAACCTGTTCGTTATCCTTTAACTATTTAGTATTGGTACTTTGGCCATTTATTGACCTTCCCCCTCAGCCCAAACAGTGGGGGAACAACCATGGCCCAACCATTCAATCATTAATCTGTGCAGCCTAGCCATTCACATGGGGTTTGTTGAGAAGAAAGAAAATAAAAAACATTTGAAAACCTCCTTGGCCAATGCCCATGAGACTCTACCTTCTGTTTGTGGAGTGCTATAAAGATAGCTCTGAGTATACAGACGGTGAGAATTCCAAAGCAGAACCCAGACAGTGAAACCCTTTTGTGTGTGAAGTTGAGACAGTTAAGAGAGTGAAGACACATGTAGACTTACTTACAAAGGAAGGTAAAACAACAAAATGGCTGTGTTGGGACTAGAGATCTTGGGAGTGATCCTGGCTGTCCTGGGTTGGATATTAAGCATCGTGTCCTGCGCCATGCCCATGTGGAGGGTGTCCGCTTTCATCGGGGTCAACATCATCACAGCTCAGACCATGTGGGAGGGCATCTGGATGACCTGTATGACTCCTCTACGACTCCATGCTAGCCCTCAGCTCCAACCTGCAGGCAGCCCGAGCCCTCACAATCATCTCTATAGTTGTGGGCATCATGGGGGTGCTGGTGGCCGTGGTGGAGGCTAAGTGTACCAACTGTGTTGAGGACGAGATGGCCAAGGCCCAGGTGATGATCGCAGCCGGGGTGGCCTTCATCGTAGCATCCCTGACCCAGCTGATCCCTGTGTCCTGGTCAGCCAACAGAATCATCATGGATGTCTATAGTCCCATCACTCCTGAGGCTCAGAAAAGGGAGATTGGAGGGGCTCTCTACCTGGGCTGGGCAGCAGCCGCATTACTCCTCATTGGGGGGGGATCCTGTGCTGTAGTTGCCCCCCACAGCCTGAGAAGAGGTATGCAGGGCCACCCTCACGGATGGTGTACTCCCCAATCAGGTCTGTGGCCCCCAGCGGCTAGGACAAAAGAGACTATGTTTGAACTGACCTGCGTATCTGGCAGCAGCTTTCTGCTCACGTTTTTCCCACAGTCGATGAAGGACATCTGATACCAACTTTGAATTCCAGAACATATCAAATGGGGGTGATTTCTACTGAAACTATTTTGTTATATGTTTTGACATGAAGAAAATACTGCTTTTTAGTGGATCATTTTTGATGGTGCTCTGTTGAAGAGAAACAACATCAAACTGGACTTGATGTACTTGTATTTCACACTGTATGCCTATTTAAAACATACATAGGTGTTGTAAATATTGTTTTGGAATCTTACTATTTGAGAGGAGTTTAATTAAAACCATCTGCATTGTTAGATTTTATATTCTATAGACTGAATTAATAACAGCTTATCTTGTGCATATGTTGGATAACAATGTGCCAAATTCTGACAGTTTAGGATCTTTCGTTAAGTGTGAAAATATGAATGATTTTGATGTTTAAAGTGTGTCAATTTCACAATAAAAACTGTTTCGTAATACTTGCATTTTTTCATAAAATATTTTAATATGATGACAGAAAAATACATTGTTGCAATAAGTTACTTTATACAGTACATTTAATTAACATTAGTAAATGATTTGCTACATGAGAAGTGCAACTAAGTCCTGTGGTACTAGCTATGCAGTTTATAAGAAAAAATATGTTTGAATCTGCTGCCAAAAAAAGACGTAGGCTAACTGCCTCCGTGTCATTCATTCTGCCCAGATCAGGATATAACAGGCATTTTCCTTCACTGATCCTTGGGTATCTATGGTAATGATGTGTTGAGTTGGATTGTCTTTCATAGCTGCTATCTACCTGGCTGACTCTCATATCTGTTGGCCCTTAGATAACAAGAAGCCTTGCTTTGTCAGTCCCCCACTATTCAGCCATTCCAAAATGGCCCCCAGAACAATGGGTCCGTTTCATAGCACAATGGAGGTCAGAGTGAGTTATCAACACTGGGTCATGAAATGTTGGGGGGAAAGACTATTATCCCAGTTTCTGGGGCATAATTAGGCATAAACCACCACCCATAATTAGACACTCCAGTTGTAAGGAATTCAAGGGCACTGGAGTCAGTGACAGACAGACATGGCCGTTAGACCACATCAAATAGAGTGAACAAGATAGCTTATTGCAAAGGAACTGAGGTCAGGCATTCTTCTTTTACAAGCTGCTTCAAATAATGTTGTGAGAGAGTGATTGCTCTGAGGAGACTAGATTAGGGCTAATCTATTAATGAGTAAAGGGCAATTCCACCACTCTTCAACCTCATTTTCATTATGTCCAGTACATTATGTAAAAACTGCGCATTTATTTAAAAGGTTAATCGGTTCTACCCAATGACAACATCAAAAGTTTAAACATTTTAAAAACAGTGATTTCCAAACACTATGAGATTCGCAGTGATGTGGGGAGCAAGATTAATACCCTCCCTCTGGCTAGAAAACTCCTTGCAGGTTTTGAAAATCACTATTGTTTTTTTACTTTTAATCCCACACTGTGATGTCACAGATAAGCATTTTTGGGGGGATCTTCCAGGGCTCCTCCCTTCAGCTGATCTGGGATATAAAGGATACCAGAACAACACACATCACACACTCACAGGTACTCAGGCTAAATCAATTGGTGTTATTGTCTCTGGCTCTGTCTGGTCTCCTTCTTTCTCACAGATCCTCTGTCAGATCCTCTCAGGTCTCTCAGGTGTGACGGAACACGGAGCACTGAACGGAACACAGAAGGAGCTCCAGCAACAACAGAATTACCACCATGTCTGCAGGGTTGGAGTTAGTGGGGATCGCTCTATGTGTATTAGGATGGATCATTGCCATCGTGTCCTGCACCCTGCCCATGTGGCGAGTAACGGCCTTCATCGGCAGCAACATCGTCACGGCTCAGATCATCTGGGAGGGTCTGTGGATGACCTGTGTGGTCCAGAGCACAGGCCAGATGCAGTGTAAGGTCTATGACTCCATGCTGGCTCTCTCCCAGGACCTCCAGGCCGCCAGGGCTCTCACGGTCATCTCCATCCTCCTGGCCATCCTGGCCGTGCTCGTCGCCATCGCCGGGGCCAAGTGCACCAACTGTATCGAGGACGAGGCATCCAAAGCTAAAGTCATGATAATCTCTGGGGTGTTCTTCATCGTGTCAGGAGTCATGCAGCTGATCCCAGTGTCCTGGTCGGCCAACACTATCATCAGGGACTTTTACAACCCGCTGCTGACTGATGCACAGCGCAGAGAGCTAGGGGCAGCGCTCTACATTGGCTGGGGGGCCTCAGCTCTCATGATCCTCGGGGGAAGCCTCCTCTGCTACTCCTGTCCCCCTAGGAAGTACAAGCCCTCACAGATGGCATACTCTGCCCCAGGATCTGCCCCAGGTGGGCCTGGGTTCCAGAGAAAAGACTATGTGTGATGGGACAATGGATGGGACAAGGACTATTTATGTAACAATCAAAAACGTTATTCTACACCTGTTTCTAATGGTGTGTCTAAGAAAGGGCTTCGTGAATAAAGGAGACTCCGTGATGAAGGGATGTGTTTTATCATTGTTTTGTTGGATTTGTCTATGTGTGTACAGTATTTGTCTCTGTATTATCTCTTCTGAAAGGAAAGCGTAGAACTTCTGGCTGTGTAAGAAAACATTTGAGAAGGATCATGTACTTTCCATTTGGGTTTAGTGAGAACAAAGGAAATTAAGAATAAGATCAGTAGTTATTAAATGTATTAATTATTAAAACGTTTTAAGTGTTGAATTATTGGTGAGCTATGCATATTCATTGAAACTATATCAAGCTCATTTAAAAACATTCACAAGCCTCATATAATTATTTACATAATGTTTGTACTTTAATGAATATTCATCTCTAAGATGTTAGTCATTGAGTCCATTTATATATTAAATCACTAACACTGAATTATTTTCCTAGCTTCAGGCAACTACGCTACATCAAATAATACCTTGTAGAATATTCATTCATTATCTTCTCATTGACATTTCTCTATGTTATTGGCTCATATAAATGAGGCACTGCTTAGGCTTCAGAAACTAAGGAACACTGTAAAAAGACAACATTTGACTGATGCTTTCACAAAAGATTGTTTTTTCTTTTACTACAAGAATACAGTAGAGTGTACAAAATCAGTATGTACACATCGTTTTTTAAGGAACTATGTTTCTTTTTATGTAGGATTTTTTTTATGTTGGGAAATGTTGTACATTTTTTCCCAAACAATTTGTGAGAGAGATGCATTTGTTTGATGGTGATGTTCTATCATCAGTGTTAAGGGTGTGATTGTGTGATGTACTCAACTGTTTGAGTACATCAGCAAGAGTAGCGGCTACCTAGGCAGCAGCTAATTGGGATCCAAATAAAATACTAAATACTACTAACATACAGACTACTGTATCTGTACTGAATTCTGTCACCTGAACTCCCGACAGATGACAGATGTATTAAACAGAGTGTGGCTAGCAGTGCACAGAGGGAATGGGGAACAGTTTGGGAGCAGACAAACTGAAGGCCTCAGTGTTTTGGGGCAATGAGGAGTAATGGGGGCATTGTGCACCTGTGTCCATACAGAACAGTGCTAATGTGTGTGTTAGTCCTGCAGTGTTATCTGCACATCACCTGCTTTTTAATAAAGGTAGTTGTTGTTTTATTAAGGTTTGCATCTCTACTGATTTAATTCAGAAAGCAATAATCAATTTAGTATATTTTCCTCTTGTTTTATTGAATTACCATCTGCACACAGAGGTTCACACTATCAACAATATATTTGTTGGACTTCAGCAGTTTTGTCATGTATTTTTTTACCTAATGAGAAGGTGACGGATGCTGGGATAAGGATCAGTACATGTGCCAGTGTAAAGGTAGCCTGATATGCAATCCAAGAGGCCATGTTACCGGCCACCAATCACAACCACAACCACAACAGCTCTAAACAAGTACCAACAAGAGATCACCTCATAGGTGCAGGTGACAAATGTTATGTCAGCAGAGAAGGACAAAGAAGACTGAAATAAATAATGAAAAGGTATAATTATAATCAGTAGCAGCAGGCCTAGAGTACAGTATATGTCATCTTCAATTATTAAGGAAATAGACATTTGCAATTGTTTCTATAAGTATTTTCAAGTCTGTTTCCTGCATGCTGGCTGTGACTTTAAGACTTCCAGTCTCATGTTTAAAACACATCTTGTAGCACCTTACAAAAGCCTCTATTTGAAATATTGATTAGGATCTCATAGTAAATATGAGAGAGAAAAGTTCCTGGAGACTGGAGTCTCACCTTACCAGCACTTTATCAGCCAACTGTTGAGTCTCTTCCTCTACATATCAATATGACTCTAACAAAAGATCTATCAAATCATTTGACATGTAGCCACCATGACTGGATCCATTGATATTAACTACTGTACAGTTTCAGCTAGCATACAGTCCATTGTTCAGATTATTTCCTCCAAATAGGGGGATAAAATGTACATTAAAAAGCTAAGATATGAATAGAATAAGCATCTCTATGGTTATTGATGCATGGTGTTCATACATTTTTCAGTTGATTATTCAATTTACTTTTTCAACTGAGTCAAATGCAGCCTTTTGAAATTGCAACAAGCGTTCAACATTTCATACAGTTGAAAAACAAAACCACTGTATTTGTAATTTGCGTTGTTTTGGTTGGCTGACTGATGGTCCTCCTAAATGAAAGTTAGGATAATGGGGTATAATTTATATTTCTAAGAGGGTTGGATATCTTGGAAGTGTGATGCCCAAAAGCTTCAGTTTCAACATATGTAGAGCTGGCGAGAGACTATTATTAGGCTGACCATGTTCAGTGATACCTGCTACATATGAAGTTCAGATGACTTTTCCTTTATAAGACAGGCAGTATACTGTGTTTGAAGGGTGTTAATCGTTGATCCCACCTCAGGGTTATTTCAGCAGTATTACCATGGAGGAATGGAGATCTCTCTGCCTCATAAAGTATATTTGGTTTGGGGGTTATACAGCAGTCAGTGCAACATATTACATTGAAAGGACTAAGGAAAGTAATGTTGACATGGTAAACAGTCATAAAATTGGAGTTCAGAGGTGGCGAGAGACTATTATTAGACTGATCACGTTTAGTGGTACCTGCTGTGTTACATATGCAGTTTAGATGTCTCTCTCTCTCTCTCTCTCTGCTGGCTCTGGACAGCGAAACCCTGGCTGATCACATGACCGAAACTGAGCTATGTGAAGGATGGAACAGAGAGAGAAGTTGCTAGTCTGCAGGAGTTGTCAGAGAAAAGGCCTTCCTTTATTCATCCACCATGAAAGGAACAACACAGCCCCTTTGTGGGTCCTGTCCTGTCTACTCTGTCGGAACAAAAACGTAGACACTGCCGTTGGCTCACCTGCTCCCACAATAAAACATATGCTAAGATCTACAGTTTGGTTCCAATGGCTTGTTGCTTTGCACATGAGGCACTATAGTTTTGGTGCAATAAACCAAGTGTGGCTAACAAAGTGACTGATCTGTGGAAGCTACTTCCAGCCATTTCTCAATATGTCTTCTTCCTCTATCTTCATCAGTAAATGGAAGATAAACAAACAACTAACAGCTAACAGCCAACAGATAATGATATCATGAAGCAGGTGAGCATAACATCTTTATCTAGGTCCGTCCACACACAGCCAATCATTCTAGATCTTTTTGTGGTGGTTTCACAAATGTCTTAAAGGTCCAATCAGCAGTTGAAACAATACTAAAGAGTACTCCCTGCCATTGTTTAGGTAAAAAGCTGAGGGATGGTCCACTCTCAAATTCTTAGACAGAGCTATGGATGCAAGGACTGACCATCCATGATATGAAAATGATAGTTTTAACCATGTTTTGAGGCCATAAAGTGTTTGTTAAAATTTACTTTGTTTACAAACATTGGAGTGAAACAAGCTTATATTTTGGGTTCTGATGGGGTACGACAGTTAAACTAAGCTCACAAGGCATTTACAAGTTATATTCTTCAAGAATCAATGGGTACATATAATTCAATAATATGTCCCAAAATAGATGTAGAAACTGCTGATTGCCCCTTTATTAAGTCCACTCCTGGGGGGTTGATATCCAAGCAGACCCTCTGCCAATAGCCTCACCTAAGGACGGTCAGAGACAGAGAGCACGGCCTGTACCTGACACCCATCTTTAATAAACAACAGTTGCCACATATCAGTGTTTTTCTTGTTGCTATTAACCTCCCTACATTCCTGTGTTCTGTCTTCCAACTGACTTAATCTATGAAAATAGCAAACAAGGCCTGAGATTGAAGCCCAACCACACAGGCCATGTATGCTTTCCTTCTTTCATCCCACTCCAAAACACAGCCAGAAGTTTACTGCCTATCATGTTCCTGTCTAAACACCTCGTTATTCTGAGAGAGATGCCCCATTAGCTGCATACCAGAACATTGAAGCTACACTCTAAAAATAAAAAGTTACTGGAGTATCCTTTAAGGGTTCTTCCAATTTAAACTGTGAGGGAACCCCTATAAGTTCTTTGAAGAACCCTTTAAAAGGATTCTTGAGTAACCTTTTGTGGTTAATTTCTGAACTACGCCCACTCCACTATTATTATAAATGTTTTAGTTGTCAGTGTTTATTATTTTAGTGACAAAGTAGAATAAAAAAATCTAAATATGAGGTAAGCTCCCAGCAGAGCCCCAAGTCCAATGGGTATATCCTCTGGCGTGTTGATGTTAATGTGTTGATGTTCTCTGTATCCATAGCCAGAATGATTTTGCAGTGCATAGTGATCGAACAGGTTTCCTGTTATATTCATCAGAGGTGTAGGGAGGGGGAGGTCTGTGAATCTCAAAAAAAATGTACTTATACAGATAATTAACAAAAAATGCACATGACAGTATTCATACCTTGTTTTCTGTGGTGAATGTGAATGAAAAACACTCTTTTGATAATGGTTTTCTTACACATACCTTGTCCATAATGTAGAGGCCTCTGGGATATTCATTGACGAGGTAAGGGAGGAGGATGGTAAATGTGATCTGCATAACATCTGCATAAATGGGAACTGCATTTGTATGCCTCTTCATCTATACACCTGCAGACACAGACACAAAAGTGAGCAGTTCAGTCATCTGCACCCAATACAACTAGCCTTCAAAATATTCTTATAGCCTACAGTACATATTCTTAACTTTGTTTGTTGATTGATTTCCATTGAATTTTGTTCATTTTCTGTTTTAGAAAGATTTGCACAAATATGAAAAGATAGATCTTTTCATATTCATAAAAAACTATCAATTTAGATCATACAAAGGACAACCCTTGAGACCTTTACATTTATCAGTTATGTGCCTGCACCTGCTGTCCTTTCAAATTCAAATCTAAATGTTTCAGTTGGTTAGCTAGGTTCCTGCAAGAACCCCCACCAACTAAGGAGGTTCCTCAAATAACATTTTGAGGGCAATTTTCAGTGCATTGAACCTTAAGGTTCTTCAAAGAACCCTTGGTGAACCCCACATTTTTTGAATGTATAGTCTGCGATTCGAAAAACAACCCAACAACATCCCCGAGACATGTTTTGGTATTCAGCTGAGGGATGGTGCTGGAGAAAGTTTTAACGCCTTTCAAATTCTTTAGGTTGTGATGAAGACGTGTGCTAACCTCATAAGGCATTCCTAAGTCATTTTCTTCAAGAATCAACAGGTAAATATCAAGAATTGAAATGACCATTGAACAGATTCCCAGATCCCAGACTATTTCAGGTGAAACTGTGAACAATATGAAATCTGTTGTAAGGATCAGTGGTGATGTCGGAACAGAATAGAACAAGACGTATAGATCCAGGTTGTTTGGCACTGGCAAACCAAGCGTAATACACACCCTTATTATGAGCCTGGCCAGGCCAGAGGGGTATAATTCAAAGCAGGATCAAGAATTAGCCAGACAACTTTTATAAGCAACCAGAAATAACTATTGATTTTCTGGGTCATTAAGAAAGTTAAACTTAGATATATGTTTTTGGTTGTTGAGTCAATTAGACCATGCTCACTTCAAGTTTATCTTTCCAAAAAAGTTATTTCAGAATATTTAGCAGATAGGCCTTACCGGTATGCAGTGCCGATGAAATAAATACTTCCAAATCTGAATACTTCTACAGTACATTTCTTACATATAGCAGATATAGTTTTGAGAAAATCAAATGTGTTACAATATTATGTTTTAAAATGTATTCTTGATCTTTCAAGTTTGACCTGAAATGATTTAATGTTTTTTCAAGGTGAAGATGCTTCTATATGGAGTTAATGTGGATAACCAGCTTTATCTTGTAGGCCTGTGTGATGTATGCAACAAAGTATTTATGCAGTCAATGCAAACTATCAATCAAAGGCATTAGCATATTAAGTACTGTATGAAACATGACTTTATTTTCAGTGTAAAAGTAATACATTTTTTTTTTAAGTATATATTTTTTGTTTATTTAACTAGGCAAGTCACTTACTATTTACATAAACACCATCTACATACAGAATACATAAACTACATACATCATGATACACAACAACATGCATGGACTTTGATAACATTCATATATTACAACAATAAGTCATATGAATCTAGATTTTTGCTGTATTTCTTTAGTAATAACAGGTGCAAGTACTAGACGTTTCAGTCATTCAATCAACATTGTCCTGTGTTTTTTACTAAATCAAATAATCTGAGGACATTCTGATTCTGTCAATAAAAACATAAATGAAAATAAACAATTAGCAAATGTTGATGAACAACAGGACAAACTTACATCGTGTATTGACACCATATTTCATGCATTCAGTCCATTAGATTATTCTGGTACTTTGATCAAAATACCTTATATGACCTTATATGACCTGACCATCCTAGTTAGAGTTGATCTATATCGTTGATCTATATTGATCTATATTGCACCCTTCCCCCAACATGTCCCCTTCAGTAGTGTGGCAAAAACTAAGGCACATAAGGTAAGAATGCAATGCAAGAAATGCATTTTGGACATATTTCATAATGTATCTAGTTCCCACAACATTTCATGACATTCTGTAGATGATTGGTTTATTTATGAGCACCAATTTTGTATTTGGTTATGTTCTACTAAGGCCTGTTTTCTATGAATACATAATGGCAAACATTTTGCATCGACAGCAGGCAACATTTAATCTTATTATATCTTTTGAAGAGACTGTAGTGAGTGGAATATCACTTAGATCTGGATCCTCTATGTTTCTAAAAACCTAAATATTTACAACATTCATTATGTGTTATGATTGGAGTCCAGTCACTCTATCAACTTGCTTGGATGAAATAATTAGTCTGAGCAAATACTGTCAGTATTCTTTCAAACATTGACATTCACACATACATTTACAATCTCGGGCATCAATGACTTCATTATAAGGCAGAAGACGGGCACAACTTCTAAGCATCTTTCGTTGTCGTAACTCACCATCCTAGTGTGTGACTCCCTGGCCATGCTAGCAGTTACTATCCTAGTGTGTGACTCCCTGGCCATGCTAGCAGTTACTATCCTAGTGTGTGACTCCCTGGCCATGCTAGCAGTTACTATCCTAGTGTGTGACTCCCTGGCCATGCTAGCAGTTACTATCCTAGTGTGTGACTCCCTGGCCATTCTAGTATTTACCATGCTAGAGGCTTTTTAACCTGCTCTAACATGCTTTGAATGTTCTTAGGTTATTCTCAGTGACAGTGGGGAAACTACTGTCTACTTACTGATAACTCTTTGTCCATTAGGGCTCGTATCTGGTCCTTGTTTCCAACACACCATGGTCTTGAATTCTAATACTCTACTGAAGTCTACTATATAAGATTACTGAGTGTTCAGCCTGTCCTGTTTTGCTTGGTACTCTATCTACCAAGACTGATAGTTCCACTCAGTAGTGTTCCACCAGCTTGTTCTTGCCTTGATGACTCAACTCGCCTTCTTCAATGGCCAGCTGGTCAAGACATTTCTGTGCTATGTGCCAGTCCTCCAAGGTGAAGCAACAGACATTCCAGCTTACTATTTGCCTGGCTGTGTCGCCTTGCCCCGTCGAAGCCAGTTTCTCCAGGGGGACTGGGGCTTCTCTTGCCCAGCTTCTGAGGTCCAGGAAGCGGGGGAGGAGGAGGGCCGGCGGGGCCTGGTGGAGGAAGCTGTGCTGGGTCTCCTCCAGAAGGACATGGGGTTAGAGGCAGGCTTCTTCTCGACCTGCTCCAACTGCTGCTGGGTCCTCAGCTGCTGGTTGATGATGATCTGGATATCGTCCTGTAGAAAATAAGTAAGAACATTACACCTCTGTTGATAATTTTTATTTATTTATTTCACCTTTATTTAACCAGGTAGGCTAGTTGAGAACAAGTTCTCATTTGCAACTGCGACCTGGCCAAGCAATTCGACACATACAACAACACAGAGTTACACATGGAATAAACAAAACATACAGTCAATAATACAGTAGAACAAAAGAGCCTGATTACACTTTACATACATTTTAAATGCAAAAGCTGGATATAACAAGAGATTAAATACGCTTCTAATAGCATGAGGTTGAAATTGTGGGAAAGTTTCAATCGTCTTTATTGAACTGGTCAGTTACAGTGAATGTGTTGCCATGTCTTCATATGACCACTAGAGGGGAGTAGTCACCAAGCAGATGGCCTGGCACTAGCACCATGACTCAGCAGTAGACTAGAGTAGTAGAGAGACTCTTCTAGTCTTGGCCACCTGTCGTTTTGTTCAGATCCCTTCACTCCAACTTAGAGGGCTGTTTAAAGGTTGCTGTGTCCCTAACATCAGTGAGGATACTACAGTTAAAGAGCAGTCTCTATGGAACACTAGATTTCTGACTCTGTGACCAGCGATTAGATTACATTGAGACTATAGGAGGTGCCCTAAAGATAATAGGCTTAATAATATTTTCACAGAGCTTATGAAAGTGCCCTAATGTGTTACAAGAGTGCAAGAGAGGAGCAGAGGAAGGGAGAGACAGAAATAGGATAAAGAGAAATCCAGAGATGGAGAGAGAGAGAAAGAGAGACAGAGAGAGAGTGAGGGGGGGGGGGGGGGGGGGGTGACAGAAACAGAGACAGACAGAGAGACCGTGGAAACCCACCTGCCAGGCCTCTAGCTCCTGAGACAGCTCCAACTTGCGTTGTATAGCCTCCAGCAGCTGGTTGTTCAGACACATCATGTCATTCTTACTCCTCACCAGCTCCGCCTCCATCAGGTTCTTCCTGTCATGATGTAACAGCGGGACAAACACATGTTAGGTCACAGTGACATCATCATAGATTCATAGCAAACAAATATGGCAATTTTCCAACGACAACCCGGCACAGGGACATATCTTACACGTACACATAAAATAGCATGAACAACGTATAAATGCAACATGTCATTTTAAGAATGACAAATGCTGTGTGAAAATTACATTGACAGAAATTACAAAGAGTGAAAATAATTCAATGATAAAGACAGAAAATAACTAAACGATAAAGGCAAAACCACACCTACTTAGCTATGGCTTCATCTCTATCTCTGATGGCCTGTTGGGCCACCTCTTCTTCATCCTGTCTGTTTCCGAGCCTCAGCCTCAGCTCAGCATTCTCTTCCTGGAGCTGGGAGATTTTAAAGGAGGGGAGAGGACAAGAGAGAATATAGTGAACTGAAACCAGAGTCCAATATAAGCAACTCCAATGTCTTGGGTTCAACTCTTGCTGTATCAAGAACTCATAACCAAAATGACCACAAGGTGGTGCACAAACCACACACACTGAGATGAGCCAATGTAACCACGACTAAAGCAGAGTATTCAGTGTCTGTGGTACTTAGTTATGTCCAAATTAGGTTAAAATTACATTAGAGGGCATAGTTTCTAGCCTGGGGTGATGAGTGAACACACAGGACAGGTGGGTGTTGTGTTATAAAACAGAAGCTCATGGTATTTACTGGACATTCAGAACTGTAGACTGACTGTCATTGTACCGAAAAACCCCTCTCACTCTCTCTCCAGCCCAGTCCCCAGCTCCTAGAGCCCCACACAAATAGACCAGCAACACAGAAACTCATTTCAATCAGCGGTGGAAAAAGTTCCTAATTGTCATACCTAAGTAAAGATACCTTAATAGAAAATGATCCAAGTATAAGTGAGTCACCCAGTAAAATAGTACTTGAGTAAAAGTCTAAAAGTATTTGGTTTAAAATATACTTAAGTATCAAAAGTAAATGTAATTGCTCAAATATACTTAAGTATCAAAAGCAAACGTAAAAGTATAAATTAATTAATTCCTTATATTAAGCAAAACAGGCGGCACAATTTCTTGTCTTTTTTATTTATCGATAACCAGCGGGACACTCCAACACTCAGACATGATTTAAAACCAAGCATTTGTGTTTAGTGAGTCCACCAGATCAGAGGCAGTATAGAAGAGCAGGGATGTCAGGGAAAATGTATGGCGTAAAAAGTACATTCTTTTCTTTATGAATGGCAAAAATATAAATAAAGTACAGTACAGATAAAAACTACTTAAGTCCTTTCAAGTATTTTTACTTAAGTACTTTACACCACTGCTTTTATTGTGTCTAAATCTAAATCTCTATGGAACGCAGGCTTGACTGACACTTAATGTCTCTGTCTCCGAGGGGATGAATCAGGACTTTGTTGTCAGGGCCGGCAATCCATGTGAGAACCCAGGCACTGCACTGAGGACTCTGAACAATGAGCCCTCGTGTGCTGGGCTGAGCAGACTGTAAGAGGTGGAGGTGATTTAGTAGTATCTATGTATCAGTGTTGACCTTGTTGCTGTACCTGTTGTCCATCTCATATTCAGCTCAGTTCTCCTGTAGACGATGTTCATTTCCATCTTCTGTTAGTGCTTTTCGTTTCATCCTTTGGTTATTTTCCTTTTTTGTCTGATATTATCATGATTTCACCAGTCTCGTTTCCCTTTCCCTCTCTATGACCAGTGTAGGCACTAAAACTAGGGGAAACAACACTTGCATTGTTTTGACAGGCACTTTCCTGGAAAAGTGGGGTTCCCAGTGGGAATAATAAACCTTACCTGCTGTGATCTGTGAAGCATTCAACATTCCCAACCACTCCTCTCCCAGATCGCAGCCAGAGGCTTCTAACAACAATGTCTCAACAGAGAGGCAATCCAAGAACCACAGCACTGACATAACTCCAACGTCATCTGTCCTTATACCGGTCCATAGTATTGTATGACACAAACACAATAGCACCTTACAGGTAAGGTAGACTGTGGTGTTTCTGTCTTTCAACCTCTAACAACAGAGCATATATTAATTAAGTGGGGAAATTGAATAAAGGCTTTGCATTTAGGCCAGGAAGTGTATTTCTTTGCCGTGTTTTTTTGCAGTGCCTTGTTGCATACAGGATGCATGTTTTGGAATATTTGTACTGCCTATATACTGCCTTTCTTTATGAGGCATTTGAAAAGCATTTGAAAAGCTCCCTGGTCTTTGCAGTTTAATCTTAAAATTCTATACTTGACTGGGGGACCTTGCTGATGTTGTATGTATGGGGGACAGAGGAAGGAGCAGTTATTCAAAAATAAAGTCAACCCCTATTACTTGCATGTAACTTATTATGAGATGTGCTTCTTGTATTAATGGTTATTGTATTGCTTCTTGTATCCCCCCCCAAATGGATTTGAATGGATGGGACGGTAGGCACAGATCGAGCTTTTGATGCAGTTTTAGCACATTTGGGGATTTTAAGCATAACAACCTTTAGACAACAGCTTTTTTTTTCTATTAAAAAAAGCTTCCCTGCCTGCACATCACTGGTCTATTGTTAGAGTTAGTTAGCTTGCCCTGATTAGTGGCTTGGTTTCAAGGAAGACATCTCACCTGTGGGATGTGGGTGTGGTTGGCCAGTTTCTGAGCTAAACCCTTTAACTGTAGGAGCATGGCCTGCAGATCTCCTTCCTCCTGACCTATAAACTCTGACCTCTCTGGAGTCTTCACTACCCGGGTCAGGGGTCGCAGGAGCTCCAGGATGGACAGAACCTCCTGGGTCATCTATTGGAGAGAGAACAGAGAGAAAGAGAGAGCGAAACAGAGAGATGAGATTCAAATTTAAACTAAATCAAATTGTATTGGATAGCGTTTACAACAAAAACATTTTAACCCAGGTAAACCGGCCTAAACCTGTCCGCCTATAACAAGCAGTAGCACCGTGGCAAGGAGAAAACGCATGTGAAAGATAATAAGACTAATGAGACTATGGTGTGTTAGGTCAATAAGTTCGGTGTTATTTTACCACTACAGTATGAATGTGTAGCTCAAGGCCACTGCATTATGTTCAGCCTAAATTATGACTAGTCTTCTTTCCTTTCAAAAGTGTCAAACTCATTCCTGAGGAGAAAAGGTAAAAGAATAGTAAAAGTGGGTTAACAATATTAAAAAGTTGGTGATCCCATTTTCTTGAAATGTACACTTCTTAGGCTTAGATGACATCAGAGGAAGGAACATTGTTCAGGGCTGTGTTAATTATTTATATAACACGATGGTTGAGTCATATACAGTGCCTTCGGAAAGAATTAAGATCCCTTGACTTTTTCCACATTTTGTTACGTTACATACTTATTCTAAAATTGATTACATTTTTAAAAATCCTCAGCAATCTATACACAATACCCCTTAATGACAAAGCCAAAATTGATTTGTAGAATTTTTTTGCTAAACAAAAAATAAATACTTTATTTACATAAATTTGAGATTCGAAACATTTTGCTCAGGTGCATCCTGTTTCCATTGATCATTCTTGAGATGTTTCTACAACTAGATTGGAGTCCACCTATGGTAAATTCAATTGATTCGACATGATTCTGTCTATATAACGTCCCACAGTTGAAAGTGCATGTCCGAGCAAAAACCAAGCCATGAGGTCGAAAGAATTGTCCGTAGAGATGCGAAACAGCATTGTGTCGAGGCACCGATCTGGGGAAGGGTAACAAAACAATTCTGCAGCATTGAAGGTCCTCAAGAACACAGTGGCCTCCATCATTCTTAAATTCTTAGAGCTGGTCGCCAGGCCAAACAGAGCAATCGGTAGAGAAGGGCCTTGGTCAGGGAAGTGACCAAGAACCCGATGGTCACTCTGACAGAGCTCTCTGTCAGAGAGCTTCGGGACAAGTCTGTGAATGTCCTTGAGTGACCCAGCCAGAGCCCGGACTTGAACCTGATCGGACTTGAACCTGAACATCTCTGGAGAGACCTGAAAATAGCTGTGCAGCAACGCTCCCCATCCAACTTGACAGCGTTTGAGAGGATGTGCAGAGAAGAATGGGAGAAATTCCCCAAATACAACGCTTGTAGTCTCGTACACAACAAGTATCGATGCTGTAATCACTGCCAAAGGTGCTTCAACAAAGTACTTAGTAAAGGGTATGAATACTTCAGTAAATGCAATATTTTCGTTTTTTATTGTTTATAAATAAAATATTTTTTTTTTGCTTCGTCATTATGGGTTATTGTGTGTAGATTGATGAGTTGGGGAAAAAAAAAACAATTTAATCAATTTTAGAAAAAGGCTGTAACAACAAAATGTGGAAAAGGTAAAGGGGTCGGAATACTTTCCGAAGGCACTACACCTCACCTCACTACCTAATCGGTCTTTCCCTAGCGCTTTTATGAGTCAAAGATCACGGTTTCTTTCTTTGAGACTACTGAGTTCTATAGGAAAAAACCTTCCATGGGTATAACCCCTTTAACACAAAACCTGACTGAATGTGTGTGCTCTCTGACAGTGAGCGGTGGAAAGATCCATCTAGCTTATGTGGTTCAACCAAACAGGAAATGTAGGCTAGCGAATGACTCATGGGTGCACTAAAACATCAGTTTCCTGGTATGGAACAAAACAAATTGAAATAATGACAGAATCAGGCAGTCAAAATGTGGTATAATTTGTCTCTTTCTTTCTTACCTTTTATGCTTGGTTTCAAGCATTCATTATCACAATGTTTTCTACTAATTGTAACCTGTACTCAGGAGCTGTATTACACCTCAGTAGCTAGCGGCAAAGCTCTTGCAAGAGGTAGGTACTGTACCATCACACAGAGTCACCAAGAACATATCCAGAATGTTATGTTGCTATGTATCATTCTTCCATTACAGTGTAGTGGGAATATTTAAGTGATCAACACAAAATATTTTGCATAGAGTTTCTGTAATACACATCATTTCCAGTGTTCAATTTGTGACACTCAAGGTGCAGACTGACGGTCACTAGACTTGACGCTGAATGTTATGGATTATTCAAATATCTGTCGATAGTGATTGACGCCAGACTGAAGGTACAAGGGCAGAGGACACACGGATTGTTCACTATTGTATTGATGACATTCTATGGACACTGTGCGATTCTGTAGAAGCTGACAAAGTTACTGCCTTTTTGTTTTGACTTCCTACAATTAGGATATAAAGGGCCTGTGTCCAAGAGGCTGGTGTTTAAAGAGGCTGGTGCAACTTGTAATCAAGTCCAAGAGGCTGGTGCAACTTGTAATCAAGTCCAAGAGGCTGGTGCAACTTGTAATCAAGTCCAAGAGGCTGGTGCAACTTGTAATCAAGTCCAAGAGGCTGGTGCAACTTGTAATCAAGTCCAAGAGGCTGGTGCAACTTGTAATCAAGTCCAAGAGGCTGGTGTTTAAAGAACATTTGGTGCTATCTGTCTGATGAGGATATAAAGGCCAGTTAGACATGTTCTCTGCTTCTGTGCTGGTTGGTGTCCTTCTGTAGCAACTTGTAATCAACCAGATAGATTTTTGAAAGACTGCTATCCTTTTTGTTCACCTGGAAATTCCTTTTACATACCGTGAATGGACTTTGATTGCATATCTCTCTTTATCTTTCTAACACCTCATACTGTATACACCTTTTAAGAAAAAGGGTTCCAAAAGGGTTCTTTGTCTGTCCCCAAAGGAGAACCCTTTTTGGCTCCAGGTAGAACCCTTTTTGGTTCCATGTAGAACCCTTTTGGGTTCCATGTTAACCCTCTGTGGAAAGGGTTCCACATGGAACCTAAAATGGTTTAACCTGGAACCAAAAAGGGTTCTCCTATATGTACCAAGTCTATGTATGTACCAAGAGTATTAACCCAGGATAAGTGTACTAAATCTTGCCTTTGTCCTAGGTACCCCGTCTCTTATGTCCGAAGAACTCTTTTAGGTTCTAGATAGCACCTTTTTTTCTAAGAGTGTATAGATAAATATCACAACAATCTAGACATCTAACTCTGATACAGTGGGGCAAAAAAGTATTTAGTCAGCCACCAATTGTGCAAGTTCTCCCACTTAAAAAGATGAGAGAGGCCTGTAATATTCATCATAGGTACACTTCAACTATGACAGACAAAATGAGAAAAGAAATCCAAAAAATCACATTGTAGGATTTTTTATGAATTTATTTGCAAATTATGGTGGAAAATATGTATTTGGTCACCTACAAACAAGCAAGATTTCTGGCTCTCACAGACCTGTAACTTCTTCTTTAAGAGGCTCCTCTGTCCTCCATTCGTTACCTGTATTAATGGCACCTGTTTGAACTTGTTATCAGTCATCAGTACTTGCTGTCTCTGCCTGGCCGGTTCCCCTCTTTCCACTGGGATTCTCTGCCTCTAACCCTATTACAGGGGCTTTTAGAGTCACTGGCTTGCTGGGGCTCTCTCATGCCGTCCCTGGAGGGGGTGCGTCACCTGAGTGGGTTGATTCACTGTTGTGGTCATCCTGTCTGGGTTGGCGCCCCCCCCTTGGGTTGTGCCGTGGCGGAGATCTTTGTGGGCTATACTCAGCCTTGTCTCAGGATGGTAAGTTGGTGGTTGAAGATATCCCTCTAGTGGTGTGGGGGCTGTGCTTTGGCAAAGTGGGTGGGGTTATATCCTTCCTGTTTGGCCCTGTCCGGGGGTGTCCTCGGATGGGGCCACAGTGTCTCCTGACCCCTCCTGTCTCAGCCTCCAGTATTTATGCTGCAGTAGTTTATGTGTCGGGGGGCTGGGGTCAGTTTGTTATATCTGGAGTACTTCTCCTGTCCTATTCGGTGTCCTGTGTGAATCTAAGTGTGCGTTCTCTAATTCTCTCCTTCTCTCTTTCTTTCTCTCTCTCGGAGGACCTGAGCCCTAGGACCATGCCCCAGGACTACCTGACATGATGACTCCTTGCTGTCCCCAGTCCACCTGGCCATGCTGCTGTTCCAGTTTCAACTGACCTGAGCCCTAGGACCATGCCCCAGGACTACCTGACATGATGACTCCTTGCTGTCCCCAGTCCACCTGGCCATGCTGCTGCTCCAGTTTCAACTTCCACCTGACTGTGCTGCTGCTCCAGTTTCAACTGTTCTGCCTTATTATTATTCGACCATGCTGGTCATTTATGAACATTTGAACATCTTGGCCATGTTCTGTTATAATCTCCACCCGGCACAGCCAGAAGAGGACTGGCCACCCCACATAGCCTGGTTCCTCTCTAGGTTTCTTCCTAGGTATTGGCCTTTCTAGGGAGTTTTTCCTAGCCACCGTGCTTCTACACCTGCATTGCTTGCTGTTTGGGGTTTTAGGCTGGGTTTCTGTACAGCACTTTGAGATATCAGCTGATGTACGAAGGGCTATATAAATAAATTTGATTTGATTTGATAAAAGACACCTGTCCACAACCTCAAACAGTCACACTCCAAACTCCACTATGGCCAAGACCAAAGAGCTGTCAAAGGACACCAGAAACAAAATTGTAGACCTGCACCAGGCTGGGAAGACTGAATCTGCAATAGGTAAGCAGCTTGGTTTGAAGAAATCAACTGTGGGAGCAATTATTAGGAAATGGAAGACATACAAGACCACTGATAATCTCCCTCAATCTGGGGCTCCACGCAAGATCTCACCCCGGGGGGTCAAAATTATCACAAGAACGGTGAGCAAAAATCCCAGAACCACACAGTGGGACCTAGTGAATGACCTGCAGAGAGCTGGGACCAAAGTAACAAAGCTTACCATCAGTAACACACTATGCCGCCAGGGACTCAAATCCTACAGTGCCAGACGTGTCCCCCTGCTTAAGCCAGTACATGGCCAGGCCCGTCTGAAGTTTGCTAGAGAGCATTTGGATGATCCAGAAGAAGATTGGGAGAATGTCATATGGTCAGATGAAACCAAAATATAACTTTTTGGTAAAAACTCAACTCGTCGTGTTTGGAGGACAAAGAATGCTGAGTTGCATCCAAAGAACACCATACCTACTGTGAAGCATGGGGGTGGAAACATCATGCTTTGGGGCTGTTTTTCTGCAAAGGGACCAGGACGACTGATCCGTTTAAAGGAAAGAATGAATGGGGCCATGTATTGTGAGATTTTGAGTGAAAACCTCCTTCCATCAGCAAGGGCATTGCAGATGAAACGTGGCTGGGTCTTTCAGCATGACAATGATCCCAAACACACCGCCCGGGCAACAAAGGAGTGGCTTCGTAAGAAGCGTTTCAAGGTCCTGGAGTGGCCTAGCCAGTCTCCAGATCTCAACCCCATAGAAAATCTTTGGAGGGAGTTGAAAGTCCGTGTTGCCCAGCAACAGCCCCAAAACATCACTGCTCTAGAGGAGATCTGCATGGAGGAATGGGCCAAAATACCAGCAACAGTGTGTGAAAACCTTGTGAAGACTTACAGAAAATGTTTGACCTCTGTCATTGCCAACAAAGGGTATATAACAAAGTATTGAGATAAACTTTTGTTATTGACCAAATACTTATTTTCCACCATAATTTGCAAATAAATCCATAAAGAATCCTACAATGTGATTTTCTGTATTTTTTTTCCTCATTTTGTCTGTCATATTTGAAGTGTACCTATGATGAAAATTACAGGCCTCTCTCATCTTTTTAAGTGGGTGAACTTGCACAATTGGTGGCTGACTAAATACTTTTTTGCCCAACTGTTTGTACTAAGATTATGTATGCATGAAAGGGTATTAAACCCAGGATAAGTGTGCTAACCATTGCCTTTGTCTTATGTCTCTTATGTCCTATGCCCCCTGTCTCTTATATCCGTGGTCCTCTGTCTCTTATGCCCCAGGTCCCATGTCTCCTAGTTTCTATAGTGTTACCTGTTCTCTGTCATGACCCAAGCCCATGGTGTCCAGACTGGTCTCCAGCTCAGACAGTAAGGATGTGTTTCCATGGCTACTCCTGTACTGCAGAGAGACCTCCTCCTGCAGCTCCTCCACCTGGACCTGAAGCTGCTGGGAACGCCCCCTCGCAGCCGCAGCCTCCTGCCATGCCTCCGTCAGCTACCCACACACAGAGAGGGGCACACACACACACACACACACACACACACACAGAAAAACACACAGAGGGAAACACACACAAAGAGAGATACATAAGGTCTGGTCAGTGTGATCTAAAATCAACCACATTATTCAAACACAATGAGATTCAGACCCCATCAGTCTGAGTATTGCAAAGCAGATCTAGCTCTAGAAACACACAAGTATACATAACATGCAAATGTCATCCATAAATCACATATTAGACAACATGTGCACAATATCAACATACAGTGCTATTGTAAAGTTATGTCAAAAATGTAAACTGACATGCCAGAGTCCAGCCTGGTGCAGAAACTCCACTATGGCCCGTGTGGAATCCAGCATTGCAAGTTGAAATGACATGTGACAATGGGAGGGATGAGTCTATTGTAAAGCAAAGTTTTCCGTAGATCAGAGGTTCCCAAACTTTTTATCCCCGGCCCCCCTTTCGCGCACCACATCTATTTCAAAGGCACAAGCACTGTTCATGACACAAACTGTTCACACCCCTTTTGTGGGCAGAGAGAACATTTTGCAGGTTTAAAACTTATTTACTGCAATTCTACACATTTTGTCATGGGGTGCAAAGAAAACGTTGCCGTTTTAAAGCAAATGTTCTTGTAATTTTACACATCTTTTACACATCACTCTGTTGTTAAACCCCAATTACCAACAGTGTATCCCAGGGTCACAGTCACTTAGACAAGTGTGCACTATTGACGTGATATTAGTGAGTAAGGACAAAGGACAAAGATACCAAAACTAAATTATGTGTGTATACCTGTTGGCTCTGCTGCTGGTTGTGTTGGTCCTGTAGAGCGGAGCGTGTGTGTAGGGAGGCCAGTCTGTCCCGTAGGTCTGCGTTCTCCTGACACACACTCTCCAGCTGCTCCTCTAGAGCCTGGCCCCTCTGGGACAGACGCACCACCTGGACACACACAAGGAGCGAGACAAAGTGTGTGTGTGTGTGTTTTTGTTTAACAATCCTTGTGGAGACCAGAAGTCTATAGAAAATAGGATTTTGGATGGGAATCATTTATTTGGCTCCCACAAGGATAGCAATGCAAAACTGTGTGTGTACGTGTGTGCGTGTGCGTAGCCTACCTGCTCACTCATGGCACTGAGCAGCTCCTCATGCTGTGGTCTGTTAGGGTGGCCTCTCTGACGGAGCTCCAGTTTCAGGGTCTGCAGTTGACTGGTCATTGCCCTCTCCACCTCCATCGCCTAGACCGCAGCACAGACAGACACCAGAGACAGGTATTAGATATACATAGAGAGACAGGGGAGGCAAGAGAAACAGGCACCAGGTTTAGGAGACATGGAATACCTGAGACTAAAATAGTAGAGACATTTAAGTCACTAGATATTAGATCCAGAGATAAATATCTAAAATATAGACATAATATGAGGAAGTGTAATTTTAAATAAGTGAATCTGTATTATTGGTTGCTGTTAGCTACGCTGCAAATGGAAAACTAAGATCACATACTACAGTCAAAGGAATGGTTCTTGCCTCCAGCACATGTGCTTATGTTTTTGTTATAACAAAATAACTAGAAACATCTCTCTGTGGGACCAGTGTTCCATTAACTACCAGATGGCATAGTAAGCTATTATTGACATATGCCTACACAAAAGGTACTATCTAGAACCTAAAAGTGTACTTTGGTTGTCCCCATAGGGGAACCCTTTGAAGAACCATTTTTGGATTCAGGTAGAACCCTTTTGAGTTCCATGCAGATCCCTTAACATAGATGGTTCAAAATGGAACCCCAAATAGTTCTACCTGGAACTAAAAAGGGTTCTCCTATGGGGACAGCCGAAGAACCCTTTTGGAACCCTATTTTCTAAGAGTGTACCAAGAGAATTGAGGAAAGTAAAAGTTCTCCCTTTCTAAAAAGGTTATATGCCATAGGTTCCAATGTAAAACTCATTTTGTGTAGTTGAATGAGCACTGACGGACAGAAACAAAAACAGGGGGCATGTAGACACACACTATAAGGGGAGTGGCAAGGATGCATGCTTGTGTCAGTCAGCCCCAGAGTCCCGCCCGCGGCTTATCTTGGAACGAATACGGACAATGGGGCAAGCGGCCCACTAGGAATCCACAGAGGGATGCTCCATTTTTTAGGGACACAAAATCAAATACAATACCCCACTACTGAGCTACAAGACTTGACCTTCCCTTGTCTAAACTATGATGCACATAGAAGCTGATTCCTACTGCAGTAGTAGACCCCCAAGAGCCCTCTCAGAGTGGTGGGACAAAGCATTCCCCTGGGATGGGAGGACTCATAGATAACATTAGCACACGCATCATGGGAGTAAACCCCTCAATGGAATGAGTGATAGATGTATATCTTCTCCAATGATAGATCTTCCTGGCGCTTCCCTCTCTACACGGCGTGACGCTGTCTGAGTCAAAGGTCAAAAAAGGGGGCCTCAAATTGCATGTCTAATTCTACATAAACGTAAATCAGGAGTGAGGGATATAACAGGTGCCATCACTATGGAAATCAAAGTATATCCTGTTGGCAAAATCCCAAAGAAAAGTGCAGGTGTTTCAGGTTACAGAGTAATTTTATTGGTGTCTAAATCTAAAGTTGAAAACCTTAGCTAAACTCTTTTAGGCTGAATGTCTTTTTCACCTGTAGAATGGCATGATTCATCACACCAGTGATCAAAAGTAATCTTATTCACTTCCTTGTTTGAGACATGTGCATTTGTTTCTTTCCTTATGTTGGAAAAATAAATGATTTCCTTGAAGGCCTTTTCCTGTAAGTTAGATTGGACAATAACGTCATTTCTGAAAAGGTACTAACAAACAGATATATTTAATCAACCAAGAGTTGTTCTCATTTCCAGCTTATCAAACCGCAAACATACTCCCTTCAGAGTAACGTGTTCCTTCGCCAAACGTATGTGTACATCATGTTATTTCAATGCAAGTGTTTGACTTGAGCTTCCACAGAACATCTGTATGAAGTATACTAGAATCAACAGAAGTGAATGCTAGACTCTGGGTGAAGCATTGTTCACAGAGGAATACGGATTAGGTATTCTGTGGAACAGTGAGGCCAAGATCCATCAATACTTTTGTATCATGTCCATGTTCACATTCAAAACTGCTGACAGGATAGAGAATGTAAAAAAAAACAATGACACTGCCAGGCAGTCACAGATGTCTAAATACTAATTTCCTCTCACACTCAAATGTTTGAATAACCTTCATAGATGCAGCAAAACCTGATAACGAACCAGTTTCTGACTGGCAAAGATCAACATAGTTTTCACACTTCCTTTACAACTGAGGTGAACAGCAACAGTAAGCATATCTAGTGGTCTCTAGAGATGATTATTAGCTGAAAGGGATTTCTGTTTTCCTGGTAGTGTGACCATCGGTTGTTTTATGGATGTTAGTTTAATACCTGGTAGTCAAGGTGATATATCGAAGCTCTTTGAGTGGTAACCTCCCTCCCCCTGATTCCTGTCATGCTCTGACTAATTTCTCACACTACAGTTACACCCATCAGACCCTGGTAATATAGAACCACTTCAACCACACATACAATCCCATTCAGGCACCGTTGTACACATACCCTATTGAAATCTCTCTTTTGGTACACTGATTGTAGTTATACAAACCACCATTCAGAAATTAAACACATCGATGCCCCCCCCCCTCTCTCACATACACACTCACCATGCCAGGCAGTGCTGTACACCTGGAGAGAGGGGTACCACCACCGTTCACTACCACGTCCGGTAAGAAGACGTCAGCGACTGGACCGAGAGAAACACTCTTCAAACCTTTCCTCTCCACAACAACAGCTTCTGAAGTACTACTCTCTAGCTGTTCTTTTACTTTAAAATGTCCAGAGAACTCAGAGTCATCCATGGTGGAAGCCAGTCAGCAGAATGAACCCACTTCTCTCCACTTCCTCCTCTTCCAGAACTCAGATAGAGAGCTCCTGTAAATATAACGTTTTCTGTGAGTGATAAATAGAAAATATGTCCTCTACATCTTCTGACCACAGGGTGGTGACGATCATGGTTCCTCTGTCTGAACTGAAGAATACTGAGCAGACAAAGGGAGGTTGTGCTTTTTTCCATTGACTTATGTCCATGCACTGGAATGAAGTTAGATATTCAACTTCCACACTTAAGACAAGCACAGAGTCCAGGTGGTTAGTCATGTGTTTCACTAACTGTAAGTTTACGTCACAATCATAAAATTCAACAATGCAAAACAACATCCTTGTTGTTAGTTGGCACAGAACTAGTCTAGCGGCCCACTCAAGGTTGCTAGCCTAGTACACAATTGCCTGTTATTTAGCCAATCAGTTCTTCTACTGTACCTACAAAACTGATAAGAGACTATAAAATACCTAATTGACTGCAACGGAAAGCTTCCAGTCTTAGGTATTATGGTTTTCACCTACACAGCATTTATAGGGATAACCCAGGACCTCACCTTTACAAAAAAAAGTGTTGTAGGGTTAGTATTAGGTATCATTGTGGATATAGTTATAATAAAGTAAACATGAGTCACATTGAAGCATGAGTACACAGCCTGACAGCTGTGGTTTTCCAATCACGTGGTCTAGGTCTTCTACAGCTCAGAGCCACATGGCTCAGTATACAATTAATTCCAGTGATGACAGATACAATTCATAGACCAATTTCAGATATGAGACTTTTCCCAAGGTCCACTGATGTCTCCCTGCTCTGAAGACCTAGATCACATTCAAATTGAGTTAACATTCTTTCAGTCCCACTCCATACTCCTCTTTATAAAATGTTGGCATCCACTCCTATAGCCTCCCAGCTAGATGGGTTGCCTTTAGACAATGTACCTTAACGACATTCATGTAATAAGATCCTGACCTATCACCTGATCCTGAACTGTTGAAGTGGTTTCACTTAATCACAGGTTTGTTTTTTATCTACATTTTATTGCTTATATGTACAGTCTGTGTATTACTTAGCTACTACTACTATGTATTACCTAATATCTTTGGCCTTGCTTTATACAGCGGTAGTCTTAGTACAGTACATTTATTTTCAGTAGGTAGATTGGGTAACACCCCACCTGATCGCTGTTGGCGCTATCCCCAGGCATAGAGTGGTTAGGTTTCACTAAGGTTAATGTGTTACTACAATGACTGGCTTTTATTTACTTTAATAGAGAAATATTTTCACATGTCACTTTATATGACCAAAATAACAAAGGGTCTTATATACAGCATTCTTTCTTTTATTTAACCTTTATTTAACTAGGCATGTCAGTTAAGAACAAATTCGTATTTACAATGACGGCCTACCAAAAGGCAAAAGGCCTCCTGCGGGGACGGGGGCTGGGATAAAAAATATATATATATAGGACATAACACACATCACAATAAGAGAGACAACACTACATAAAGAGAGACCTAAGACAACAACATAGCATGGCAGCAACACAACATGACAACAACATGGTAGCAGCACAAGAAATGGTACAAACATTATTGGGCACAGACAACAGCACATAGGGCAAAAAGGTTGAGGCAGCAATACATCACACAAAGCAGCCACAACTGTCAGTAAGAGTGTCCATGATTGAGACTTTGAATTAAGAGATTGAGATAAAAGGTTAGCCTTCCTTGCTGGGCTTATTGCTAGCGAATTAAATAAATGTAGTTTCAGTCTGTTTACATCCATTTGGTGCTTAATGAACATGACCCAGGTGTGAAGGGGTGGTAGGTACTCACGGTGCTGAGCTGTTCTCTGAGGCGCTGGGTGTGTTCTGCGTCTTCCTCCTGGGCCCTGGTCTTGTCCCTCTCTGCGTCGGTCAGGGCCTGGGTCAGCCTGGCCACCTGGCCACTCAGATCCCTCATGTCTCTCTCCAGTTCCCCAACCTGGCTCACCCACCCAGACTGGCAACCCTCCAGCTTCAACCGCAGATCATGCCTGCTCTGCTCCAACTCCTATGGGCAACACATAACAAACAGATGGGCAGAGTGAATGTGTGCCAATGGGGGTCTCTTTGGTCTGTGATTAGGAGACTGATACCACTGCTATTTCATTCTAATCCATGATATTACTGAAAGAGAACATTAAGAGTATTTGTACAGTAGCTATTGCTGTGTTATTATTGTGTACTTATTGAAGATAGGTGATGCATAATTGGTATTTCAAAAGTCTGGTACACCTCTGTTATCTTTTTATTGTAACTATAAACTCTACAGAGCTCACAGCATTGAAGACCAGACATGGTTAGACTATGACATAATGACAAGTGTGTAATATACTTTCTGTAATAGAAACTATAATTATTTCATAATAGTAAACCAATAAATCAGTTTGGTGACTGGTCTATATAATATTCCATGTTTTTGCCCCTCTGATGCCTAGACAGCCCTACATTAGATCTATCCATCCACACAGACAGCAGTAAAACTGTCTCTGAAACATCTCCTAATGTGGATTCATCCCTGGCTGTTAAAGACACTTATTGGATCTAGGAAAGCTACAGCCCTCTCTGGGAAGCTTATAAAATTCCAGCATTGCAGTAAGAGAAACATTGTAAATCTGAGAGACTGGGTGACAACCGTAACTACATTACTTCATGGAGGGGGGGGGGACAAAAAAAAATTCCCACTCATACAGGAGCAATAAAGGCCTAGTTCACACATTTTGTGATTATTATGACTTATTTTATTTTGATTTATCAGGGGGTGCCGCAGCAGCCTCAGCACCCCTACTTCCCACGGCTATTTATAAATTAATACTCTCCAGATACAGACAGGGCATCATATGTTTCCGGTGGTGTTTACTACATGGTCAGGCCTAATGGGAATGACGGTGCAACAAACTGCAGATGGCTCGAACTAGACCTGTCAAGGACTCAACAAGTACAGAAGGTGCACAAACAACAGAATGTGCTTGTTTTGTTCCTGAGAAGCTAGACAGACATTTGAGGAAGATGCAGACTGCAGGTCTAACACCCTTCCCTACCTGATGTTGGATTAAAGTTATATGCTTTTCCTCACATGGAGCGAGCAATTTACTGAATAAATCTCTGTGCTGTTTTAATGAGATGTCCATATTAATTAGCAACCCAGTGAGGGGGAAAGGGTGCGTGGAACTCAGGCTTATCACACAAACACAAAAGAGCTATTCAGAGAGCAGAGAAAGAGTGCAGTGTTATAACATTGGCCTTTGTTTTACGGGGAAGCTCAGACTCAGTACATTCTTATGACATCTCCTTTGAAGAGGGAAGTGCTAGCCTCCTTAGAGGATGGTCTTATTGGTTGTAGACCCCTAAGAATACTAGATCCATCCATCCACATGTTTGTGAATATTTTCAAAGGCCTACCTAAAAACCTTTCATTCTTTCTCAAGCCACAGGTGAACCTGAAGTTTAATAATTTGGGTGAAATTGCGCTGCTTTATAATTGCCTATTTATACATTGTATTATAAAGACTTGCATGATGTAAAGACTGTGAGGGAAAATGTTACATTTGTGCTTTTCTAATAACCAATTCGATTGGGTTCATGCAAGTGACTGATTTGATCGTGCCTGGGAGGAATTTTCACTATCGTAAAAGTAATTTGGCAGTACGCCCAGAACATTGCTTTGAGAAACGAAAGGGGTATCTCAGTTTCAAGGTCTCAGCTTGGAGAGAAGAAGCCTCGAGGTATTGGTCGGTCACAGACAGGAACCAAACGTTAACGATGAATTAATGATAAATAATGAATAATGTAAATCACGCAAATATAACTTGTCCGTGTAAGCAGTATATAAGAGAACTAACGGGACTGCCCCGGCAGAGCTCCCGACCGACGTGTACTATGGTGCATTAAGATTGTTGGAACCTTTCCAGCATGCTGATAATAAATAATTATTAATTTAAGACTGACTTCAGGTGTCCCAGCTGGTAATTTCCACAACTATTTGTTTGTTGTTGTTTACCTTGAATGATATGTCAACACATAGCAAATAAAATACAATTTTATTGGCCATGTACACTCTTAGAAAAAGGGGTTCCAAAACTGTTCTCCGGCTGTCCCCATAGGAGAACCCTTTTTGGTTCCAGGTTGAACCCTTTTGGGTTCCATGTAGAACAATCTGTGAGAAAGGGGTTCTACCTGACACCAAAAAGGATTCTTCAAAGTTTTTTATTTTATTTTTTCATTTCACCTTTATTTAACCAGGTAGGCTAGTTGAGAACACCTTTATTTAACCAGGTAGGCTAGTTGAGAACACCTTTATTTAACCAGGTAGGCCAGTTGAGAACACCTTTATTTAACCAGGTAGGCTAGTTGAGAACACCTTTATTTAACCAGGTAGGCCAGTTGAGAACACCTTTATTTAACCAGGTAGGCTAGTTGAGAACACCTTTATTTAACCAGGTAGGCCAGTTGAGAACACCTTTATTTAACCAGGTAGGCCAGTTGAGAACACCTTTATTTAACCAGGTAGGCCAGTTGAGAACACCTTTATTTAACCAGGTAGGCCAGTTGAGAACACCTTTATTTAACCAGGTAGGCCAGTTGAGAACAAGTTCTCATTTACAACTGCGACCTGGCCAAGATAAAGCAAAGCAGTGCACAAAAACAATGACACAGATTTACACATGGGATAAACAAACATACAGTCAACAACACAATAGAAAAATCTGTATACATTGTGTGCAAATTAAGTAAGGGGGTAAGGCAATAAATAGGCCAATAGTGGCAAAGTAATTACAATTTACACTGGGGTGATATATGTGCAGATGAGGATGTGCAAGTAGAAATACTGGTGTGCAAAAGAGCAGAAAAGCAAAAACAAATATGTGGATGAGGTAGGTAGTTGGTTGGATGGGCTATTTACAGATGGGCGGTGTACAGCTGCAGCGACCAGTAAACGGCTCTGACAGTTGACGCTTGAAGTTAGTGAGGGAGATATAAGTCTTCAACTTCAGTAATTTTTTTAATTCGTTCCAGTCATTGGCAGCAGAGAGGAGAACCCTTTGAACCCCCTCTTCAAATGGTTCTCCTGGGGAGACAGCCGAAGAACCCTTTTAGGTTCTAGATAGGGTATTTTTTTCAAAGAATGTACACATATTTTGCAGCTGTTGTAGTGTAACTGATGTGAAACGGCTAGCTAGTTAGCGGTGGTGCGCGCTAAATAGTTTCAATCGGTGACGTCACTTGCTCTGAGACCTTGAAGTAGTGGTTCGCCGCGGCTCTTGTGGAACGATGGGTAACCATGCTTCGAGGGTGACTGTTAACGTGTGCAGAGCGTCCCTGGTTCGCGCCCAGGTCGGGGCGAGGGGACGGACGTTAGTCTATACTGTTACAGGTTCAGCGAAATGCACCTTCTATCAATGGCTGTTAACATAGTCAAAAGATTAGTTGTTCCAGGGCATCTGTTGTCTGGAATGATTAGGGAAGGTAGAAACCAGTATCCTACTTAACTATTATGTTATATTTCTCCCAGTGATGAATCTGCTGTCACATAGTCGGATGAGAAATGCAAAAGAAAATGAGAAAAAAAAACTACCCTAAATATTTTTTTTAATAAACCATATCAAAATAAATCTTGAACAATAGTTTATAAATGGACTCATTTCATAGGCCTACTTTTCAAGATCTAAATTAGATGCGCTTTGTGAATCATGTTTTCATAAAATTTAAGATAGGAACAAGCGCGCATATTACACTTTCACTGGAGCGACCACAACAACCTTCATCATCTCGTACAACACACAGGGCTGCTTTTAACACTTCTCTCTTACCTCAAGTTTGTATGCATACTGTTCATTAAGTTTGTCGCTCTGTTCTTTCAACTGACGATTTTCCAAAAGCAATGCATTTCCCAGCTGGGCCGCCAAAAGGACTTCTTCCTCCTTTTGTTTCAAAGCAGCTAAAAGTTGATTGGGGTCTTGATAATCAGATATTTCTCCCGCATCATAATCAAAATAAAAACCATCCTCCAATTCCACTTTCATCTTCTTCGGTTTGAAACTCCATTCACCAAGTCGATCCATAGCTCCTGATTTAATGGAAATAGCCACATAATAATATATTACATTTCAAATCTAAAAAACTAAAATGGTGGCATATTTGTCAACTTAGTCATTCATATCCATTCCAATAACTATTTAGCAGTTACCTATGCCCCAGTGCGCAGCCTGTGCGCGAATGAACCTGTGGTTTGACAAGGCGGTCTCCAATATGATGCGAGTGAAAGTAGGCTGGTCCCCAGAGAATCCATTGCACCTACTTAAACCTGCGCGTCTGATGCGTCGCTGTGCAACAGTTACCTCCCCGAAGTCTGTTTGTTTATTATTGTTCAATGAATGACTAAATCAAATTGCTGTTCAATTGGCCTAACTGTGGAAGAGTAGCCTATTAGATACAGAGTACTAGATATTTGTTGACCTTCCCTCTCCCACTTCTTCATGATGCCTCTGTCTCAGGTATGTTCTCTTTCATGCCAGTGAGGCAGTCCTTGAACAAATGGCACCCTGTGTGGACAGATCCAGAGTCCCAGCCTAGGCTGGGTTGCAGCCCTGCCTGTGTCTGCATGTGGAATGTGTCCCGCTCCTTTGTATAGGCGCTACCCTGGGGTAGCCACAAGGCTACAATAGCCACTAGGCTTCAGGGAGCAGGGGCCAGCAGCACCACAATAAAAGACACAGCATCCTGAAGTATTGGAACTGCCATTGTTCCAGGGCATCTGTATATATGGCAGGGCCCCTAAAAGGAGTGTGCCGAAAGCATGACAGGATGCCACACATGGGCCCTAAGCACTAAATTTGGGGACTCAAGGACTAGGCTATACAGAGAGGTATCACAATATGAGGTCAACGAGGACACACTTATCCTTGCCTACTCAGAGTCAATGGTCTCTATAATAGACAGCACAATCACATTGTTTTTTTAATCCATTACTTTAACGTTAATTTAAAAGCTAATGCATCTCTGTGGGGTCTCTGATAAGTGAACAAATTGGTCCTATCAGCCTTCCTTGATTGCTGATCAGTCTAACTAGGTAGGCTACACTAGCCTTCTGTATGAAAGATTACGACAAAAGGACTGATCAAATTCAATGGTAATTCAACTTCTTTTTAGTCCAGATCAGGGATCGCCAACCCTGTTCCTGGAGAGCTACCCCTCTGTAGGTTTTTGCTCCAACCCCAGTTGTAACTAACCTGATGCAGCTGATCAACCAGCTAATTATTAGAATCAGAGGAGCTAGATTAGAATTGGAGTGAAAACCATCAGGAAGGTAGCTCTCCAGGACAGGGTTGGAGAGCCCTGGTCTAGATCAATACATTATAGAAATGTAATTGTGGAACCAATTACTCACTTCCTACCAATAGCCTACCTGATAACCTCAGTTAACCATAAGCATAAAAAACATCTGTAAACATTCCCATTTCAAATGTGAAACAAATTACACAGTCAACTCCACCCAGCCTGGTCTAATACACTAGACGTAACATAGTAAACGGTTGTGTGTTCTAAACTCATCATGGACAACTTTCGTATTTGAGCTAATTAGCAACTTTAACCTCCTAACATTAACCCCTAGCCTAGCTAAAGTTAGCATTAGCCACCTAGCCACAACAAATTGAAATTTGTAACATATCATACGTTTCCCAAATTAGTAATATATTGCACCAATTGCAATTCGTAACATATCACACGAACTGGAATTCGTAACATATCATACAAAATGGATGATGAACATCCACTAATTAATATACCATAAGAAACATAACATATCATACTAGTTTGAGTATCTCAGATGTACATTTTCTATGTTATGTCTACACCTGAGTCCAGGTTGCTCCACCTCCAACTCTTCCACCACCATTAGGATTCAACGCTTTATTTAATTGACTTAAAAACAAATATTGGCCTATGTAGGCTAGAATAAATAAATTAATATGCTAATGCTAATAATAATAATACTTCTTCCATTTCAAGTTTTTGACATTGAAAATACAAATGCACTGTTAACTCCCCACCAAAAAGTTTCACACTTGCATAAACGGAAATTCAATGTCCACGGGCAACATCTAGTGGAAAGATAGAAAAACTGCATTTCCAGAACTTCACTGGGCACTGGAGATTAGATTTTTTTCAGCACTCGAGATTAGATTTTTTTCAGCACTCGAAAACTTAATATGCTAAAACCACAAAATATATATCAGAGAATACTTAGCGTCATGAGCTAGCCTTACATACGTAACGTTTTTTTTTGGCACGGAGTCATGATTATGAAAGGCTACATATTACAACAGATTACAAAAGATTCAAAACAAGTCGTCTTTTCACCGGAAGTTACAGGTACAAAATATGACGTGACACTTAGAAACTTCCGGAACAGCAGTCTTTTTTAGTCCTACGAAGGTCGATTAGACACAGACACATTAGCTACTGTACTGAGTTGAGTCTTCAAATACGAACTACTTTTCTTGTTATATTTGACTAGCTAGCTATCTTTATCAAAAATGCCAAGAGGAAGCAGAAGCCGGACGTCAAGGATGGCCCCTCCAGCCCGGTATGAAAATTGACAAAGTCATGACATTAACAACGCATTGCCAGCTAGCTAACTTGATGCTAAATTTACTAACGCTAGTTGCCTGATTTTACTTGCTCGCAAGGCTTGTATAATTTCCCTAGTCTATATTTCACGTGGTGTCTGTATTTCAAAGGTGTTATAATAGTAATCTAACGTTAGCAAGATAACAAATGTAGTAGTTAGATATAAATATGGTATTTTGGGCTAGCTAGTTAGGCAGCTGGCACAACTACTAGCTAGCTTGCTAGACACTGCTGGTGTAGTTAGGTGAAACTGATAGTAATAATAAGACAAGTAACTAAATGTACTGAATAAATATCTGGTAGGCTAATGTTTACACTACCTTAATTTACTTTGATCTAAGTTACTGAATTGGCCCAGAATAATTTACTGAGGTTGATGCTGTTCATTGACTTAATTCAAGTTCTTCAGTGACACATGATTGAGTGTTGTCACTTGATTGCTCATGTAATGAATGCACTTTCTCTTAAAAACCAGGATGGCTCCACCGCAACCCCCCATGGCCAGGGCTGCACCACCTCCATCCTACGCGCCTGCCCATGCCCCCCCGTCCGCCATGGCTGCCCCAGCCGCTGTTGCCCCCCGGCAGCCAGGCATGTTTGCGCAGATGGCCACCACAGCCGCTGGGGTAGCCGTTGGCTCAGCCGCAGGGCACATGATCGGCCATGCAATGACTGGAGGAATGGGTGGGGGCGGAGGAAGCCAAGAGGCTGCCAAGCCTGATGTCACCTACCAGGTAGGTGATCACTGCTTAGTCACAGTGAGTGACAGGGCCATGGGATTGAAGTGGCTTTGTGTCATGTAGCCCAGTTAGTGATGAGTATGAGTGAGTCAGAGAGAGGATAAGCCATTTAGGATTATACCCTGTGCCAGGCCTTAAAGAGCATCTAAATAGTTGAGAATAACATCAACACTAACCTCCAATGCTTTGCTTCTCAGGAGCAGCCCCAGCAGTACCAGCAGCAGTACCAACAGCCACCTCCCATGTACCAGCCAGCCCAGTATCAGCAGCAGCCCCAGTCCATGTTCCAGCAGGAGCCTGCACCACAGCATGGATCCTGCTCATATGAGCTCAAGCAGTTTATTGAGTGTGCTCAGACCCAGAGCGACCTGAAACTCTGTGAGGGCTTCAGCGAGGTGCTCAAGCAGTGCAAGTTCTCAAATGGTGAGTCTAAAAGTGTGTGTTAATACAATCTTAGCTGTTACTGGACATATTTGTGAAAAAGAGGGTGCTTTTATGTATCCCTGAAAGTTTTAAATAGTGATAGTGACTATTTTATGCATTCATTAGATTTGATCAATTGACTTGTTGCCTATCGCTTGCCTTACCTGGTGTCATTGTCACCTTTTGGAATAGGATTAATAAACTCAGCAAAAAAATAAACATCACCTTTTTCAGGACCCTGTCTTTCAAAGATAATTGGTAAAATTCCAAAACTTCACAGATCTTCATTGTAAAGGATTTAAACAATGTTTCCCATGTTTGTTCAATGAACCATAAACAATTAATGAACATGCACCTGTGGAACAGCTTAGACGGTAGGCAATTAAGGTCACAGTTATGAAAACTAGGACACTAAAGAGGCCTTTCTACGGACTCAGAAAAACGTCAAAATAAAGATGCCCAGGGTCCCTGCTCATCTGCGTGAACGTGCCTTAGGCATGCTGCGAGGAGGCATGAGGACTGCAGATTTGGCCAGGGTAATAAATTGAAATGTCTGTACTGTGAGACGCCTAAGACAGGACGGACAGCTGATCGTCCTCGCAGTGGCAGACCACGTGTAACAACACCTGCACAGGATGGGTACATCCGAACATCACACCTTTGGGACAGGTACAGGATGGGAACAACAACTGTCCTAGTTACACCAGGAACGCACAATCCCTCCATCAGTGCTCAGCCTGTCCGCAATAGGCTGGACTGACGGCTTGTAGACCTGTTGTAAGGCAGGTCCTCACCAGACATCACCGGCAAAAACGTCACTTATGGGCACAAACCCACCGTCGCTGGACCAGACAGGACTGGCAAAAAGTGCTCTTCACTGACGAGTCGTGGTTTTTTCTCACCGGGGGTAATGGTCGGATTTGCGTTTATCGTCGAAGGAATGAGCGTTACACCGAGGCCTGTTCTCTGGAGTGGGATTGAGGTGGAGGGTCCGTCGTGGTCTGGGGTGTTGTGTCACAGCATCATCGGACTGAGCTTGTCATTGCAGGCAATCTCAACACCGTGCGTTACAGGGAAGACATCCTCCTCCCTCAATTGGTACCCTTCCTGCAGGCTCATCCTGACATGACCCTCCAGCATGGCAATGCCACCAGCCATACTGCTCGTTCTGTGCGTGATTTCCTGCAAGACGGGAATGTCAGTGTTCTGCCATGACCAGCGAAGAGCTCGGATCTTAATCCCATTGAGCACATCTGGGACCTGTTGGATCGGAGGGTGGGGGCTAGGGCCATTTCCCCCCCCCCCCAGAAATGTCTGGGAACTTGCAGGTGCCTTGGTGGAAGAGTGGGGTAACATCTCACAGCAAGAACTGGCAAATCTGGTGCAGTCCATGGGAGGAGATGCGCTGCAGTACTTAATGTTACTTTTGATTTTGACCCACCACCCCCTTTGTTCAGGGACAAATTGTTCCATTTCTGTTAGTCACATGTCTGTGGAACTTGTTCAGTTTGTCTGTTGTTGAATCTTATGTAAATACAAATATTTAGTTTGCTGAAAATAAATGCAGTTGACAGTGAGGATGTTTATTTTTTTGCTGAATTTATAAAGTTTTATGGCAGCGACTGTTTTTCATCGAGGAACCAGACTAGTGTTCTGTAAGTGTCAGGTGTTCATTTTATTAAGACTGACTTGAGTCAACTGACCTCATTTGTTGAACACCACTCAAACTGTACCTAGGCCCACTAATGTATGTTGTCATAGTTACAAGGTCCCACTTAAAGATCTTGGGGGCCAAGAATATTAACCACAAATGTATGCAATACACTGAGTGGCCACAAGGTGATGCAGAACTATGAGACATTAAATCATGAAATGTGTCGGCGCTCATGCCAGGCTCTCACACATTTGATTTCACTGTGAGTAAGGACTGTCCTCCATTCCCGGTTAGGGAGTTACTGTTTTTTTATTTCACAAAATGTTTTCTTTAATGTTGATGTTGGGGTTGTGCTGCTGCCATGCATTGCCTCTGGAGTCCTCTATCAATAAAAATGACAAAATGTACAATTTCCCTAAAGTAAATTTGTATTTTTCCTCCACAGGGATGTCCTGAGAGACAAACAACCCCAGCAACGCTGAACATACACACTCAACACTTAAAGAAGTAATTTACAAACACTTGATAGACTTTGCTTTGTTTTGGCACTTGATCAAATAACTGTTAATCATCATATATGGACAATTTAAAAACATTTTCCTAGGGTTGATGCTGTGAAGCTTGTAATAAGTCATTTCAAATGAAAACATGCAAAAAAATAAACTACACGTTTGTCTTTAATGCTTAAACATGGGGTGTATTCATTGCGTATTGTAACGGAAACTGTTTACCTTTAAGAACCAACCAGAGCAAACGGAATGTAACGGGGAGGGACCTACCTGAATTTATCCAATAGAAACTTGTTTTCGTTGCAAAACGTTTTCTGTTGGGAGTAAACGCTTTTGGTTGCAAAACGTTTTGTAACCGACCATGTTTTGCTACAGCATCGTAATGAATACACCCCTGTTGTAAATTAGTCTGGTCCCTAGTCTCAGCCGGCTGGGGACAAGATTAGTTGTAAATCTACCTGATGTATTTTAACAGTAATATTCCCTCATAGCCTGGTTAAATCAGACAAAGTAGTGTTTGAAATCCGTTCGGATGCCAGGCTAACTCCCTCATAGATCAATGTAAACTTCATTGTTGGTAGATATTCCCTTGGTCCACCCATTTCCATCATATCTGGATTAGGGTTGTACAGTCGCAATTTGCTTGTAACAAGTTTAGGATCTAATAAAGCGCTTCACATTAAAGACTCTTCTGAATCCCATTCTCCTATCCCTGATAATGTGATGCAGTGTTACATAAATTGGATCATCAATCATTGTGGAACATTTGTCTTAACTAACGCTAGGCTACAGCAAGAAGAACATGCAGTTATTATTATGCCGTTTCTTTTATTGAAGGTTTACTACTACAGTACGTCTATTTATGTGCCAGCTGTTATGCCCAGTTTTATATGATTATGTTACATGCAAACTGAAGGGGATCTAGCAGAGAGGAATCGTTTTTTTGGGGGGGGGGGGGGGGCTAGTGTTATTTCATCAAGAAGATGTTGAATGCCTGCTCTTGATACGGTAAGTGTTGATCGTAAGAATGTCGTGTTTGTTCAACTTGACAAGATTGCTATTTAAAATGGCAAATGTTGATAGGAGCCAAATGTACGACAGCAATTATGGCTGATTTGTTTCTTCTCAAATGACTTGATAGAAATGCTAACCGATTGAATATCAACGTGTGACAAAGGCTGACGATGCTCACTAAGAACGGAACAATATTGTCTCGTCGTGTATCCCACAAAATGCAACGCTCGCTTGCATTTATGATGACAATTCTATCTAGTAATGGTTACATTTATCAGTCCATATAATATATTGGACACTTTTGGAATATTTTTAACTAAAATGTAATCATTATATAATGGCGATTTAATTCACGTGCTAGTCGGAACTAAGAAATTCAGAAATGCCCGACTTGTTAACTGGTTGAAGCGACACGTGTATAACTGCCACCAGTTAGCTATTCGAACATTACCAGTATCCTAGTTCCGGCATAACGCGTGAACGAAATCAATGTTTATTTTTTATATTGGCATGGGTTTATGAATTACCTAGTGTGAAATAGCATAGATATGTCTACATTCTGTCACACGTTGTTCTTTCCCTCTTCATGGCTACCCGCGGGGGGCGCTTCGAAATGTCAGTACAGAGCCAGCATTTACACCAGTTCAACATGGCATCTGCACCTCTATCCCGGGTCTCCAACCTAGCTATTGTTTATTAGACCTATATCCAGACCCAATCATTAAAGGGTCCATTTGCCGTTTGCACATGCCTCCTGTGTGTTTATTTTATACAACCATTGTTTTCAAAACAATAGGGCTACTGTCATCAAAAACCTACATCAATTGTCTCCTATGTGCTTACTTATATTGCTGTTAGAGTTCGGAATGGAATTATTTGGGGGGAATTTAATTTTTACTTAATGTTATACATTTCACTGTGTTAGATTTGATAAATGTATGACATGTTTTGTTAAAAGGGCAATCAACTTCACAAATGCAGCTCAGTTCAATGAGAAAGTGAGTTTGCCCTGTATATTACCTGTGTTTTTTCTTCAGCTTGTGGGCATCAGTACAGTAGTCTAGTAGCCCTAGATAACCAGTCACGCCAACATGACCAAGAGGATGAGATCCCAGATTGGGTGGGAGCTCAGGAGTTCTATGGCAAATATGACCCCAATGAGATCTTGGAAGGTATGGTATCATTTGTATGTCATATGGGATTGTTGACATGAACCTCGGAGGTAAAAAGAGCATGAACCCATTTTCTATTCATTCACTGCATAGAAATAGCCTGGCTCCAGATCTGTTTGTGTTGCACACCCGTAACAAACTTGCATGTCAACTCAACAATGTTTGGCAATGCATCACAGTGACCATATTATCTGGGACCAGACTAGAACATAATCTCCACAGAAATGAAACTCTAAACAAAAGAACCAATTCAATGAGATGTCCAACTCTAAACACACACCAACCTCACCTCAGTCTAGACTGGTTATGGAAGGGAGTTTGGGTTCTGTGAACTCACTAGTAAACCCGGTCATCAGTGACATCCTTTGTGTCACTGTGTGTTGTTTGTTAGTCGAGCGGTATGCCATTACGTAACTAAACTGCATTGTTGAGCCGGGCAGTGTTCATTTGAACATGTTTTAGGACCAAGGTTTTGGCACTGAACACTACCAGTCATTGGTCAGCTAGTAGAGTCATGTCATCCCACTCAGATTCACACAGCAATTCACAAAAATTTAACAAAGACAGGACAGATCAAAGAGGAGACAATTCATTGTAGTGTTTTGTACATAAAAAACACATGCAGTATGTGGGCCACATGGGAATAAAACCCACCACAACCCTGGTGTTGCCAACATCATACTCCAACTAACCGAGCCATTCTACCCATGCCAGCACAAGATAACCATTTGCCTTTACGAAAACCTTGATGATAAACCTCAAATCCAGATCCCATCACGAGATAATGTATTATAGTATGTACAGTACTCCAACCTAGCTATTGTATGTGCACTTTATGTCCCTAGAGTGTTGTTTTGAAGTGGACACACCCCCTAACCATGGGTGTGTGTGAATAAGTTAGCCATTACTCCTGGTGACGCACTATACCACTGTTCTGATTGGGCCAGTGGGCTCTGACATGGTCACACAAAAGCACACCATATATTATTGCATAACATACACATCCCTTGTATTATCGTGTCAGTTTCCTGCACACGTGGAGAGAACACCCGCATTTCAATATACTGAGATGTACTTTCTTTTGTGGCCTAATGCAGCTTTGTCATTATATGGTGTAGGCCTACATCCGAAGAGGGTTCTCAAAAAGAAAATGGTAAGGATGAACATGTTGTAGAGGCTACCTTAATATATAAAGCTGTGCTTCAAATATTTAAATATCTATCTGATAGGGATAGACAATCAGTCTCAGCCTTGTGAGATTTTAGCTCAAGTAAATGTTCTGCATTAGATACACATTGTGTCCTGTATTGGTTTACTTAGGTTTGTATTACGTCCTATATAATCTCGTGGACAGATGCTACTACCATTTGTGTTATGTGCATCTGTCGACAGACTGGAATTCGACGACTAATGAGAAACATGGTTCTGGTACGCAGATTATGTGTCGCTTATCATTTGGACAAATCATGATTTCGCATTTTTTTAATTTGGGAAGGGGACATTTTGCCCATAGACTGGCCCGAAACTGGCTGAGAGTTTCAATTTAGAGAGATTGAGATGAGACTTCGCTAGTTTCGTCAGTACATTTTCTAACATGTTTACCCTCTAATTATAGTACCTCCATGCTCCCCCCAGAATTTAATAGTGACTGACGCAATTACACAAGATTTTAGTTCTGGGTGTCTGAGATTACATCCTATAAAGTGAAGAGAGTGGTGATCAGAGGGTTGTCGGTTCAAATCCCTGGAGGGGCACATTGCCATTGTTTCTTTGTTCTGGAACACATCTAATAAGTGCAGTTCCACTTAAGTATTCATCTGTACAAATAAAATCAAAACGTGAAATATGTGTGATGTTTTTTGTTGACGTTTGTTTTTCCTGTCCTTGTGCCTCAGGACTATGCAGTCAAGATCATCGACATCACTCCTTCTGACAAGATCTCGGCTGCAGAGATCGAGGAGATCAAAGTGGCCACAGTGAAGGAGATTGATATTCTCAAAGAAGTTTATGGAATGGACAACATCAGTAAGCAAAATAACACCATTATACAAACATTATTGTCCCTTTAATGGACTTAAGATACAGTTGAAGTCGGAAGTTTACATACACTTAGGTTAGAGTCATTAAAACTCGCTTTTAAACCACTCCACAAATTTCTTGTTAATTAACAAACTATAGTTTTGGCAAGTTGGTTAGGGCATCTTCTTTGTGCATGACACAAGTAATTTTACCAACAATTGTTTAGACAGATTATTTCACTTATAATTCACTGTATCACAATTCCAGTGGGTCAGAAGTTTACATACACTAAGTTGACTGTGCCTTTAAACAGCTTGGAAAATTCCAGAAAATGGTGTCATGGCATTAGAAGCTTCTGATAGGCTAATTGACATCATTTGAGTCAATTGGAGGTGTACCTGTGGATGTATTTCAAGGCCTACCTTCAAACTCAGTGCCTCTTTGCTTGACATCATGGGAAAATCAATAGAAATCAGCAAAAAAATTGTAGACCTCCACAAGGTTGGTTCATCCTTGGGAGCCATTTCCAAATGCCTGAAGGTACCACATTCATCTGTACAGACAATAGTACGCAAGTACAAACACCATGGGACCACGCAGCCATCATACCGCTCAGAAATGATACAGTCTGTCGCCTAGAGATGAATGTACTTTGGTACGAAAAGTGCAAATCAATCCCAGAACAGCAGCAAAGGACCATGTGAAGATGCTGGAGGAAACAGGTACAAAGGTATCTATATCTACAGTAAAATGAGTCCTATATCGATATAACCTGAAAGTTCGCTCAGCAAGGAAGAAACCACTGCTCCAAAACCGTCATAAAAAAGCCAGACTACAGTTTGCAACTGCACATGGGGACAAAGATCGTACTCTTTGGAGAAATGTCCTCTGGTCTGATGAAACAAAAATAGAACTGTTTGGCCATAATGACCATTGTTATGTTTGGAGAAAAAGGGGGAGGCTGGGTCTGAAAATCCATACCAATGGATTGCAGCTATTTGTCGCTTGACTGGTATGTCTTTAAAACCAGTGGTTCTTAAACCTCTCCTTGGGGACTCTAAGCCGTTTCATATATTTGATCTATTCCAGAGCTTGCACACCTGATTCAATTCATCACTAATCATCAATGCCTTATATAGGTGAATCAGGTGAGCTAGTTTAGAGCTACAACAAAATTGTTAAACTTCTGGGCGTCCCAGAGTAGAGGTTTGAGAACCACCATTTTAAACAATAGATGAATTATAACGAAGACGTGAGAAATGTCCTAGAACTATACCCTCAAAAGACATGCACTGAGGAATATTGGTCCGCTGTGTTTAGTACAGAACAAGTAGCTAGATGACATCCACAGTGAAATATCTGTTTATAACAATCACTTATACCCTCAACTCTGGACCTCAAAGCCAGTGACACTGCATTGATAAAGAATGGTGTCCATTCTATTATATAGATTTGTGTTCTGAAATATTGCACCCTACTGAATTATTCCTGGATGGGAAGTGTGTTACATTATGGTTAAAAAGGTCATTTCAACTGTATGAGCTTCAACTCAGCACTGCTGCAAAAGCTTCTTAGTACTATGAAGCTAGTGATTTTCTTTCCTTTTTATTTTTTTCTACATTGTAGAACAATAATGAAGACAAACTATGAAATAATGTAGTAACCAAAACAAGTGTTAAATATTTTAAATAGCTACCCTTTGCCTTTGACAGCGTTGCATTCTCTCAACCAGCTTTATGAGGAATGCTTTTCCAACAAATGCTGAGCACTTGTTGGCTGCTTTTCCTTCACACTGCGGTCAAACCCATCCAAAACCATCTCAATTGGGCTGACATCAGGTGATCTGATGCAGCACTTCATCACTCTCCTCGCTCAAATAGCACCTAACACAGCCTGGAAGTGTTGGGTCATTGTCACGTTGAAAAACAAATTATATACGCCATCTGGTTTGCGCCTCGCTGCAAAATGCTGGTTAAGTGTACCTTGAATTCTAAATAAATCTGTAACCAAAAAAAGCACCATCACAACACCTCCATGCTTCATGGTGGGAACCACACACGGAGATCATCCGTTCACCTACTGTCTCTCACAAAGACAGGGCGGTTGGAACCAAAAATCTCAAATTTGGACTCGACAGATTTCCACAGGTCGTGTTTCTTGGCCCAAGCAAGTCTGTTCTTTCTTCTTCTCAGCAATTCAACCATGAAGGCCTGATTCACGCAGTCTCCTAATTGAACTCTGAAACATTTGAGGTGCAGTTAACTAATAAACTTATCCTCTGCAGCAGAGGTAACTCTGGATCTTCCTTTCCTTTCCGGTCCTCATGAGAGCCAGTTTCATCATAGCGCCTAATGGTTTTTGCAACTGCACTTGAAGAAATTTTCCAGACTGACCATGTCTTAAAATAATGATGGAATGTTGTTTCTCTTTGCCTATTTTAGCTGTTCTTTACATATAGACTTTGCCCTATTTGGTAAAAGACCAACTTGTTTACCCCCCTACCATGTCAGAACACAACTGATTGGATCCAATGCATAAAGAGATTATCAATTAACTTAAGGCACACCTGTTAATTGAATTACATTCCAGGTAACTACCTCATGAAGCTGGTTGAGTGCGCAACGCTGTCAAGGCAATGCGTGGCTACTTTGAAGAATCTCAAATGGAAAATATATTTGGATTTGTTTATGTTACTTCATAGTTTGATGTCTTCACTATTCTATAATGTAGAAATAAAGAAACTTGACTGGTACTGTACATTGTAGGTTATACTGCAAACTGCTTAAGGGAGTGTTAGAACACTTAAATTGTGTGCAAATTTTTGGATGAATTTTATTTATTATAAATCTGAAATTGATGCATCCTAAATTGTGCAAATGTATGACTAAATAGACGGATTATAATGAGCTGCAAACTCAACATCACAGAGCCAAGCTACAGGTTTATTACATACTAAGAGTGAGGTTTATACACATTCTTGGTATGATCCATAGCAAAACACAAAACAAGAACACATTTTTGGGCGGGAAATTAACTCATTTGTGGGATGAAATGGAGTGTCCATGTATAATATGACAGAAGGGACATATCAACAAGCAGGGGAACAAGAGCATTCTCCATTCATCACCTATGAGAACCTAATACTGGTCCATTTATTCCCCTAGTTATTCTACGAGGCTGCTCTAATAACTAGAATCTTAAGCGGTAGTCATCCACAAGAGGTCATCGGTTCTGACCTTAGCCCTTCAGGGATGACATGCCTGCTCTCATGATCTCATCCACCAACAGGATGTTGCTGGCTATTACCGTGCTGTGTACAGAAAAAAAAACACAAATCAACATCAGTTTAATCCAAAGGGTCATTGATTCTTAAATCTACAGGGTAATACTGATTTGAGATTTTAAAAGGGTGTGTTCTTACCATGAATGAAGGAGTTGTTTCTTAACACTGTAGTTATCCCAAACCCCAGCTTCTGAAGCGACCATAGGTTCACCTAAAGAAAGGTAATGGGTCAATTTTAATCGTTTTTTTTATTTGACATAGGAAATGGGTATGATGTGAAATAAAGCCATATATACACCCAATTTGAGCTTTTAGGAAAAAAACATTCGATACCAGAACTCAGGTCCACTCCAACCAGCTGACCACTCTCTTTGTACTCAGTCTGGAGTTTGACCAGGGTCTCCATTGGATCATACCCAGAGTTCTGGGCTAGTACCTGGAGAGAAAGAAACAAAGTCAATTAGCAGTAGACAGCAATACTTTTCTTAAAGGGTTACTTCAGGATTTTGTCAATGAGGCCCTTATGTACTTCCCCAGAGCCAGATGAACTCGTGGATACCATTTTTGTCTCGGTGTCCAGTATGAAGGAAGTTAAGAGGTAGTTTCACAATCCAATGCTTGCTAACACTACTTAACAATTGCGCTAGCTACCAACTTTCTTCAAACTGCGCGCAGAAACATAAGTTCATCAGACTCTTGGGAAGTAGATAAAGGGTCTAATTGTCAAAATCCTAAAGCATCCCTTAATCTAAAAGCTAGATATTCTTAATTGCCAGCGTTTTATCAATAGAATGTCAAAGCATGGAAGGCATTGACAAAGAAAACTTTAAACCTTTGTTTTAAGACTCATTACATACCTTAGGGATGATGAGGAGGGCATCCGCGAAAGCCTGCACACCCAGCTGAGCCCGGCCCTTCACTAACAGTTTATGCTTTATCAGAGCATCATGCACAGCCACCTCAAAGGCCCCGGCCCCTGACACCACGCAGCCTGCAAAGTCAACACTGGGGTCAGTCTCTGAACAACAGCTGATAAGCAGTACTGAAGAGCTCAGTCAGGCACACATTGACAAACATAATAAAGTGATTTGAGGCTAAGTTTGAAGATTAATGGATGCTATCTGACCAGAATAATCAACATTCTTTTGGGTCTTGACAGTGGGACGTAACCTGAAATTTGTGTATGCACTAAAACTAGCTACTTCGAGAGCTTAGGACTATAAGGTTCTATCTGCAAAAATATGATTGAGATAATTGGCTTTAAAGTTCCGAACCCTCATTGGTTTGAATGGTATCAGCAATTCCTATCTTGTATTCTTTTGAACTTAACCACATGAATTGAGGTATTAAGTATATACATAAGTAGAGAACATTGAACAGAACAAGGCTATGGCAATAAAATAAGATTAAAAAACAGATAGAACCTTATAGTCCCAAGCTTGACTTGTATTCACTCCTCTATTGAGTAGGTGAGGCACAGGACAACACTCACTCTTAGTAAAGAAATGAAAGGATGCTTTTGCATGGTGTCTGACTGCATCCACTACTGACAGAGTGACACAGAATTCATCCATGCCTACAAATCTATTTCAACAATCAGCATTTACAGAATCAGCCACATCTTGATCAAATCAAAGACTCCCCCACTCAATCTATCATCTTATGGTAAAGCCTAACGGAGCAGGATTCAAATAGTTTCAGATTAATCCTGCCTGGAGTGCCAGATGAACAGGGTTTGAACTTCCATTGCATCGTTACGTACCGTCCTCGATGGCGTTCTTGACGGCCCTGAGCCCATCCCTGACTGCGTCTTTGATCTGAGTCAGGGTGTGTTTGTTGGGTCCCTTTACCAGCAGGGTCACTGACCGGGGGTTCCCACACTTCTCTATGAATGTGTACTTCTCCTCACCCTGTATGGGGGAGAAACCACTACATATTTAACTTCATGATAAACCACAACATTACATCTTTCACCACCATGATATCTTATACACATTTTTACCAAATCATAGATTTTCATAGTATTGGAAAGAAGGGACAAGGCAAGCCGATAGGCCCCTTTAGTATCCTTACTCAGTATGGTGAATTTGGACAGTGATTCCACACACAACAGGAGGAATTCTGTACCAACTATTTGGGAAGCAGACTGGTATAGACTATTTATGACTGCTTGTTCTGGTCATGAGGTAAAGAACCAGCATGTTAACTCACCAGTGTGTGTTCATAGACCAGACCAGCCTGGCCCAGGCATTCTGGAGTGAGGTCTTCAAAAGAGTTCATGGCGATACCTCCACAGGCCAGGGTGAGTCTGAGGGGAGGGGAAGAGACCGGGGGCAGACAGGTCAACAAAACAAAGTAAATAATTCAAAAGTAGTAACACAGACACATTGTATTCACTCCTCTACTGAGTAGGTGAGGCACAGGACTGCACTCACATTTAGTAAAGTAGCAGTGAAAATATGCTTTTGCATTGTATCGGACTGATTTTACCACTGACAAGAGTAACATAATTGGTCCAAGCCTAAGAAGTGTACCTCAGCAAAATGCACTGTTTAAGCTTGTAAACAAAAAGGGAGGCAGGCTATATTTATTTTACCTTTCCATGTTCCTCCTCTTGGTCCTACGGAGAGCTACAATGCCCTCTTTGGCCAGAGCATCCAGGGAATATGGGTCAATTCCCTGTGAGGAAAATACAGTTGGGTTCATTAAATATCAAAAATATAATTCCAATCAATACAACTTTAATATGGTGCAACACTGAATGTACTGGTCTGCTGAATACATGTGGAGGAGAATGCAGCTCAAAGAAAGCACACAGGGATGTTCATTGTACCGTCATAGTATTGCATGAGTCTTCAAATCATTTCCTTTGAAAGATCACAGTCCACATTTCCAAAATAATTTCTTCACTGGTGAAAAAAGCAACTTCCTGGTCATACCTTCTGGTTGAGGACCACAAAGCCTTTGTTGTTATCAGCACACACTGCATTCTTGAGCTCGATTATCTTCTTCACGCGCTCCTCAATGAACTTCCTCTCAGCAGCCACCAGCTTCTCCCTCTCGCCAGCACTCTTGTAGAAGAAGCCAGAGTTCACCTCGCTGAAAGTAAAGCAGGGGTTTATGTGAACTAACAGTTTATAAACCCATGCATGCTCTTTTCACAAACTGCTGAGGACACTCCATTGGGAAAGTATACAACATAGGCGGACACACCACAAGCCTCCTTACTGTAGTAGGTACATCCTATAAATAGTGACTTTACAATTACCTAAATTCACTGCTGCTTATAAAGAGCGTTGCCTCATCTCTTAAATTAACTCAACTGCTGTACTTGTATTAACTTCTCCATGCAGTAGGTGAGGCACAAGACAGCACTCACCTTAGTAAAGATGTGAAAGGATGCTTTTGCATGTTGTCTGAATGCATCTACTACTGAGAGTAACACAGAATGTGTCCATGCCTACAAATATATTCCAGATAGTAAAAGGCAAAGCTAGCTGCGCCAACATTATACTGACGTTTTCTCATATTCCAAAGAGGCGTTGCAAGTGAGCACAAAGGCATCCTCCACCCGTTTCTTCATGTCAGGATGACGGGCACCGTGGTCCAACACCAGGCCTCGTATCAGCCTAGGGAGGGGACACAAAAGTCACAATGTAGGACAGAATTTGAATGTACTCCGTGTCAGTGACTGTCATGTGAGTGTGTATGAGAGAGATGTACACTCACTGTGTGTCGCTGTCAGTCTTATGCTTCATCTCCATGATCTCCACCATGAACAGGTCAATAGGCTCGTTGGGTCTGTGGATAGCCAGCACAGCATCTACCACAGCCTGCAAAATATCCACAAAGTGAAGGGGTGAAGTTAGATGCACTTATCATTCAATCAGATGACAAGTACATCAATTACAGTATTGCTTGATTGAGCTTGTCCACAGAGTGAAAATTTAAAAATCGCAAACAAAAAGTGGCCTAGCGTCATGCTCGCCCCGGACGCTTGTTCACATTTGCTAAACGTTCTCCAAAAACCTGTCACTGAAATTCACACTTCTACTCAATACAACACACACATTGAATGGGAGGAAGGAATATACATCAGTGGAGGCTGCTGAAGGGAGGATGGCTCATAATGGCTGGAACGGCACAAATGGAAAGGCATCAAACACATAGAAACTAAAGATGCACAATATATCGATGAACATAACAAAATCTGACGATATTAGCTAAAAATGCCAACATCGGTATCGGCCCGATGTCTAGTTTAATGGCGATGTGCAAAACCGATGTCAAAGTTGATGTGCATACCTATATAATGTATGTAAATGACGTAATGACGCTACGGAAAATTTTGTGCAACACGGCATTCCTAACCTAACCCACAATGTCTGCTGTGTGGATCGAGCAGTCATTTGAAAGAACATTTCCGTGAGACAACTCAAAAGGCGAAATCCATTAAAAATTGATAATGGAATTCATTGCCCTTAACAAGCAACCGTTTTCTGTCGTGGGTGATGTTGGCTTTCGCGACTGGTCAAGCACCGGTACACACCACCGTTATCAAGTGCGCTATTTTCCAGATGTTGCCCTATCGGAGTACCACAGTAATAGCATCACTGCTATTAGCTTCACAACATACTATGGAACGCCGTTTGGGTCTGCGTGTCAAATTATACACGTCAAACACTATTTGACGCATTAAATAAGTGGTTAATTTGACATGTCAAATGACAGTTCTATTCTAGAATGTTGTGTGTTCTGAATTTGCACATGCAAGCCAAGCGCCACCACTACCATCAGTAGCACTGCCATACACAAGATCTTGTGGCATTTTTTGGTTAAACTATCCCCAATTCAATCGAATTGCAACCCTCTGCATGCACAGTGCATTCTTCCATCACACGTGCAGTGCACTCTTACATCACATGTACAGCTGATTCTCAAGATCTTGCACACTAATGAGATGCTATTGAGCCCACACTACTACACTGTCTGGGCCAAGGACTGCATGCTTTCTGGTATGTTTTGATTACAATACTGGGTGGGGAGAATATATTTTATGACATACATGATTTTTTGTTGACTAGTAAATAGAAGCCTACAGCAAAATGTGTTTAAATCATTTCTAACTTGTTAACAATTTCTGCTAGTTAGTTTTTGCTACCATATGGGTTTTTAGCTTGCTTGAACCTGCTAAACTGGGTTGTGTTAATTCACCTGTTTCCATACATGTTTCATTTTAAAACATGTATCTTACAAAGGAGTTTAATCTAACTGCTTAACTATTTATCTGTACATGGAATTGTATTTGGGGTTTTAGAAAACGTTTTTTCCCTTAATTTTTACAGGAAAATGCCACAGGCATTATCTGATGCGTGGAGACATTTCACTGCAGCTAATGTAGAAGGAAAAGCTGTGTACATTTGCAAATACTGTGCCAAATTATATGTGAAGAATGCAACAAAGATACAGAATCATCTGGCCAAGTGCATAATGTTCCCTCAGCGCTCACAAGAAGCAATCTCTGACAAAAGTCCCTCTACTTCTATTCGTGGTGAAAACTATAAATCAGACACATTATCGATAGCAACAGCTCATGGTTCTCCTGGAATCAGAATGTTTTTTGACCAAATGGAGGAACGTAGTCAGAAATGCTGATGAATGTCTTGCTCGAGCTGTGTATGCAACTGCTTCACCTCTGATGATCACAGGCACTGTGTATTGGAAGAGATTTATGAATGTTCTTCGCCCAGCATACACTCCAACAAGACATGCTTTATCTACTCATTTGCTGGATGCAGAGTTCAACAGAGTTCAAGTGAAGTTCAAGCAAATCATCTCTGATGGGTGGTCGCATGTTTGTGGGCAAGGAATAATTAGCTACCTCATCTCCACCCCTCAACCAGTATTCTACAACAGCACAGACAAGGGAAAACAGACACACCGGTCTCTACATTGCAGATGAGTTGAAGGCAGTGATCAATGACCTTGGACACAGAAGGTATTTGCACTAGTGACAGACAATGCTGCATACATGAAGGCTACTTGGTTTAAAGTGGAGGAGTCCTACCCTCACATCACACCCATTGGCTGTGCGGCTCATGCATTGAATCTGCTCCTCAAGGACATCATGGCACTGAAAACAATGGACACTCTACAAGAGAGCCAAGGAAATGGCTAGGTATGTGAATGGTCATCAAGTTATAGCAGCAACCTACCTCACCAGGAAAAGTGAGAAGAATAAGAAGACCACATTGAAGCTGCCCAGCAACACCTGTTGGGGTGTTGACAGTCTCCTGGAGAGGAAGGAGTCTCTCCGAGAAATGGCCATATCACAGTTTGCCGATGTGGACAGCCCCATCAAGAGGATCCTCCTGGATGATATATTTGGGAGAGTGGTAAGCAGCCAGAAATCTATAGCAGTAGACATTGCATGGATTGAGGAAGACAATGCCATCCTGTCTGATGTTTAGACTCTGCTTGCAGATGTAAGAGAAGAAATCCGTACTGCCCTGCCCACTAACTGTTGCTCCAAGCAGAGGAAACTGCAGTTCTGAAATATATCAAAAAGCATGAAGACGTCTGCCTGAAGCCCATACATGCCGCAGCGTACATGTTGGACCCCAAGCATGCTGGCAAGAGCAGCCTGTATGGTGCAGAGATCAATTTGAGGCTTTTTGAGCTTGACAACGATCCATCCTCAACAAGGTTGGAAAGTGACAGTGAAGATGAGGCCTCAGCATCTGAAGTTCAATAGGTGGACATTGAAGAGGTTCAGTGAGAAGGCATGAAAGCCTGTGAGGAAGACAACCAAAGCTTTAGTCCAGAAACTATCATTTTACTCATGTTCAAAACATTTTTGGGAGATGCGATGGATCATTGGGGATCATTCAATATTCCCTTTTTGTTGTTCCATAAAATCATCCCATGTGAAGAGTGAACTCATTTAATTAAAAGTTCAATTCTTAACTAAATTGTTTTTATTTCTATTGGAAGGATTTAATCATTTGCAATTATGTCTACTTATGATAAGGTAAAAAGGTTTATGTTTCTGTCTCCATATGATAAATATATCCCAATGCAAAAAACATCTATATTTAAATGGTATTAATATTAATTTGCATACATTTCTGTTAATTCCCATGGAAAGTTTCCACGTCTGAATAATCCCCAAAATGTGCAGCCCTACCAACCACCATGGAGGACAGATAAGAACAGTCTTCTAAATTAGGGTTATTTTAGATGATACCTACCTATATAGTTAGCGAGCTAACTATATACAGTGGGGCAAAAAAGTATGTAGTCAGCCACCAATTGTACAAGTTCTCCCACTTAAAAAGATGAGGCCCGTAATTTTCATCATAGGTACACTTCAACTATGACAGACAAAATGAGGAAAAAAATCCAGAAAAATCACATTGTAGTATTTTTATTGAATTTATTTGCAAATTATGGTGGGAAAAAAGTATTTGGTCAATAACAAAAGTTTATTTCAATACTTTGTTATATACCCTTTGTTGGCAATGACAGAGGTCAAACATTTTCTGTAAGTCTTCACAAGGTTCACACACTATTGCTGGTATTTTGGCTCATTCCTCCATGCAGATCTCCTCTAGAGCAGTGATGTTTTGGGGCTGTTGCTGGGCAACACAGACTTTCAACTCCCTCCAAAGATTTTCTATGGGGTTGAGATCTGGAGACTGGCTAGGCCACTCCAGGACCTTGAAATGCTTCTTACGAAGCCACTCCGTTGCCCGGGCGGTGTGTTTGAGATCATTGTCATGCTGAAAGATCCAGCCACGTTTCATCTTCAATGCCCTTGCTGATGGAAGGAGGTTTTTACTCAAAATCTCACGATACATGGCCCCATTCATTCTTTCCTTTACATGGATCAGTCGTCCTGTTCCCTTTGCAGAAAAACAGTTGTTGATGTTTCCACCCCCATGCTTCACAGTAGGTATGGTGTTCTTTGGATGCAACTCAGCATTCTTTGTCCTCCAAACACAACGAGTTGAGTTTTTACCAAAAAGTTATATTTTGGTTTCATCTGACCATTTGACATTCTCCCAATCTTCTTCTGGATCATCCAAATGCTCTCTAGCAAACTTCAGACGGGCATGGACATGTACTGGCTTAAGCAGGGGGACACGTCTGGCACTGCAGGATTTGAATCCCTGGCGGCGTAGTGTGTTACTGATGGTAGGCTTTGTTAATTTGGTCCCAGCTCTCTGCAGATCATTCACTAGGTTCCCCCGTGTGGTTCTGGGATTTTTGCTCACCGTTCTTGTGATCATTTTGACCCCACGGGGTGAGATCTTGCGTGGAGCCCCAGATCGAGGGAGATCATCAGTGGTCTTGTATGTCCTCCATTTCCTAATAATTGCTCCCACAGTTGATTTCTTCAAACCAAGCTGCTTACCTATTGCAGATGAAGTCTTCCCAGCCTGGTGCAGGTCTACAATTTTGTTTCTGGTGTCCTTTGACAGCTCTTTGGTCTTGACCATAGTGGAGTTTGAAGTGTGACTGTTTGAGGTTGTGGACATGGGTCTTTTATACTGATAACAAGTTCCAACAGGTGCCATTAATACAGGTAACGAGTGGAGGACAGAGGAGCCTCTTAAAGAAGTTACAGGTCTGTGAGAGCCAGAAATCTTGCTTGTTTGTAGGTGACCAAATACTTATTTTCCACCACAATTTGCAAATAAATTCATAAAAAAATCCTACAATGTGATTTTCTGGATTTTTTCCCTAATTTTGTCTGTCATAGTTGAAGCGTACCTATGATGAAAATTACAGGCCTCTCTCATATTTTTAAGTGGGAGAACTTGCACAATTGGTGGCTGACTAAATACTTTTTTGCCCCACTGTAGCTACTGAAACAGATGTCGTTTTGCTATGTTTTTGGGGAAGAACATTGTTTGCATCCATGAGCTAGATAGCTTTTTTATTTTATTTTTATGACTAGCACTGTAGGTGCGCGAGACAACTCTACCAGCATCATAGCATACGTATTGATGAATGAATCGTTGTGACATGAAATACGATTGATAGTTAATACACATTGATTACGCTGTGTAAAAGATGTATGAACGTGTTAAATTATTATGTGACGTGCAGTCATATTCGGGTCCTGATTGCGTGTCAAATAACACTATTTGACCAAAGACCCAAACTGCATTTTATAGAAATCCTGGTGGAGAATGAAACTACAAAATTAACAACGAAACAGCACAGCAAGTAAGTGAAAGAAATCGGTTTTGATTATGTTTTACTGGTAATGGGGACATATGTAAATGCCAACAAAATAACTTTTTGGTGAGTGTGGTGTGTGTAATCTTTATTTAACTAGACAAGTTAGTTAAGAACAAAATCTTATTTACAATGATGCCCAGCATCGTCTGGGTTTGGCCCAATTGTGCGCCGCCCTATGGGACTCCCAATGAAGGCCGGATGTGATACAGCCTGGATTCGAACCAAGGACTGTAGTGACGCCTGTTGCAGTGCCTTAGACCGCTGCGTCCATGTGTGTGTGATAAGCATTCTAGTACAGTTAAGTGGTTAAAAGGCCGCAAAATCAGCGCATCACTAATAGAAACCATGTGTTTGACACCAATCCACCAAATGCGCTCCAGCCATTACCACGAGCCCGTCCTCCCCTGATAAAGCTGCCACCAACCGCCTGTGATAAACATGCATAATGATCTGCATGTCATTGTGTCAGTAAGGGGAAAACACTGCATGAAACCTTCACTATTCAGTTAACATGCACTCTTAAACACACACCACTCTTCCACAAACACACATACTCCCAACTTTTAAAACATTACATGCCGTCTAGACCTGGCACAGAACTTATGTAGCAGGCAAAACCCTGAGGACTAACTGTTCAGATTTTTTTCCCTCTTTTTTGCCCCTGACCGTTCCCTCTGTTGTCTTTGCCAAGGGATATTTGATAGGAACTGTAAAATGGTCCCTACCACTTCCACTGGATGTCACCATTCTTTGGAATTTGGTTGATGTTATTCATTTGTGCAAAGAAGAAGCACATCCTGGAACAAGGTTACCCTATTGAGAGTTGCACCAGATATAAAAAGGAGCATGGTTTGTTTACTTGCTGTATTGAATACAGATTGCCCCATCTTCAATTTGATCGATTATTAACGTTTAAAAATACCTAAAGTTGTATTACAAAAGTAGTTTGAAATATTTTGGCAAAGTTTATAGGCAACTTTTGAAATGTTTTATAGTGACGTTCTGTTTTTGTAAGCTGTTTCTTTCTGGATCAAACGTGCTTTATAAATGGACATTTTGGGTATATATGGACGGAATTAAATCGGGGAAAAAAGGACCAATTGTGATGTTTATGGGACATATTGGAGTGCCAACAAAAGAAGCTTGTCAAAGGTAATGCATGTTTTATATTTTATTTCAGCGTTTTGTGTAGCGCCTGCAGGTTTGAAATACGCTACCCTCTTTATTGACAGTGCTATCATCATAGAATAGCTTCTTAATGCTTTCGCCGCAAAGCTTTTTAAAATCTGACATGTTGGCTGGATTCACAACGAGTGTAGCTTTAATTGAGTATCTTACATGTGTGATTTAACGAATGTTTGATTTTATATCATTATTTGAATTTGCCGCGCTGCATTTTCCCTGTTTTTCCCCCCAAGTGAGACGCAAGCGTCCCCTATACCATATGAAGTTAAATTCACCTATATTTAAACAAAACTGACTTTATAAACATTTTATCAACAGGTGCCATCAGGTTCTTTAGAACGGTAGGGCTAAAAAAGTCAATAGTATCATATGAAACGTTACTACGGTATTCTAAAATGTTGGTATCATAAGCATCATGACGTTTTGGTACTGGTAGACAGTGCAACAGCACCTGACTCAAGTAAATCAGCTAAAATGAATATCATGATGATGATCATCATGATGGGGAAGAAGTGTGACATCACTCCGTCCCCCACGGACTGGAGTTACCCATCTCTGCTCTAAGTATTTGAAAGATTTCAAATAGTTTGAACACAGATCTGGACAAGTGCTTGCTTGACAAGCAATAAAGTAATGTAAGCCAGATTCATGAACTCTCCAACCCACCACTCACAACAAACAGTCAAACACACACTCCTACCTCTGTGAGGAGATCAGCCAGCTCAGCATGGACCTTGGTTCTGAGGGAGGTGCGGGCCACGTGGATGAGAGTCTCTCTGTCCATCTCTCTGGTCACCTTCATCTCCTCCAGCACCTCCAGAGCCTTATCCTTGGCTGCCTCAAAACCTTCTGCTATTATCCGTGGGTGGAGACCCTTTTTGGTGGGGGGGAAAAACAAAATCACAAAACCGGTTAGGGAAAAAAAACACAGGAATAGGGGGTTAACTAATGGTACTGGGATGCAGATTCTGCAACCTGCTTTAGTTGCACTGATTCTACATTTATCAATTAACTATCACACGACCTTGCTAAAAATGAAATTCTTCATCAAAATCCCTTCTTTCAACAATGAAATTACCATTGTTGAAAAGGGTATTTCAATGACATGTTTGAGGCTTCTCCCAAGCCAAATCTCACCTCTGACACATACAGGTCTGCTTGTTTCAGGAGCTCCCCAATGATGAGCACATTGGATGTTGTACCGTCACCTGTGATGTCATCCTGTGCCGTAGCCACTTTGGCAATCAAGGATGCCGTCGGATGCTGGATTTGCTGATTGAAAAAAAGACATGTGTCAAAGCAAGAATATAAAGCAATCTATCTCACACTTAGTAAGGTTACAGCTGTTAGATGAAATGTACTAGTCTGTTGAATACATGTGGAGGAGAATGCAACTCCTCCAATACAGAGGTTACAGACCAAACTTTACTCTAGCACAGAGTAAAATCCAGGGGAGATACAAAAGAAGCAGACATGGGTGTTCACTGTGCATCAAACTCATGGGAACATTTTTCTTACCATTTCGTGCAACAAGACATTACCATCTTTGGTCAACTTTATGTCACCAGCCCCTGATACAAGCCTGCAAGTAAGCACACAAAAATAATTTGTTAGAGTCATGTTTGCATATTTAATACATTACTAGATGCATTGTAGGCTTATGTCTCTAATCATGTGAGTATAGCTAGAAGGCAATAAGACTAGTTGTATATAAACTATGATACAGTCAGCTTTTAAGTTAGTCTCTAAAGTAGAGGTCGACCGATTATGATTTTTCAGCGCCGATACCGATTATTGGAGGACCAAAAAAGCTGCTACCGATTAATCTGCCATTATTTTTTTGTGTGTAATAATTTCAATTCCAACAATACTGAATGACTTATTTTAACTTAATATAATACATCAATATAATCAATTTAGCCTCAAGTAAATCATGAAACATGTTCAATTTGGTTTAAATAATACGTTTTGGAGAAGAAAGAAAAAGTGCAATATGTGCAATGTAAGAAAGCTAACGTTTGAGTTCCTTGCTCAGAACATGAGAACATATGAAAGCTGGTGGTTCCTTATAACATGAGTCTTCAATATTCCCAGGTAAGAAGTTTTAGGTTGTAGTTATTATAGGAATTATAGGACTATTTCTCTCTATACCATTTGTATTTCATTAACCTTTGACGATTGGATGTTCTTATTGGCACTTTAGTATTGCCAGTGTAACAGTATAGCTTCCATTCCCTCTCCTCGCTCCTCCCTGGCCTCGAACCAGCAATACAACGACAATTAGCGGGCGCTAACTAGCTGGCCATTTCACTTCGGTTACACGAGCCTCATCTCGGGAGTTGATAGGCTTGAAGTCATAAAAAGCGCAATGCTTGATGCACAACGAAGAGCTGCTGGCAAAACGCACGAAAGTGCTGTTTCAATTAATGTTTACGCGCCTGCTTCTGCCTACCACCGCTCAGTCAGATACTTAGATACTTGTATGCTCAGTCAGATTATATGCAACGCAGGACACGCTAGATAATATCATCAACCATGTGTAGTTAACTAGTGATTATGATTGTTGTTTATAAAATAAGTTTAATGCTAGCTAGCAACATACCTTGGCTTACTGCATTCACCTAACAGGCAGTCTCCTTGTGGAGTGCAATGAGAGAGAGGCAGGTCGTTATTGCGTTGGTCTAGTTAACTGTAAGGTTGCAAGATTGGAACCCCCGAGCTGACAAGGTGAAAATCTGTCGTTCTGCCTCTGAACAAGGCAGTTAACCCACCACTAGGCCGTCATTGAAAATAAGAATGTGTTCTTAACTGACCTGCCTAGTTAAATAAAGGTATAACAAATTATTATAATAAAATAAATAATTTTTTTTAATCGGCAAATCAGCGCCCAAAAATACCTATTTCCAATTGTTATGAAAACTTGAAATCGGACCTAATTAATCGGTCCACCTCTAATTGTGACGTTGAACAATAAACTGGGATTAGAACGTTCGGAAGGCGAGTTGATGCCACAGTGCTCAACAGAACTAATAGGAGCTGGCAGGGTGAAAAAATGTCCTAAAATAAGGCCTCTTTTTTCATGATTACTTAAACTATGGCAGGCAGCTGGGACATATGGTAATACTATGAAACTGGGCTCCAGCACAGATGCAATGAACTAGTTTTTATTAGAGAAAAGCGTTACAAATGTCATGTGTCCAGCCTACTAGGGGTTAGATTATGGTTAAAGATAAGCTTCACCCATTTTTTATGTTATATTGTTTTTGTGCATCTGAGCGATGTTCTATCGATTCCCAGGGTCATTTCATGTGTATCTGAGTTATTGGAGTTCAAGCAGGCAGAAATCCAGCCAGTATGATTTAGCATTGTGATAAGAGTTTGCAAATCTGTCATGAAGGCAAAGGGTGGCTACTTTTAAGAACCTCCAAATATATTTTGATTTGTTACTACACGATTCCATGTGTCATTTCATAGTTTTGATGTCTTCACTTCATTTCTACAATATAGAAAATAATCTAAAAAATAATAATTTAAACCCTGGAATGAGTAGGTGCCCAAACTTTTGACTGGTACCGTGTGTGTGATATATAAATATATATATTTTTTTTAATAGTTCCCGCGGCTATGCTCAAACTTTTAGTGACTGTTCTAATGCTAGTGCATTGTTCAATTGTGCTAGTTAGCAACTTCCTTCAAACTGCACGCAGAGACAAACATGGTATCCACGAGTTTAACGTTACCCAACTTTGGAGAAGTAGATAAAGGCCCTCATTACCAAAATCCTGAAGTATCCCTGTAAGGAGTACTACTGTACTAGTAACGGTAGGTTCCTATTAGTACATATTCGGCTAGCTAAATCAAAGCTAACTAACAGTAACGTTAGTTAAAACAAGTATTTTGGTGTTGACTAGGAAATCCACTATCTAGCAAGATTAGTTTCTTAGAAACTACGGTCTACAATGGATCTGACAAAAGAAACATGTTTAATACCATAAATGGCCTACTGGCTGCCAGGCTACCACGATGCTAGCTAAAGCTAGCAGCAGTAGTAGTAGCAGCATGCTAGCTAGCTAGCTAGCTAGCTAGCTAGCTAGCATGACCAGTCGCACTCACATTTTCATTGTTCCTTTTGGTCCCAAATTACTTTTGAGCACATCCTGAAGACCACGCGCAGCGCTGATATTTACTGCAAGAGCGGCTTGAGCACGGGCCACCTCAGCTTTCGGGTTTAATGCCTTTATTGCAGTCATGGTGTAAGCATGAGCTATTCAGTTAATCCACGCTGTATAATTTACAGTAACGGCTAAACTAACAGAGGCCGGTTTCTGGAACTCTCTGGGCTTCACGTGCGGAAATTGACAGTGGTCCCGCCTTACTGTATTTCATTGGCCAGCTGTTAGACGGAAATCCAAATTACCCTGATTGGTGAAACAACAGTTCACTCAAATATCGAAAGAAAGGAGTCAACCTGTTTGTTCACGAGATTCAATTTGGCGCTGAACGGGACGTAATACAAATCTGTTCAAACTGGGCTGTTTATAATTGTATGCGATTTATAAATCAATTACAAAGTGCACTCACTGCGCCTTTCTAAGCTCTACCATCATGAGCAACAACTTTGTATTGCACATGTGTAAAATGAAATGCTATGAGTATGAACATAAAAAGCAAATGTAGATGTAAAAAGAGATGTCATTGGTCACACTGTCAAAAAGACAATGCAATTGGAGGCGCTATACTTAAAAAAATATATATATTTTATTTTTAACTTTGAGAAAAACCACTGTCGGAGTTTTAATTTGTATTTATTTTTTTAAATTTAACATCAATACACAAAGCACATGAGGGAACACAAGCATACATAGATTACAAACAATGGACAATCGAGCTAAGGGGTCACATTACAATTTACACAAGGACCTTAAGGGATTAAGGGACATGCATATACTTACAATACTAACAGCTTTTTTGTTGGTAGAGCATTTAACCGTCTTAAAATACAGTTCAATTTCTTTTTGTAGGGTACGAAAATGTGGTTTTCTGTTTGTAAATTTACATTTGTGTATATGAAAGTTGGCCAAAAGAATAATGAAATGAATTACATAAAAATGTTTCAGCTTATTTCTATTGTATATAAAGAATCCAAACAGTACATCTCTCCACAATAGTGTAAAATCTTCATAAATGTGTTCAATTATAAACCTACTGATGTCTTGCCACAGTTTTCTTACATGCATACAATGCCAAAAAAAGATGCAACACTGTTTCTGGGTGGTCATTACAAAAGGAGCAATTTGAGTTTGTTTTCCTTAAACTTCTTCAAATAGTGGTTGGCAGGATAATATTTATGAATAATTTTAAAGGAAACTTACTTAATTTTGTTAACAAGTAGGTATGTGTGTGGCAACATCCATACTTTTTTCCAACAGATATTATCAATAAATCCATTCCAATAAGGCATGACATAAGGTATAGATACAACATCCTGCTGAAACAAGGATCGTATCGCTCTGTTGTTGAATGGACCAAAAGAGAAACAAATCTTTCCTACTGATGAGTCAACAGGGTCAACAGAAGGTAGGCTCTGAGGGTCAGGTCTAGACATGTTCCTGAATAACATAGCAACACCTGAGGGAATGGCATCTAAAACAATTGCAAAATCTTTAGGTGTTATAGGGACCTTGTAAAGTGATAAGAATTCTTTATAACTGAGTAAAAGACCCTCTGCATTTACCAGATGGCTCACCAATAGGATATTATTTCGGAACCAATATTCTAAAAACAGAGAGGTATTTTTATACAATATATCCCGATTATTCCATATATAATATCTGTGTGGAGAAAAATTGTGTTTATAAATTAAGGACCATGACAAGAAAACCTGCCGATGAAAAGCAGAACGTTTCACTGGAACTTTGTCAATATTATAATTGCAAAACAACATGAAGTTAAGGCCACCAAAAGTAGAGAAGACATGATGAGGAATAAAATTCCAGATAGAAGTAGGTCTTCTTGGGAATTGTTTTATCCAATTGATCTTAAAAGTATTATTTAAAGTAGTAAAGTCCAGAAAATTCAGTCCACCATTCTCATAAGTGTTCATTACAACAGTTTTCCTAATGTAATGGGTACGGTTTCTATTGGAGGCGCTATACCGATCGAGGCATTAGGCCACCACTGCGTAGTGGGTAAACTAACGTTACGTAAAAGGAAACAGTAGTGGGCGGTCTCACGTACCGGCTTTCATTTGATTCGCGCAGCTTTCTCTTCCTCACCAGTGAACCTATTGAATGCATCTGGGAAGTCGGACAATACTGAAACCGGGGACAGTGCTATATCAACACTTTAGCAACCAAGAACATTTTACACAACATTGTTTTCTTATTGAATAAATTAGCTTGCAGGTCCAGCACATGCCCAAAAATACATGAAGAGTACCATTTAACACCATCAAGGACACTTTGTACAGGTAATGCAGATTCATAAATTGTCCTTGAATTGATACATTATGTAACGCATTGCATGATTTCAAATGAACTCCATTGTTTTGCTCTGTGATGCCAACCGTGCACAAATGTATTGCAGTGAAAACGCAATCTGGCAATGGCATTCATTACCTTTTGCGCGCATGCAATTCATTTTTCTCGAGGAGAGTGTTACACAACAGTTCGATTGCGGGATAGTTTTCTCCAAGGGCAGGGTGCTGTTGTGCTCTTTGTTTCTACTGCCAGCGCCTAGAACTAAACGTTGCACCAACAGACTTGGTTATTTCGATGACATTTTTAACTATAGAAAATGAAAGGTAAAGTTGTTAAATTCAGTGGTGGAAAAAGTACCCAATTGTCATACTTGAGTAAAAGTAAAGATACCTTAATAGAAAAGGACTCAAGTAAATGTCACACAGTACAATCCTAGTTGAGTAAAAGTCTAAACGTATTTGGTTTAAAATATACTTAAGTATCAAAAGTAAATGTAATTGCTCAAATATACTTAAGTGTCAATTAAAAGTTTAAATAATTTCAAATTCCTTATATTAAGCAAACCAGGCGGCACCATTTTTAAAAATTATTTTTTATTTTCGGATAGCCCAGGGCACGCTTCAACGCTCATAATTTACAAACGAAGCATGTGTTTGAATCCGCCAGATTAGAAGCAGTAGGGATGACCAGGGATGTTCTCTTGATAAGTGTGAATTAGACCAGTTCTGTCCTGCTAAGCATTCAAAATGTAATGAGTACTTTTGGGTGTCAGGAAAAATGTAGGTAGTAAAAAGTACATACTATTCTTCAGGAATGTAGTGAAGTAGAAATGGTAAAGTAATGTACAGATACTCCCCCAAAAAACGAATTAAGTAGTACTTTCAAGTATTTTTACTTCAGTACTTTACACCACTGTTTAAATCATCAGATTGTTGCACTGCATCTGTTGATCAATCATGTATGGTACAGATACGATGGCATGCTTGAGCTGATCACATCATTTTATTTTTCATGTTGTCGCCAAATGTTCAGCATGGTCTCATAGTTAGACATAACATGGTAAATGCAAACTCTGGACACTGAAATCAGTAGGTATGTTATGTTTGGTATGGTTACAAAAGACAGAAGGTTTCTTAAGGCAAAAACGAAAGGAGGGGGATTGGTCGGGATGGGTGGGCATTTTAATGTGAATGTTAGCAACTCAACAGTTGTGTGTTTGAATCTCATCACAGACAATATTAGCTAATTAGCAACTATACTGAACAAAAATATGAACGCCAAGTGTTTGTCCCATGTTTACTTAGCTGAAATGAATCTACAGGTAGCTAAACACTAACCAACTAGGTTCAAAGTTAGCTAACATTAGGCTACAACTAGCAACGCAAATGGCTCTGAGATACGAATACAATTTTTTTCTGACAAAATTAGAAACGTAGAATATCTGAAAATGTAGCTAGCTAGACTCTCTTACCTGAATACATGGATGAACGCTTCTCCGTTTATGTCACGGATGCCATGGTTGCCCTTAGTTTGAAGATGTAATCCGGAGACCGGAGATATTTTATACAACAACCTTCTGTGTTCTCTTTTTGACTCCCTCCGCATTTGCAATCAAACATCTGAATTTTCTCCATCTCATTAGCTATAATACTCTGCTTCCATGGGGCATTGAGTCCTCCAGAAAGTGGAGAGCTATCTTTAAAAAAAAGCTGTGTTAGTAAAGATTATCCACTGAGCAGCTCATTATAGACAGAAGCGTGATACATGGCAGACCAATCCAAACTCATCTCTCGGCATGTCCAGCCCATCCATTATCTCATCCAATCATAGCTAGTGGGAAGGTTCATGCCGTTTTCAGTGGCTAAACCAAGTAAGCTCTTAATTTAACAATTGTATTCGTATTTACAAATGGCATACACAGTTGTTATTAAGGCACAAAAAAAATCCTCTCCTGTAAAGTAGTGATGTGCAACATATGCCTCGTTTCCTGAAATAAGTCACAAATGTGGTGTTTTGTCACGCAAAAGAGTGGAGTGTGCAATTGGCACAATTGCACAAAGGAGTGTGCAATTGGCATGCTGACTGCAGGAATGTCCACCAAATCAAATCAAATTTTATTTGTCACATACACATGGTTAGCAGATGTTAATGCGAGTGTAGCGAAATGCTTGTGCTTCTAGTTCCGACAATGCAGTAATAACCAACAAGTAATCTAGCTAACAATTCCAAAACTACTACCTTATAGACACAATTGTAAGGGGATAAGAATATGTACATAAAGATATATGAGTGAGTGATGGTACAGAGCGGCATAGGCAAGATACAGTAGATGGTATTGAGTGCAGTATATACATATGAGATGAGTATGTAAACAAAGTGGCATAGTTAAAGTGGCTAGTGATACATGTATTACATAAAAATGCAGTAGATGATATAGAGTACAGTATATACATATACATATGAGATGAATAATGTAGGGTATGTAAACATTATATTAGGTAGCATTGTTTAAAGTGGCTAGTGATTTATTTGACATCATTTCCCATCAATTCCCATTATTAAAGTGGCTGGAGTTGAGTCAGTGTGTTGGCAGCAGCCACTCAATGTTAGTGGTGGCTGTTTAACAGTCTGATGGCCTTGAGATAGAAGCTGTTTTTCAGTCTCTCGGTCCCAGCTTTGATGCACCTGTACTGACCTCGCCTTCTGGATGATAGCGGGGTGAACAGGCAGTGGCTCGGGTGGTTGTTGTCCTTGATGATCTTTATGGCCTTCCTGTGACATCGGGTGGTGTAGGTGTCCTGGAGGGCAGGTAGTTTGCCCCCGGTGATGCGTTGTGCAGACCTCACTACCCTCTGGAGAGCCTTACGGTTGTGGGCGGAGCAGTTGCCGTACCAGGCGGTGATACAGCCCGACAGGATGCTCTCGATTGTGCATCTGTAGAAGTTTGTGAGTGCTTTTGGTGACAAGCCGAATTTCTTCAGCCTCCTGAGGTTGAAGAGGCATTGCTGCGCTTTCTTCACGATGCTGTCTGTGTGGGTGGACCAATTCAGTTTGTCTGTGATGTGTACGCAGAGGAACTTAAAGCTTACTACCCTCTCCACTACTGTCCCATCAATGTGGATAGGGGGGTGTTCCCTCTGCTGTTTCCTGAAGTCCACAATCATCTCCTTAGTTTTGTTGACGTTGAGTGTGAGGTTATTTTCCTGACACCACACTCCGAGGGCCCTCACCTCCTCCCTGTAGGCCGTCTCGTCGTTGTTGGTAATCAAGCCTACCACTGTTGTGTCGTCCGCAAACTTGATGATTGAGTTGGAGGCGTGCGTCGCCACGCAGTCGTGGGTGAACAGGGAGTACAGGAGAGGGCTCAGAACGCACCCTTGTGGGGCCCCAGTGTTGAGGATCAGCGCTGGGGCCCCACAGCGCTGTTGCCAGAGAATTGAATGTTCATTTCTCTACCATAATTCGCCTCCAACGTTGTTTTAGAGAATTTGGCAGTACATCCAACCGGCCTCACAACCGCAGACTACGTGTAACCTCACAACCGCAGACTACGTGTAACCACGCCAGCCCAGAACCTCCACATCCGGCTTCTTCACCTGCGGGAGGGATCATCTGAGACCAGCCACCCGGACAGCTGATGAAACTGGGGTTTGTACAACTGAAGTATTTCTGCACAAACTGTCAGAAACCGACTTAGGGAAGCTCATCAGCATGCTCATCGTCCTCACCAGGGTCTTGACCTGACTGCAGTTTGTCGTTGTAGCTGACTTCAGTGGGAAAATGCTCACCTTCAATGGCCACTAAAACACTGGAGAAGTGTGCTCTTAACGGATTAATCATGGTTTCAACTACTTGGCAGATGGCAGACAGCATCTTATGGTGTCATGTGGGCAAGTTGTTTGCTGATGTCAACATTGTGAACAGAGTGCCCCATGGTGGAGTTATGGTATGGGCAGGCATAAGCTACGGACAACAAACACAATTCAATTTAATCCATGGCAATTTGAATGCACAGAGATACCGTGAAGAGATCCTGAGGCCCATCGTCATGCCATTCATCCGCCACCATCACCTCATGTTTCATAATGATAATGTCCCATGTAGCAAGGATCTTTGCACAATTCCTGGAAGCTGAGAATGTCCCAGTTCTTCCATTGCCTGCATATTCACCAGACACATCACCCTTTGAGCATGTTTGGGATGCTCTTGATCGATGTGTATGACAGTGTGCTCCACTTCCAGCCAATATCCAGAAACTTTGCACTGCCATTGAAGAGGAGACGGACAACATTCAAAACGCCACGATCAACAGTCTGATAAACTCTATGTGAAGGAGATGATGATGGTCACACCAGATACTGACTGGTTTTCTGAGCCACGCCCCTACCTCTTTTTAATGGGTATTTGTGACCAACTAAAGCATATATGTATTCCCAGTCATGTGAAATCCATAGATTAGTGCCTAATGAATGTATTATAATTGACTGATTTCCTTATAAACTATTTCTGTAAAATATTTGGAATTGTTGCATGTTGTGTTTATATTTTTGTTCAGTGTACATAGGGGAAGGGTTAGCTAACATGCTAACTTTAACTGAACTCCTAACCCTAACCACTAGCCTAGCTAACGTTAGCAGCCTAGCTAACGTTGGCAGCCTAGATAACGTATTTCAGTAAAATATTTGGAATTGTTGCATGTTGTGTTTATATTTTTGTTCCGTGTACATAGGGGACGGGTTAGCTAACATGCTAACTTTAACTGAACTCCTAACCCTAACCACTAGCCTAGCTAACGTTAGCAGCCTAGCTAACGTTAGCATTAGCCACCTAGCTAACGTCAGCCACAACAAATAGGGTGTTTTTTTAACATATCATACGTATTGCAAATTCTTAACATATTGGGGTGGCAGGGTAGCCTAGTGGTTAGAGCGTTGGACTAGTAACCGAAAGGTTGCAAGTTCAACTCCCCGAGCTGACAAGGTACAAATATGTCGTTCTGCCCCTGTTCTTAGGCCTTCATTGAAAATAAGAATTTGTTCTTAACTGACTTGCCTTAAATAAAGGTAAAAAATAAAATGAAAATACGAATTGTGTTTTTACAATACAAATTGTAATTCGTAACATATACAAAATAGATGATGGACATCCACAAATTAATACATACCATAGAAACAACATATCATACTGAGGGAGACAGATTTATGTTTACTAAGTCCAGGTTGAAATGTTAGCTAAATGTCAAAGAAAGTGTAATTGATTCAGGCATTCAATAATATCTATTTTCAGTATCAACCATTGTTATTGCATGCATATTAGTATGCATATAGCACCGAGAGTAGCAGCAGTGTAAAAAAAAGGGGGGGGCTGGGGGGGACAATGCAAACAGTCTGGGTAGCAATTTGATTAGCTGTTCAGGAATCTTATGGCTTGGGGGTAGAAGCTGTTAAGAAGCCTTTTGGACCTAGACTTGGTGCTCTGGTACCGCTTGCCATGCAGTAACAGAGAGAACAGTCTATGGCTAGGTTGGCTGGAGTCTTTGACCATTTTTAGAGCCTTCCTCTGACACCGCCTGGTATAGAGGTCTTGGATGGCAGGAAGCTTGGCCCCAGTGATGCACTGGGCCGTACACACTACTCTTTGTAGTGCCTTGCGGTCGGAGGCCGAGCAATTGCCATACCAGGCGGTGATGCAACCATGCTCTTGATGGTGCAGCTGTAGAACTTTTTGAGGATCTGAGGACCCATGCCAAATCTTTTCAGTCTCCTGAGGGGGAATAGGCATTGTCGTGCCCTCTTCACAACCATCTTGGTCTGTTTGGACCATGATAGTTCGTTGGTGATGTGGACACCAAGGAACTTGAACCTCTAAACCTGCTCCACTACAGCCCCATCGATGAGAATGGGGGCGTGCTCGGTCCTCCTTTTCCTGTAGTCCACAATCATCTCCTTTGTCTTGGTCACGTTGAGTGAGAGGTTGTTACCCTGGCACCACACCTCCAGGTCTCTGACCTCCTCCCTACAGGCTGTCTCATCGTTGACGGTGTTGTGTCATCTGCAAACTTAATGATGGTGTTGGAATCGTGCTTTGCCATGCAGTCATGAGTCAACAGGGAGTACAGGAGGGGACTGAGCATGCACCCCTGAGGGGCCTCCGTGTTGAGGATCAGCGTGGCAGATGTGTTGTTACCTACTCTTACCACCTGGGGGGCGGCCCGTCAGGAATCCAGGATCCAGTTGCAGAGGGAGGTGTTTAGTCCCAGGGTCCTTAGCTTAGTGATGAGCTTTGAGGGCACTATGGGGTTGAATGCTGAGCTGTAGTCAATGAATAGCATTCTCACGTAGGTGTTCCTTTTGTCCAGGTGGGAAAGGGCAGTGTGGAGTGCAGTAGAAATTGCATCATCTGTGGTTCTGTTGGAGTGGTATGCAAATTGGAGTGGGTCTAGGGTTTCTGGGACAATGGTGTTGATGTGAGCCATGACCAGCCTTTCAAAGCACTTCATGGCTACAGACGTGAGTGCTACGGGTCGGTAGTCATTTAGGCAGGTTGCCTTGGTGTTCTTGGGCACAGGGAATATGGTGGTCTGCTTGAAACATGTTGGTATTACAGACTCTGTCAGGGACAGGTTGGTCAGCGCATTCTCTGAGTACACGTCCTGGTAATCCGTCTGGCCCTGTGGCCTTGTGAATGTTGACCTGTTTAAAGGTCTTACTCACATCGGCTATGGAGAGTGTGATTACACAGTCGTCCGGAACAGCTGATGCTCTCATGCATGCTTCATGCATGCTCAAGTAGTTAAGGCTTTGCTTTCCCTTCTCATGACCTCTGTAACTGTCTACTATTGACAAATTGAATTACTTGTTATCTGATGCACTTTCAATGTACTGTCCTGTTCAAATAGAAATGACCACTGTCAGTTAAACAATCAATTATGTTTTTGTCTCTCCTGCATGCTTTTGTTTCAGCATAATGACAACTTTATCGCAGACAAAGGAAATTTTCCGGAGAGCAGACGCTGTGTGCTTTGATGTTGACAGCACTATTATCAGAGAAGAAGGCATTGATGAGCTAGCCAAATTCTGCGGGGTTGGAGATGCTGTCACAGAAATGTATGTTGTGTAGCAATTCATAATGATTTTAAGATGAAAAGCATGTGCTTTCTTCTCTCGTTTATCTAGGCCCTTCTACATTCCCCTCTACATTTCTCTGTGCCATAATTTTCTACATGTTATGTTCTAAATGTTTCATTCTCAACATATTTGTTGAGTACATTGAGTTTCTCTCATTTCAGGACTCGCAAGGCCATGGGGGGGTCAGTGACTTTTAAAACCGCTCTGACAGAGCGCCTGTCAATCATCCGATGCTCGAGGGAACAAGTGAACAAACTGATAACTGACCACCCTCCCCAGTTGACGACAGGTATTAAGTAAGTGGTTGCTGATTTCAATTGGTCAATTCTTTTCCACTCAACACTATTTCATTATTAGCAGAGGCTATTGTAATTTTATCGTCATTCGCACATAAAATGGTTGAACTTCCAGTAGTCTCTTCAAGCTGGGTGTCTAACCTCAAGTTGCACAATTGCCTATGAAACATGTACTAATTTCTGCATGTTGTAGAATAAATGGACACAATTCCATCCATTGTCCAGGGAGCTTGTTGATACTCTGCACCAGCGCAACGTGAAGGTGTTCCTGGTCACTGGCGGTTTCTGCTGTATCGTGGAGCATGTTGCCACTCAACTCAGCATTCCCCTCCATCACGTATATGCCAACCGCCTCAAGTTCTACTTCAATGGTAAGAGCAGATCAGAGCAGCATCAGAATCACCTCACACTGTTGCAGGGATGAACTGTAGTTGATTACTGTATGATCATTAATGTTTGAATATTATGGGTTATTTTGGTTTGACGACTTGAAGCAAAAACAGGTGGCAATCTTCTCACTCCAGTATCGCTGTACATTTGGTATTGGCACTGACCCTGCATATATAATTATTGTGTTTTCTTTATTATATACAGTACCAGTCAAAGGTTTGGACACACCTACTCATTCAAGGGTTTTTCTTTATTTTTATATTTTCTACATTGTAGAATAATAATGAAGACATCACAACTATGAAATAACACATATGGAATTATGTAGTAACCAAAAAAGTGCGAAACAAATCAAAATATATTTGAGGTTCTACAAAGTAGCCACCCTTTGCCTTGATGACAGCTTTGCACACTCTTGGCATTCTCTCAACCAGCTTTACCTGGAATGCTTTTCCAACCATCTTAAAGGAGTTCCCACATATGCTGAGCACTTGTTGGCTGCTTTTCCTTCACTCTGCGGTCCAATTAATCCCAAACCATCTCAATTGGGTTGAGGTCAGGTGATTGTGGAGGCCAGGTCATCTGATACAGCACTCCATCACTCTCCTTTTTGGTCAAATAGCCCTTACACAGCCTGGATGTGTGTTGTGTCATTGTGCTGTTGAAAAACAAATGATGCTTCTTCTAAGCGCAAATCAGATGGGATGGTGTATCGCTGCAGAATGCTGTGGTAGCCATTCTGGTTAAGTGTGCCTTGAATTCGAAATAAATCACAGTCAGTGAAACCAGCAAAGCACCCACACACCGTCACACCTCCTCCATGCTTCACAGTGGGAACCACACATGCAGAGATCATCCGTTCACCTACTCTGCGTCTCACAAAGACACGCTGTTAGAACCATAAATCTCAAATTTGGACTCATCAGACCAAAGGACAGATTTCCACCAGTCTAATGTCCATTGCTTGTGGTTTTTGGCCCAAGTAAGTCTCTTCTTTTTATTGGTGTCCTTTAGTAGTGGTTTCTTGGCAATTTGACCATGAAGGCCTGATTCACAGTCTCCTCTGAACAGTTGATGTTGAGATGTGTCTATTACTTGAACTCTGTGAAGCATTTATTTGGACTGCAATTTCTGAGGCAGGTATCTCTAATGAACTTATTCTCTGCAGCAGAGGTAACTCTGGGTCTTCCTTTCCTGTGGCAGTCCTCGTGAGAGCCAGTTTCATCATAGTGCTTGATGGTTTTTGCGACTGCACTTGTAGAAACTTTCAAAGTTCTTGACATTTTCCATATTGACTGACCTTCATGTCTTAAAGTAATTATGGACTGTTGTTTCTCTTTGCTTATTTGAGCTGTTCTTGCCATAAAATGGACTTGGTCTTTTACCAAATAGGGCTACCTTCTGTATACCATTCCTACATTGTCACAACACAACTGATTGGCTCAAATCCATTAAGAAGGAAATAAATTCCACAAATGAACTTTTAGCAAGGCACACCTGTTAATTGAAATTCATTCCAAGTGGCTACCTCATGGAACTGGTTGAGAGAATGCCAAGAGTGTGCAAAACTGTCATCAAGGCAAAGGGTAGCTACTTTGAATAATCTAAAATGATAACATATATTTTCCTGTTTAACACTTTTTTGGGTTATGTGTTATTTCAGTGTTGATGTCTTCACTATTATTCTACGATGTAGAAATTTTGAAAAATAAAGAAAAACCCTTGAATGAGTAGGTGTCAAATTTTAACTGGTCTGTATATTTTGTATTTGCATTAGTTGTACTATTTTGATATTGATTACTGCACTGTTGGGTAGCGCTTGCAAGTGAAGCATTTTACTGTACTTAATAAAACTTGAACTGAACTTCAGAGGGCTGGTTTCAGCCAAGCAAGCAGTAGATTGGCCTCTACAGGGAGGAATTCTTTATTAATTCAAACCATAATATTTTCCTCCTAGGTGAGTATGCTGGCTTTGACGAGACCCAGCCCACATCTGAGAGTAATGGGAAGGGGAAGGTGATCAGCATGCTCAAGGAGAAGCACGGCTTCAAGAACGTGGTGATGATTGGCGATGGAGCCACAGACCTGGAGGCCTGTCCCCCTGCAGTAAGTGTTTTGTCAATACACTTAAAGACAGGTGACATGCTAGTATTTAAAGCTGTTATTTATGTAATCTCCGGCTTTCTGTCATAGAATACTTCATTATCCATCTTGAGAAGGAAATTTGTATATTTGTCTCTGCTCCCAACACTCCTAGACACCACAGAAACACACACACAACACATTTTAGGGGGAGCAGTGTTAACAGCAGAGCAGAGCAGTGCCTGTGGAGGAGTTAATTATTAAGTGCCTTTTTCAAAGACACAATTACAGGGGTGTATTCACTAGGAACCAAACAGAAGCAAACGGAACGAACCGGGGAGGAACCTACCTGAATTTGTCCAATAGAAACTCAAGTTTGCATTGCAAAACTTTTTGCTATGGTCTGCGACTAATGAATACACCCCAGTACCAGATTGTCAGGTGTTAAAGGCAGCTATAATGTAAAGTAATACTGGAATAATGGACACTGGTTGCCTTTTAAGCAATTTTCCTCAGCACACTGTTTTGTTTTTCAGAATGCATTCATTGGATTTGGTGGAAATGTGGTCAGGCAGCAAGTAAAGGAGAAAAGTTTGTGGTACGTCACAAGTTTTGGAGAGCTGCTAAAAGAACTGGAGAAGATTTAACAAAGAAATACCATACAAACCTGAAACCTCTTACAACTAGTGTTACTAATGCTAACATCAGTGTTTTATTTTCACCTAATGGTGTGCCTTTTATGGTTTTATCCAATGCACACTTTTTTTTCCTCCAGTCAATAATAAAAAAAAAGAAGTTTTAATTCAAATGTTTCCACAACAATAGTGTCTTCTTGGGTTTGACCCTTAATTTTTCTACTAGAGAATATAATTCAGGTTAACCAAATGTTATTTTTGGAGGGATTGGAGTCAATTCCATTTCAATTCAGCATTTGTTTAATTCGGGAATAATTGAATTGACCCCAATCCTGGATGTTTTAAACTGCACTTTTGTGGTTTTGTCCTCATTTCAATGCTTTAGTGGTCAGGAAAATACAACTACTGCATTGTACAATATGTGCCATCAAATGTGCATTTATAGATGTTTTAATTTTGCTATTGACACTAATAATAGTAAAAGTGTAAAATGCAGTTCTGAGTGTGCGTGGTCATTTAATTGCTTGTTTTCTTTGTGTCAGACTCATGGTACCATCCACTAAACAATGACAAACACATCCATATTGTACTGGCTAGCGCACAGTCTGGCAACAAAGGGCAGCAGTTTCCACAGTTACCAGTTTCTCTTTGAATAACTTTGTGCTGACAATTCTTGCCACCTTTCATAAATACCCTGTAAATCAGGGAATAAAACTAGTATGAGGCATGCTACTATCAACCCTTAAACATCTTTTAAAATCATAATGAGTAGCAGCATGACTCCACAATTAAACTTTCATTTCAGTACATTGGTAGTTGCACCTGGGCACAAATGTTCCATGATAATATTAGACTTGTGGTTTAACACAGAACAGATTATTCATTATGCCTAACCGAAAACATGTTAAATCTGATCAAACTGGGCAATATCTTCTCCATAAGGTTAAAACAAGCCATGTGCACTAAACCAGTACAATAACATGTCAAGCTTATTGCAGATGGGAAAGAAATAGGGAGAATGCCCACGATTGCAATCAATACATGCGCTTGAAAAAATTCACAGAATACATTTTGGGTTAAAATAGGCATGGGCTTTAGCTCTATTCATCATACCAGTTCTCAAATAAATCCAAGTTTATTTTTCACGTACACAGATTAGCAGATGTTAAAGTTGGTGCAGCGAAATGCTTGTGTTTCTAGCTCCAGCAGTGCAGTAAATGTCTAACAGTACAATACTAATACACAAATTATCCCAAGAAGAAATAATCCCACTCAGTGCCTTCACTTCAAAGTTACATAATTGACCATTAAGTAGATATTCTCTGTTGACAAAATACAGTAACAATGCACTTGCCATTTGGACTGTCTTTCTAGCACTCTGTTTTAATCAGTAACAGCATTTCTTAGATCAGATTTCAGCCAAAAGTGTAATTTTGCAATGCAACAATGTGATTCATATTTACATTAAATAAACAAAATAACCGCTAAATCACACATTGTGCATCTATAGTGATTTTTTTTGTCAAGTCGTGCCCCAGTTGCCCAATTCTTATTCACTGCAAACAGAACACACAGCTAGGCTAGCCTTCTTTCCAAAGCAGCACTTTGGTTGGTTCTAAAAAAAAATATATACTAGATCTGCTGTGGCCAGGTGACCAGTGTTAATATGACCCAGTATGTTGGACATCAGTTCTCCACCCAACCACTATCAGGAGGTTTCAATATGCGGTTTTTGCACTGTTGAGCTCTCGTGCCATTGCCTTAGAGTTCTTCCAATTATAGAAAGAGTATTTTAGGCAACAGTTTCCAGATGGGATATGATATTTTAACCTCCTGTGTCTCAGTGATGTTTTTTGAGTACCAAATATTGCTTGCGGGTGCAAAGTCAGAAATGGGTAAAGTAAAAGACAAAGCAAATCAGAGGGGGGTTGGTTGGCAACATTAACTAGAGATTGAGACCACGGCAGTGAGATTTTTTACTTTGTTACATTTAAAAACAGGTGAGGTTTGGCATTCGGCCTTCTGTGATCTCTCATAGGTTACTGCAGCGGGGAAGCCTTCATTGGGATCATGATTCTGGAGTCCATGTGCTGAATGAGAGGAACTGAAACAGATACATGGTCAGATGAGAGTTCAAAGTAATTCATATTATTTTTCATTTAAAAAGTGTGCACACTATGTGAAAGTACACTTCATAACTGATTTTGCTGACCTGTATAATACACAACCTCATCCCAACCCTCATGTTGCCAAGCTGCGTTCCTTGTGGCTTCTCTGGCCTCAAGGTCTTTGTAAGCTGAAATCAACAATGAAACACTGTATTATAAAATTAATGTTTGTCTTCTTTTAGAAAAAGAATAACACCTTTGTTTATAAGATGTACTAGGCTTTTAGGCTGAGAGGCTACAAGAATGTTAGATCTGTGTGAATGAACGAGGGGAAAGGAGAGAGGAGCGATACAGCTGGTCTGCCTGGCCTCACCCCAGAGGTGGTGCACCATGTAGAGGTTTCCGATCTGGGAGAAGAACCCTCCGACAGCCTCACTATTGTGCTGGCGGTAGCCAATAGCTCTGGCCCTTGGGAAAACATGCCAATCACAGCATCAGTCACAACACTTCCCCACAACCAATGCTTCATCTTCACATTTGCTCAATGCCACCCCATGCAGATTATAATTGTTATATCTATTTAACCTTACTTTATACAAGTATTCAATTAAGAACATATTCTTATTTGTCATGATGACCTGTCAAAGAGGCGAGCACAGCAGCCATTTACAATTATAATGGGCTACTGTGCATGTGGTGTCTCAACCAATGTTGACTCTTTGGACACTCATTTGACTACTCATACGGTTTGATTGAGCTTGCTTGAAAACTATCATTCCAGTTTGGCAGAACCAGTTGGCTATACAGACAGTTGGATTGGACGTACTCATGCATTGAGACTGCTAACTGTATGGTGTGGGGTTGGAGACATTTCATTATTGGCTCTGAAGCAGTCCCATTAGTCATCGTATATACATCCATATCAATACCAATCATGTACAGTAATTTTAATTAGCCAAATCATACTGACTTAATTCATGTTGCTTTAACAATGTGGCATGACTTCTTTTTATTTATTACATTTTCCCCAATTAGAATTGATAACTCTGATCAATTACTGAATCAAATAAATCAGAGGGAGTACGCACAATCACAAATTAAACTTATTTTGGCAGACAAGTTTGAATAATTCAGGACAATTAACATTGAAATATTGAATATTTGTCATAAACAAACAAATGTTTTCAACATAAACCTGAGAGAATGGAGTCATCCAGGCTCATAGGCTCCTGTTGAATGTAAACAACTAAATTCAATCTGAAAATAGCAAGGACAATAGTATAATCTCCCTTTAAATCCTGTGCACTCTAGGATCTAACAGAGTATCAAAATAGTGTCTCTCTGGAATAGCTTTAATTAAGGAGAAAGTGGGGAAGAAAGTGTTAACCAGAAAAATAAAACTATATGCTGAAAGTAAAGATGATGAGTAGTTAAAATGTCATCAGATTGCCTTACCAGTAATTACCCCACTCAATCATGGTGCCAGGCTGGAAAAAGGAAACATGAGAAAAAAGGTTTTGTATTTTACAGGAATATCAAAGTGTGTGACACAATTTCCTCCACGATTCAAAATGAATCATAAAGTCCCTTTCACATGGATTGCAATATAGGCCTACATTTATGAGCATAATGTTTCCATAGAGCATATACAAACTCTCCAAACTTTATGTCAACAATTGCCCACCTTTTGCATTATCTCATGGTGATTCATATTTGTTCAGAAATATAGCACCATCCTAAACTAAACCCCTAGTAGTACTACTAAACCCCTATAACTATGGTTAATGAGGTTCAGTCACTAAGTACTCACTCTGAGCTGGTAGGACCTGAGCTCGTAGATGTTGGGTCCCTTCCTAGGGATGGGCTCATTCCAGAAGCTGAACTCCAGGAGCAGTTGGTTCCTACGAGACAACAGCATCTTTCCTCTCTCCTCCCGGTACTTCATGAACTCCTGTGGATGAACGTCAATCTGGGTGTCAACCTCATATCAATAAGCACATATGATACCGCACTGTCTATCTAGAGAGGGGTTCTTTAGCTGTAGATTATAAGCCAGGGGGCTGGAGCAGAAGCCAGCACACCCAGAAGCTCTTCAGAAGGAAGGTTGGTCACCCAGTATATGAGTTAATGTGACAGGCTACATCAGACAATACTAGCATATGAAGCTATATTCTAGAATACTATATTCAAAGTGAAGGCTTCTAGATGCTGCCGGGGAGGAATTGACAGTCATGCAACAGTTTGTTACCTTGTTCTGCCTAAGTTTGCTCATGACCTCAGTCAGAGCTGGGTATCCTCCTCTATACCGCCACATATGGACTGGAAAAAACACACAACAGAAATGACTTTGCAAAGCAATAATAAGCATATTCAGAGACATATCCATAATCCTTCTGATAAGTGTAAGGGCATTATTTCAGCAATGCAAAACCAACAGCCAGGTAACTACGGACAACATGTGTAGACATTACATGGGTAGGCTGGGGTTAGGCAACACTGGTCCTGGAAAGGTAGATGTCTGCAGGTGCTGAGCAATTAGTGCTTTTTGAGGTGGCTTTGGTTTCGGTTCGACTATAAAAACTATAATCACAGTTTTCAATTATAAAGGTTGATTGCTGTAACACAGAATAAAACAATTAGTCCCATGATGTCCCATGATGGTAGTGACTGCCCATTACTTTACGTGAATACATTATTTCAGTTGTTGTGTATATTACATTTGTTTTATTTGATTACTTTATTATTTAATTCCAAGTCAACATCTCATCTCTATAGAGCTGCTGCCTATGCTTTCTGACAAAATCATTATTTTGTAGTTCTTCAAAGTAAATAAGTCATACTTTTATGACTGCTGAATACCAACTATTAATCACTTATATCATGTATTTTGAGGTAACAGCTGCTCTCTATATCACCTCACGATTGCACATTCTTCTCATCTGTAGCAGGCGTAAAAGAAACACAGACCGGCCAAGTATATGCACAATGGATTATGGTCATTGTAGGTAATTACCACATTTTATGTGCTAAACTATGTAGAATATTGGCCTGTTGGAAACTACAACTCCCTACTACATCGCACAGTTCAGGCTGGATTTAATTTAACTCTAGAGAACCTGTGCAATGTGTGCATTGAGCTCACAGAAAAAAGCTAATGAAATGGTATTCAAATAATTGAACCAACATTCGTCAATTAGTTGCACAGGGGGCTGCTGAGGGGAGAATTGCTCATAATAATGGCTGGAAAGGAGCAAATGGAATGGCATTAAACACCTGTACATCATGTGTTTGATACCATTCCACATACTCTGCTCCAGTCATTAACATGAACCCGTTCTCCCCAATTAAGGTGCCACCAACCTCCTGTGATTAGTTGTTTAAAAAACTAAAAATAACCAACATTTCGGTTAAATGCTCAGCACTATTTGCAGGCTTTGTTATTATTGCCAAGTGGGTGTAACGCCGACTTAATTGAATCATCATATCACTACGAATATGTGCGAGACTGGTTCAATGAAGGCCATTTCTCCTGAACTAAGGTTGCATATCCCTACAGGTGTGCCAATTCCAGAGAATGTGCAGTTCAACTAGACTAGAAAGTGGAGGAGTGTGTACTCTGCTGCCAGCATTCTTACCAGCCTGGTCCTGCTCTCCATACCAAGTGTTCCAGGTACCCACCAGCTCACATGGATAGTACTTATCATTATGGATAGATGGCAGGGTCTCCTCACTGTCAAGGGAAAACAATAACAAACACATTCTACCAGGGAGCCTAGCGGTTAAGAGCGTTGGGCCAGTAACCGAAAGGTCGGTGGTTCGAATCCCTGGGCCAGCAAGCTGGGGAAATCTGCCGTTCAGCCTTTGACCAAGGCAGTTAACAACCACTGCCCCCCGGGTGCTGATGACATGCAAGTCGATTAAGGCACCTCTGATTCAGAGGGGTTGGGTTAAATGCCGAAGACAGATTTTGGTTGAATGCCTTCAGTTGTGCAACTGACTAGGTTCCCCTTATAATAATTGTTTGATATATAATATAAAAATGTGACTTATTATGACTATAACAGATGAACTGTTATTATTGATGCCTGGATGCAATAATTTGCCTTATTATGACTATAACAGATGAACTGTTATTATTGATGCCTGGATGCAATAATTTGATGTTAGCACAGACACCACTGCAGCTTTCTTGTCAGGTTTCTCTTAGGACTTCAACATACACTTCCCAGCTAAATAGAATGCTCTATAACAATCCCCATCCCAAATGTTTAAAATATGCATTTTGGCGGTGTCTTCTGTGTCTAAACCAGTTGTGCAGATTATACGATAAGTAAACGGTTATTATGACTTAGTCATCTGAAGTATAAGCATAGATAAATTATTCTACACACTGTTGCCATGCCACTGAGTCAATTGCATCACAGGAATAAAACTGAAAACATTTTGGCTAAACTCTGCCCTTACGGAAAAACCACATGAATTTCACGTGATCTCATGTGACGTTAATTTGATAACATGTGGCAACATGTGTTCCAAAGACACGTTTTCACGTCATGTGATTTTCCACACATGAAAGTATGTGTTTTTTTCTGTAAGGGTGCACAACCCACTAGTGACACCAGCTGTGCAGTCATAATATCCCAGCTACTACTACCGTTTACCTTATATTTCACACATACTCAACAACCAAATTAAACAACCATTTGCGACAGTACTACCCTCAGTATGGCTACTACTTGAGCGGCTTCGGGTATAAAGGTCTAGACTGAACAAGGTCCATTTTACTTACCAAAGCTGGTTGTAGGCATCCAGGCACTCTGGTTTCACGTTATGGACTGTAACAGAACAAGCTCTATTAGACATAGTGTCCTCTGTGTTGGAAGGAGTTAAATTGGTCACACTTTACATTACAGTCAAGGTCTGTAAGTACAGTGAAACAAGTATTGTAATTACACATTTCTACATTATGCTTATGGTTATTACACTGCACTCAAAACTCTGAAATATAAAAAGGTAATTAAAGTGAACAAGTTACAGTTAAGCACAACTTACACTGGATTTTGTAGAGGTTGCTTTCCTCATTCTTGGTAAGCAAGTGGGAGTGGGCATCCTTTCTGGGATCAACTTTACGCACAAATAGCGACTTGAACCAGCTGTCTTCACGACTCCTATGGTTTGACGCTGACAACCCCCTGGAGAAAAAAATACAGATGGTGGTGTTAATACACATGTGAACGGAGACATCTTATGAAGTTACTGACTCATCTATTCCTGCAGCAAAGGATTTCACTGCTGAGTAGTGAGTTGAAGTCAGATCTGCCCGTGCATGTATTCCACATTTCTCTACAGGTGAATGACAGCAAGGTCTATCTAAGAATAATAACAGTAACACATGCACTGTATGATGTTGATGCCCAAGCTGCCTACACACAATGTTTGAGAAAATGCACAGTAGTCTCCTACATGCAGTACCATTTCTTGCATGTCTCTGGCTGTTTCCAAAGTAAACAACAAGCATTGACAGTTACAGCTTGCCACAGACTACCACTGCTGCACATACAGTACACACATGGTGCTTATGAACTAAAAATTCTTAAAATAAAAACGATGCATCATTGACTAGTTGACATATGGTAAAGAAATGCTGATGTAGTAACATAGTCAATTAATGTCATGCAAAATACAGTAAGCTACACTATATATACACACACAAATGTGGATAACCCTTCAAATTAGTGGATTTGGCTATTTCAGCCACACCAGTTGCTGACAGGTGTATAAAATCTAGCACACAGCCATGCAATCTCCATACACAAACATTGGCAGTAGAATGGCCTTACTGAAGAGCTCAGTGACTTTCAACCTGGTACCATCATAGGATGCCACCCTTCCAACAAGTGAGTTTGTCAAATGTATGTCCTGCTAGACCTGCCCCGGTCAACTTTAAGTGCTGTTATTGTGAAGTGGAAACTTCTATGAGCAACGCCGGCACACAAGCTTACAGAACGGGACTGCTGAGTGCTGAAGCGTGTAGCATGTAAAAATCATCTGCGCTCAGTTGCAAATTGCATCTGGAAGCAACTTCAGCACAAGAACTGTTCCTTTGGGTGATTCAAGAAATGGGTTTCCATGGCCGAGCAGCCACACACAAGCCTAAGATCACCATGCACAATGCCAAGCGTGTAAAGTTTTTGCCGCCACTGGACTCTGTAGCAGTGGAAAGGCGTTCTCTCGAGTGATGAATCACGCTTCACCATCTGGTAGTCCAACGGACAAATCTGGGTTTGGCAGATGCCAGGATAACACTATCTGCCCCAATGCAAAGTGCGAACTGTAAAGTTTGGTGGGGGAGAAATAATGGTCTGGGGCTGTTTTTCATGGTTCAGGCTAGGCCCCTTAGTGCCAGTGAAGGGAAATCTTAACGCTACAGCATACACTGACATTCTAGACGATTCTGTGCTTCCAACTTTGTGGCAACAGTTTGAGGAAGGTCCTTTCCTGTTTCAGCATGACAATGCCCCCGTGCATAAAGCGAGGTCCATACAGAAACCGTTTATCAAGATCGGTGTGGAAGAACTTGACTGGCCTGCACAGAGCCCTGATATCAACCCCATCGTACCCCTATGGGATGAATTGGAACGCCGTCTGCGAGCCAGGCCTAAACGGCCAACATCAGTCCCAGCCCTCATTAATTATCTTGTGGCTGAATTGAAGCAAGTCCCAGCAGCAACGTTCCAACATCTAGTGGAAAGCCTTCCAAGAAGAGTGGAGGCTGTTATAGCTGCAAAGGGGGGACCAACTCCATATTAATGCCCATGATTTTGGAATGAGATCTTCGATGAGCAGGTGTCCACATACTTTTGGTCATGTAGTGTATATCCACAACAGCCCTTCCTTTATAATAATGACCTTGAGCAAGTGTGATAATAATTCACTGTTAGACAGACACGTACACTAGTAACTGGGTATGCCGTGCATTAACTTCAAGAATGTAACCATTTTAGAATAGCTCAAATTAGAAGGTGCACTAATTAGTAGCTTATCAAATAGACGACAGGCCAATAGTTGACTGGCTAGCTATTTATGCTAGCTTGCTAGCAGTCATTTGTTCAGGTTCACTCCTGCACACTTGCAGCATAGACGAGTCAGTGGGAGCCTCTATTCTCCTAAATCGTCAATGGAACAAAAGTCAGAACCCAAACGCTTTAAATCCTAAACGTGAAAAGTAATAATAGTCACACCTGGATAAAACGACGGTCTGTCCTGTTGACTGGGCCGTGTTTTTTGCCTGACTCAGGCCATTGCCAAATCTCTGAAGGACTCGCGTCGCCATCTTCCATTGATCACGCTGGAGCGTGTTCATTTACGACGAATCGGTTGCAAAACATTGCTTAAACGGAAGCAAACGGAACAAACGGGGCGGGACCTAGCTGAATTTGTCCAATAGAAGCTCTCGTTTTGTTCTGTTTGCTTCCGTTTGGTTCTTTAACGATAAACAATTTCCGTAATGAATACACCTCCGTCTTATGCAAAAACACTATTATTACTTTGTCTACAATGTAGCCACCAGGTGGTAGTAAAACACAAACAAATGAATGGTGTGACCAGGGGAGGACCACCTGTCCTCGGTACTATGTTACTGTTTTTACATACACACTTGAAAAGGAGACTGGTGTGTGTGTTCCTCTTCTTTGTAGACTTCATTTCTTTATTTTTTGCTTGACTGAATATATCTACTGTATTTTCTATGATTGGGGATAAATTGAATATTTTTTCATGCATTCTAAAATCTTTGATGATGTGCCAATTCTAATTTCCCCGGCCTCCAGGACAGTCTACATCAGGTGACTGGAATGATATACTCTTTTTTTATGTACTCTTCCAGCTGACGCTTGACTGACCTTCATGTCTTAAAGTAATGATGGACTGTCGTTTCTCTTTGCTTATTTGAGCTGTTCTTGCCATAATATGGACTTGGTCTTTACCAAATAAGGCTACCTTCTGTATACCACCCCTACCTTGTCACAACACAACTGATCGACTCAAACGCATTAAGAAGGAAAGAAATTCCACAAATGTACTTCATTGGAAATTCATTCCAAGTGACTACCTCATGAAGCTGGTTGAAAGAATGCCAAGAGTGGGCAAAACTGTCATCGAGGCAAAGGGTGGCTACTTTGAAGAATCTCAAATACATTTTTGGTTACTACACGATTCCATATGTGTAATTTCATTGTTTTGATGTCTTCAGAAAAACAGAAAAACCCTTGAATGAGTAGGTGTGTCCAAACTTTTGACAGGTACTGTATACACACTACATGACCAAATCACCTGCTCATCAAACATCTAATTCCAAAATCATGGGCAATAATATCCAGAGTCCAATGGCGGCAAGCTTCACACCATTCCAGCTGACGCTTGGCATTGTGCATATGGATCTCAGGCTTGTGTGCGGCTGCTCGACCATGGAAACCCATTTCATGAACCTCCCGATGAACAGTTCTTGTGCTGCAGAGGTAGTTTGAAACTCGGTACTGAGTGCTACAACCGAGGACAGACGATTTTTACGCACTACGCACTGTCCCGTTCTGTGAGATTGTGTGGCCTACCACTTGGCGGCTGAGCCGTTGTTGCTCCTAGACGTTTCCACTTAACAATGAGAGCACTTACAGTTGATCGGGGCAGCTCTAGCAGGGCAGAAATTTGACGAACTGACTTGTTGGAAAGGTGGCATTCTATGACAGTGCCACGTCATAGGATCACTGAGCTCTTCAGTAAGGGTCATTCTACTGCCAATGTTTTTCTATGGAGATTGCATGGCTGTGTGCTCTATTTTATACACCTGTCAGCAACGGGTGTGGCTGAAATAGCCAAATCCACTCATTTGTAGTGGTGTCCACATACTTCTGGACATGTAGTGTGTACAGTGCCTTCGGAAAGTATTAAGACTCAGATACTTTTTCCACATTTTGTTATGTTACAGCCTTTTCCTCATCAATAGTGGAGCAGGTTGAGAGCTTCAAGTTCCTTGGTGTCCACATCACCAACAAACTAGAATGGTCCAAATACACCAAGACAGTCGTGAAGAGGGCACGACAAAGCCTATTCCCCCTCAGGAAGCTAAAAAGATTTGGCATGGGTCCTCAGATCCTCAGAAGGTTCTACAGCTGCAACATCGAGAGCATCCTGATTTGATTTGAACCTACGCCCAATACCCCATAATGACAAAGCCAAAATAGGTTTTTAGAAATGTTTGCAAAAACAGAAATACCTTATTTACATAAGTATTCAGACAATTTGCTATGAGACTCAAAATTGAGCTCAAGTGCATCCTGTTTCCATTGGTCATCCTTGAGATGTTTCTGCAACTTGACTGGAGTCCACCTGTGTTAAATTCAATTGATTGGACATGATTTGGAAAGGAACACACCTGTCTATATAAGGTCCCACAGTTGACAGTGGATGTCAGAGCAAAATTGTCTGTAGAGTTCCGAGACAGGATTGTGTCGAGACACAGATCTGGGGAAGGGTACCAAAATATTTATGCAGCATTGAAGGTCCCCAAGAACATACTGTCCTCCATCATTCTTAAATGGAAGAAGTTTGGAACCACCTAGAGCTGGTCACCCGGCCAAACTGAGCAATCGGGGAAGAAGAGCCATGGTCAGAGAGGTGACAAAGATCCCAATGGTCACTCTGATAGAGCTCCAGAGTTCCTCTGTGGCGAAGGGAGAAACTTCCAGAAGGACAACCATCTCTGCAGCACTCCACCAATTCGGCCATTATGGTAAAGTGGTCAGACAGAAACCACTCCTCAGTAAAAGGCTCATGACAGCCCACTTGGACTTTGCCAAAAGGCACCTAAAGACTCTCAGGCCATGAGAAATAAGATTCTCTGGTCTGATGAAACCAAGATTGAACTCTTTGGCCTGAATGCCAAGCGTCACGTCTGGAGGAAACTTGGCACCATCCCTACGGTGAAGCATGGTGGTCATAGCATCATGCTGTGAGAAGGTTTTTCAGAGGCAGGGACTTAGAAACTAGTCAGGATCGAGGGAAAGATGAACGGAGTGAAGTACAGAGAGATCCTTGATGAACACCTGCTCCAGAGTGCTCAGGACCTCAGTCTGCGGCGAAGGTTCACCTTCCAACAGGACAACGACCTTAAGCACACAGCCACGATAGTGCAGGAGTAGCCTAGGGACAAGTCTCTGAATATCCTTGAGTGGCCCAGCCAGAGCCCGGAATTTAACCAGATCTAACATCTCTGGAGAGACCTGAAAATAGCTGTGCAGCAACGCTCCCCATCCAACTGTACAGCGCTTGAGGGGATCTGCAGAGAAGAATGGGAGAAACTCCGCAAATACAGGTGTGCTAGGCTTGTAGCGTCGTACCCAAGAAGACTTGAGGCTGTAATCACTGCCAAAGCTGCTTCAACTAAACACTGAGTAAAGGGTCTGAATACTTATGTAAATGTGATATTTCAGTTTTTTATTTGTAATACATTTGCAAATATTTTTGGTTATTCTGGTGTATTGTGTGTGTGGATTGTAGATTGACGTCGCTTATAGCTAAATCCGCCACTGGATAAGGCTTTGGTTGTATTTTCTGTGCTTCCATTTCCGCCTAGCCCAACCTACACTTTTACCTGTGCAGACGTGTGTGCTGGTACATTGTTAATGTGGGAGGCAACCTGTCTGCCTAGGGATACTACGTTTGTCCCAGGCGAGTTTTTAGGAAATATGCCTTCACTTCTTCAACTGTGTAGTGAACAGTTTAGACTCCTGAGCATTAAAAAAATATATGTAATAATTCTTTATTTTGGTTCTTTTGAATGAGTCTCCACCTTTTTATGGTCAGTTGGTGTGTGGAATTAACTGAAGGAATGGGAGGTGTTCAAGTCCAGACTTTCTGGCGGTTGTAATTCTTGGCACATAGTACCAACGGCCTCAATCATGGTTTCTCAACAAGCCTGGGAACAGCTAGGTCTAGGCTACCTCTTTCTCCGAGTGGAATATGTTTTCAGTATCCAGAGTGACACGCTCTCAATGCAGTAAAAATAACACAAAAATACAAATTATTTAATTTGAATAAAAATGATTGCAGTTTGTATTTCTTCTTCCATTCATTTTATGGTGGATAGTAATGACCTAATATCACCTTTTTAAATATCTATTGTTTTGGGCGGCTGTGGGAGACATGCAAAACAGACCCTGTAGTCTGACTGTGAACTCTATTAGGAAACCGGATCAGAAGATGGCTTCTTCTCCTACGTTGTGGTTACTTTGAGGAACTGCAGTGATGGACTTTCAAGTTCACTCTAGCCTTGGTACTGGCAGTAAATCTTAGCTGATGGTTGTGTTTTCAAATCGCACAACTGTACGCCGCAAATGATGGAGAACTCTATCAGTATGATTCAGCTTTACAATGCCAAGAGGAAATGAGTAAAGAATTGTTAAGACTGTTTACAGAAAACGGAAAGTGAGATGGTGTCATGGTCATGTAAACATTCAGCACACTTTTTAAAAATGTTTCAGAGTATTTTACCTTCCCAAAACACTTAACAGCTTTAAAATGGAGCTGTAGAGGGTGTTAGATGCATTTCTGCTTATGGTTTTCTTTCTCTCTCAGAGATTTGATCTGGATTCTAGAATGCATGTCTGTTATTCTGTTCTTTGATGGTTTTTGGAGTGTCTTGTGAGTAAGATCAGGGATATTGGCCTTCACTTCCTGGATAGGAAACAGTTTTTCCCCTTTGTTGCATGTCTTGTGTTCAAATGTTGACTTGTATAGAATGGAGTAATGACTGTACACTGCACAAATCAAAAAGGGAAGGTGCTGAGACACTGGCCAAATTGATTTGATGATGATGCATGATGCATTTATAGGGCATTGTTTATTTTTTTTAATGTGTGAGTGAAAGTAGTTCACTCCTTATTTAGTTTTATGTTACATGTAGACCTATGCTAGTTTAAAAAAAAGTAATTTCTGCATCAATTTGATCATTATGCCATTGTTTTGTTTTAGGGCTGTTTTTTTGTATTCATCTCATGATGTATAGACATATGTGGTGAATTACAATAATCAATACTGTACATTAAAAAAAATACTGGTTTCTGTAAACTGCTGCCATCGTCTTTCTGGATGTGCCTTGAAATAAACTGACCTAAATCCATGTTCTCTTGTTGATGGAGTCTTGTAGTAATACTTCATATGGATATCACCACAGGAGTCCATAGCAAAATGTAGACTAGGGAGGTGAATTAAAATGTTCCCAGAACCTATTGCTACAGTGCCTTGCGAAAGTATTCGGCCCCCTTGAACTTTGCGACCTTTTGCCACATTTCAGGCTTCAAACATAAAGATATAAAACTGTATTTTTTTGTGAAGAATCAACAACAAGTGGGACACAATCATGAAGTGGAACGACATTTATTGGATATTTCAAACTTTTTTAACAAATCAAAAACGGAAAAATTGGGCGTGCAAAATTATTCAGCCCCCTTAAGTTAATACTTTGTAGCGCCACCTTTTGCTGCGATTACAGCTGTAAGTCGCTCGGGGTATGTCTCTATCAGTTTTGCACATCGAGAGACTGAATTTTTTTCCCATTCCTCCTTGCAAAACAGCTCGAGCTCAGTGAGGTTGGATGGAGAGCATTTGTGAACAGCAGTTTTCAGTTCTTTCCACAGATTCTCGATTGGATTCAGGTCTGGACTTTGACTTGGCCATTCTAACACCTGGATATGTTTATTTTTTAACCATTCCATTGTAGATTTTGCTTTATGTTTTGGATCATTGTCTTGTTGGAAGACAAATCTCCGTCCCAGTCTCAGGTCTTTTGCAGACTCCATCAGGTTTTCTTACAGAATGGTCCTGTATTTGGCTCCATCCATCTTCCCATCAATTTTAACCATCTTCCCTGCTGAAGAAAAGCAGGCCGAAACCATGATGCTGCCACCACCATGTTTGACAGTGGGGATGGTGTGTTCAGGGTGATGAGCTGTGTTGCTTTTACGCCAAACATAACGTTTTGCATTGTTGCCAAAAAGTTCAATTTTGGTTTCATCTGACCAGAGCACCTTCTTCCACATGTTTGGTGTGTCTCCCAGGTGGCTTGTGGCAAACTTTAAACAACACATTTTATGGATATCTTTAAGAAATGGCTTTCTTCTTGCCACTCTTCCATAAAGGCCAGATTTGTGCAATATACGACTGATTGTTGTCCTATGGACAGAGTCTCCCACCTCAGCTGTAGATCTCTGCAGTTCATCCAGAGTGATCATGGGCCTCTTGGCTGCATCTCTGATCAGTCTTCTCCTTGTATGAGCTGAAAGTTTAGAGGGACGGCCTGATGGTGGTCTGATACTCCTTCCATTTCAATATTATAGCTTGCACAGTGCTCCTTGGGATGTTTAAAGCATGGGAAATCTTTTTGTATCCAAATCCGGCTTTAAACCTCTTCACAACAGTATCTCGGACCTGCCTGGTGTGTTCCTTGTTCTTCATGATGCTCTCTGCGCTTTCTGAGACTATCACAGTGCAGGTGCATTTATACGGAGACTTGATTACACTCAGGTGGATTGTATTTATCATCATTAGTCATTTAGGTCAACATTGGATCATTCAGAGATCCTCACTGAACTTCTGGTGAGAGTTTGCTGCACTGAAAGTAAAGGGGCTGAATAATTTTGCACGCCCAATTTTTCCGTTTTTGATTTGTTAAAAAAGTTTGAAATATCCAATAAATGTCATTCCACTTCATGATTGTGTCCCACTTGTTGTTGATTCTTCACAAAAAAATACAGTTTTATATCTTTATGTTTGAAGCCTGAAATGTGGCAAAAGGTCGCAAAGTTCAAGGGGGCCGATTACTTTCGCAAGGCACTGTATATGTACATTAGGCCTATCCCTATAGAGAATCCCAATGTTAGCATCTCAAGCTTATGGGCTTAAGCTGAAACGCTGAAAGCCATTATGCTCTCTGAAATGTGACAGAACATTATGGAAAATTCATCTGACAGTGTCCCTGACAGCAATATAGCCAATAATACTGGTTTGGAAGGTGATCTTTATAAAAGTGTTAATGAAAGTCAACCCACTTTCTCCCTTATTCAAAATTGCTTTCACAAATTACATAGACTTTTATCTTGGTTAGGCAGCAGCATTCAGCAGCACACAAACTAAGTCCAAAGCTGGCCATTCCACTGCATTATTGGATTATAACAGAACGAAAAGCCCAGACCTGGCAGTAGATACACATTCCAGTCGAGTTTCCTTTCCTCTGTGAGGAGATGCAGAGAGAACCTTACACTGAGATGAGGTATATTCAGTCAGACATGCTGCATTCTGGGAAACCATATTTTTGTTTGTTTGGTATCAGCTGCTTCTACATTACATCCTTTTCTGGAGGTGATGGCTGAACAGCCTTGTTCCAATTTGTGTAGATAAGGGTAAATAAAGGGGGACAGATTGGAGTGGGTATGGCATGGGTGGTGGAAAAGTATGGATGGATGAACCAGATTAATTCATCATATGAAGAAAGACAGAAAAAGGAGGGCCAGGAGAAGAAGGAGAAGATTTTGTGTTCTCTGATTTAGAAGAATGCTTATCATTCCTGGAATTCAGCATGACTCTTTAGAGGGATTTGTTTTTAATCCAGAGATATGCATTATAAGTGAATGCATCAAAGGCAGACTTTTTGTCCAGAGCTGCCTCAGTTGAGACAAAATATGTAAATGTATGGACGTAAACAGAAGATTGGGCTGATTGGCTAACATATTGCTAACATTTGCAAGTTTAGGCGTTCTTTTAATCACTTGTGGTCGTTCATTTTGTAGTCAAACATTCGCAAACAGTAAATGTCTGTCGGATCAATAATTTACAATGTTATTGCAGTTGCCTGGTTCTGTACTTGAAGACACTACCCAGACAGAAATATGTGACCTTGCAGCAGCTTTCATTTTACAAGGGCACCAGAGTGGTGTACTACAAATCTATATATAGGTCTACTCTGAGTTCAACTCGGGATAACCGGTGACACGAAAGTGGCTCAACCTTTAGCCAGGTACATTTATATGGTAACGAATCTTTCAGAACTAACCTGCTCTGGTGCAGGCTAACTCGGGGTTAACTCCATTTATCTTGATTGAAGTGTCTGAGATGCAAGTTGAGGACCAATCAAACTAGATTCCTTCCCTCTCGCAAAGAGTGCGTCATCATCCCTTCATCCCCCAGACCATATTTTAGGAAGACGACAGTTTAAAAAATATATTTTATTAATAAAATGTTCTTGTGTGTTAAAAATAGTATTATTAAAATATACTGAACAAAAATATATACGCAACTGTCACAACTTCTGCCGAAGTCGACGTACGGCGTTCCATTTGTTTTGTCTTGTTCCCCGCACACCTGGTTTACATTCCCTAATCAACTGCATATATATATTCCTCTTCCCCCATTTCTTTGTGTGGGATTGTTTTGTTACGTTTTTTGTATTGACCCGCCTAGCTGGTTTTTCGCCGGGTACTATGCGAGAAAGATAACATCGTGTCATTGTATGGCCGGGTGTCAGCAGCGTTTTGCTTGGCGCAGCAGAGTTTGGGCAGCCATTGCCTTTCTCTCTCCTACTGAAAAGGACAGTTGCGGTTGATATATTATCGATTATAGATTTTAAAAACAACCTGAGGATTGATTATAAAAAACGTTTGACATGTTTCTGTGGACATTACGGATACTATTTGGAATTTGTCTGCGTTGTCGTGACCGCTCTTTCCTGTGGATTTCTGAACATATCGCGCCAAACAAACGGAGGTATTTTGGATATATAAATAATCTTTATAGAACAAAAGGAACATTTATTGTGTAACTGGGAGTCTCGTGAGTGAAAACATCTGAAGATCATCAAAGGTAAACAATTAATTTGATTGCTTTTCTGATTTTCGTGACTAAGCTACTTGATGCTAGGTGTACATAATGTTTTGTCGAGCGATCGATAAACTTGGATTTCTTTCGCTGTAAAGCATATTTTCAAAATCTGACACAACAGGTAGATTAACATAAGGCTGTGTTTTGCTATATTGCACTTGTGATTTCATGAATATAAATATTTTTAGTAATATTATTTAAATGTGGCGCTATGCAATTCAGCGGTTGTTGATGACAATTATCCGGCTAAAGGGATGGGTAGCGTCAAGAAGTTAATTGTTAAACATTTTTGCTTATTTGTGACTTTATCACGCTTTGCACTTTTGCCTTGGGCTGGAAGTTTGTTGGACACTGTTGCATCCGTCTGTTGTTTGCTTCTGCCGAATAAAGTGTTCGCCTGATCACAACTCTCTGCTCTCCTGCACCTGACTTCAACACCAGTAGTGCATACGCTGACAGCAACATGCAACAATTTCATGGATTTGACTGAGTTACAGTTCATATAAGGAAATCAGCCAATTTAAAACAGATAAATTTGTCCCTAATCTATGGTTTCACATGACTGGTAATACCTGCAGGACTCTGAGCTAAGCCAGGTGAGCACAGTAGTGCAGTCAGACCATGAAGGGATCTGCCCCAGGGGCACAGACAGCTCCTTCAATTCTGCCCCAGTGAGAGCTGCACTCAGCTTGGGGCGTGGAATGGTGAGTGTTGTGTGTGTGTGTGTGTGTCTGTGTGTGTGGCCCTGCTCATCCATGACACACAGGTAGGCCACAGAGCCGTAGGACCTCTCGAAGGCATCACAAAAAGAAGATTGGCAGGGGTAATATCCAAGTCGACACTGAGGGGTGTGTAGCAGTGTGGCATGGTAATATCCATCAGGTAGGGAAGTAGCTCTTTGACCTGGCCTCCGTGGGCATGTGGACCACGACTTTTGGAACATTGCTATCCCACTGCCCGATCTCAAAGTCGCCCTTGGCCAGCAGGGCTCTCATTTTGTCCAGCAGCTACCGGGCCTGCTCTGGAGAGGAGAGGGACTATAGACAGTTGTCCACATACAACGCCCTTTCCACTGAATCCAGCACGTCCTCGTTGCTGTTGAAACACAGGAGAGGCTGATACTGAGGGAGGTGTTGCACTCGGTGGAACATCTCCACAGATAGCCACCCGGCGCTCCCGGAGACACAGCAAGACCCCCAAGAGATAGGGTTCCAGCTTAGGCCACGGCAGCAGCTGGTCATTCAGGTTACCCCCTCTGCTGAGCAATTGAAAACCAGGCGGCTCTTACCGTCATGGTAAACAACGTGGTGGGGGATGTACCAGTTCTGCTTGGCACTTCTCATATCCTCCGGTGACAGCTTCACCACGTAGCCAGCCTGTTCTAGCTTGCGTACATTCTGGCTATGCACATTAGCTGACGCAGGGTTCTTATCTAGGCACACTCTGTCTATATAAGGTCCCACAGTTGACAGTGCATGTCAGAGCAAAAACCAAACCATATGTCCATAGAGCTCCAAGACAGGATTGTGTCGAGGCACAGAAGGGTACCAAATAATTCTGCAGCATTGAAGGTCCCCAAGAACACAGTGGACTCCATCATTCTTAAATGGAAGAAGTTTGTAACCAACAACCCTCTTCTTAAAGCTGTCCGCCCGGCCAAACTGAGAAATCGGGAAAGAAGGGCCTTGGTCGCCCTTGGCCAGCAGGGCTCTCATTTTGTCCAGCAGCTACCGGGCCTGCTCTGGAGAGGAGAGGGACTATAGACAGTTGTCCACATACAACGCCCTTTCCACTTGGTCACCCGAGGTGACCAAGAACCCGATGATCACTCTGACAGAGCTCCAGACTTCCTCTGCGGAGATGGAAGAACCTTTCAGAAGGACAACCATCTCTGCAACACTCCACCAATCAGGCCATTATGGTAAAGTGGCCAGACAGAAACCACTCCTAAGTAAAGGCACATGACAGTCCGCTTAGAGTTTGCCAAAAGGCACCTAAAGGACTCTCAGACCATGAGAAACAACATTATCTGGTCTGATGAAACCAAGATTGAACTCTTTGGCCTGAATGCCAAGCGTCACGTCTGGAGGAAACCTGGCACCATCCCTACGGTGAAGCATGGTGGTGGCAGAATCATGCTGTGGGATGTTTTTTAGCAGCAGGGTCTGGGTGACTAGTCAGGATCGAGGGAAAGATTAAAGGAGCAAAGTACAAAGATATCCTTGATGAAAACCTGCTCCAGAGCGCTCAGGACCTCAAACTGGGGTGATGGTTCACCTTCCAACAAGACTACGACCTTAAGTACACTGCCAAGACAATGCAGGAGTGGTTTCGGGACAAGTCTCTGAATGTCCTTGAGTGGCCCAGCCAGAGCCCAGACTGAAACTGATCGAACATCTCTTGAGAGACCTGAAAATAGCTGTGCAGAGACGCTCCCCATCAAACCTGATAGCGCTTGAGAGGATCTGCAGAGAAGAATGGGTGAAGCTTCCCAAATAGAGGTGTGCCAAGCTTGTCGCATCATACCCAAGAAGACTCAAGGCTGTAATCGCTGCCAAAGGTGCTTCAACCAAGTACTTAGTAAAGGGTCTGAATACTAATGTAAATGCAATATTTATTTTTTTTAATTGGGAGGGGAGGCTTAATTGTTGCAATTTTATCCCCTGTTTCTCCCCAATTTCGTGATTACGATATTGTCTCATCACTGCAACTCCCCGACGGGCTCTGGAGGGGCAAGGGTCGAGTCATGTGTCCTCCGAAACATCACCCGCCAAACCTGGGATTGAACCCTAGGCTGTAGTGGGATTGAACCCTATGTTGTAGTGATCCAGCAACACTGCGATGCAGTGCCTTAGACCGCTGAGCCACTCGGCAGGCCCCCAGTTTTTTTATTTTCAATTAATTTGCAAACATTTCTAAGAACCTGTTTTTGCTGTGTCATTATGGGGTATTGTGTGTAGATTGATGAGGGGGGGAAATGGTTTAATCCATTTTAGAAAATGTGGAAAAAGTCAAGGTCTAAATACTTTCTATATGCACTGTAACTAAGGCTGGTCGGCCGTCCAGAGAGGTAGGTCCGGCTGGCTGGCCGGCCAGATAGCTAAGTGGGTCGGCCTAGGTATGGCTGGCCAGATAGGAAGGTCATGAGTCATGAATGCAGTAAAATTCTAAGTGACTGTTTAGTCACAATAATTAGGCTCCTTCAAGCTCTGATGCTGTTGATGGTAATTAATAGCCTACCAACTTCCTAACTCCCTGGTATTCAGAACTCTATTGTCCCTCTAATCACGCTGACATCAATGCAAATGTAATCGATAATCTAATCAAACACTTCATGAGAACCGATGAGCTCATGTTGCGCAACATTTCTATAGGCTATGCAATTGCGCAAGAAAACAGAGTGATGGCCTCTATTAAAGAGAGGAAGAGAGGCTGCTGCCTACATTGAGACCCAACCACTGGCCACTTTAATAAATGGATCACTAGTCACTTTATACAACGCCACTCTAAATAATGCCACTTTAATAATGTTTACATATTTTACATTACTCATATCACATGTATATACTGTATTTTATTTATAATGTTTACATATCTTACATTACTCATATCACATGTATATACTGTATTTTATATCATCTATTGCACCTTGCCTATGCCGCTCGGCCATCGCTCATCCATTTACTTACATGTACATATTCTCATTCACCCCTTTAGAATTGTGTGTATTAGGTAGTTGTTGGGGATTGTTAGATTACTTGTTAGATATTACTACACTGTCGGACCTAGAAGCACAAGCATTTCGCTACACTCGCATTAACATCTGCTAAACATGTGTATGTGACAAATAAAATGTGACTCTATTTGATTTATAGGCCTAATATATTTATTTCTCAAATTTGTTAAAATATAAAGCACATTGCTTATCTTTACAACAGGATCCTTCTGAGAAGCCAGAGGCGAGCGTGCAAACTCCAAATGTCTTCCATTCTCCTTGCTAATGTGCAATCGTTGGAAAATAAAACCGATGACCTACTATTAAGATTATCCTACCAACGGGACATTAAAAACTGTAACATCTTATGTTTCACCGAGACGTGGCTGAACGAAGAAACTGACAGGCGTTATTTTCCATGCACTGGCAGAACAGAGATGCTACCTCTGTTAAGACGAGGGGTGGGGGTGTGTGTCTTTTTGTTAATAACAGCTGGTGCGCGATGTCTAATATTAAAGACGTCTCGAGGTATTGCTCATACCTTATGATAAGCTGTCGACCACACTACCAAGAGAGTTCTCATCTGTATTATTCGTAAGTCGTCTATTTACCACCACAAAGCGAAGCTGGCACTAAGACTGCTCTCAACCAACTCTCTAAGGTCATAAGCAAAGAAGAGAATGCTCACCCAGAAGCGGCGCTCCTGGTGGCTGGGGACTTTAATGCAGGCAAACTTAAATCAGTTTTACACAAGTTTTACCAGCATGTCACATGTACAACCTGGGGAAAAACAATCCTAGACCACCTTTACTCCACACACAGAGATGCATACAAAGCTCTCCCCCACCCTCCATTTGGCAAATATGACCACACTTCTATCCTCCTGATTCCCGCTTACAAGCAAAAACTAAAGCAGGAAGTACCAGTGACTCGCTCAATACGGAAGTGGTCAGATGACACGAATGCTACACTACAGGACTGTTTTGCTAGCACAGACTGGAATATGTTCCGGGATTCATCCAATGACATTGAAGAATAGACCACCTCAGTCATCGGCTTCATCAATAAGTGCATCGATGACATCGTCCCCAAAGTGGCTGTACGTACATATCCCAACCAGAAGCCATGGATGACAGGCAACATCCACATCGAGCTAAAGGCTGCCGCTTTCAAGGAACGGGAGATTAATCCGGAAGCTTATAAGAAATCCCGCGTCAATACAGGACTAAGATTGAATCCTACTACAGTGGTTCCTCCATTAAAAGTTGCGAGCTTGCACCACGGGACTTAGAGGTACCCAGCGTCACGGCTTCATTGCTCCAGACCACCACAAGGGGGAGTTAGAGCACTCATTATGCCTTTGGGTCCCAAGGTTTTTATATGACCAATCATATTTAGTGGTTCCAATGATGAATTTTGACGCGAACCACACTTGCCTTGTGGCATTCTTCAACAAAGATGGCTGACAAAACATTACGGTGGAACCAGATGTAAGTTGTTATAACGTCATAACGAGTCAAGCAAAAAAATTGACAATTGAGAGGAATATGTTAGTTAATGTAAAGACAAATGTTTGTGCATATTTTTCTGTCACAAAGTTCATTTACGAAAATCGCTATTTAGCAAGTTATCTGACTGGCTGACATTAGCCAGCTAGCTAGTGTTGGGATAATGAATTCATAATTTGTGTTGTTTAATGTTTTAGGGACTCCTGAGAAAACCAGCAAACCAGGCTGCCGTCTTGTGAAACAGTGGATGTAAAGAATCTAGCTAGCTAAAGCATTTACTGCAAATTGAATGTACAATTTTGTAAGCTTGCCTTGCAATGCACCTGAAGTAGCATAGCCTGCTAACTACTTGCTTATTGGGTAGTGGAGGATAAAAATAACTGTATGCCTATGGATGTGTAGCTAGCTACAGTATGTAGCCGATCTGTGTATGGACCCTAAAACGTTAGGTTTTGAACTAATATTCATACAAATCTATGAACCTCAGCTGTCATAGTTGTTGTATCAACTTCAAGTCTGAATGGCATTAATGAAGCCTATGGATAAAGTAGAATATAATTACTTTATTGTGCTAAGGATGCAAGTCCTATATACACATGTACTGTAGTTATTACCACGCATGAGATTCCTGCATTGTAGCCTGTACATTGAATATATTCACTGATCATATACTCTTCCTTGGTAAATAACAGTGTGGTACAGGTATGAATATCTGAGACATTCTTTTTCAGTCATATCAAACTCCATTATTTGAATGATGCTGTGTCTGCATGTATGTATTACAAATATACACTTCAACTGTGTTTACCACTCCTGCTCCTGGGACATCAATGATTACACATTTTTCACTATGCAATAGACTAGAAACATGATTGATTTGTAATTCATATATACAGAGAACAAAATATGCATATCTAACTCCCTTCATCTGCATTAATCTGAGGACACAGGATAGTATTTAAATTAGATACTTAATTTCAACCAGTGGAGAATGTGAAAAGCTTTATTGAAAGAAGTTTATTATCCAGGTGTTATAAATACATAAATGCATTATAATTATAATAATTGTAATATTTTAAATACAAGTTCAATCTGTATTTCAATGCCCATATGGTGTGCATTATGAAACGAGGAAGAAAGACGAGGTGGGGAGAGAGGTGTAGAAGACAGAAAAGGAAAGAGGTAAGAACAGCGACAGACAGCATATGATTCATGAATTACAGTGCTACCCTAATATTCTCTCAGTTCATCACTGTTGTGGTGTCTCCTAACCAGCCTTGGGCCCCCAATTGGCCCGAAGGTTATCTTAAGAGCGGGTGAGTTGGCGATGACGGGACTGGCTTCCTCTCTCACATCACTCAAGTCGGTACCCATGAATTGTTTTGAAAGGCTGGTCATGGCTCACATCAACAGCATCCTCCCGGACACCCTAGACCCACTCCAATTTGCATACCGCCCCAACAGATCCACAGATGACGCAATCTCAATCGCACTCCACACTGACCCATCTTACCTGGACAAAAGGAACACCTATGTGAGAATGCTGTTCATTGATTGCAGCTCAGCATTCAACACCATAGTGCCCACGAAGCTCATCACTAAGCTAAGGATCCTAGGACTAAACACCTCCCTCTGCAACTGGATCCTGGACTTCCTGATGGGCCGCCCCCAGGTGGTAAGAGTAGGCAACAACACGTCTGCCAACAACACGCTTGTCCTTAACACTGGGACCCCACAAGGGTGTGTACTTAGTCCCCTCCTGTATTCCCTGTTCACCCACAACTGCGTGGCAAAACACAACTCCAACACCATCATTAAGTTTGCTGATGACACAACAGTGGTAGAACTAGTTCGTCGTAAAGATGAGACCAAGGTGCAGCGTGGTATACGTACATTCTCTATTTATTAAATGAACGCTGAACAAAAACAATAAAGAACAAACGAAACGTGAAGCTATCCAAACTATTGCTGACAGGCAACTAAACATAGACATGATCCCACAAACACCAAAGGGAAATGGCTACCTAAAAATTATCCCCAATCAGAGACAACGATATACAGCTGCCTCGGATTGGGATCGATATCAGGCCACCATAGACATTCAAATCACCTAGACCTACAAAAACCCTAGACATACAAAAAACCCTAGACAATACAAAACTAGCGTACCCACCCTAGTCACACCCTGACCTAACCAAAATATAAAGAAAAGGTCAGGGCGTGACAGTACCCCCCCCCCCCCGGGGGTTAACACGCTTAAATGTCTTACTCATGTCAGCCACGGAGAAGGAGAGCCCACAGTCCTTGGTAGCGGGCCGCGTCGGTGGCACTCTGTTATCCTCAAAGCGGGCAAAGAAAGTGTTTAGCTTGTCCGGAAGGAAGACGTTTTCGTCCTCGACATGGCTGGTTTTCCCTTTGTAGTCCGTGATTGTCTGTAGACCCTGCCACATACGTCTCGTGTCTGAGCCGTTGAATTGTGACTCCACTTTGTCTCTATACTGATGTTTTGCCTGTTTGATTGCCTTACGGAGGGAATAACTACACTGTTTGTGTTCGGCCATATTCTCAGTCACCTTGGCATGGTTAAATGCAATATTTTACGCTTTAAATTTTGCACGAATGCTGCCATCTATCCATGGTTTCTGTTTTGGGTAGGTTTTAATAGTCACTGTGGGTACAACATCTCCTATACACTTCCTAATGAACTCAGTCACCGTATCAGTGTATTTGTCAATATTATTCTCAGAGGCTACGCGGAACATATCCCAGTCCGCGTGATCAAAACAATCTTGAAGCGTGGAGTTGGATTGGTCAGACCAGCATTGAATAGTCCTTGGCACGACCAGCATTGAATAGTCCTTGGCACGGGTACTTCTTGTAAGAGTTTCTGCCTATAGGAAGGGAGGAGCAAAACGGAGTTGTGATCAGATTTGCCAAAGGGAGGGCGGGGGATGGCCTTGTAGGAATCCTGGAAGTTGGAGTAGCAGTGGTCGAGTGTGTTAGCAGTGTGAGGACTACAGTCAACGTGTTGATAGAACTTCGGCTGCATTTTCCTCAAATTTGCTTTGTTAAAATCCCCAGATACAATAAATGCGGTCTCAGGATATGTGTTTTCAGTTTGCATAAAGTCCAATGAAATACTTTGATTCTCTTGGGAGGTAATATGGTTGGCATTTTATTGTGAGGTATTCTAGGTCAGGTAAACAAAAGGACTTGAGTTTGTGTATGTTATCACAATCACACCATGAGTAGTTAATCATGAAACATACACCCCCGCCCTTCTTCTTCCCAGAGAGATATTTATTCCTGTCTGCGTGATGAACTGAGAACCCAACTGGCTGTACGGACTCAGACAATATAGAGCCATGTTTTCGTTAAACAGAGTATGTTACAATTCCTGATGTCTCTCTGGAAGTAAATCCTCGACCTGAGCTCGTCAACTTTATTATCCAGAGACTGAACATTAGTGAGTAATATTTGGAAGGGGTGGGTGGTGTGTGCTCCTCCTGTGTCAGACTAAAAGACCACTCCGAGTACCTCTACTCTGCCGGCGGTGTTTTGGGTCGGCCTCTGGAATCAGTTAAATTGCCCTGGGCGGTACGAACTAAGGATCCGATTCGGGAAAGTCATATTCCTGGTCGTAATGCTGGTAATGCTGGTGAGTTACCTCCGCTCTGATATCCAATAGTTCTTCCCGGCTGTATGTAATAATCTTTATGTAATACATGTATCATTAACCACTTTAACTATGCCACTTTGTTTACATACTCATCTCATATGTATATACTGTACTCGATACCATCTACTGTATCTTGCCTATGCCGCTCTGTACCATCACTCATTCATATACAGTGCCTTGCGAAAGTATTCGGCCCCCTTGAACTTTGCGACCTTTTGCCACATTTCAGGCTTCAAACATAAAGATATAAAACTATATTTTTTTGTGAAGAATCAACAACAAGTGGGACACAATCATGAAGTGGAATGACATTTATTGGATATTTCAAACTTTTTTAACAAATCAAAAACTGAAAAATTGGGCGTGCAAAATTATTCAGCCCCTTTACTTTCAGTGCAGCAAACTCTCTCCAGAAGTTCAGTGAGGATCTCTGAATGATCCAATGTTGACCTAAATGACTAATAATGATAAATACAATCCACCTGTGTGTAATCAAGTCTCCGTATAAATGCACCTGCACTGTGATAGTCTCAGAGGTCCGTTAAAAGCGCAGAGAGCATCATGAAGAACAAGGAACACACCAGGCAGGTCCGAGATACTGTTGTGAAGAAGTTTAAAGCCGGATTTGGATACAAAAAGATTTCCCAAGCTTTAAACATCCCAAGGAGCACTGTGCAAGCGATAATATTGAAATGGAAGGAGTATCAGACCACTGGAAATCTACCAAGACCTGGCCGTCCCTCTAAACTTTCAGCTCATACAAGGAGAAGACTGATCAGAGATGCAGCCAATAGGCCCATGATCACTCTGGATGAACTGCAGAGATCTACAGCTGAGGTGGGAGACTCTGTCCATAGGACAACAATCAGTCGTATATTGCACAAATCTGGCCTTTATGGAAGAGTGGCAAAAAGAAAGCCATTTCTTAAAGATATCCATAAAAAGTGTTGTTTAAAGTTTGCCCCAAGCCACCTGGGAGACACACCAAACATGTGGAAGAAGGTGCTCTGGTCAGATGAAACCAAAATTGAACTTTTTGGCAACAATGCAAAATGTTATGTTTGGCGTAAAAGCTACACAGCGCATCACCCTGAACACACCATCCCCACTGTCAAACATGGTGGTGGCAGCATCATGGTTTGGGCCTGCTTTTCTTCAGCATGGACAGGGAAGATGGTTAAAATTGATGGGAAGATGGATGGAGACAAATACAGGACCATTCTGGAAGAAAACCTGATGGAGTCTGCAAAAGACCTGAGGCTGGGACGGAGATTTGTCTTCCAACAAGACAATGATCCAAAACATAAAGCAAAATCTACAATGGAATGGTTCAAAAATAAACATATCCAGGTGTTAGAATGGCCAAGTCAAAGTCCAGACCTGAATCCAATCGAGAATCTGTGGAAAGAACTGAAACCTGCTGTTCACAAATGCTCTCCATCCAACCTCACTGAGCTCGAGCTGTTTTGCAAGGAGGAATGGGAAAAAATGTCAGTCTCTCGATGTGCAAAACTGATAGAGACATACCCCAAGCGACTTACAGCTGTAATCGCAGCAAAAGGTGGCGCTACAAAGTATTAACTTAAGGGGTTGCTGATTTGTTAAAAAAGTTCGAAATATCCAATAAATGTTGTTCCACTTCATGATTGTGTCCCACTTGTTGTTGATTCTTCACAAAAAAATACAGTTTTATATCTTTATGTTTGAAGCCTGAAATGTGGCAAAAGGTTGCAAAGTTCAAGGGGGCCGAATACTTTCGCAAGGCACTGTATCTTTATGTACATATTCTTTATCCCCTTACACTTGTGTGTATAAGACAGTAGTTTTGGAATTGTTAGTTAGATTACTTGTTGGTTATTACTGCATTGTCGGAACTAGAAGCACAAGCATTTCGCTACACTCGCATGAACATCTGCTAACCATGTGTATGTGACAAATAAAATTTGATTTGATTTGATTTGATAACACAAAACATTTTCTGGGCTAATAATGTAGGAAATAATACTTAAAAAACGAAATACTGCAAAGTTTCCTAAGAGCTAGATGCACGGCAGCCCTCTCTGTCGGCGCCATTCAACAAATACTAAGTGACCTAAGTGACTTTCAGCGTGGTATGAGCATTGGTAAGAGGGGCGCTGGATCCAGTATCTCAGAAACGTCCACCCTACTGGGCTTTTCACACATGACAGTGTCTAGCGTTTACCGAGAATGATATGAAAAACAAAACATCCGCAACACTGCCTGGTGTTAACGCTACATGCTGGTGGCGGTGGTGTACCGGTGTGGTGAATATTTTCCCAGCGCACGTTAGGTCCCTTGATACCAATTGAGCAATAAAGATTTCCGACACCTTATAGAATCCATCACGTTGTAGAATCCATTCTGGCTGTTCTGGAAACAAAGGGGGTACTAGATGGGTCTACCTAATAAACAAACCACTGAGTGTATTTCTAAGTTTAATCTAAGTAGTCTACTGATAACATGTGTCCAAACTTCAAGTGGCTAGTTGGATCTGTCCTTTGCTGAACTTGGTTTTCTCCATCACTCTTGTTGTTTGCTAAGCAGCTGAAGAGATGCATCATTCTCTCCCTTTTGTGGGGATTGTGGTTTGTGGTTGAAATGACTAAGCAGGCAAGGAGCAGAGGTAAGCTTATGGGCGAGGCCGCTATGGAGAAAACAATCCATTGTTGAAAAAATATATTAGTGTAACATTGGGTGAGTCATTTCAAGTATTTATTTGTACAAAAATTTTAATGAAGCCTAATGACTACTCCCTGAGGGATGTTGTCTGGATTTTATAGACGTATTCCTCTGAATAGCCTTTCTCTGGCTTATTTTCTAAACCGATTTCTATGGATTTGCCTGCAATATATTGAGGTGACGAGGTATAGAGGTATAGAGTGAATTAATTCAAATAAGAAATATTTACTGCACCAGGATTTACATGAAATTATATAATTTCCAATCTTAAGTTTTTGCACTCAAAGAATGTCTCCAGATCTTGCGTACAAACAGTGACAGCTGGGAAAATTGCTGATACAATAAGTACTCAATAAGAGCACAGGAAAATCAGGACTACTATCTATCAAGAGGTTCGGAAAAATGGTCATTGCTGAAGTCCCTTGCCCCCCCCCCCCCCCCCCCCCCCCACACATATGTCCTGAGTCCAAATGTCTCTTGGCTGTCTTTGCACTTTCCCTATCCTTTCTTCTGTTTACTTTGCGCCATGGTTCGCAAGATGACTGTTATCGCCTCCCCAAGAAATGGCGAAATTCAGAATTGCGAGAGTGCTGGTGACAAAATTTTCAGAACTGTATTTTTGTCTTCATCAGATAGGGCGACTAACTGCAGACATTGCCACACAGTACTTTTTGAGATTTTATTACATGATCAAAACGAGTTGAGATTGGCATCAAGATCCCCAAACAAGTTTTATTTTCCAGTTCCTACATGTATTATAAGGCTAAGAAAATGTGTTGATAAATATTGATACAGATCTGTTACTAATAACCTAACCAGCTTCAAACTTGCTCTTGCTTAGCTAACTGGTCTGCTGGTTTTTATTTTAGATCTTACTTGCTTTAAATTATTATTTTCTATGAAAGTCATCTCACCTCCCATGTTCCAACAATGAATCAGTTCCTTCATCAAACTTTCAACCAGCAACTTATTCACACATGTGTTTCCCAGTTACAAGGAACACCCAACAGACCAGGTATCCCTCCACAACCTGCTTGGCAATGCTCATCTCTGCTGTGGAGTTTTAAGAGCATAATTACAGGTGAGGATCATCTATTGAGAGGTAATTGCTCAATAGCCTGTGGTCGTCTGGAGATGCAATGCAGCTGGAGTGCCGTGCAGCTGCCCTTGTGTATGTATTGGCTAAATCCCATGTAGTTCCCAATTTTCCAGAAAAATAAGTATTCTACGCCTCATTACTGACCGTACTTCACGCTTGTCCAATGAATGTCACCTGGAAAATTGATATTACCTTTTATGAAAAAGAAACATTGAGCTGTTTGGGTCCAGTCAAGTGAGACGCATAAGACAAGTCCTATGCTTTACCTCATGGGACAAGTTTTGAAGTGTAAGAATTGGTTCATGTTATGTAGTAATATATTTATAGTGAGAATTTACTTTGAATTACATTATGCTTAAGTTTCTTCCCGCTTTTTGATCAGATACTCATATAGGCACAGTCAAATTCAGATTTCTTCAACTCCAGAATGCACAGCACAAGTGTGTGGAAGAAACAATAACTATGATTATGAAAGTAACCACAAAGTGAGATAGATGACGACGAGCTTTGTTCCAAAACGACTGCTTTGACTTTTCTGATGCATTTCTTTGAATGTGAGGTCAGAACAATGCCCTAACCTCCTACAGTCAGTTGTAGCCTCCTCTTCTGGCCTGTTCAGTTTTTTACTTGTATTTATTTTATTTTATTGTTTTACCACGGAGAGTGTTTGTGTAAGTCTCAGTATTTCCAAAACCCTGACTTTTTCAGAAGGAGATTTGCTTTGAAGTGCTCAAGCTATTGGGATTGGAGGTGGGAAGCTCTCTCTCTGTCTCTTTCTCTCTGTCTCTTTCTCTCTGTCTCTTTCTCTCTGTCTCTTTCTCTCTGTCTCTTTCTCTCTGTCTCTGTCTCTGTCTCTGTCTCTGTCTCTGTCTCTGTCTCTCTCTCCCTCTCTCTCTCTTTCTCTCTCTCTCTCTCTCTCTCTGTCTCTCTCTCTGTCTCTCCCTCTGTGTCTCTCTCTTTCTCTCTGTCTCTTTCTCTCTGTCTCTTTCTCTCTGTCTCTTTCTCTCTGTCTCTGTCTCTGTCTCTGTCTCTGTCTCTGTCTCTGTCTCTGTCTCTGTCTCTGTCTCTGTCTCTGTCTCTGTCTCTCTCTCCCTCTCTCTCTCTTTCTCTCTCTCTCTCTCTCTCTCTGTCTCTCTCTCTCTCTCTCTCTCTCTCTCTCTCTCTCTCTCTCGCTCTCTCTCTTTCGCTTTCTTTCTCTCTCATCTGGTGACAGTAAGTAACATTCAGAATTTCCTGTTTCAGTTTGATTGACTTTTTAACAAAGAGCTCTGGAAGCAGACATCATCACCTAATGGCAAATCTATCCACTCATTGAAGGCTGTGGAACTGGCAGAGGGAGTTCAAAGGTATCTCTGGTGGCCTGATCTGGCCTGCTCGCTGTAGTTTAACAATACATATCAGATCTACATGATAATAATCATATATTATAAAAAATATTATTTGCATAGTTATAACAAAACGTTTTACTACACACTATGTTTTCACTGATGAACACATAAATCAGTCCTGTGGTGTTTACATGGTCATACACATCCATCATAGGACCCTTTCTGATACTTAAAGTAGCATAGTGTCCAGGAGAAACAGATTTTGCGAGACCTAGCCTACACGTTCAAGTATTTGATCATATCAATCTCAGAACATAGGCCTGTGACCTATTAGTGTTATTACACAACCTCAAAAATAAATTAGACTCCATAAATATGTCTCTTTGATATATTGTACTGTATATCTGTGATATATCACTCTGTGTTACATTGTGCCGTAATGATTCCATGCTCCTATTTAATTTAGTCATGGACAGTTTTGATAACATACCAAATAATGTAATTGCAGTTGTAACTGTAGCTCTTATTTGTTTCACAAATTTCCAAACATTGTGTATACAAGTTGCTTTTAACTTTTTTCTAAAGGGAGAGATTTATAGCATTTTCCTGGGGTCTTTTATGTCTGTTCGCAGGAAAATGTACCCAGGGATACGTCTGCAACTCTTTAGCGCTATAGCTAATGACATCATCATCATTGCAACTTGGCAAGCCTTCCAGAAGCACAGGAGCATAAATAACTTGGTAATTACCATAGATGACGTCTGGTCATGGGGGATCAGGCTATCAGCAACAGTCTGTAGTGATCTATTAATGTAATGAATAGGCTACATCTTCAGCACCACTCCTTAAAAGTAAATATATCAGACATAATACCAGTTATAAATCAATCTGGGCCTAGCCTTAAACAAAGGCAGTATAGTTTGCAATTGTACCAAGAGGTTCAGTGAAAAGCTTCCATAAAACTTGTTTAAACAGTGTTGATTTCTTTTCATGAACATTATCTCTCTCTCCTTTGAGAGAATGCGGAATGACAGTATGACACAAGTCATACAAAGATATAAAGGTCCTTTGTAAATGCATAGGATTTTCATGGCGTCCAAATCTGTCTACCGTCACTGTCTGAGCTTATTAAACACTCCACACATTTTCCATAACGCTCAGACAACAAGTCAGATGTGTGAAAGAAGAATTAACCGGTCGATGTCCCAAGGCCAAAAATAAGATTATGTGGAGGAATGAAAAGGGGCCTCACGCCCAGCTCCTGCTCAGGATCTGTTTTGCCTGGGAGCAATCTCTCCTGTAGATCATGTCTCGTTGCATACCGACAGGTTTCCAGCAGATCGGCAGGGGTGTGTTTTTCTTTTAAATCAAAATCAAATCTAATTTTATTGGTTACATACAAATATTTAGCAGATGTTATTGTGGGTGTAGTGAAATGCTTGTGAGCCAAGCATCACAGTCGGCCTGGCTGATGAGGAAATGGCTATGGTGTTTTGACTCCTCAATTAAATGGCAGACACGTTGTGTAGCCCGTCCTGGCTCTTGTCTTCCACTTGATGGGTTTGACAGGGAACATGCTGAGGTTTGACAGATGAATGGTGTATAGTTTATCTCTTTCGTTTTTCTTAGTCTCACTTCTTTGCTGTCATTTCAGGGCAGATGTTTTCCCATAGATGCACATCTCAGTAGTGGATTGGATACAGACTCTTTGTATTGAGTGCTCAATCTTGTCTTAAACAAGCTCTGATTATCAGCAGATTGCATTTCCTATCATGACTCAGGATATGACCCATATGCAGACACGGGAAGCGGATAGTACAGTTCTCATAATATTTATTATACAAGGGGAGGGCAGAGGTCAGTAATCCAGGGCAGAGTCAATGAGGTACAGAACGGAAGGCAGGCTCAGGGAAGGCAGAATGGTCAGGCTCAGGGAAGGCTCAGGGAAGGCAGAATGCTCAGGGAAGGCAGAAAACTGCAACTAGACAGACTCAAAAACTGAAATCGTGCTGGTAAGACTTGACGGGACAAGACAAACTGGCAACAGACAGATAGAAAACACTGGTATAAATATACAGGGGGTAGTAGACAAATGGGAGACACCTGGTAGGGGGTGGAGACAAGCACAAGACAGGTGAAATAGATACATTTCCAGGATAACAGTGTGGGACATGACTTTGATCAATAAATGGCGTGCATTAGATAGCCTGCACTTCTTATATGGTACTCATTCTTTTTAGATCTGTTTTTGCATTTAATAAAGGTTCTGGTTTGATACTTTTCATTCAGTTGACGGTCAGCCTGGAACTCTGAGGTTGTACTTACTTTTGGGTGGAGAAAATTCTTGTTTGACCTCATTTTTCCATGTTCTGTCGGGGTACAGTATCCCCTAACATGCCCTCTCAAGTCTCATAAATCTGCCTCCAGAAAGGAGGTCAGAGTTCTGGAATTCTAGGGAATCGTTTCAATCATTCTTGCCAGGGGAAGGCTGCAACGATGCGTGTAAAAGGCTGTTTTCCTCTCCAGATACGTTTTTACGGTTCCTCTGTGACACATTGCTCAAACACATTGCCTCATCTGCATGTCGTGTCACTGCCTAGGTTATAATATGAGGGTTGTAAGGGTTGCAGACTAGAGCAATTGAATCAGGTTAGGTTAGTATAATTTTCTGGCACAAAAAGTTATATAGACTGCTAAATTGAACCAAGCCAGTTGACACAAGACTGGCGAACCCTGGTCTACTGATCTACTTGGGTGTCCCAGGATGTGCTGTCATGATGCCGGTGTTGTCACCAGAAAAGCATGTCCCAGGAATGTGTACCACCCAGAGACTTAATGTGGTTTGGACGAGGTAATGTGTTGGTACATTAAAATGTCTCTATGTGGGGGAATTGTCCTCCTCCCCGTTCCCCTCTGCCTTCCTCTCCGATTTGTCCCTGTCTGGTTTCAGCCATGACTGCATACGTGTCCCTAGCTCCAACATTCTCTAAGCAAAAAGACAGACACTGATGTCACTTGTTGTTGCAGGTTATGAACCAAATCAGGCCATCCCAGTTCTCTTAGCCATGAGGGAAACATCTTGCGAAAATGTTACTTTGCTTGTGAATGCAGAATGTCTCAATGTCTGCGGAGAATAATATCTTATGTGGTTGGAGACATTGTTATTCCGTTTTGTTAATAACAAGATTTCAATAAGTGCATGTTTTCTGGACAAGCAATTGATCAACAAAGCAACTTGGATCAAACAAGTAAAGGGGTTGAGCCACAAATGGAATTATTTTCATTTGAATAGCCTTTTTGTCCTGAATAACAGTTGACATGGACACAGCTTCCACTTTGAATCTGTGAACTGTGAGTGGGAATAGGAAGAATTTATACTTTAGCTGAGGGCTCAGATGACTACATATTCAGCTTCCGTGTAAGTGTTTTTGAGTTCAAAAGGATGAGAGCATGGCATTTCAGCGATTCATCTGGGTATAACATTATTCTGAGTTTTCTGCTTTTAATCACTTAATAAATGTTGTAGATAATCACAGAAAGATATTAGCTGCCTGATACCGTGTCAAACAGTTACAAAAGTTAGGTAGCAGTTGTGCCAGCATCTCTTCCTGGCTTTTATTGATTTGGTGTTTCAGAAGAGACAAAAAGCTTAAAAAATGAAGTCATATTCTATCTGCAAACCATTTTCAGCAATCTGCCCTGAATTAGGTTTATAAAAATAAATTAATGTCTGTCTAGAGAGCGTCACAGTGGCAGCCTATTATGCAGAAGAATCCAGAGTGTTCTACACCTTTTACACCTGGTGCTTATATATCAAATTTGGTTGTCTGTGACTGGAGGCAGATAGTGGTGTTGATTTCAAAATGATGTATTGCAGTGAAAATACAGCATTATTTCTTTTAAATGCCTTTATCTACAGGACCATAGTACACTGTATCCTGCTGTTGAAAAGACTGAAGTGTGTCTTTGACCTGGACTTAGCCAATCATCCTTTGTCGGGAATCATTTCTCACACGCTTGTCTGCCTCAGACTCCAGCCATGCTAGCACAATGCCTTAGTATTATTGGTCCCCAGAGCAACACTCTGATTTAGTATTGGGACGGTTGTTGTTTTGAGTTTTATTGTAAGTTATTGTTTGGAAGCACATTGTGTCTGACTGAGATCCCCTAGGCCTGGCTCCCTGATCCCTGAACATCCTTCCTCTGCAAGCTCATAGTTCTAGCGGGAAATTTATATCGGCACTCATATTTCTTAGTCTTGTGTAATGGCCGACCTGGTGCGCTTGGAAACACATTTTCCTGAACTTGAGCCTAATAAACAAGAACAGGAGGCAACTTTTGTAACGTCATCGTTGCATGAAGTAGTGGACCAAAGCACAGTGTGGTAAGTGTTCATGATTTATTAATAAAACTGAACACTGAATAACAAAAACAACGAACGAAACAGTTCTGTCTGGTTTAGAAACAAAAACTACCCACAAAACACAGGTGGGAAAGGCTACCTAAGTATGGTTCTCAATCAGAGACAACGATAGACAGCTGCCTCTGATTGAGAACCACACCCGGCCAAACACACAGAAATAGAAAACATAGAACACAAAACATAGAATGCCCACCTCACCCAAACTCACGCCCTGACCAAACCAAAATAGAGACATAAAAAGGATCTCTAAGGTCAGGGCGTGACAGTATCCCCCCCCCAAAGGTGCGGACTCCGGCTGCAAAACCTAAACCTATAGGGGAGGCTCTGGGTGGGCATCTATCTGCGGCTCTGGTGCAGGACATGGACCCTGCTCCACCTTAGGCTTGGCCCACTTAGGTGGCGCCTCTGGAGCGGGGACCCTCGCAGCGGGCCCCGGACAGGAGGGCGACTCTGGCAGCTCCGGACAGGAGGGCGACTCTGGCAGCTCCGGACAGGAGGGCGACTCTGGCAGCTCCGGACAGGAGGGCGACTCTGGCAGCTCCGGACAGGAGGGCGACTCTGGCAGCTCCGGACAGGAGGGCGACTCTGGCAGCTCCGGACAGGAGGGCGACTCTGGCAGCTCCGGACAGGAGGGCGACTCTGGCAGCTCCGGACAGGAGGGCGACTCTGGCAGCTCCGGACAGGAGGGCGACTCTGGAAGGAGGAGACACAGAGACAGCCTGGTGCTGGGGAGACCTACAGGAGGCCTGGTGCGTGGAGGAGGCACCGGATGAGCCGGGCTGTGGGGGAGCACTGGAGCTCTGGTGCGCAGCCTTGGCACCACTCCTCCAGGCTGAATGCCCACTTTAGCCCCTCCAGAGTGCAGACACAGGTCGAACCGGGCTGTGGGGGAGCACTGGAGATCTGGTGCTTACCACTCGCACCTCTCCCTTAGGCTCAATGCCCACTTTCGCCCGGTATGGGCGGGGCGCAGGCATAGGGCGAACTGAACCCTCCCAGCGCCCCGGAGACACAGTACGCAGAGCCGGCGCAGGATACCCTGGGCCGAAACGGTGCACCGGAGACCAAACGCGCTGAGCTGGCACAATCCACCCTGGCTGGATGCCCACTCCTGCATGGCACTTGCGGGGGCTGGCATGTAGCGCTCCAGGCTATGAGCGCGCACTGGAGACACTGTGGGCTTCATCGCATAACATGGTGCCTGACCAGTACCACGCTGCTTCCGGTAAGCACCGGGAGTTGGCTCAGGTCTATCGCCTGAGCCAACTCAAAAAATGTTTTGGGGGCTGCCTCTCGTGCCTGCTGCACTGCCTTGCCTCATATCACCGCCCGCAAGAAGAACTGGAGGCATCAAAAGCTGAGAGGCGGCGATATGAGGTAAGGCAGCACAGCAGGCACAAGAGGCAGCCCCCCAAAAAATGTTTCCCAGCCTGTCTCCAGGGTCCCTGTCCGTTCAATATCTCCTCCCATGTCCAGGAGTCCTGCACCCTCTGATCCCTGTTACCATGCTGCTTGGTCCGTTTGTGGTGGGTTGTTCTGTAACGGTCATCGTTGCATGAAGAAGTGGACCAAAGTGCAGCGTTCTAAGTGTTCATGATTTATTAATAACACTGAATAACAAAAACAACAACGAATGAAACAGTTCTGTCTGGTGCAGACACATAAACAGTAAACAACTACACACAAAACCCAGGTGGGTAAAGGCTACCTAAGTATGGTTCTCAATCAGAGACAACGATAGACAGCTGCCTCTGATTGAGAACCACACCCGGCCAAACACACAGAAATAGAAAACATAGAACACAAAACATAGAATGCCCACCCCACCCAAACTCACGCCCTGACCAAACCAAAATAGAGACATAAAAAGGATCTCTAAGGTCAGGGCGTGACAACTTTAGTAACTTCTCCTTACTTCACCTTCCTTGGCTACATCTGTCTTATTCATATGCTGACAGGATTTAAGCTTATGGGTCAAAACACTTAAGGGGATAAGAACAGTAGCTCAGTCCTCCCGAGACTTGCCCTCTGTCCTCTTCATGAGCTATGACTTTAACTTTACTAGCTTCATCATTGTAAGTTATTTAACCCTGGTAATAACCCTGGTATTTAAACAGGCACTTAGTGATTCATGCATCACTGAAGAACTCAGGGGGACCTGCTTCCCTGAAGTCCACTTTATTTGTATTTATTTATTTATTTATTTAACCATGTAGGCTAGTTGAGAACAACTTCTCATTTGCAACTGCAACCTGGCCAAGATAAAGCATAGCAGTTCGACACATGCAACAACACAGTTACACATGGAATTAACAAAACATACAGTCAATAATACAATAGAAAAAAAAACAAAGTCTATATACAGTTAGTGCAAATTAGGTCAAATAAGGGAGTTAAGGCAATAAATAGGCCATGGTGGCGAAGTAATTACAATATGGAAATTAAACACTGGAATGGTGTCTCAGCCTCCAGTATTTATGCTGCAGTAGTTTATGTGTCAGGGGGCTAGGGTCAGTTTGTTATATCTGGAGTACTTCTCCTGTCCTATCCGGTGTCCTGTGTGAATTTAAGTATGCTCTCTCTAATTCTCTCTTTCTCTCTTTCGTTCTCTCTCTCGGAGGACCTGAGCCCTAGGACCATGCCTCAGGACTACCTGGCATGATGACTCCTTGCTGTCCCCAGTCCACCTGGCCGTGCTGCTGCTCCAGTTTCAACTGTTCTGCCTGTGATTATTATTATTTGACCATGCTGGTAATTTATGAACATTTGAACATCTTGGCCATGTTCTGTTATAATCTCCACCCGGCACAGCCAGAAGAGGACTGGCCACCTCACATAGCCTGGTTCCTCTCTAGGTTTCTTCCTAGGTTTTGGCCTTTCTAGGGAGTTTTTCCTAGCCACCGTGCTTCTGCACCTGTATTGCTTGCTGTTTGGGGTTTTAGGCTGGGTTTCTGTACAGCACTATGATATATCAGCTGATGTAAGAAGGGCTATATAAATACATTTGATTTGATTTTGATGGTAGATGTGCAACAGATGGATGTACAAGTAGAGATACTGTGGTGCAAAAGGAGCAAAATAAATAAATACAGTATGGGGATGAGGTAGATAGATGGGCTGTATGCAGATGGGCTATGAACAGGTGCAGTGATCTGTGAGCTGCTCTGACAGCTGGTTCTTAAAGCTAGTGAGGGAGATGGGAATCTCCAGCTTCAGTGATTTTTGCAGTTAGTTCCAGTCAGTGGCAGCAGAGAACTGGAAGGAAAGGCGACCAAAGGAAGAATTGGCTTTGGGGGTGACCAGTGAGATATACCTGCTGGAGCGTGTGCTACGAGTGGGTGCTGCTATGATGACCAGCGAGCTGAGATAGGGCGGGGCTTTACCTAGCAGAGACTTGTAGATGACCTGCAGCCAGTTTATGTGATATATGGGCAGACACTATGAGATATCATGTTACCTGCATTTTTTTGAGTTTGTGGAGGTCACGGACTGTTTTTAAAAGATACAGAGGGTTTCTGACTCACATTAGCATGGGAAGCTAATTTAGATGTGATTGGGAATTAGCCTGAATGAGGAAGAGAATGCAAAGCCAATGTTAATTAAACATTACAACTTCAGAGATTATTAGAGAATCCATTCATTAAAAGGAGAAAGGAACATTTTATAGCTGATTTGAGATTGAAAGAGTATCCTCTTTCTTCTAAGAATCTCTTATCTAATTCTATGCTTGATTGAAATGTTTGATAACGTTCTTATGGTTGTTAGTGTTTGTTTGCAGATGCAGGTCATTCCAGGCTGATAGTGTCTTCCACGGAGTTTATGGGAAGTCTTTCCCAGATGAATGACTCTGGCGTTGTCATGGAATTCCGCTCTGACGGCATGTGGCAAAACATTGCGTCCACATAAAAGTAATTTGCTGCTCATGTAATTATTGAATCAAATTATTTGATTTGTTTTGTATAGTCAACACTGACAGAGAAATATCCAATTTGTCTCCATTTGAAGTGTTTTTCGCACAACACCGGAAAGTTGCAAAGAATGCAATTAGTGGAATAACTAACAGTGATGTTAAAATGTGATTCTAAGACAGTGCTCCAAGCCATTTATAGAAGGTCATTAGAAAGCACTTTATTGTTAAACACCACTGCAAATAATTATGACAGACATGAATGATTATAGATAAATACATTGACTGGAGTGTGGAAACCGGAACAGTGGATCAGACTCTTGGGAATAACTCATAAAATCTTATTGAGGAATCTGATGTTTTATTTTATTGCATACTTTATGTCATGCTTATTTTATTAACCACTGACTAATCAACAAAGTGTGATATGTAGACATGTTCAACAGTCTGTCTGATTTGAAGAATTGTTTATTCTATATATAGTCTGGAAAGAAATTAGATGTGCATCAGATTACCAAGGATACGGTAATCATAGCCTGTAGTAGAAATATGGCCCAATCATTTTTGGTATTTTTTTCAGTTCCAGATTATTTAAATTGCTCGGCATCATTTGTTTTACAATCAAGGGAAATGGATTAGAAGAACACACCAGTATGATCCTTGCTGTGGAATACTCAAAGGCTACTTTTTTAATTACACATTGACTAAATCAACAGGAGTCTAGGTAATCATTGCATAATTAATTGTCATTCATTTCATTCACAAACTGTTCATTTTGTGATATATAACAAATGCAATTTTAGAATGTAGCTCAAACCCAACCTAAATAAAAATCCACTTAATATATTTCCTTTTGTAAATTGTATTGACATATAATTGGGAATTTTCTAAAGACAAACTTGTCTAACAGAGTATAGTTCTGCCATGAGGATACTATTTCATAAGAATTACAGCGATTAAATAACTTAAAGCTATGTCGGCAGCAGATGTTTCCTACATTTGCTCCCAACAAATATAATCTAATCTTAACTGGAACAATAGTAAAGGGTGATATCATATTGTAAACCATTTAACCCCTATATTTAATCTGCAATTAATGAAATAACATTCAGGAACCCAAATAATCATTTTAAACCAAACAGATTAATCTGGTTCATTGAATAATCAGCTCAGTGAAAGGCAAACAGCTCAGTACGAACTGATCTTAGGAGACTGTAGTGACCTGCAGAAAGTGAATGCAGTGATAGCTGTACCATGTTGGGTCTGCAAAATGAATCAACTGACACTTGGAAACAGCAGCTGGAGTGGGATTTCCTCCTTCAGTAACCTTGGGACTCTGAATTGTGGGAAATGGTCACTCTGGAGCTCAGTTTCCGGAGCCAGATCAATACCTATATAATCTTACAGAACACAGGACAATGTCCCCAACTGTCTCTCTGAGGAGCATGTCCAACGTTGACACTTGTGTCAGTCTGGCACCAACTGTGTCAATGCTCTTCTGAAGAATCTAATGTTGAGTTGTGAGAATACCTAGGTCTTGGCTGCTTCTCAGTCCCTGCATCTATAGCTATGTCTATGAATTTTAAGAGGGATTGATTATCTCCAGCCTGGCCCCATCCCTCACCTTATGTGGTGTGGCTCTCGTTGAGCAGAAACACAAATCCCATATTTTGTCTTTAATCTTGCATTATCAACAACTCATTCATCATGGGAAGTAAGATGTATCCAGGAGGCCTTTGATACGGACTGGGGGTTTCCAGTAGAGAGTGGATTACTATGACTTGAAGAGCTGCATGGGTTAAAACTCTACAAAGCCTGGAAGTAGAAGACATAGGATGAGCATAAGAAGATCTTACTGTACTTTGTGGAAAAGAGGCTGATGAGAACTAAGTAATGATTAACTAACTTTTTAGGCTAGCCTAGGCAATCCATCCAGGGATTGACCAGGTCAAAGCCAGCTTTGCTTCAGAATAAAGTCAACAGAAAGATGTAGGGTGGTATAGCTGCTGTCTTGAGAGTTGATAGCAGCACTGTTAACAGGGTTGAAAAGTCATGTTTCACTTAAAGACAAGTTGCAGTAAGAGCTGGGACCTGTGCCCAAAATGATTTTGCTTGGACACCTTTAAAACACCTTTAAAACACCAAGACCCGAGTTTTATTATTGAAAACCAACATATCAGGGTTATAAATCATTGTTCCAGCACTGGAAAGACTGTGGTGTGACAATCTGCACTTCTAATGTAGTAAATCATACTTTTATAATGCAAAACAAATTGTAAATTGGTATTTTCTTACAAACATCACTGAGAAATGCACATGATAGTGACTCGCTGATACAATCTTACATTTCATCAGATGTTTTCAGCTTCCTTCTCTTATCTCAGAAGATACCTCCCTCTTTTGTATTTACAAGGCCTCAGTTAAACAAACTGAAGCTTTATCATGCTTGTAGTGTTGTGTTAGTTTGATAGATCTTAGTGTAGTAAATCTTCTTGATCTTGTCTCATGTCTAATTCCCTGCTTTAGACCAGCAGAGCCCCACCTGCTTAAAAAATAAAAATAATAATAATAAATATATATATGCCTGTTTTGCATGTTATTTTAGCATTGATATGTGTCACATATACAGTTGAAGTTGGAAGTTTACATACACCTTAGGCAAATACATTTAAACTCAGTTTTTCACAATTGCTGACATTTAATCCTAGTAAAATTTCTCTGTTTTAGGTCAGTTAGGATCAACACTTTATTTTAAGAATAATAGTGGAGAGAATCATTTATTTCAGCTTTTATTTCTTTCATCACATTCCCACTGGGTCAGAAGTTTACATACACTCAATTTGTATTTGGTAGCATTGCCTTTAAATTGTTTAACTTAGGTCAAATGTTTCGGGTAGCCTTCCACAAGCTTCCCACAATAAGTTTGTGGGAAGTAAATAAGTGAATTTTGGCCCATTCCTTCTGACAGAGCTGGTGTAACTGACCCAGGTTTGTAGGCCTCCTTGCTCGCACACGCTTTTTCAGTTCTGCCCACACATTTTCTATGGGCTTGAGGTCAGGGCTTTGTGATGGCCTCTCCAAAACCTTGACTTTGTTGTCCTTAAGCCATTTTGCCACAACTTTGGAAGTATGCTTGGGGTCATTGTCCATTTGGAAGATCCATTTGCGACCAAGCTTTAACTTCCTGACTGATGTCTTGAGATGTTGCTTCAATATATCCACATCATTGTCCTACCTCATGATGCCATCTATTTTGTGAAGTGCACCAGTCTCTCCTGCAACAAAGCACCCACACAACATGATGCTGCCACCCCCGTGCTTCACGGATTGGATGGTGTTCTTCGGCTTGCAAGACTCCCCCTTTTTCCTTCAAACATAACGATGGTCATTATGGCCAAACAGTTATATTTTTGTTTCAACAGGCCAGAGGACATTTCTCAAAAAGTACGATCTTTGTCCCCATGTGCAGTTGCAAACCTTTGTCTGGCTTTTTTTATGTCGGTTTTGGAGCAGTGGCTGCTTCCTTGCTGAGCGGCCTTTCAGGTTATGTCGATATAGGACTCGTTTTTACTGTGGATATAGATACTTTTGTACCTGTTTCCTCCAGCATCTTCACAAGGTCCTTTGCTGTTGTTCTGGGAATGATTTGCACTTTTCACGCCACAGTACATTCATCTCTAGGAGACAGAATGCGTCTCCTTCCTGAGCAGTATGACTGCTGCGTGGTCCCATGGTGTTTATACTTGCGTACTATTGTTTGTACAGATGAACGTGGTACCTTCAGGCATTTGGAAATTGCTGCCAAGGATGAACCAGACTTGTGGAGGTCTACTATGAAGGTCTTGGGTGATTTCTTTTGATTTTCCCATGATGTCAAGCAAAGAGGCACTGAGTTTGAAGGTAGGCCTTGAAATACATCCACAGGTACACCTCCAATTGACTCAATTAGCCTATCAGTAGCTTCTTAAACCATCACATAATTTTCTGGAATTTTCCAAGTTGTTTATAGGCACAGTCGACTTAGTGTATGTAAACTTCTGACCCACTGGAATTGTGATACAGTGAATTATAAGTTAAATAATCTGTCTGGAAACAATTGTTGGAAAAATTACTTGTGTCATGCAGAAAGTAGATGTCCTAACCGACTTGCCAAAACTATAGTTTGTTAACAAGACATTTGTGGAGTGGTTGAAAACGAGTTCTAATGACTCCAACCTAAGTGTATGAAAACTTCCGACCTGTACCGTACACTACCGGTCAAAAGTTTTAGAACACCTAGAGTGTGCACAGCTGTCATCAAGGCAAAGGGTGGCTACTTTGAAGAATCTCACATTTCAAATATATTTACATTTGTTAAACACTTTTTGGGGGTTACTACATGATTCCACATGTGTTATTTCATAGTTTTGATTTATTCACTATTATTCTACAATGTAGAAAATATAACAATTATTGAAAAACCCTTGAATGAGTAGGTGTGTCCAAACTTTTGACTGGTACTGTATATAACTCTAAATATTGATCACATTCCTTCTGTATGGTCATATATTTTGATACATTGAATGTTGATATTGTGAACCAATGTTATATATTTTTACCTCCTATTTCAGGGAGTGATGTCACTGAGTACTCCCCATATACAGTGGGGAGAACAAGTATTTGATACACTGCCGATTTTGCAGGTTTTCCTATTTACACAGCATGTAGAGGTCTGTAATTTGGTACACTTCAACTGCGAAAATCACATTGTATGATTTTTAAGTAATTAATTTGCATTTTATTGCATGACATAAGCATTTGATCACCTACCAACCAGTAAGAATTCCGGCTCTCACAGACCTGTTAGTTTTTCTTTAAGAAGCCCTCCTGTTCTCCACTCATTACCTGTATTAACTGCACCTGTTTGAACTCGTTACCTGTATAAAAGTCACCTGTCCACACACTCAATCAAACAGTCTCCAACTTCTCCACAATGGCCAAGACCAGGGAGCTGTGTAAGGACATCAGGGATAAAATTGTAGACCTGCACAAGACTGGGATGGGCTACACGACAATAGGCAAGCAGCTTGGTGAGAAGGCAACAACTGTTGGCGCAATTATTCGAAAATGGAAGAAGTTCAAGATGACTGTCAATCACCCTCGGTCTGGGGCTCCATGCAAGATCTCACCTCGTGGGGCATCAATGATCATGAGGAAGGTGAGGGATCAGCCCAGAACTACATGGCAGGACGTGGTCAATGACCTGAAGAGAGCTGGGACTACAGTCTCAAAGAAAACCATTTGTAACACACTACGCCATCACTTTCCAATTGTCCGCTTCTCTTTTCGGGAGCTGGAAAATAATAGATGGGAATGGTTAATAGCAATAAATTTAGAGTATTTAACAAAAGTAATTGTGAGCTCTTTAAGATGTTGATTGATGATATTTCATGGGACATTTTTTATTAACAGGCCAATGACCTAAATAAAGATGACGCCGAAGAACATGGCTGTTGTTTTACATTGTTTTACATTCATTCTTCAACCAATTGTAAAATATTGTTATTTTTTAGCATTTTGTATCAATTATTTTTCAACTTATTGTGTACATAATGTTGCTGCTACGGTCTCTTATGAGCGAAAATATCTACTGGACATCAGAAAAGCAATTACTCACCATGGCCTGAAATAAACGTTTTCCTTTTTAACTAGTCCGACGAGAAGGATATCCTGCTTTCACTGGAACAGGCCCAGATCCACGCCTTGTGCATGAAGAAAAGATGCCGGAAAGGGGGATGCAGATCGGAGATCCTTCTGAGAAGCCGCAGGCGAGGGCCTAAGGAAGAGATGGAACCTCACATTTATTAGGAGGCCATGTTGAAAGGAGCTATTTTATATTAGAACAGTGCACAGACCAGAAAAGACCCATTCCGACACATGTTCTTACCTCATTAAGGGATCAAAAACTTACAGTTATTAGGCTATCAAACAAAAAAAGTTTTGGGGAGTGAGACTACTCCTACCACTTTGATGAAAGGAAGTATCCACTAAACACCAAAAGGAACATTTAATTCCATCCTAAAATTGTTTCTCAAATGTATTTAACCAAGTATTAACTGATTATTCTTCCCTCTTGTGACAAATGGCGTAACGAATAGTCTAAAGAGAGGTCAGGTCAGAGTCAGACAGTGTGACCCACCAAAGCCCTAAATTCCAATCACAAATGTTAGGCCTACATTTAAAGAGTGGAATGGATAACATGTTGACGCTCTCTGTAATTGAAATTTATCATAGCTCAACACCCCTAAAGAGCCTCTCACTACAATACTACAGCTGAACCAACAGTCAGAGGTCACCAGAGCAAGGAAGAATCATTACTCTTTTAGGGGAAACACAATGACTGCTAAGCACAGTATGTCTATCAGAATGTGTTGCAAGTTAGATAAGAGCTTAATTTATGGCAGTCTGACCTCCTGGGGGGCCCAGGATCGAGTTTGGGAAACCCTGCTTTAAGGTACCTGGTTGTATGAATGGGTCTACAATAACAGTGTTGATGTATGCACAAAGAGAGGGAGAACACGTTCTATGAATGTGATCGAGTCAAAAGCCATTTACAATTCCCTTGAACTCATTCAACTGAAAAATTGACAAACAGAGAGGATGTCTAAATCACAAGGCTTCAAACTAGTTGCACTCATCTGGATGTTGATAATCAGCTACATCTGGTCAAGATGAGGTAGAGAAAGGGGTTGATGCCAATCATGAAAGAATGTGTCTACAGTCATAGTTCTGTAGCATCCTATTTATAGTTTTTGTGCTTTAAATCACTAATCTTAGCTACAACAGCATGCTTGATTTCTTATGAAGCCTCTCATTTTGGGTGTTGGACTACAAACCGAAAGGTTGCAAGTTCAAATCCCTGAGCTGACAAGTTACAAATCTGTCGTGCTGCCCCTGAACAGGCAGTTAACCCACTGTTCTTAGGACGTCATTGAAAATAAGAATTTGTTCTTAACTGACTTGCCTAGTTAAATAAATGTAAAAAATAAATAAAAAATCTGTCAGGACAAAGGAAAATGTATTAGGTAAAGATGTGCCCTACTGTTTGTTGAAATGTTATTTGGTCTGATCTCTGAAGTCTGATGTACCCTACCTACCCTCTGTCAGGCCTGGGTAGCATACATCACATTGCGTTCACAGATCCTATGCAATTAAATAAACAATTGTGGCTGTGTTGTGGGCAGCAGGTAGCTTAGCGCTTAAGAGCGTTGGCCAGTAATCGAGAAGTCGCTGGTTTCGAATCCCTGAGCTGACTAGGAGAAATATCTGTCGATGTGCCCTTCACGGGCACCTAACCATAATTGCTCCTGTAAGTCGCTCTGGATAAGAGCGTCTGCTAAATTACTAAAATGTAAATGTTCTGTACATATCACTGTTTGACAAACATGCTTCCTCTGTTGTCTTAATGAATCCCATCAGAACTGCAGTGGTTTTCTGGGGCCATCATAGTCTGACAGGATATTTGAGAAACATGAGGTCTGGGTAGGCTAGGTTTCAACTGAATACCCTCATCTTCTGGTAATATTTTTATTATCAATTCAAAGTAATATCCGTGGGATCACTCTGGATCTATCTTAATGGACTTCCGGTTCTTACTGTGGTCAAATGTGTGAACTTTTAATATTTTTAAAACTAGGCCATCGTTCTGACGGTGTGGGTGTGTTGCTCCCAGAGGTACTATACTGTCCTCCTTCAACATGTAGTCCGTTCAGTCCTTCTCCAAGTGAGTGAAACAGTATAGTCCATGAACTGTCATTTAAGATGCTCTGTATCCCAGTCTGGGAGTCATCATGTCACTCATATGTTCTTATCTGCAAAACATGTCTTAAGGGTCATAGTAACATCTCCTCTGTGGGAATGTTAGTCTCCGACGTAATTAAGACAATGATGGATCCTGTCGGAATGCCAATTTCAAGACAGACCTGACACATTCCAGCGCTGTAGAATTTTGGGTAGGCTGCTGTGCTGTTCTGTCTGCTTCTTTTTTGGTTGCCTTTGACTTTGAGAGTTTCGTGGGAACTTTTCATAGTTTTGAGAGGATTGATAGATTTTCTTGTATTCCAGAGGTCATGTGAAAATACCCAGGCTGTCATGTTATGCATTTGTTCACGTTTAGAAAGCAGGCTTGCTTTAGCATCATGGTTTTAAATGGTTTCAACAGTTCAAACAGTTTTTCTATTTTGTATTTTTAAATACATTTTTGGGATGGAAAAACGCTTTCAGTGTCAACTTAGATGGTTAAATCCATATATACTGTATTGTGTGTCGAAAAGATAATGGACCTTTTATATTTTTCAATAATATAACCTATTAGAACTAACAATTACCAAAATAAAGGCTAGACGGTCAGGGAGAATTTCAAAATCCTAAAACAATGCCAAACTGGGGGCCTCTAAAATGTTCTCTAGAATTCAGCTGCAGGCTGACCGAGCCCCCTGCCACGCCCACCACCTAAGCCCCTTATTGATCCAGAAAAAAACCTGGGTTTTCACAGAACCGAACATGGATAAAATGACTTGCTTTACATACATGCACTTAACTTCTCCCTCTAGAAATAACTTTGTCTCTAATGTACTGTGTAGGCCAGCATTACAGCATTGTCAGTCTGTCTTACTTCTTACTTGGTCAGCTTTTGCCAACAATGGGGTATGCTAGAAATTAGATTGTATTGGATATTGCAGGTGGGAATGATGAATTTATTGTTTTTAAATATTTACCCATTTACCCATTACAAGAATCAGATACTGTACATTGAGAATAATATCCTGCTAGACACAATAACCAGATTGCCTGCACCGTAGCTAGCTAAAAGGAAATCTGGACAAAAATCTGCATGGCTAGTTTCCAGAATGTTGGAGGAATTTAGATGGTTCTCTCGGTACAGTTTATAGAGGCAATTCAACCTTCCTGGGCCTATCTGTGGTCTAAAGGTATCAGACTACAGATATAGCAGGAAACCACCTCAGTAAGTATAACATGGTAACGTCAGACTCAGCTGTGACTTCCATCTGTGGACATGTGTAGCTGTGTTCCCTAGTGCAGATGTTTTTAGAGCATAACAGCACGTTATAGCCAAATATTTATAGTCAAATGTCTATTGTAAGGACTTGGGAGGTTGTATTCCTTAAGATGTTGAATGCCTTAATTAGGTTAGAGGAACAGAGGGTGTTTGAGTTTCTTGCATCCGAGTAGCTCCTATGATCTGGAGTAAGGATGGCCTGTGTAATTCATGCCATTCATGATCAAAAACAATTGAAGACTGGAAAGAACTGGTGGGAATAGGCTCATAAGATTGAACAGAGGCTGGTTGTTGAGAGATAGTGATGACATTATGATGAGTGATAGATGAGAGGATAAGTTATGGTTGGTAACTTGTATGGTATGATTGTACACTGACTAGCTGTGGCTTTGAGTCTTATGTCATACAGATGAAATTATATTTAGATCACACTTAGGCTAGTTTGAATCGATGTAGCCTATAAAACCCCACTCCAGGTTCAATTCACTGGTAAATTAGGATAGTAACAGAGCTTACCAAGTATGACACAAAAGTTGACAAAAGTTGCAGGGGGCATTTCGACATCTTTATAGCCTAATCCATTCCTTTTAATGAAGTCTCGGCATCCCATTCTGGCTCACATCAGTCATACCTTTCTGCCTCCAACTTTGACTTGATTCTCAGATTGTTGTTTAAATTTACTTCAGTCCATTTTCTCTGTAGATGTGACTGACACATCTCATATGCGTTCCAGATGCTGGATGTTCTCAAGGTTTCTGCTCCTTCAGAGATATTAGGTCATTGTGTTTGAAGTTTAAACAACTGGAGACGAGGTCCTTCGTGTTGTTCTCTGGACCGAGCCAGTGCCCACTAAGAACTGGCTTGGAAATGTGGAAATGTTTGCTCCATGTTTGGGAGAAAAACAGCAGGAGTTGGAATGGTCTGAATTAAGAGGCCAGAGAATAGCTGTGCAGCGACGCACCCCATCCAACCGGACACAGTTGGAAAGGATCTGCAGAGAACAATGGGAGAAACTTCCCAAATACAGGTGTGCCAAGCTTGTAATGTCACACCCAAGGAGAATCGAGGCTGTAATTGCATTATCAAAAATGTCAAAAAACTGTTTTTGCTTTTTTCATGCAAAAAGGATTTGGCATGGGTCCTCAGATCCTCAAAAGGTTCTACAGTTACACCATCGAGAGCATCCTGACTGGATGCATCCCAGCCTGGTATGGCAACTGCTTGGCCTCCGACCGCAAGGCACTACAGAGGGTAGTGCGTATGGCCCAATACATCACTGGGGTCCAGCTTCCTGCCATCCAGGACCTCTATCCCAGGCGGTGTCAGAGGAAGACTCCAGCCACCCTCATTCATGGACTGTTCTCTCTGCTACTGCACAGCAAGCCGTACCGGAGCACCAAGTCTAGGTCCAAGAGGCTTCTAAACAGCTTCTACCCACAAGCCATAATACTCCTGAACAGCTAATCAAAGCGCTACCCAGAACCCTCTTTTACACTGTTGCTACTCTCTGTTTATTATCTGTGCATAGTCACTTTAACTCCACTTACATGTACATATTACCTCAATTGCCTCGACTAACCGGTGCCCCCGGACATTGACTCTGTACCGGTACCCCCTGTATATCGCCTCCACATTGACTCTGTACCGGTACCCCCTGTATATAGCCTCCACATTGACTCTGTACCGGTACCCCCTGTATATCGCCTCACTATTGTTATTTTACTGCTGCTGTTTAATTATTTGTTACTTTTATTTTCAATTATTTACTTATCTGTTTTTTACTTAAAACTTTTTTTTCTTAAAACTTCTTAAAGCATTGTAGGTTAAGGGCTTGTAAGTAAGCATTTCACAGTAACGGCGCAAGTGACACATTTAATTTGATTTGATTTGATTTGGGGTATTCTGTGTAGATTGATGAGGGGGAAAAAACGATTTAATCCACTTTAGAATAAGACTGTAACTTTACAAAATGTGGAAAAAGTGAAAGGGTCTGAATACTTTCCAAATGTACTGTATAATTAACAACTGAAGAAGACCTTGAATATTATCAATTACATCTATCAATGACATCCTGCTAAGACATGGTAATGACTTTCCTGGCCATACTTCACCCATCCATCAGAAGACGAAGCTGTAGTTCTAATGTGTATACATTTGCATGTCTAATGCACAAAAACATTTCCACATCCACTTTTGAAAGTTGGAAGGAAAGAGGCAAGATGTCATAACTGGCATTATAGATGCTGAAGCCAGGGATGTTTCAATGAAATGCATTCGTTTCACTTCATGTTGGATGCTGAGGTCATAGTCATCATTACTATATTGGACCACCAATCAGAAGAACATTGTGCACATCAATTATCATATCTGTTCACTTTTTTAGCTCTATCTCTATGACAACACACACTCTCACGCACCTCTCATACACATTCACACACACACACACCCTGTAAAAAGGCATTGGTCAAGGTCCAAACGATTTGATTTAGCCAAGATTAAGTTTCACTTGAAATCAAAAGTCTAGTCGTTGTTAAGAAAGCATGACATCGAAAACAAATCACGTCCGCCCTATGGCTGCCTCATGCTCGGAGTCGGCGGTAATATGTCAGCACAGCCTCACATTCTCAGCCTATTCGTGTTTGTCTGAGAAAAACTTTGGCATGTTTTGGCAATCCATTTTCACTTAACATTACTCTCCTGAATGTTATAGTGCTCTAATGGGAGTCCATTGTGACATGTTTGACATGTTTTTAAATATAGAAATTCTGTACAGTTGTTCTCCATGCGCTTTTGAGGATTTGTTAAATAATTGTCTTTAATTTAGATGACTTGTTGGATGTAGTACAAATGCACTGCATCCAGGGCTCAATTGAAAAGGTGATGTAAATCTCTATATGACTTCCATGGTTAAATAATTTATACAAAAATAAATGATTCTCTCACAATTACAGAAATGAATTTTGGGAAAACATCTTCTGCCCCAGTCATCTTTTAATATCCAAAGAATTCTCTGGCCATCAGGAGACACATGGGAAAACAGAGGAGGGAAATGAAAACTATTCATTATTAATGTGTCTTTGCTACAGCAGGGTTGCATGTTACTCAAGGATTTCTAAGTTTACCACTAAACTACCATCATTTTCCTAACTTTCAAGAAATATCTGGAATTTATATCAGATTACATCTAGAGGCCTTTTTTGGGTTCTGTACATTAGTTTATCAGTTTTCTTTCATTATCTCTGGCCCTCTGTGTGGCCTTATCGTGTGTGTGTGTGTGTGTGTGTGTGTGTGTGTGTGTGTGTGTGTGTGTGTGTGTGTGTGTGTGTGTGTGTGTGTGTGTGTGTGTGTGTGTGTGTGTGTGTAAATATATATCTCTCTATATATATGTACTACCAGTCAAAAGTTTTAGAACACCTACTCATTTTTCTTTATTTTACTATTTTATACATTGTAGAATAATAGTGAAGACATCAAAACTATGAAATAACACAAATGGAATCATGTAGTAACAAAAAAGTGTTAAACAATCAAAACGAATTTTATGTTTGAAGATTCTTCAAATAGCCACCCTTTGCCTTGATGACATCTTTGCACGTTCTTGAGTAAGACATTTAAATGTGTTAACCCTCGCAAGGCTGCCGATCAAGACGGCATCCCTAGCCGGGTCCTAAAGGCATGCGTAAACCAGCTGGTTGGAGTGTTTACGGACATATTCAATCTCTCCCTATCCCAGTCTGCTGTCCCCACTTGCTTCAAGATGTCCACCATTGTTCCTGTACCCAAGAAAGCAAAGGTAACTGAAGTAAATTACTATCGTCCATAGCAATAACTTCTGTCATAATGAAGTGTTTTGAGAGGCTTGTTAAGAATCATATCACCTCTACCTTATCTGACACCCTAGACCCACTTCAAATTGCATACCGCCCAATAGATCCAAAGACGATGCATTTGCCATCGCACTGCACACTGCCCTAGCCCATCTGGACAAGAGGAATACCCATGTAAGAATGCTGTTTATTGACTATAGCTGAGCCTTTAACGCCATAGTACCCTCCAAGCTTATCATTAAGCTCGGGGCCTTGGGTCTGAACCCCGCCATGTGCAACTGGGTCCTAGACTTCCTGATGGGCCGCCCCCAGGTCGTGAAGATAGGAAACAACACCTCCACTTCGCTGATCCTCCAACTCAATCATCAAGTTTACAGATGACGCAACAGTTGTAGGCCTGATTACCAACAATGACGAGATCCTACAGGGAGGAGGTGAGGGCTCTGGCGGAATGGTCAACAAAATTGAGAGCATCCCGCCGGCTGTATCACCGCCTGGTACGGCCGCCTGGTACGGCAACTGCACTGCCGCAATTGCAGGGCTCTCCAGAGGGTGAAGCGGTCTGCCCAACACATCACCGGGGGCACACTGCATACTCCCCAGGACACATACATCACCCGATGTCACAGGAAGGCCAAAAAGATCATCAAGGACATCAACCACCTGAGCCACGGCCTGTTCACCTTGCTACCATCCCGATGGTGAGGTCAGTTCAGGTGCATCAAAGCTGGGACCAAGAGACTGAAAAACAGCTTGGGCATGTTTTAAATCACGTTTACAGACTCATTTATCTTTCCATGTAGTATATAGCTCAATTTAGCTGCTCAAGTGAAGAAAAAAATGTGGTAATACAGTCTCACATCATTCAGGCTTTTTGGCTCAAAAGACCATCCAAATCACTCTGTCTCGCAGTTCTCAAGACCATGAAGCTTTAGGTTGCATTGCCAAATTGTACCCTGTTCCCTATGTAATGCAATACTTTTGACCAGGGCCCCATAGGACCTTGGTCAAAAGTAGTGCACTACATAGGGAATAGGGTGCCATTTGGGATACATCCTTAGAGAGTTGATTTAGGGGTGAACCCCATGTCATTCCAGACTCCTGTAGATTGATTATGGACTGCCACAACAGTGCTCCACTTTTATTCAATTTAATTTAACTTTGTTTTCAATCCTTCTTTGTTAATTTTCTCTGGAGCGCCTGGCTCTTAATTTCCTAATTAATATTAGTATAGTCTAAAAATAAAAGTTCCCCGGAGTATCCTTTAGGGGTTCTTCAAAATGAAACTGTGGGGGAACCTCTATAAGTTATTCGAAGAACCCTTTAAAAGGGTTAAAAAGGGTTGATCCTCAGATTAAACCTTTTGAAAAACCTTATTGGGCAAAGCAGAATAAAAAATCCAAATATGAGGTAAGCTCCCAGCAGAGCCTCAAGTCCATTGGGTATATCCTCTGGCGTGTTGAGGTTAATGTGTTGATGTTCTCTGTATAAAGAGCCAGAATGATTTTGCAGTGCATAGTGATCGAACAGGTTTCCTGTTATATTCATCAGAGGTGTAGTGAGGGGGAAGTCTGTGAATCTCAAAAAATAGTAGTTATACAGATGATTAACAAAACATGCACAACAGTATTCATACCTTGATTTCTGTGATAAATGTGAATGAAAAAAACAGTTTTGATAATGGTTTTCTTACACATACCTTCCATAATTTAGAGGCCTCTGGAATTTTCATTGAAGATGTAAGGGAGGATGATGGTAAATGTGATCTGCATAACATACCGAAACCAATTGACATACCTTTGTATGCCTCCTTGTCTGGATACCTGCAGACACAGACACAAAAGTGAGCCGTTCAGTCATCTGCACCCAATTACAGCTAGCCTTCAAAGTATTCTTATAGCCTACAGTACACATTCTTAACTCTTTGTTGATTGATATTCATTGCATTGTGTCCATTTTCTGTTTTAGAAAGATTTGCACAAATATGAAAATGTAGATGGTATTATAATGAAACAATATCAATTTAGATCATACAAGGGACAACCCTTATCTTAAATTAAGGAGATAGTTACATTTTTCAGTTAAGAACCTGCACCTGCTGTCCTTTCAAATTTGATTCCAAATGTTATGTTCCTGCAAGAACCCCCACCAACTAAGGAGGTTCATCCATGAACCCCACCTCCTAAAGGGTTCTTGAAAAAACCTTTTGTGGGCAATTTCCAGTGCCGAGTACCCTAAGGATCTTCAAAGAACTTTGAGGATCTTAGAAGAACCCTTGTTGAAACCCTACATTTTAGAGTGCGGAGACCCCATCATGTGCCAAAGTAAAGAGTCATTCTAATTTAGGTGTCTCTTGGGTTAGGTCCCCTTCTGAATGTGAAGTGTTACTGAAACATAATCCTAACAAACACAGCCCTGCTTTCTGACTGTACAGAGCACCGGCTGCCCTGTACTGTACTCCAACACACTCAAATCCTTTTCTCCAGACTGAAGAGCTGCAATGTGTGGCCACAAGCATTCTGCTTGGACACTTTTAAATCACCATGTGTAGGTCACATAACATAAATTCCAACATGGTTTCATAGGAAAAGATGTGGAGGATTTTTATGTTTGTTGCCATAGAGTTTTATTATTGAAAACCAACACCAACATGTCAGGGTTATACATCATTATTCCTGCGCTGGTCTGCCAATAAGACTGGTGTGACAATCTGCACTTCTAATATAATAAACCATACTTTTATAACGCAAAGCACATTGTAAATACACGCCGGCTTTAGTGTTATTTTCTTACCAAAATCACTGAGAAATGCACATGATGCTTTCACTCGCTGATACAATCTTACATTTCATCAGGTCTCTGGCATTTCCTCTTACATTCCCTCAGTGGACAGTAATAATATGACCGTATCCCATCTTGAGACCAAATAGGTATCAAGGGTGATTTCTGCTTCCTTCTCTTATCTCAGAAGATATCTCCGTCCTTTGTATTAATGAGGCATCAGTTCAACAAACTGAAGCTTTATCACGCTTGTAGTGTTGTGTTTGTATGATAGAGCTTAGTGTAGTAAATATTCTTGTCTCGTGTCTAAATCCCTACTTTAACTTCTATCACACAGCCTGATCTGATGGCCATTTATTCCAATCTTGGCCAATGGCCCTGGTATCAAGTGTTTAAGTCTTGGGGCACTATTTTTGGCTGTTACTAAGGAGGTGCAAGTGTCCAATGCACATTAGTTTGCAATTTCGTCATGTAAAAAGTGACGCACTGGCATTTTCCGTCCCCAACGCCAGGTTCGGCAATTTACCTGTCAAACATCAGAACACTTCCGCTGAGGTGGGAATGTTGGCAATATTTGAGGTGTGTCCTTAAAAACAAGTGCAAAAGTGACAATTTAATGCAGCGCTAAAAGGAAGTTTTAATACCCACAAAAAGCAGGTCTTAATGGTAACACACTTGATAATGGTATGGAATTTGAGAGCAGAAACTCAGCCTGTCTAGCCATTACCCACAGTGACCAAGGAAGAGAGATGTACCTTTTGTGCCGGTGAATCTCCTATGATTAAAAACCAAGCATAGCCTACCCTCTCCTTAATCAAGGCTGGTATAGCAGCATCGCATAGGTGTGTCTTTTTATCCTGGTCATTAGTTATCCTGGTATTGAGTTATTTTTCACAAGGATGTTAATCAGGAAAATCCTCCAAGTAGCATATGAATAAAGGTCTGCTGAGAGTGCTTTGCCCACATGCCTTTTCATTTTTCACTATTCACATACCTGCATACTTCATTTCGTTTGTTCAAGTATCCATCCCCATCTCCAAAGAGCGCCTCTCATCCGGTTACCAAAGACCAATGGAGCCATTTCTATCTCAATATCAAATCATTTCTGGGTAAGAATTAAGTACCTTTGTCACGCCCTGACCATAGTTTGCTTTGTATGTTTCTATGTTTTGTTTGGTCAGGGTGTGATCTGAGTGGGCATTCTATGTTGGATGTCTAGTTTGTCTGTTTCTGTGTTTGGCCTGATATGGTTCTCAATCAGAGGCAGGTGTTAGTCGTTGTCTCTGATTGGGAACCATATTTAGGTAGCCTGTTTTGTCGTTGGTTGTTGGTGATTGTCTATGTGTAGTGTTTGTGTCAGCACTATTGTTTAGTAGCGTTGTTGTTTTGTAGTGATACGGTCTTTTTCAATTAAAATGACGAACACTTACCACGCTACGTATTCATCCTTCTCGCTTCTCCTCGTCAGATGAGGACGAAGACAGCCGTGACAACCTTACTGCAGCTTCTTAGCAAAGAGCACTTTTTCAAGTCCAGACTACCCCACTCCAGCAGCATAGACCATATGCCAGTCTTAGTCTGCCTTATAGCCACTCAACAACAAGAGCTTTTTCAATCCTACTTCCAGGGGAAGTTTCCCAAATCTTGGAAAATACTTTCCTTTATGTCTGGCATTTTCACATTTGTATATCACTTCTATTACAGTAATTTACATGTTTTTGATATGGACCCATTCCCATGGCCTAAATGTTCCTTTTAGGCCTTATATATCAGGGGTCAGTTCAACTTCAGTGCTTTCACCCTTCATCTCATCAACTATGATAGCCTTGCATTACAGTATTTGACTAGGTAACCTCAAATTTAGGTCACTGTTTTGCTGTTGGTGGTTTGGGAACAGTGCTTGGGTTTGGATACTTCCCTTTATACTTTTAATTACTGGTACACTAACAATCATACCATTGATAATTCAGTTAATATGCACTAATAATGTCCCATCAACAGAAAATAAATGCTGACGGCAGAAAATAGGCCAATTTCAGTTTCTCTGCTTGCAGGGGCCTATTCTGGAGGATTTTCCCGATTAACATCCTTGTGAAAAATAACTCAATACCCACAACAAACAAAACTAAATGGTAATTGTCCATGAATAAAAATTGCGTGACTTCAGCTCTTTAAAGATATTTTTGTGGCAGTGGACAGGTGCACCTTGTGCTGGGGACAACAAAATGCCACTCTAAATGTGCACTTTTGTCACACAACACAATGCCACAGATCTTTCTTTTGAGGCAGCATGCAATTGCATGCTGCCTGCAGGTATGTCCACCAGAGCAGTTATCAGATCATTTTATGTTAATTTAACATAATTTTAGAGAATTTGCTAGCATGTCCAACTGGCCTCACAACTGCAGACCACGTGTATGGCGACGTGTGGGTGAACAGTTTGCTGATGTCAACAAACAGAACGGAATGCCCCATGGTAGCGGTGGGGTTATGGTATGGGCAGACAAGCTATGGACAACGAACATAATTGCATTTTATCGGTTAGGATACCCTGAATTTGTGAAAGTTGATTTGGTGTCTCTAGATTTAACAGTTCAAGAGTTATTGTTGACAAAAAAGTTTTTTTCTGCTGAAGTGGTTTAGCTAGGCTAATTTCTCCAAAAAGTGGAAAACAGAAGTTGTTTCAAAACAAATATTTCTCCTTTACCCCGCAGTCAAATCTTTATGGTGAGATTAAAAATGGCAATGACTTATACTAAGGATCTGGATAACATCCAGATGACTGTTATTACCAAGCTTCATCAGGCCCCTGAAATTACTGCTCAATTAGGTCTGTCATTCGTAAGACATTGTTAAGTCCTCATAAAAGACATTTAATTCCCTTTAATTGAATTATTTCAATGCTATTATAATCAATCTCACTTTCAAATGTTGTCTTGTCACTTAGATTGCACATTTTGAATGTGATGGTTCAGTTGGGGTTATAGTACTGTAAATACAGTATTTCAACATGACAGAGGGGGTAACAAAGAATTCTAATGCTATGGATAATTTGTCGGTCAATCCATTTAGTGGGTCCCTTTAGTCCACTTTTGGGTGGTATTTGAGCTCAAGGATTGTATCAGCGAATTAACAGATTCTGGTGTATTAACCGCCATGGTTCATTCAGAATGTGCCCTGTAAGTGATGGTCACCATACAATAAATGTTACAATTAGAAGAATATCACCATACACCACAGGAGGTTGGTGGCACCTTAATTGGGGAGGACGGGCACGTGGTAATGGCTGGAGCGGAATAAGTGGAAAGGTATCAACAACATCAAACGCATGGTTTCCACGTGTTTGATGCCATTCCATTTGCTCCGTTCCAGCCTTTACTATGAGCCATCCTCCCCTCAGCAGGCAGCCCCCACTGCCATACACAGCCCACTATAGACCAGAATGGATTAGTCTTTACCCCTGGAGCTGCATTTCAGAATTTACAGTCCCGTCCGTCATCTCAAGGCAATTACACTATTTAAGGTTGAGGTCTTTGGATTGTATTAATAAATATTCCACATTTTACAAGGACACTCCAAAACCAGATGAGGAAGAGCAGTCTCCCAGACGTGGTATCCTAAGCCTACAGGGCATGGGGGCGTGCCAAGGCCCATCAAACCCTTCACCTCCTCGCCAACAGTTTGATCTCTGTCTGTCTGAGCACAAAGGCTACACACGTGCCTGCCACACCATTGTTTCACAGAAATTATTTTATGTTGTTTTCCCGGCCAGGTCTGTAGAATAACCACTCCTGAGAGGGAGGCTCCTCTATGTCTACTATTTCCTTAAAAAATAAGTTCAATAACACATAGTTTGATAGGTAGTCGCACACCCCAAACCCCTTGATGAGAGAACCACAACATACTGTACATCAATCATTTGTCTGGCCAAAAACTCAAAAAGAATAGTGTTATATAGAGATTTTTAACTTGCCATTTTAGGTTCTTTCCACGCAATTGGTCAAATTTATGGTAGACATGCAATTTTGTCGCTCAGTCTGTAAAGATGGGGTGATGGACATGGTCTGAGTTTGACAGAAGGCGAGGAACAACAGATGTGAAGTAGAGCCCCCCTGTGGTCGAGAATGAGTAGTGAAAAAATAGCCACCACAAGTCAATCATGTCTGTCTGCTTTACAGGAAAATATACCATACTGTTTTATAGTTGACATTCTCCTCTCTTTATAGGTGTAGTGTAGCCATTTTAATTTAGAAAACCTCTGAGGTGAGAAAGAACGATAAATAAGTCAGAGCAAAAGTTCAGGGACATATCTTTTATATTGTGACTGAGTATGTTACATTTCCAATGTCTATATCTACTCATCTAGTGTATTAGATAAGACATGCCAAAAAAAACTTTCACATAGCCCATCAAACAGAGAGTAGCCGTTGAATTACAGAGATGCCGTGACCAAGGAACTTGAGCAGAGCAATGTAAGAGAAAGACTGAAACGGCTGTGGTGCATAAAGTTAGTTTGCTTTGGACAGACTTTAACAGGCCATGTTCTGCACTGAGCCGTCTTGTCTCTGACCCTGAGCCGTGTGCAGTCGTCTGTCAGCCAACAGCCCTTCTCTTTGTATCAGGCCGCCACTCCCTCTCGGAGCTCAGCACTCTTGGCAGATCAGTCCAGAGAGGCTGAAGGCACTGATTAGGCCAGACTAAAAGCAGCCCTCAAGTGCCTCGATAACAGCATGAGTAAGGGAGAAGGCATGGAGAGCACAGCGCCGGGCCAAGCCAAAATAATTATGTCAACGAGCAAGACAAAGTGGAGGCCTTATCAGAGAGGGAGGGAGGACAGCTTGTACAAGGGGGGTGTCACTTTAAGAGGAAGACCTGTCAAGGGTGTGCATGTGCACTCCTTAAGTCTTAAAGGGACCTTGAGGTGTTAGTGCTGCCCCAGCGCCTTGCCTTGTTGCATCACCATTTTCCCCACCCTGTACAACTTAGTCATGATTTAAAGTGTATTGACCAATCACCACATTAAAGGACAATAATGGCATTCGATTGGCTTGGAATAGCCATAGAGTTTCATAGAGTTTCATTGCGAGGGAATATTGTTGAGGGTCACCAACACCTTACTTTGATGGATATACAGTACTTACAGTTCACATAATCACAGCAGTCATTAGTGCTCATAAACCTTTAATTCTTATCACATAAACTATTATGACAGAGCATTATGAGATTTTAATGTAAAAGGCACTATATTCTATATACTTATATAATGAGTAATGAATGTTTGTGAATTCTAATGAGTGTATATGTCAGGTATCATTTAACACCTGTGTTGGCAGGTGGTCTTTGGGTTGACAAAGTCTCTTTAGAGAAAGGATTGGCTTTCCAAACAACTCTTTAGCCCAAACTGTATTATTACTGTTTTATTCTGGTAAAAAATACATGTCTGCCTCTACACCTCTAACTGTGGTTCATTCTTGCATATTCATGTGTTTAATCATGTGCAACAAAATAGGTTGCTCTGTTGTAGTTTGCAGTGCACCAGTTCACTGGGTTCCACTTGGGTAGTTCTCCAATTGTACTTTCCCTGAATTACACACTGTCAAAGCCTTTTGAAATATTAGACAGACATTGTGGATTGAGCTCAGGCAAGTCCAGGTAGATGACTAATGGCCTAGACATACGTTATTCATTCTACCCTTAATATGTCTGTTTGGATGGTATTGCTGACAGAGAGACTTGCCAAAAGGTGAGTCAGTTGTGTTAGGTGAACAGTGATACCCTGACAAACTACAATGCATCACTGACTCTTGGGTATTGTACAAAGTTGACATCAAATTCATAACTTATTATTTCAGACTTTACAGAATTTATGGATGGCCAAAAATGTCACACGTTGAGGAACGTTGAAGACATTCTCTTTCTATTCTCCCATCTCTCTCTTTGAAGTTTGTCCATAGCTTCCACTGTCTCTCTTACAGTACAGTTTAACATGAGTGCATTTTCCCAATGACTTCCATTGCATCTGCAAACAATTATTATCACTATTGCTCTATTCATCAAAAAGCTCCATCTTGTTTTATTGTATGGGATCTTTATTGTATGAGGTAAGACGATGAAGTGCCAGGATGTTTTTCCTTCGAATATCAGAGAGCTGTCAATCCAAACGAGCCCACACTCGGCCGTTTATGAATCACAGTGCTTGGGGAATAAAATGAGACACTTAACACTTTCCTGGATCCAAACATGACAGGAGAGGTAATTCAATTAAAATATGAAGAGCAGTGCATTTCTGATTAGCAGGAATGGCCTGTTTTGTTGAAAACATCTGATGCCTTTTCTCAGTGTTTTATGTTTTTTTCTGTCCCGGCCAAGTTTGTCTGCTGTGATCAATTTGTTCTAGGTAATGCACTACTTGAATCAAGACACTGTAGATATTGTTCAAGCACAGTGAGGTTACACAAGCTGGGTCTGTAGTTTTATCTAAGGGTGGTGAACCTGTTGTTTTCCAGGCCTTACCCAGTTACAGTGTAGTCCTTACTTTTGAGGGAGTAAAAGCAGAGTTATAAAGCAAATTCTTTCATCTTTAAATTCATAGGTCCACAAAGTGACTACACAGATCATGCCTGATAAATGCTTGAACTATAACCTTGTCCAACCTTGATAGTAATTATGTCATGTGCTATACCAATTAGGGGTAGATGAAGGTGGAAGGGAAAGGAAAGCAGATCGGTCTCCAAATCAAATCAAATCAAATGTTATTGGTCACATACACATATTTAGCAGCTATTATTGAGGGTGGAGCGAAATGCTTGTGTTCCTAGCTCCAACAGTTCAGAAGTATCTAACAATTCACAACAATACACAAATCTAAAAGTTAAATAATGGAATAAAGAAATATATAAATATTAGGACGAGCAATGTTGGAGTGACTTTGACTAAAACACAGTAGAATAGAATACAGTATATACATACACACCCAGGTCAAAAGTTATAGAACAACTACTCATTCAATAGATTTTCTTTATTTTCACTATATTCTACATTGTAGAATAAGACATCAAAACTATGAAATAGCACATATGGAATCATGTAGTAACCAAAAAAGTGTTAAACAAATCAAAATATATTTTATATTTGTGATTCTTCAAATAGCCACCCTTTGCCTTGATGACAGCTTGCGATAGTCAGCTAGAATGCATTTCAATTAACAGGTGTGCCTTCTTAAAAGTTCATTTGTGTAATTTCTTTCCCTCTTAATGCATTTGTGCAAATCAGTTGTGTTGTGACAAGGTAGGGGGGTATATAGAAGATAGCCCTATTTGGTAAAAGACCACATTATGGCAAGAACTGCTCAAATAAGCAGAGAAATGACAGTCCATCATTACTTTAAGACAGGAAGGTCAGTCATTACTGAAAAATTTAACATTTCTTCAATCGCAAAAACCATCGCCACAGAAATGGAAGACCCAGAGTTACCTCTGCTGCAGAGGATAAGTTCATTAGAGTTACCAGCCTCAGAAATTGCAGCCCAAATCAATGCTTCACAGAGTTCAAGTAACAGACACATCTCAACATCAACTGTTCAGGTGAGACTGTGTGAATCAGGCCTTCATGGTCGAATTGCTGGAAAGAAACGACTACTAAAGTACACCAATAAGAAGAAGAGACTTGTTTGGGCCAAGAAACATGAGCAATGGACTGGTGGAAATTTGTCCTTTGGTCTGGAGTCCAAATTGGAGATTTTTGGTTCCAACCGCAGTGTCTTTGTGAGACGCGGTGTGGGTGAACGGATGATCTTGGCATGTGTATTTCGCACCGTAAATCATGGAGGAGGAGTTGTTAAGGTATGGGGGGTGCTTTGCTGGTGACACTGTCTGTAATTTATTTAGAATTCAAGGCACACTTAAATAGCATGGCTACCACAGCATTCTGCAACGATACGCCATCCCATCTGGTTTGGGCATAGTGAGACTATCATTTGTTTTTCAACAGGACAATAACCCAACACACCTCCAGGCTGTGTAAGGGCTATTTTCACTGGCTTACTGGTGCTCTCCATTCCGTCCCTAGGAGGGGTGCGTCACTTGAGTGGGTTGAGCCACTGGCCTTCCTGTCTGGTTTGGCGCCCACCCTTGGGTTGTGCCGTGGCGGAGATCTTTGTGGGCTATACTCGGCCTTGTCTCAGGATGGTAAGTTGGTGGTTGAAGATATCCCTCTAGTGGTGTGGAGGCTGAGCCTTGGTAAAGTGGGTGGGGTTATATCCTGCCTGTTTGGCCTGTCCGGGTGTACAGTGTCTCCTGAACCCTCCTGTCTCAGCCTCCAGTATTTATGCTGCAGTAGTTTATGTGTCGGGGGGCTAGGGTCAGTCTGTTATATCTGGAGTATTTCTCCTGATTCTCCAGTGTCCTGTGTGAATTTAAGTATGCTTTCTCTAATTCTCTTTCTTTCTTTCTTTCTTTCTTTCTTTCTTTCTTTCTTTCTTTCTTTCTTTCTTTCTTTCTTTCTTTCTTTCTTTCTTTCTTTCTTTCTTTCTTTCTTTCTTTCTTTCTTTCTTTCTCTCTCTCTCTCGGAGGACCTGAGCCCTAGGACCATGCCTCAGGACTACCTGGCCTGATGACTCCTTGCTGTCCCCAGTCCACCTGGCTGTGCTGCTGCTCCAGTTTCAACTGTTCTGCCTGCAGCTATGGAACCCTGACCTGTTCACCGGACAGGCTACCTGTCCCAGACCTGCTGTTTTCAACTCTCTAGACACAGCAGGAGTGGTAGCGATACTCTCAATGATCGGCTATGAAAAGCCAGCTGACATTTACTCCTGAGGTGCTGACTTGTTGCACCCTCGACAGCTACTGTGATTATTATTATTTGACCATGCTGGTCATTTATGAACATTTGTGAACATTTGGCCATGTTCTGTTATAATCTCCACCCGGCACAGCCAGAAGAGGACTGGCCACCCCTCATAGCCTGGTTCCTCTTTAGGTTTGTTACTAGGTTTTGGCCTTTCTAGGGAGTTTTTCCTAGCCACCGTGCTTCTACACCTGCATTGCTTGCTGTTTGGGGTTTAAGGCTGGATTTCTGTACAGCAATTTGATATATCAGCTGATGTAAGAAGGGCTATATAAATATAAATCCATTTGAAAAGAAAAAATTCCAAGGAGAGTGATGGAGTGCTGCATCAGATGACCTGGCCTCCACAATCCCCTGACCTCATCAATGAGACAACACATATGAAATCATGTATTAACCAAAAAAATTGCCACCCTTTGCCTTGATGACAGCTTTGCACACTCTTGGCATTCTCTCAACCAGCATCACCTGGAATATATTTCCAACAGTCTTGAAGGAGTCCCCATATATGTTGAGCACTTGTTGGCTGATTTTCCTTCACTCTACGGTCCGACCCATCCCAAACCATCTCAATTTGGTTGACTTCACTATTATACTACAATGTAGAGAATAGTACAAATTAAGAAAAACCCTTGAATGAGTAGGTGTCATAAAACTTTTGACCGGTGGTGTATGAGAAGAGTAAATCAGTATGTAAACATTACTAAACTGACCGGTGTTCCATTGTTAAATTGGCCAGTGATTCCATGTCTATGTATATAGGGCAGCAGCCTCTAAGGTGCAGGGTTGAGTGGTCGGTGGTAGCCGGCTAGTGATAGCTATTTAACAGTCTGATGGCCTTGAGATAGAAGCTGTTTTTCAGTCACTCGGTCCCAGCTTTGATGCACCTGTACCGACCTTGCCTTCTGGATGATAACGGGGTGAACAGGCATTGGCTCGGGTGGTTGATGTCGTTGATGATCTTTTTGGCCTGTGACTTCGGGTGCTGTAGGTGTCCTGGAGGGCAGGCAGTGTGCCCCCGGTGATGTGCTGGGCAGATCGTACCACCCTCTGGAGAGCTCTGCAGTTGCAGGTGGTGCAGTTGCCATACCAGGCGGTGATACAGCCAGACAGGAGGCTCTCAATTGTGCATCTGTAAAAGTTTCTGAGGGTCTTAGGGGCCTAGCCAAATTTATTCACCCTCCTGAGGTTAAAGAAGGGATGTTGCGCCTTCTTCACCACATTGACTCTGTGGGTGGACCATTCCTAGCTACAAGCACTGTGTCAACAGACATTCTGGTTTGTTACCAATTTAAAAGTGTATTTTTAATCTGGCAAAAGAAGAATTAAAGGAGTGCCCACATGTCTGACTCTGCTGGTAATGAACCAGTTTATGACATTACAGAGAAACAAATGCTCAGAGATAGACCTTTCATCCTCAAATAACAGCTTAAAGTAATCATCAGAAATGAGCGAAAGAAAACACAGGAGTGTAAAATGATTCATTGAACATGGAGACAGTCCACATAGCTCTCAAAATGCAACTGCTCATGCATCATTTGTCATGGCTATGCGTCTCAGTGAATTGAGTACTTGGCGTAGCCTATGGCCAATTCGGCTGAATCTTGCATTGAAAAATTAACCCAGGTGGCTTGTTCTCAATATCCACATCAAGCTTCACAACATACCTCTATGATAGGCTGTGTGCTGTATCAGTTTGATGGAGAATGCAAACTACTAGACAGAAATGTTGAAAGCAAAAACGCTATTTCTCATGCTTTATCAAAATTTCGCAAGATATAATTAATGTCAGAGGAATTGCCTTTCATTGGGATTTTTATTTCTTTGTTCAGACCATTTTAAAGTCGTTTTGAAATGTTTTATTGTTTTTCTACAAAATGGGGAGCAGGAACTTGATCTTGATCTGTATTAGATGTTTAACAAATATAATGCATTGAGTTGCTAATGACTAGCATGAATTAATGGGGATGTTTTCCCACAGATAAACAGTTATTGGTTGTTTTCCCATTCTCTTACGGAATTACAGGGTGGCAGGTAGCCTAGCGGTTAGAGCGTTGGGCCCGTAACTAAAAGTGCTGCTGATTCAAATATCTGAGCTGACAAGGTGAAGATTCTGTTGATGTGCCCTTGAGCAAGGCCCTTAACCCTATAATTTGCTCCAGGGGTGCTGTACTACCTTGGGTGACCCTGTAAAACTGCACTTATCCATTGTATGTGACAATAACTTTTTTTTTCTTTGCTACCTAGAACCTACAAATTTTATCCGGCTGTCCCCATAGGAGAACCCTTTGAGGAACCCACCTTGGTTCCAGGTAAAACCCAATTGGGTTCTATGTAGAACCCTTTCCCCATAGGGTTCTACTTGGAGACCAAAAGAGTTTTACCTGAAACCAAAAAGGGTTCTCCTTTGGGGATAGCCTAAGAAGCCTTTCGTAACTCTTTTTTTCTAAGAGTGCACAGTGTAACAGACGCTGGGCCTCAGCAGCCTTCTAGGCCGACAAGCCCCCTGAGCAGATAAGATAAAGGGAACAGGAGCAGCTCTCAGTGGAGAGGTAATGCAGTGTGCATACCAGACCAAGAGGGCGCGAGGAAACAAGTTAGTTAGCGGCCAGGCCATATACTAACTCGCATATCTTCATTATACAGTACATACATACATGTTTGTGTTAACTCAATTTCAAATGCCTATAGCCATCCCGTCAGAAATGCAAAGCTGAACTCGCATCTGATTGGGTGTGAGTGATGTCAGGCTGAAATGTAATCAAGCTGGAAAGAAGACACAGATTTTACATTGATGATCACATCGTCCCCGAAAACAAATCCATGTGCATTTCTGGATATGAATTCAGGAATGACTTAAGATTGCGTGATGCCACTATATTTAGCAAAAGTTTCTCTCATCCCTCCTTTTGTCATCCAGTTCTTCCCAAAATACTTTTTTTGAGCTGTTGGTATTCCACATGTACTGCATTGATCAAAACGAGGTGAAGCTGGTAATAATGATAGATTCATCTTACATGACTCTCAGAGGAGTGAATTTCAGTAATCCGTATGCATAGCCATGACTTTGATTTGATTTCTGTCCATCTAACCATTTAAAAAAAAATTGTAAGGCCAACTGTTAGACTAGTCTATCTGACCAATCAGTTCACTCTGACCTGCTAAGCACTCTATAGTGTGTAGCCTACAAAATAATCATAGGGGAGAGTGGGGTAAGTTGAGCCAAAGGGGTAAGTTGTACCACCCCTGTTTCTAGGAAACCATACACAAACTTAATAATTTGACAAAATATTTAGGAAGAGGTCATCATTTCATGGAATCTAAGAAGGAAGAAACCACATGGAATAAGTGGTAAACAGGCTGGGTAAAAAAAACAGATTAATTCATTATTTTAAGGTCTTTGCAGACTGTACGATTTTAGCCGTCTTATGCCACGTTTTTGCCGTCCCATAGAAATTCTTAGGTTGTAAACGATTGTCGGACATCTTGGCTTGTTCAGTGTGACAGGGCCTAGGTCTGACGATTAAGTACCGTTACGTGTGGACGTTGGCTCCAACAAAGTTTTAGCAGTGTTAGAATTGTTTTGCCTTTATTGTGTAGTGTGTGGCTGGTGTTACGAGGCGATGGCCAGCACTGAGTATGCAGACAATAGTATGATTATTGTGAATAGTCAGGTTAATATAACAGTTCAATTTAAACGTTGCTGTGCAAGAAGAACGATTTCCATAATAACCTTGTTTACATGACACATTTGAAACCAGTCTACCAGATGCGATTTTGATAAATGCACAACATCAGCAATCAAAATATGCATTCTTCCAGAGCGATCATGTTATTTTGTGGAAGCCTATTTGATTCTGAGTTCAGATATATTAAGTTTGTATGTGAAGACTATTTCTAAGATGCATACTTTCAGTTTATCCAAACTCACTTCACTCATGCATAAGCATAGAGTGAGGCTTACGCTGCTGGTGCTGGCACATGCACAGATCAAATACATCGCTGCAGTTGACGAGGCCTGCATCGGCTGACGTGGCCTATCAAGCCAATCACAGAATGTGACGACAGAACTGACGCAAATTGTACAATCTGGCCAGATTGATATCAAGATTTTAATTTGGTAACCTTGCACAGTGTGACATGAATTGTAAAAGACTGAATCTGATGTACGGACTGCAATGGTCTTTAGAGTTTTTTAAAACTTGTATATAAACAAAAGTAGATCATTTTAAGATTGTTCTATACATCAGTAGGGGTCTCTATAAGCTTCATCCTAAACCTAGCATGAAAGTGTATCCTTGTAGCTGTGTGGGCTAATATTGTCAAAATGTTTGCCTCGGTAAGTTGAGCCAATGGCCATGGTGTAGGGCCAATGGTAAGTTGTGCCAAGATACAACTTTTTGTGACATGCTATGTTTTCAAAAGTAATGTTTACATTAATTCTGATTATTTCCAGGGATACAAAACATCCTGTAATACACTATATAGTGCCTTCGGAAAGCATTCAGACCCCTTGACTTCTTCCACATTTTGTTACGTTACAGCCTTAATCTAAAACGGATAAAATAAAAAATATCCTCAGCAATCAACATACAATACCACATAATGACAAAGCAAAAACAGGTTTAGACATTTTTGTAAATGTATTAAAACAAAAAAAGGAAATACCTTATTTACATAAGTATTCCGACCCTTTGCTATGAGACCCGAAATTGTGCTCTCCTTTTTCCATTGATCATCCTTGAGATGTTTCTACAACTTGATTGGAGTCCACCTGTGGTTTATTCAATTGATTGGACATTGATTGGAAAGGCACACACCTCACACCTCTACATAAGGTCCCATAGTTGACAGTGCATGTCAGAGTAAAAACCAAGCCATGAGGTCGAAATAATTGTCCGTAGAGCTCCGAGACAGGATTGTGTCGGGGCACAGATCTGGGGAAGGGTAATATCAACATTTCTGCAGCATTGAAGGTCCCCAAGAACACAGTGGCCTCCATAATTATTAAAAGGAATACGTTTGGAACCACCAAGACTGCCCAGCCAAACTGAGCAATCGGGGGAGAAGTGCCTTGGTCAGGGAGGTGACCAAGAACCCATGATCACTCTGACAAAGCACTAGAGTTCCTCTGTGGAGAACCTTCCAGAAGGACAACCATCTCTGCAGAACTCCACCAATCAGGCCTTTATGGTAGAGTGGCCATACAGAAGTCACTCCTTAGTAAAAGGCAGATGACAGCCCGCTTGGAGTTTTCCAAAAGGCACCTAAAGACTCTCAGACAATGAGAAACAAGATTCTCTGGTCTGATGAAGCCAAGATTAAACTCTTTGGCCTGAATGCCAAGCGTAAAAATGGCACCCTCCCTACGGTGAAGCAAGGTGGTGGCAGCATCATGCTGTGGTGATGTTTTTCAGCGGCAGGGACTGAGAGACTAGTCAGGATCAAGGCAAAGATGAACGGAGCAAAGTAAAGAGAGATCCTTGATGAAAACCTGCTCCATGGTGATCAGGACCTGAGACTGTCAGACTGGGGCGAAGGTTCACCTTCCAACAGTACAACGACCCTAAGCACACAGCCAAGACAACGCAGGAGTGGCTTCGCGACAAGGGCTGCAGGGTAGCCTAGTGGTTAGAGTGTTGGACTAGTTACAGGAAGGTTGCAAGTTCAAACCTCTGAGCTGACAAGGTACGAATCTGTCATTCTGCCCCTGAACAGGCAGATAACCCACTGTTCCTACGCCGTCATTGTAAATAAGAATTTGTTCTTAACTGACTTGCCTAGTTAAATAAATATATATATATATATAAAAAAAAAAGTCTGAATGTCCTTGAGTGGCCCAGCCAGAGCCTGGACTTGAACCCAGTCGATCATCTCTGGAGAGACCTGAAAATAGCTGTGCAGCAACGCTCCCCATCCAACCTGTCAGAGCTTGAGAGGATCTTCAGAAAATAATAGGAGGTACTCTCCAAATAGAGGTGTGCCAAGCTCGTAGCGTCAAACCCAAGAAGACTCGAGGTTGTAATCACTGCCAAAGGTGCTTCAACAAAGTAGTGAGTAAAGGGTCTGAATACTTATGAAAATTTGATATTTCCGTAAATAAAATGTATATACTACTGTTTAAAAGTTTGAGGTCACTTAGAAATGTCCATGTTTTTGAAAGAAAAACTTTTTTTTGTCCTTTAAAATGACATCAAATGAATCAGAAATACAGTGTAGACGTTGTTAATGTTATAAATGACTATTGTAGCTGGAAACTGCCGATCTTTTATGGAATATCTACATAGGTGTCATGACGTGGCCCTCTTTGGGTATAGCGAGTGGCTTTCCCCTCTCTCCCTCCTACACTCAGGTTCTGTTATCTCAGGTCGTAAATTCCTGGAAGACACTCTCTCCTCCTGGCCATGCAGAAAGAGACACATAGAGAGAACAAAGGAACTTCTTCTACATCACAGAACTTGAGAACTGAACATTTTGTTTAATGTTTGTGACCTCATGAAAGACAATACAGCCACATTACCATAACTCTGTTTATACAGGAGCCTCTGTTATGAGGTATGCGTCTAATTATTGTATAAAATGAATGAGTAAAGATGAAACTATTTGTATTCTCTTTAAAGTTGAACTTCTTCGCCTAGGGACGGTGGGTTAATTGCCTTGTTCAGGGGCAGAACGACCGATTGTTACCTTGTCAGCTCTGGGATTCAATCTTGCAACCTTACCGTTAACTAGTCCAACGCTCTAACCACGTGCCTCTCATTGCACTCCACGAGGAGACGGCCTGTTACGCGAATGCAGTAGAAGCCAAGGTAAGTTGCTAGCTAGCATTAGACTTATCTTATAAAAAACAATCAATCATAATCACTGGTTAACTATACATGGTTTGGGGCGGCAGGGTAGCCTAGTGGTTAGAGCGTTGGACTAGTAACCGGAAGGTTGCAAGTTCAAACCCCCGAGCTGACAAGGTACAAATCTGTCTTTCTGTCCCTGAACAGGCAGTTAACCCACTGTTCCTAGGCCATCAATGAAAATAAGAATTTGTTCTTAACTGACTTGCCTAGTTAAATAAAGGTAAAATAAAAATGGTTGATGATATTACTAGTTTATCTAGCATGTCCTGCGTTGCATATAATCGATGCAATGCTGGGGGATGATTTAACAAAAGTGCATTTGCGAAAAAAGCACAATCGTTGCACGACTGTACTTAACCATAAACACCAATGCCTTTCTTAAAATCAATAAACAGAAGTATGTATTTTTAAACCTGCATATTTAGCTAAAAGAAATCCAGGTTAGCAGGCAATATTAACCAAGTGAAATTGTGTCACTTCTCTTGCGTTCATTGCACGGTATATGCAACAGTTTGGGCTGCCTGGCTCATTGCAAACTAATTTGCCAGAATTTTACGTAATAATGACATAACATTGAAGGTTGTACAATGTAACAAGAATATTTAGACTTAGGGATGCCACCCGTTAGATAAAATACCGAACGGTTCCGTATTTCACTGAAAGAATAATCGTCTTGTTTTCGAGATGATAGTTTCCGGATTCGACCATATTAATGACCAAAGGCTCGTATTTCTGTGTGTTATTATATTATAATTAAGTCTATGATTTGATAGAGCAGTCTGACTGAGCGATGGTAGGCAGCAGCAGCAGGCTCGTAAGCATTCATTCAAACAGCATTTTTGTGTGTTTTGCCAGCAGCTCTTCGCAAGCACAGTGCTGTTTATGACTTCAAGCCTATCAGCCTAGGCTGGTGTAACTGATGTGAAATGGCTAGCTAGTTAGCGGGGTGCGCGCTAATAGCGTTTCAAACGTCACTCGCTCTGAGACTTGGAGTAGTTATTCCCCTTGCTCTGCAAGGGCTGCGGCTTTTGTGGAGCGATGGGTAACGCTGCTTCGAGTGTGGCTGTTGTCGATGTCTTCCTGGTTCGAGCCCATGTAGGGGCGAGGAGACGGACGGAAGCTATATTGTTACACTGGCAATACTAAAGTGCCTATAAGAACATCCAGTAGTCAAAGGTTAATGAAATACAAATGGTATAGAGAGAAATAGTCCTATAAATACTATATTAACTAAAACCTCTTACCTTGGAATATTGAAGTCTCATGTTAAAAGGAACCACCAACTTTCATATGTTCTCATGTTCTGAGCAAGGATCTCAAACGTTAGCTTTTTTACATGGCACATGTTGCACTTTTACTTCTCCAACACTTTGTTTTTGCATTATTTAAACCAAATTGAACATGTTTCATTATTTATTTGAGGCTAAATAGATTTTTACTGATGTATTATATTAAGTTAAAATAAGTATTCATTCAGTATTGTTGTAGGTGGCTCCCATTTTAGCTGTAGTGTTTGTAGCGTATTCTGGTGAGTGAGCGTACTTCGTTATTTATCTCTGGTAATGGTCTCCGGTACTCTCTCTCTTAAATTTGAGTGTTTATTTATATAACAGGGTACCTGAAGATTGATTAGGAACATTGTTTGACTTGTATAGTATAAGTTTATTGGTGCCCTACGGGATTCATTTTGTATGCATTTTGAACAAGGGAACCGGTGGATTACTGAGTCAAGCGGGCCATTGAAACGTACTTTTTTGGGATATAAAGATATACACTGCTCAAAAAAATAAAGGGAACACTTAAACAACACAATGTAACTCCAAGTCAATCCCACTTCTGTGAAATCAAACTGTCCACTTAGGAAGCAACACTGATTGACAATAAATTTCACATGCTGTTGTGCATATGGAATAGACAACAGGTGGAAATTATAGGCAATTAGCAAGACACCCCCAATAAAGGAGTGGTTCTGCAGGTGGTGACCGGAGACCACTTCTCAGTTCCTATGCTTTCTGGCTGATGTTTTGGTCACTTTTAAATGCTGGCGGTGCTTTCACTCTAGTGGTAGCATGAGACGGAGTCTACAATCCACACAAGTGGCTCAGGTAGCGCAGCTCATCCAGGATGGCACATCAATGCGAGCTGTGGTAAGAAGGTTTGCTGTGTCTGTCAGCGTAGTGTCCAGAGCATGGAGGTGCTACCAGGAGACAGGCCAGTACATCAGGAGATGTGGAGGAGGCCGTAGGAGGGCAACAACCCAGCAGCAGGACCGCTACCTCCACCTTTGTGCAAATAGAGCAGGAGGAGCACTGCCAGAGCCCTACAAAATGACCTCCAGCAGGCCACAAATGTGCATGTGTCTGCTCAAACGGTCAGAAACAGACTCCATGAGGGTGGTATGAGGGCCCGACGTCCACAGGTGGGGGTTGTGCTTACAGCCTAACACCGTGCAGGACGTTTGGCATTTGCCAGAGAACACCAAGATTGGCAAATTCGCACATGTGACAGACGTGACAGAGTCTGGAGACGCCGTGGAGAACGTTCTGCTGCCTGCAACATCCTCCAGCATGACCGGTTTGGCGGTGGGTCAGTCATGGTGCTTTATAAATAGATTTGATTGAAATTTGATTCTAATAATCAATTATCCTTTTAAAATTATAAACTTTGATTAGCTGGGCCTCTGTACTGGCCCTCTGTAGATAATTCATAAAAAAATATGCCGTGTCCAGCTACAATAGTTATGCACAACATTAACAATGTTTGCAGTGTATTTATGATCAATTTGATGACATTTTAATGGGCAAAAATGTGCTTTTCTTTAAAAAACAAGGACATTTGTAAGTGACCCCAAACTTTTGAACGGTAGTGTACATTAGCAAACATTTCTAAACACCTGTTTTTGCTTTGTCATTATGGGGCACTGTGTGTAGATTGATGAGGGGGAAAAACAATTTAATCAATTTTAGATTAGGCTGTAATCTAAAAATATGACGGAAAAAGTCAAGGGGTCTGAATACTTTCCGGAAGGCACTTTATATACATAAGTATGTGGACACCCCTTTAAGTTAGTGGTTTCAGCTACTTCAGCCACACCCGTTGCTGACAGGTGTATAAAATAGAGCACAAAGCCATTCAATGTCCATATAAATCAAATCAAATCAAATCAAATCAAATTACATTTGTCACATACACATGGTTAGCAGATGTTAATGCGAGTGTAGTGAAATGCTTGTGCTTCTAGTTCCGACAATGCAGTAATAACCAACGAGTAATCTAACCTAACAATTCCACAACTACTTACTTATACACACAAGTGTAAAGGGATAACGAATATGGACATAAAGATATATGAATGACTGATGGTACAGAACGGCATAGGCAAGATGCAGTAGATGGTATCGAGTACAGTATATACATATGAGATGAGTAATGTAGGGTATGTAAACATAAAAGTGGCATAGTTTAAAGTGTCTAGTGATACATGTATTACATAAAGATGGCAAGATGCAGTAGATGATATAGAGTACAGTATATACATATACATATGAGATGAGTAATGTAGGGTATGTAAACATTATATTAAGTGGCATTGTTTAAAGTGGCTAGTGATACATTTTTTGCATCAATTTCCATTCATTTCCATTATTAAAGTGAGCTGGAGTTGAGTCGGTATGTTGGCAGCAGCCACTCAATGTTAGTGGTGGCTGTTTTTCAGTCTCTCGGTCCCTGCTTTAATGCACCTGTACTGACCTTGCCTTCTGGATGAAAGCGGGGTGAACAGGCAGTGGCTCGGGTGGTTGTTGTCCTTGATGATCTTTATGGCCTTCCGGTGACATTGGGTGGTGTAGGTGTCCTGGAGGGCAGGTAGTTTGCCCCCGGTGATGTGTTGTGCAGACCTCACTACCCTCTGGAGAGCCTTACGGTTGTGGGCGGAGCAGTTGCCGTACCAGGCGGTGGTACAGCCCGTCAGGATGCTCTCGATTGTGCGTCTGTAGAAGTTTGGCAGTAGAATGGCAGTAGAATGGTCCATACTGAAGAGCTCAGTGACTTTCAACGTCGCACCATCATAGGATGCCACCTTTCCAACAACTGCCCTGATCAACTGCCCCGGTCAACTGTAAGTTCTGTTATCGTGAAGTGGAAACATCTAGGAGCAACAACGGTTCAGCCGCAAAGTGGTAGGTCACGCAAGCTCACAGAACAGGACTGCCGAGAGGTGAAGCGCGTAACGCATACAAATCGTCTTTCCTCAGTTGCCTCTGGAAGCGAAGTCAGCACAAGAACTATTCATTGGGAGCTTCATGAAATGAGTTTCCATGGCCGAGCAGCCGTACACATGCCTAAGATCACCATGCGCAATGCCAAGCGTCGGCTGGAGTGGTGTAAAGCTCGCCCCCATTGGACTCTGGAGCAGTGGAAATGCGTCTCTGGAGTGATGAATTACGTTTCACCATCTTGCAGTCCATTGGACAAATCTGGGTTTGGCGAATGCCAGGAGAACACTACCTGCCCCAATGCATTGTGCCAACTGTAAAGTTTGGTGGAGGAGGAATAATGGTCTGGGGCTGTTTTTCATGGTTTGGGCTAGGCCCCTTAGTTCCAGTGAAGGGAAATCTTAACGTTACAGCATACAATGATATTCTAGACCATTGTGTGCTTCCAACTTTGTGGGAACAGTCTGGGGAAGACCCTTTCCTGTTTCAGCATGACAATGCCAGCTTTCACAAAGTGTGGTCCATAATAAATGGTTTGTCGAGATCAGTTTGGTACTTGACTGATCTGCACAGAGCCCTGACCTCAACCTCGTCAAACACGTTTGCGAGCCAGGCCTAATCGCCCAACATCAATGCCAACCTCACTAAATGGAAGCATGTCCCTGCAGCAATGTTCCATCGTCTAGTGGAAATCCTTCCCAGAAGAGTGGAGGCTGTTATGGCAGCAAATGGGGTATTAATGCCCATGATTTTGAAATTAGATGTTCGACAAGCTGGTTTCCACATACTTTTGGTCATGTAGTGCATATGTAGATTTATTTGTTAGAAATAATACTATATTTCCCTTGACGGAGTGATGCTGAACGTAAAAGAAATTCTCAACTTACCCCTCTCCCCTACAGCACTTACTTGGCTCAGACTAAATCTACCTGGAATAATGCATCAATGGAATGGAAAACGAAAACCAAGTAAACGATAACAAAATGTAAACATTGTTCAAAGAACCAGTAAAATACACAACATCTTTTACAAGCTTGCATCCTTTGTTTTGACCACTTGTTTTTCAATGGAGATGGCAAAATGGATACGAGCATAGGCGCCACATCTCAAAACCCACCCACCTTCTTGGGTTGTATGAAGGTTTTATCTCCTTTATTGAGAAACAGATGAAGATGGAAACGTTAAAAGTGTTCCCTGTCGGAACGTCAGCCGATAGATATTGTGGATTTATCACTCCGGCCTGGGAGCTAACTCTGCCTCTGAGTCCCGTGAAGAGGTAGAACCCTGTGCCCAAACACGACCTGCCAGACAAGCCAAACTGCTCCACTGGCATGCCTCCCCGTTAACAAGTCTGCTAGGAGCAACAAGATTTAGGTCTTAAAGATGCTCTTTAACAAGCACAGAAGAGGCTGACCTCGCTTTAGTCAATTACCCTTTATTAAAAGGAGCACTGATGGATTAAAAATAAATACAAGAAACAAATGCTGTTTTATCCTTTGGCTTGGACCAAAATGGAGAAGGGAATGCGTAAGCAGGAGTGGAAACAATGTCAGGATTATAGACACGAGTGAGCTTTCCTGTGTCTGATGAAAAGTCACCTGCCCCCTAAAACTCAGTCTCTCCTTTCAGTTGCTGGCCCGGTGGTTGGTCTACGGTGCCAATGGCACTTTGTGTGCTAGGCTATGTGCTGTCAGCCGAGAATGGGAAAAATTGAAAATGTGTGTTTGTGGACCAGCAATCAGTCAACTAGAATCCTGGAAATATGGCATAATTACTTTCGGACAAAGGTCCAAATTTGTCATTTTTGATGTTTCTTGTGCACATCAAATTCATTCATATTTTTTAAAGATGGTTTCCATTGAGCAATAAACCCCTGATTAGTCTGTCTCTCTTCCACTCATCACATAACAGCCGTCTCTTTACTTCCATCTCCCCAAAGGATTTTTTGTTGTTGTTGTCCGTGCTCATAGATAGTGTCTTTACTTGAGTTGCTTTGGCCACAGATACATACCATTGAGCTCACACAGCTTTACTATTTCTATTAATGAAGCTTCCTTAGAATATGAGTGTGGACCAGGCCACTGTGTGGTCACATTTTATGTTCACCATAAGGTCCTCCCTCCTTCAAATCCTTACCTGTTGAACCAGCATGGAAGCTTAGAAAACCTAGAAAAAGGTGATGTAAGGATAGAGCATCATGCTTTCCAAAATGGCATCATTGATCGGGATTCTAAGAACCCGCCAAGAGAATATCTTCATATGGTTTTATATGGTCCTTGAAGAATCTAAGGTATTTTGTTTCTCTCAGTGGTGAGTGATGAAATTGCAGACTTCTATGATGACATGGGTAGAGACATAAATATGGTGCATTTTGATTTGAATGATTACATTGTCAATCAGCTGAAAGAGATAGAATTTCCCAATGCTCCCAGAACAATTGATGATGTTAGTGAGAGTACATGACAATGGACACTTTGGGGGATTTGCCACAATGAAAAGCGAAGGGATCAAGTTTGAAAAAGAAAACCATTAAGGGCTGGCACATCCTGGACACCAGCTTTGTTTAAAAATGTCTCTGTGTCATTCCTTCCCAAGTGAGCACAGCTGCTGCAACAGGAGGTGCTCCAGGAGGATTGGGGCGACAGAGTAAGAGAGAGAGAGAGTGTTTTTGTTTCTCCTTGCACCCACTTCGTGAGTGTCAAAGTCTGGCAGTGCTTAGATTAATTAGCTCTCACACCAAACAATAATGGCAAGCCCTTGCCTAGCAGGTTCACTGGACATATTACAGACATTACGCAGTGGATTTGCACCATAAAATAACCCCAGAGCTTCACGCCAAGAACCACAGCCAACAATTAACAATCTCTTGATCCTGAAAACAAGGCCCGTCTTATATCTATCCATATGTATGCTGGCTCTGCAGTGAGGTCAATCCTCAACAATGTGCTGAAGGGATCCTCAGGGAGCATGCCGCTGAACACCATATCTGTTCTGCAATGAAATGTTCAGTCTAAAACCTCTGTTTCCTGTTTCATTTGAGGTCAAGCTCTGAAGAACAGAACCCAGATGTGGCAGGATGTAGGGGTGCTGGTCCAGAAAGGTGTCTGAAAAAAAAACTTGTTTAGGACCTCATAAGTGGATGAAATCAAGGAATGACTAATGATATTAATTATCGGGGACCATTTAAGATGTATCTGAAATTCACATAAATATGTAATAAGAGAAAGTGATAATTGGATAAACATGATTCCAATCCTAGCTGAAACTGTAATTGCCAGGTTTGACTGTGGAGTCCCTTCGGCTGGTCCCAAGAGCAAAACTAAAAACATGAATACTTCATTTAAAGTGTCTCAGATTACTGTGTTCCTTAGCAAGGTTCCACCTGGTATCTGTTTTATGTTAATGTTTTGATATACCATATTTGGTTCCGCTTTAAATTACATTCAGCTTATTAAGGCTGTGTTACTTAGCATCTATAACTCTATGTCATGCTTTATAAAGGGTTCATAAATGTGGCATAACTGTGCAACATAATCACCAATGCAAATGTGACATATCTGACTATGTCAAATAAGATAGAAACATTTGCTCTATAAAGGGTGACATGTTGTGCTGAAGGATGGCATATGCTCTAAAGTGAAGTCATGTTAGTGTGACGCACACAAAACGTATGGTCACATTTGTGCTTATGTATTGTTTCTTTGTATTGGGGAATAATGCTTTTACTGAAATGTCAGTCCTCCAAGGTTTCGCCATTGCAAAGCATTTATACTACTGTTGGCCAGTAGGGGGCAGTGAGACGTGTTCGCTTCGCACTGGGACTATATGCAATCCTACACCTGTGTGTTCTTACAATTAAAAACCTTCGAAATAAAAGCCACGTTCACCTGTTTCAACATTTATCCTGTGTTACAGGAACTATTATCTGCTGCACCAGTCCCAAAACTGTGACCTGTAACATTAGTTACATTAAACCTAATCTCTTTCCCAAACACTTCCACCCAACTTGGCCTTCATTACTTAGGGTTAGGTTTAAAATCAATTTTTTGGAAAATAAATTGTGGAAATGAACAAGGTTTACCCATAATTATGATTTTGACTGTGTTAACTAGTGACGACAAATACTTTACTCATTAAGGTCACTTCCCGCTAATGCCAACTTTGAATGATTGATATCCCAGGCATATATGTGCTGTGTGTGCAATAGCCTGGGGACGACGTTACACAAAGAAACACTTACCTTGATGAAAGCCCCCAACCTAATTCAATTGAAAGTGGCTTTCTTTTGAAACCAAGTTACACGTGCCTCAGTACACACACACACACACAAACACACACACACACACACACACACACACACACACACACACACACACACACACACACACACACACACACACACACACACACACACACACACACACACACACAACAAAAACAAGCCATGCCGTGCACTGCTGGTCCCAATCAGGTCTTTGACACATTCACCCACTCCACCGCTGAAAGATCAGCCACAGGTTGTAATCAAGCCCTGATCTCCAGCATGGGAACAGAAGAAGAATGTCTGGTGAGGCATGTAAATCTTCGTGGAGCAAAACAAAATAATGTGGGATGCATGCCAGCAAAGCCACTACACTACACAACACAACACTAAACAATACATTAATTGCACTATAATAGTGACAAACGGTGCCCACAAACGGTTAGGGCCTACATAAAGCTGTCCCAACAGCAGAGTCCCAACAGCATTCCCAACACCTTACCACTGCTACACCTGGTTTCAGCAGAGTGTTGTCTGGCAGCGAAACAGTTTATTCAGCCTCATTTACTGCCTTTTAAAAAACATAGCTGATATGGCTAACTTGCTTAAACAAATGTGGTTTCTACTGAAAATTGAGATATACAAACTATGGCATAAGGAGATGACAAATGGATAAGAGGCAACCCGCAATTTCGATATAAACATTAATGAGCGAGCGACGACGGGCGTAGTCAATATAACTATTTGTTCAGCACTTTTGAAATGTACACTACCGAGGAGTTTTGGTTTCAAATGGGGTCGTGGGCCAAAAAAGTTTGGTAATACCTGGTGTAGCTTGTCCCTGAGCTGGCAGACAAGTGGTTCTGGCCTCTTTGCCTGCTGGATATACTGTATGTTGGTTCCAACCTTAAAAGTAATAACAAATAATGTTCGCAGATCTGTCACACCATGTGGATAAGGGCATTTCTGTGCTGTGCCAGAAACTCTATGTGGGACGATGGTAAATGTCATTCGATTTGATTTGTGAACTCATCACATGATCAGCAACACTAAAATAAGTATCTCCGATATTCCAAATGATTCATATTTGTTCATATTTAAGTAACATTTAGGTTTTAAAACATGTTCCAAGATCAAATGAACACTCTCAATGGAATGAATATTGCCTCAGAGTGGCACTGCGGTCTGGTAGGCCGTCATTGTAAGTAAGAATGTGTTCTTAACTGACTTGCCTAGTTAATTAAGGTTAAATAAAAAATATAAAACCTTGAAAAAAATAACTATGTGCTGCAGTAAAGGTATTGTAGGGAATAATTAGTAGGGTCTGTAGAATGTATGGTGTCATTTCATGGTGCCTTTTACTCCAGCCATTCTATTGGTGGCCACAATGCAAATCACTGTTTATGGAATACAACATCCTTATAAATGCTTACTGAGCTAAATAAAACAACAGTGCAGGGCATGCTCACTGAATTAAAAGTAACTGTAACGCTCCGGGTGTCTTGGGTGTGGAGTCAGACGCAGGAAACAGAGAGTGCAATACTGTGCTCTTTAATGCTCAAAACCAAATGCCCCAAACACGGGGGACGAAAACAGTACAGCAGAATACACGACCAGGAACAAACACGTTCCTCTACATAACCGAAGGTCACAATAATTAATCCCGCACAAAGAAACAGGCGGGCCGGCTGTCTAATAAAGCCCAACTAATGACTCACTAACAGGTGTTAACAATAAACATACAAGGAAGGGGATGAAAGACAATCAGTGGCAGCTAATAGGCCGGTGACGACGACCGCCGAGCGCCACCCGACCGGGAAGGGGAGCCACCCTCAGTCGGACTCGTAACAGTAACTACACTCAAAAATTAATTTAGATTTTTCCCAAACCTCAAACGTTATCCTCTGACGTGGTTTAAGTATTGTTGTGAACACAGAAAATCACATTTTGTTGTTTTCCTATTTAAAAATTGTGGAAAAACTGGGGGAAAAATATATAAATCCAAAACCTGGAAAAAGAAAACAGAGAGAACTTGGGGGGGAAACAGATAAAGGCCCTACCAGCGTTTTTTTGCTGTGCATAACTACAATTTAGAGTGTGTGTCATCCTGCAGCACAGAATTTTGTGGAAAGTTGAGGTCAGGTCCAATATTAACTATGTACCCAAGAGGGCCATCCTAGAAATGTTTAGAGTAATATAACATAATATATCAAATTTAGCAGATGCTTTTATCCAAAGTGACTTACAGTCATGGGTGAATACATTTTTGCATACAGTATGGGTGGTCCCAGGAATCGAACCCACTACCCTGGCGTTGCAATGCTCTACCAAGACGTATGAAAGGTTTATAAATGCTTTGTGAAACCTCAATTTAATATGATGTATAAGGCCTTTATTAAGCTGTGCTCATGCCACCCTTTATGAGGCACAGCTTTATGTCGTATTTGACTTAGTGGGTGATGTCACACAGTTATGAAACATTTATAAACTGCACATCATTTAAAGCCGGACACCATAGAGTTCATTTATATTCCACTTGCTTGTGATTTGTAAGGGGTTGAATACATTGAGATACTACTGTACAGTGCACAAGTGTTTTTACCCCGCTCTGCTGCAGCCACAACATTCACGAGGAGGAATTGCGTGTGACTGAGACTATAGGTGAAAACAAGGTTATAATTTGTGTAAAAATATTCTGGGAGTATTAATCTGGCTTCAGAAATTCGCAAGACACTCTCAGGTGTTCCCGTGAAAGCGTACAGAGCTCACACTTGGATGATAATGCCATGCATCAGGGAAGTACTCCCGGCAGAAACACAGAGCAACCCTGTCAGATGTTTTAATTAAGATCTGATTGGTCTAATGTATAAAACGCTCCCCGCAACTCCTCAGTGTGTTCAAGTTGTTAAAGATAAATCTGGCCTCCCACAGATGGTAGTGGTTAGAGCCGGTGTTAATCCAGACACACTGAGCAGCACGGTAGATGATGCACAGCGCACCACTTGTTCTTCATGAACATGGTGTAAATCAGTCTCAGCTACTCTTGGGAAAATGTAGAAACAGGGGTTGTAATTAACACCAGGACTGGAATACAGGCATTAAATATATCCCAAGAGTTGTGCAAATTGGAGGTAATACAAGAAATAACGCAAAAAGGCAGAAATGAAATTAGTGACTCCTTTGAGATGTAATGATGATGATCAAACGTATGCTTTAGCCTGATTTGGCCATTCTCCATGACTCCAGAACTTGGAAGAACAAGTGTTTGGAATTGAAATGGGTCTCATCACAAAGTTTTTTTCCCTCTGACCTTTTGCTTGCTGATTGAAATTGAGCTGCCGAGCTGGGCATCTATTAACTCTGGCTTTGGGGGATGTTTTTATTATGGTATTGGTTAACAGAAACTCTTAATTGTGTTAATAAAGGCACCAGACCACTGCTTGGAAAATAGATCAACACATACTGCATCTGATATGCCTGGATGTTAGATTTTTAAACTGTAAAGCCTGACTAGAATGCAGAGAGCCATTGAGACATTGAATGCCATGAAAACCTTGCATACTGTGTGGTACAGGTGTTTTCCCTGCTTTGATAAGAAATAATCAAACAAATGTAGTGCTGGTTGCAAAAAAATCTGTCACGTGATTACTGTTTTGCCAGTGTGCCTACCCTCTGTTCTCCAAGACTAAATCTGATCATTACAAAATAATTACATGTTTTTATGGGATTGCAATGAGCACAGACAGTGGCTGCCATATTGTTGATGTCATATTGTACATATCTTCGCCATTTCTTACTGACTGACTTATTCATTTTTTCGCAAACTGATCCCCCAAAGTTAAGTAATACCTACATGTAACTGAATGCTCAACTGGGAATAATCCAGCTGTTTTCTCAGGACCAGGAGGCAGAAATTTACTTCACTTTCTCTAAGGCTGTGGTTCCTGCACGATTTGTAAATGATCTCTAGTGCTTCGTCATGGGACAGTGGACAGAACCTTGTGTCTCATAGATGCTCTGACCACAAAGACTTTCAGCTTGAATGTGTGATTTCTTTAGGGTAATATTTCAGACCAAAAATATTATACACACAAAAAGTTAATTGACCAAGACACATGAAGGATGTTGTGAAGCATACTGTTCAACATATTTGCTTCAATAAACACTGTTAATTTAGGACTATTGTCAAATGATTTTCCGGTATTTGATATGTTCCACAGAGCATGGCCTTACACTTGGACTTTCATGCTACAATATGGTGACTGAAATTAAAGTACACAATGTAGAATTAGACCATGGTTCCTGCTTCTTTGTAGACAATCCTTTGCTCACATGATTTTTTATTTTTTATTTGAGACTTTATGTCTGGTTCTGGAAATGAATGCACAAGAACACTTTTGTAGTGTTCCGTGAGAATGTCTAACATTCTTTAGGGGGAGTGTTTGAATCATTTATATTCAGTTAGGCAGAGAAGCAGCCAAGGATCTTGGGTATTAAATGCATTCTGATGAAATAGAAACTCCTGGTGGTGTTGGCAGGCCGGTCCTCCTGTGTGTGCGTGTCTGTGTATGTGTATGTGATCTACAGAACCAGACTCAATACCTGTTGGATAAAGCCACAGTAATACCTACATGGGTTGTGGCTGTTGCCAATTAGCCCATTTACAAATATGATGTTGGTCTGTTGGATCTGACAATTAACCTAGGTTGTACAGTCGTCTCAAATAAAACTGTGAAGGACCTCGGCGTTACTCTGGACCCTGATCTCCCTTTGACAAACATTCCATGAATAATTCAAGGACAGCTTTTTTCCATCTTCGTAACATTGCAAGAATCTGAAACTTTCTATCCAAAAATGATGCAGAAAAATTCATACATGCTTTTGTTACTTCTAGATTAGACTACTGCAATGCTCTACTTTCCGGCTACCCGGATAAAGCACAAAATAAACTTCAGTTAGTGCTAAACACAGCTGCTACAATCATGACTATAACCCAAAAAATGTATCATATTACTCCAGTGCTAGCCTCTCAACACTGGCTTCCTGTTAAGGCTAGGGCTGATTTCAAGGTCTTACTGCTAACCTACAGTGGGCTTGCTCCTACCTATCTTTCCGATTTGGTCCTGCCATACATACCTACACGTACACTACGGTCACAAGACGCAGTCCTCCTTACTGTCCCTAGAATTTCTAAACAAACAGCTAGAAGCAGGGCTTTCTCCTACAGAGCTCAGTTTTTATGGAATGGTCTGTCTATCCTTGTGAGAGACGCAGACTCGGCCTCGACCTTTAAGTCTTTATTGAGACTCATCTCTTCAGTAGGTCCTATGATTGAGTGTAGTCTGGCCCAGGGGTGTGAAGGTGAATGGAAAGGCACTGGAGCGACAACCGCCCTTGCTGTCTCTGCCTGGCTGGTTCCCCTCTCTCCACTGGGATTCTCTGCCTCTAACCCTATTACAGAGGCTGAGTCACTTGCTTATTGGTGCTCTTCCATGCCGTCCCTAGGAGGGGTGAGTCACTTGAGTGGGTTGAGTTGCTGACGTGATCTTCCTGTCCGGGTTGGTGCCCCCCTCGTGCCATGGGGGAGATCTTCGTGGGCTGTACTCAGCCTTTTCTCAGGGTAGTAAGCTGGTGTTTGAAGATATCCCACTAGTGGTGTGGGGGCTGTGCTCTCGAAAAGTTGGTGTGGTTATATGCTGCCTGTTTGGCCCTGTCCAGGGGTATCGTCGGACAGGGCCACAGTGCAATAGATTATGTGTCTGGGGGCTAGGGTCAGTCTGTTATATCTGGAGTATTTCTCCTGTCTTGTTCGGTGTCCTGTGTGAATTTAAGTATACTCCCTCTAATTCTCTCTCTCTTTCTCTTTCTCTTTCTCTCTCTCTTTCTCTCTGAGGACCTGAGCCCTAGGACCATGCCTCAGGACTACCTGGTCTGATGACTCTTTGCTGTCCCCATTCCACCTGGTCATGCTGCTGCTTTAGTTTCAACTGTTCTAGCTGCGGCTATGGAACCCTGACCTGTTCACCGGATGTGTTATCTTGTCCTGGACCTGCTGTTTTGGACTCTCTCTCTACCACACCTGCTGTCTCTAACTCTGAATGATCGGCTATGAAAAGCCAACTGACATTTACTCCTGAGGTGCTGACCTGTTGCACTCTCTATAACCACTGTGATTATTAGTATCTGACCCTGCTGGTCATCTATGAACGTTTGAACATCTTGGCCATGTTCTGTTATCATCTCCACCCGGCACAACCAGAAGAGGACTGGCCACCCCTCAGAGCCTGGTTCCTCTCTAGGTTTTTTCCTAGGTTCCGGCCTTTCTAGGGAGTTTTTCCTAGCCACCGTGCTTCTAAATCTGCATTGCTTGCTGTTTGGGGTTTTAGGCTGGGTTTCTGTACAGCACTTTGTGACATCGGCTGATGTAAAAAGGGCTTTATAAATACATTTGATTGATTGATTGAGTGTGTGATGCCATATGAGAAGTGATTAATTTAGTACTGCAGGTGTTGCGTTAACTTCCTGGCCAACTCAGTCATCATCTTCATAGCAACAGCTGGTCATGGCAACCTACAGTCAGCAAAAAAATAAAAAATACCCAGGAGTGTGAGGAGATTGAAGCAATTATGTCAGGAGGGGTTTGAATGCTGGCACATAAGACTCCTTCCCGGAATGTTGCAGTTGTTTGGCTTACAGCAGTGTGGTTGGAATAGATCTTGGGGCTGACCCACCTGTTGAAAAACCAAATGCACCTTTAATGCATGCTAGTCTGTCTGAAGTTAATTTAGGATTCACAGTTACTGTTGTAGATAAGACAAACTCATAGCTTGTCACGTTCTGACCTTTATTTCCTTTGTTTTGTATTGATTTAGTATGGTCAGGGCGTGAGTTGAGTGGGCAGTCTATGTTTGATTTTTCTATGATTTGGGATTTCTATGTTTCGGCCTAGTATGGTTCTCAATCAGAGGCAGGTGTCATTAGTTGTCTCTGATTGAGAATCATACTTAGGTAGCCTGGGTTGCACTGTTTGTTTGTGGGTGATTGTCTATGTTAGTGGCTTGTGCCAGCACAGGTGTCATTTGTAGCGTCACGGTCGTATTTTGTTTATTGTTTTTTGATACTCTTTTGTATAGTGTTCAGTGTTCTCTTTATTAAAATTCACTATGAACACATACCACGCCGCATATTGGTCCTCTGATCCTTCTCGCCTCTCCTCTTCGGAAGAAGAGGAGGAAATCCCTGACATAGCTAAAGGTCTGTAATGCCACTTAAAGACCTGGGCTGGGCAGACACCCTCTGGTTTTCTGACAGTGTTGTTTTTTCTTCACCTTTAGTTACACTGTGTTCAAGTGGCCAGAACAACAAGCATCGGGAGAAGCAAGAGTCACAACTGTAGTAACCAGTGTCTGAATGTGCCATTAGAACTCAACACCTACTGTAGGAAGACAGCATTGGTTTTTACCTCATAAGTGATTGACAATTCAGTTTGGAAATCAATTACCTTGACCTGTAGAAATACCTGTACATACTGTAGCCTGCAGTGTATTGTGTCTGTGATGTGTGTTTGCAACGTTTGTCTTGTTTGTCTTGTTTGATGTTTGTGTTGGCTGCAATCTGGAAAATTACACAGGGGAAGATTATGTGGAGAGAACTGATGTTGCCTGGAATACACATCAGCATCACTAGAGACGAGCTCTACTTTATGGAGGATCAGCATCCAACTCCAACTCACTGTGCATGTTATCTGTAGCCCTGCACTGAGTTTGTGTCCAGGCCATTAAATAGATTGGCAAGGCAAAGCCCATCCAAACTTCTTGATTTTGTTCAGTTCAAACTCTTGGCAACCGAAGGTTTGATTACTTTTGGACAAAAGCTTAAGCTATAGGCTTAACACATCATTATCAATTTTAGTAGTTATTTATTCTTCTGAGACTTCAGAGAACACACAGAGACAGAGACCACAGTCCATCTCAAGAACAGGAGGAAAAATACCTCTGTTATGTTTGAACCAGAATATGAAGATAGATTAACACGGAAATGCATAGCATGGCATCCCACCAGCCAGCTCCAACAGCCATGCGCTGGAGCGGTGAGTCTGTTGAGGGAAAGCTGTGCGAATCTGGATCTGACACAAAGCAGACCCGGGTCTGCACTGAACCAAGAGCTCATCGCCATCGATTGGGGCCTGTGGCATTTTTATTGGAGTAGGACCCATATGTTAATACGCAAACAAGGGGGAAATCTCAATTTCAAAGGCCTATCGCTGTGTATCTTCAAAGAAAGTATGGCGGCTGACCGTCCTGTGCTGTGTGAGCCTGTGACACCCAAGAGCGAGGCATAGGGAGGGCAAGTGTTTTATCTGATGTGATCTCAGACTCTAGGCAAACATCCGACCTGCTGTGCGACTTTTAGCAGCTGCCCAGGGAATGTTCTGCTGCCCCGCAGAGCTGAGGGAGGGAAGACAGAGACACAATGGGCACTGGACTGGGCCAGGTTTGGGTTCACCATCAGAGACACTTCGGACTTTTTAAATGGACAAAATACAGGAGATGGAATAGTGGGGAAGGAGAAGGATGGGAAAGCAGGAAAAGTCAAATCAGACATTGTTAGTAGTTACTAAAAGGAAGAAACTCCAGAGGTATTTCTTAAGCATATTTGCATATTTCCACTTCTGAATTTGATTTAATGCACTCCCTCCTAGTGCACTTACCCCCATTTTACCAGCCTTTCCTTCAGTCTTGTAGTGTCCTGTTTTGGTCTACAGTTACCCAAGGCACTTTTGTCCCTCACATTGCTTTTGAACTTATACTCAGAGAAGCCCAGAGGTTACATTGCATTACATTGTGTGTTTGAGGTTCTGCCACTGCATATGCAGGGAATGGCCTATAATTCAGGGTGATAAGTCAAGCTAACAGATCACTTCCCTTGTTGTGATTTTTTTCTTTTGTTTTCACATTTTTCTCCCTCAATAGGAAAAAAGCGAATGTTTCTCAAATGTTCTCTAAAATTAGACGTTTAATTTGTGAATGCTAACAGGATGTTAATGATACACAGTCCAGCACACTAAACAGTTTGTCTGTCCACCTGTGTGGTCAAGAACTTGCAGAGTACAATAGCAGCTCCCATTCTTTGTTCATGTCCTCTGCATATTTGTTGTCTGGTCAGTGGTGTTTTACTTTCCTTGCTGTGTTTTTCATCCTGTGTTTCTTATTTACAGTTTGTCTTGATTCCTTCCTGACCTTAAACTGACCATCAACTGACTAAAGTTTCTGGCCAAAGAATGCAATAAGTGGTCCAAACAGACAATGACTCCAGTGTTACTGGAAATAGCTAGCAGCCTGTTAAAAGGACATGTGATATAGCACATTTTTACCGTAATCGTGTTTTGAACCAAGTTTTATAGCTGCCTTGTTTCAATCTATTAACAACTTTGAGGACTTGCAGCTCTATTCGGTCTCTTTATGCATTGCTGAGTGAGTTAAGCCACTTTCTATGATAAGACTAGGAACTTATTTTCTGACTAGGGCCTTAAATCATTACTATATTTCACAAATGTACAATTGTGTGTCTCCGTCATTTAGTACTGAAACTTCACTATGAAATGAAGACCTCTGAAACGCAACTCTAGCATAGGTCCAACCAACAGCGAGATTTGTTGCAAGTAGAGGATAAAATAAAGGAAAAAAGGGTTTGCCAAGCATCTGCTATGCTCTGTCCCTCTGGTCTATGAAGAAAGTAAGCATGATATGTAGCAAACATCTTGAAGGCCAGAAAAGCGTTTCCTAATATATTCTGCAGGTCTTTGTGTGGAGGTTATGCTAACACTGGAGCAGAGATGTCTGTGACATGTGGACAGCGATGTAGAGATACACTGTCTCACCACCTCCTGATCATACCAAAATAGACTGCCGAAGATAGGTCAGTATTACTGTGACAGTACAATCAGGTAACATGCTGCAATAGATTTGTCACTTCAACCAGTAATTAAAACTAGTTTTGGTCAAAATATCAAAACCTACTTACCTTGACATGACATTTAATAATTGATTTTTGTCTTTGGCATGGCTGGTCAGTTGGTTTTAGTTTGTATAACCTTTAGTATAAAGCCACCTCTATCAGACCTCAGGGTAATACCCAGATGCAGACAGTTCGGAGTAACAATAGTTTATTACAAAAACAGGGGGCAGGCAAACGAAAGGTCAAGCCGAGGTCAGTAATCCAGAGCAGAGCAGGACATGCAGAATGGTAAAAACCAGGAAAACAGGGACTAGAGAGAAAACAGGAGTGAGGGAAAAGCGCTGGTAGGCTTGACAAGACAGTGGCAAGAAAAAGTATGTGAACTCTTTGGAATTACCTGGGCTTCTACAGTATATAAATTGGTCATACAATCTGATCTCATCTTCATCTAAGTCACAACAATAGACAGATAGTCGGCTTAACTTGTTGAATCTAGGGGTCATTTTTTTTATTTTTGGAAAAATAACGTTCCCAAAGTAAACGGGCTATTTTTCAGGACCAGAAAATAGAATATGCATATAATTGACAGCTTAGGATAGAAAACTCTAAAGTTTCCAAAACTGTAAAGATATTGTCTGTGAGTATAACAGAACTGATATTGCAGGCAAAAGAATGAGAAAAATCCAATCAGGAACGCAGCGGTTTCTAAATAAGAGTCCCTTCCTATGCTTCCCTATTGAGCAGTGAATGGGATATCAACGAGATTCCTTTTTCTATGGCTTCCTTAATGTGTCTAGTATCACAAGACATAGTTTCAGGCTTTTATTTTGAAAAATGAGCGTGTACAACAACATTGCGTCAGTGTCCACCTGATGGCTCTTTGTGTATTTCTCGCGCAAAAGACAGAGGTAGCCATTTTTCCACCCGGTCTTACTGAAAAAAGCTCTATCCCGGTTGATATATTATCTAATAGATATTTGAAAAACACCTTGAGGCTTGATTATAAACCACGTTTGCCATGTTTCTGTCGATATTATTCGGCGTTGTCATGACCGCAATTTCTGGTCGTTTTCTCAGCCAAACGTGAAGAACTAACGGAGCTAATTTTTGGCAACAAAATTATTTTTTCTGGAAAAAAGGGACATTTGCTATCTAACTGGGAGTCTCGTGAGTGAAAACATCCGAAGCTCATCAAAGGTAAACTATTTAATTTGATTGCTTTTCTGATTTTCGTGACCAGATTGCCTGCTGCTAGCTAGGCATAATGCTATGCTAGGCTATCGATAAACGTACACAAATGTTTGTCTTGCTTTGGCTGTAAAGCAGATTTAAAAAATCTGAGATGACAGGGTGATTAACAAAAGGCTAAGCTGTGTTTGAATATATTTCACTTGTGATTTCATGAATATTAATACTTCTAGTAAGATTTTTTTGTCCGTTGCGTTATGCTACATAATGTTAGTTGATGACAATTCTCCCGGATCCGGGATGGGTAGATCCACAAACAATTATACGTTTTCATGTCTTTAGTAAACACACCGTGTAAATATTCACAGTGCAGGCTGAAAATAGTATTTGAAACCTTAGATTTAATAACTGGTTGACCCTCCTTTGGCAGCGATAACCTCAACCAAACGTAGTTGCGGATTAGAACTGCACAACGGTCAGGAAGAATATTGTACCATTCCTCTTTACAAAACTGTGTCTGTTCAGCAATATTCTTGGGATGTCTGGTGTGAACCGCTCTCTTGAGGTCATGCCACAGCATCTCAATCGGGTTGGGGTCAGGACTCTGACTGGGCTACTCCAGAAGACGTATTTTCTGTGTTTTGGGCCATTGTCCTGTTGCATCACCCAACTTCTGTTGAGCTTCAATTCGCGGACAGATAGCCTTACATTCTCCAGCAAAATGTCTTGATAAACTTGGGAATTCATTTTCCCGTTAATGACAGCAAGCTGTCCAGGCCCTGAGGCAGCAAAGCAGCCCAAACTATGATGCATACTTTACTGTTGAGATGAGGTTGATGTTGGTGTGCCTTCTTTTCGCCACACAGTGTTGTGTGTTCCTTCCAAACAACTCAACTGTAGTTTAATCTGTCCACAGAATATTTTGCATCCAGATGCTCTTTTGCAAACTTCAGACATGCAGCAATGTTTTTTTTGGACAGCAGTGGCTTCTTCCGTGGTGTCCTCCCATGAACACCATTCTCGTTTTGTGTTTTACTCGTCATCAGAGATGTTAGCTTGTTCCAGAGATTTCTGTAAGTCTTTAGCTGACACTCTAGGATTCTTCTTAACCTCAATGATCATTCTGTGCTGTGCTCTTGCAGTCCTCTTTGCAGGACGGCCACTCCTAGGGAAAGTAGCAACAGTGCTGAACTTTCTCCATTTATAGACAATTTATCTTACCGTGAACTGGTGAACACCAAGGCTTTTAGAAGTACTTTTGTAACCCTTTCCAGCTTTATGCAAGTCAACAATTCATAATCTTACGTCTTCTGAGATCTCTTTTGTTCGAGGCAGGGCAGCTCTAACCAACATCTCCAATCTCGATCTTAGATGAAGATCAGATCAAATTGTATGAACAATTTTTGCAGAAATCCAGATCCAAAGGGTTCACATACTTTGTGTTGCCAGTGTAAATACAAAGGGGATAATGGGGCAGATGGGCGACACCTGGAGGGGGGTGGAGACAAACACAAAGACAGGTGAAACAGATCAGGGTGTGACAACCTCCATCTACAGTCTTTGAGGACATTCTCAGTTTCTAAAAGCCAAACTGATTGATTAAAAACATACTTAGTTTTTTTAATAGAGTGGCTTAATTGTCCATAATGACAAGATAGATATACAACCCTAACAATTTGTACAGATGTTTTCCCACTGTAACATAAACATTACAACAGAATGGCACAATGTATTAAAACACCTCTCTATTAAATCCTTTGGGTAATTAGTGAACCCAGTATGTGTAATGAACACACAATATTGAGCTTTTGACCAATAACATGTGGAGTGAATGGCGACTTGTAGATTCCTCACGATTGCAATAAGATAAATCTTATATTTATGCAATAAAATTACATTATTGCAATAAGATTAATTGTATATTTATGTTGTATATTCTGGTGTTCATTCAATTATGTAAGGAATTGTTTAACTTGGCTTACACTGAGTTTAGACAAATAAAGTTGAAATCAAGTGTCACGCCCTGGTCTAAGTATTTTGTGTTTATCTTCATGTATTGGGTCAGGCCAGGGTGTGGCATGGGGTTTTGTATTGTGGTGTGTTTTGTCTTGGGGTTTTGGTGTGTATATATTGGGATTGTAGCTAGTGGGGTTATCTAGCAAGGTCTATGGCTGTCTGGAGTGGTTCTCAATCAGAGGCAGGTGTTTATCGTTGTCTCTGATTGGGAACCATATTTAGGCAGCCATATTCTTTGAGTTTGTCGTGGGTGATTGTCCTTAGTGTCCTATGTATCCTCTCTGTTAGTTTGCACCAGTATAGACTGTTTCGGTTTCGATTACGTTTATTGTTTTTTGTAAGTTCGTGTTTCTTTGTTTTATTAAACATGAATCTCAATCTACACGCCGCATTTTGGTCCGACTCTCCTTCACCACTAGAAAGCCGTAACAGAATCACCCACCACCAACAGACCAAGCAGCGTGTGTCAACAGGCAGGAGCCGCAGGAGAAGCAACAAAGGCAGCAACAGTGGCGCAATGAGGATTGGACATGGGACGATATATTGGATGGCAAGGGTTGCTACACATGGGAGGAGATCCTGGCGGGAAGGGATCGCCTTCCATGGGAACAGGTGGAGGCACTTAGGAGAGCAGAGGCAGCCGGAGAGAGGAGCCGGCAATACGAGGGAAAACGGTTGGCAAGGAAGCCCGGGAGTCAACCCCAAAAACTTCTTGAGGGGGGGGGGGGGGCTCACAAGGAGTATGGCTACGCCAGGTAGGAGACCTGCGCAAACTCCCTGTGCTTACCGGGGGGCTAGAGAGACCGGGCAGGCACCGTGTTATGCAGTGGTGCGCACAGTGTCCCCAGTGCGGGTGCATAGCCCGGTGCGGTATATTCCAGCTCCTCGTATCGGCCGGGCTAGAGTGGGCATCGAGCCAGGTAAGGTTGGGCAGGCTCGGTGCTCAAGAGCTCCAGTGCGCCTGCATGGTCCGGTCTATCCAGTACCACCTCCACACCCCAGCCCTCCGGTAGCAGCTCCCCGCACCAGGCTTCCTGTGCGTGTTCACGGTTCAGTACCACCAGTACCAGCACCACGCATCAGGCCTACAGTGCGCCTCGCCTCTCCTGCGCTGCCGGAGTCTCCCGTCTGTTCAGCGCTGCCAGAGCCTTTCTCCTCTACAGCGCTGCCGGAGTCTCCCGCCTGTTCAGCGCAGCCAGAGCCTCTCTCCTCTCCTGCGCTGCCGGAGTCTCCCGCCTGTTCAGCGCAGCCAGAGCTGCCAGCCTGCATGGAGCAGCCAGAGCTGCCAGCCTGCATGGAGCAGCCAGAGCTGCCAGCCTGCATGGAGCAGCCAGAGCTACCAGCCTGCATGGAGCAGCCAGAGCTGCCAGCCTGCATGGAGCAGCCAGAGCTGTCAGCCTGCATGGAGCAGCCAGAGATGTCAGTCTGCATGGAGCAGCCAGGGCTGTCAGTCTGCATGAAGCAGCCCGAGCTGCCAGTCTGCAAGGAGCTGCCAGTCTGCAAGGAGCTGCCAGTCTGTAAGGAGCTGCCAGTCTGCACGGAGCTGTCAGTCTACAAGGAGCTGTCAGTCTGCAAGGAGCTGCCAGTCTGTAAGGAGCTGCCAGTCTGCACGGAGCCGCCAGAGCTGCCAGTCTGTAAGAAGCCGCCAGAGCTGTCAGCCTACATGGAGCAGCCAGAGCCGCCAGTCAGCATGGAGCAGCCAGAGCCGCCAGTCAGCCAGACTCTTCCAGATCTGCCAGTCAGCCAGACTCTTCCAGATCTGCCAGTCAACCAGACTCTTCCAGATCTGCCAGTCAACCAGACTCTTCCAGATCTGCCAGTCAACCAGACTCTTCCAGATCTGCCAGTCAACCAGACTCTTCCAGATCTGCCAGTCAACCAGACTCTTCCAGATCTGCCAGTCAACCAGACTCTTCCAGATCTGCCAGTCAACCAGACTCTTCCAGATCCGCCAGTCAACCAGACTCTTCCAGATCCGCCAGTCAGCCGGGATCTGCCAGAACTGCCAGTCGGCCAGGATCTGCCAGTCGGCCAGGATCTGCCAGTCGGCCAGGATCTGCCAGTCGGCCAGGATCCGCCAGTCGGCCAGGATCCGCCAGTCGGCCAGGATCCGCCAGTCGGCCAGGATCCGCCATATCCGCCAGGATCTGCCAGTCAGCCAGGATCTTCCAGTCAGCCAGGATCTGCTGAAACCACCAGCCAGCCAGGATCTGGTAGATCTACCTACCTGCCTGAGCTTCCTCTCACTCCTGAGCTTTCTTTCACTCCCGAGCATTCTCTCACTCCCGAGCTTTCTCTCACTCCCGAGCTTTCTCTCACTCCCGAGCTTTCTCTCACTCCCGAGCTTTCTCTCACTCCCGAGCTTTCTCTCACTCCCGAGCTTCCCCTCAGTCCTGAGCTGTCCATCAGTCCCGATCTGCTCCTCAGTCCAGTGGGGTTCTGGGTGAGGACTACTAGGCCATGGTCGGCGGCGAGGGTGGACTATCCAGGGACGCGAGGAGAGGGGACTAAGACATTGACTGAGTGGGTTCCACGTCCCGCGCCGGAGCCGCCACCATGGACAGGCGCCCACCCGGACCCTCCCTATTGTTTTGAGGTGCGTTCGGGAGTCCGCACCTTAGGGGGGGGGGGGTTCTGTCACGCCCTGGTCTAAGTATTTTGTGTTTATCTTCATGTATTGGGTCAGGCCAGGGTGTGGCATGGGGTTTTGTATTGTGGTGTGTTTTGTCTTGGGGTTTTGGTGTGTATATATTGGGATTGTAGCTAGTGGGGTTATCTAGCAAGGTCTATGGCTGTCTGGAGTGGTTCTCAATCAGAGGCAGGTGTTTATCGTTGTCTCTGATTGGGAACCATATTTAGGCAGCCCTATTCTTTGAGTTTGTCGTGGGTGATTGTCCTTAGTGTCCTATGTATCCTCTCTGTTAGTTTGCACCAGTATAGGCTGTTTCGGTTTCGATTACGTTTATTGTTTTTTGTAAGTTCGTGTTTCTTTGTTTTATTAAACATGAATCTCAATCTACACGCCGCATTTTGGTCCGACTCTCCTTCACCACTAGAAAGCCGTAACATCAAGTGTTATTGAAATGCGGCCTATTCGTATTGACAGTTGGATGACGGCATTGGTATGTAACAAACATTATCTGGTTGAGGGGCAGCTCCTGGGGAACTGTGGGGGATGGGGGATCTTGGAGGGCTGGTGGCCTGGCGGTTCGGAGCTCAGGCCGGTGGCTGATGGATCGCTGGTTCGTGTCACCGTTTTTGACCTTGTGGGAGATCTGTCAACGTGCCCTTGAGCAGGGCGTTGAACCCTGCCCTGTGCAACTGTGTCCTGACGGGCCGCCCCCCAGGTGGTGAAGGTAGGAAACATCACCTCCACTGATCCTCAACACTGGGGCCTCACAAGGGTGCGTGCTCAGCCCCCTCCTGTACTCTCTGTTCACCCATGACTGCGTGGCCAAGCACGCCTCCAACTCAATAATCAAGTTTGCAAACGACACAACAGTAGTAGGCTTGAGGTGAGGGGTTTGGGAGTGTGGTGTCTGGAAAACAACCTCTCACTCAACGTCAAAATAACAAAGGAGATGATCGTGGACTTCAGGAAACAGCACAGGGTGCACCCCCCCCTATCTACATCGATGGGACTGCAGTCGAGAAGGTGGAAAGCTTCAGGTGGTAGACAATGTGGGAAGGCTTGTGAACTATACTGCCATTGTATAGGAGTGGATGAAGGACATTTTAAAACCTGTGATGCCATTTTTAGTATATAACCTGATGTATATTGTACTATGATGAGTACTCTCGAGAATAAACACTATTGATTGATTTTGAGACTGGTCTCTGTCTATTTTATGCAAATAAGTGTCTTACAAATTCTTAGAAATGGGCAGAGTGTTTTAATTGAATTGGTTGATGAACATAATGGAATTAAATTCCTTTAACTACAGATGCACAATTGGATCACCACCTGGTATGGCAACCTGCACCTCCCACAACCGCAAAGCTCTCCAGAGGGTGGTGCGGTCTGCCCAACGTATCACCGGGGGCAAACTACCCGCCCTCCAGGACACCTACAGCCCCCAATGTCACAGGAAGGCCAAAAAGATCAAGGACATCAACCACCCGAGCCACTGCCTGTTCACCCCGTTATAATCCAGAAGGCGAAGTCAGTGCAGGTGCATCAAAACTGTGACTGAGAGACTGAAAAACAACTTCTATCCCAAGGCCATCAGACTTTTAAACAGCCGTCACTAGCACAATAGATGCTGCTCCCTATAGGCATAGACTAGAAATCACTGCCACTTTAAGGAATGGAACACTAGTCACTTTAATAATGTTTACATATCTGGCATTACTGATCTCCTATGTAAATACTGTATTCTATACAATTCTATGGTATCTTAGTCACTTACATTTTTTTTACATATCTTGCATTACTCATCGTACATGTATATACAGTATTCTATACTATTCTACGGTATCTTAGTCACTTAATGTTTACATATCCGGTATTACTCATCTCATAGGTACAGTTGAAGTCGGAAGTTTACATACACTTAGGTTGAAGTCATTAAAACTTGTTTTTCAACCACTCCACAAATGTAGAATAATTGTTTACAGACAAAGTAGAATAATCGTTTACAGACAGATTATTTAACTTATAATTCACTGTATCACAATTCCAGTGGGTCAGAAGTTACATTAAGTTGACTGGAAAATGAAGCTTGGAAAATTCCAGAAAATGATGTCATGTCTTTAGAAGGTTCTGATAGGCTAATTGACATCATGTGAGTCAATTGGAGGTGTACCTGTGGATGTACTTCAAGGCCTACCTTCAAACTCAGTGCCTCTTTGCTTGACATCATGGGAAAATCAAAATAAATTAGCCAAGACCTCAGAAAAAAAGTGTAGACCTCAACAAGTCTGGTTCATCCTTGGGAGCATTCCCAAATGCCTGAAGGTACCACATTGGTCTGTACAAACAATAGTATGCAAGTATAACCACCAAACTTATTGTGGGAAGCTTGTGGAAGGCTATCTGAAACGTTAGACCAAAGTTAAACAATTTAAAGGCAATGCTACCAAATACTAATTGAGTGTATGTAAACTTCTGACCCACTGGGAATGTGATGAAAGAAATATAAGCTGAAATAAATAATTCCTGCAACTATTCTGACATTTCACATTCTTAAAATAAAGTGGTGATCCTAACTGACTTAAGACAAGGAATTTTTACAAGGATTAAATGTCAGGAAATGTCAGAAACTGAGTTTAAATATATTTGGTTAAGGTGTATGTAAACTTCCGACTTCAACTGTATATACTGTTTTCTATACTATTCTACAGTATCTCATTTCACTTAATGTTTACATATCTTGCATTATTCACCTCATATGTATGTATATACTGTACTCTATGTATCTTAGTCCGTTCCGCTCTGACATCAGTCGTCCATATGTACAGTTGAAGTCGGAGTTGTGGTGTGATATTCTGAAATCATTCATTTTACTACTGTTCGAGATAGTTTATGTGCAATGAGACCCTTCATTTGTAATTCGTGAAGCAACAGAAACACAAATTCTTGACTCCCTTTCTCTGTAGTCCAGAGGGGGTAAAACAGTCAAAGTGGTCCACAGCCTTTAGCCAGCCTCCACTCCAGTGCAAGATCTCGGGAGGAAAAGATTTTTCAAGGTGTCTGCACAGCTGGATAAACCAGTCAGGAAATCTTGGCCTCCGATGGCCAAAAAACGGTATTGTGTGATCATTGGGCTAATCATGTATTTGCAACTTATGTAAACGGAATTCATGTGAGAATCACTTTGCCTATTGCCAGAGCCTGAATCAAAAGATTTAAAGGCTCTATAAATATGTCCAGATGAGACGCTGGCCTCCCGCAATTCATCCGTTAATGTCACGTAGAGTAGGCCAGATGGCTAAACTGGATAACCTAACCTCTATAAAAATAAAAAGATGGCGGAACCGCAAAAGTTCTTCTGTGCAAAGGTGTTTATTTACAAGTGATTCCGGAACAGAAAACAACAGTACTGCCATCAACGTCTACCTTATGGGACAGCCTAAAAACAATGCTGCCCCATCCACAGCTCAATCCAAAAAGAAATCCCCCTTAGAGACTGGAGAGAGGCTCCTTTTGTAGGGCTAGCCCCTCCCCTCAGAACAATTAACCCTAATTAATTAATCAATTAACAATACAAACCTACATTTTCCATGAACTAAACATACTAAAGGATATACATTGCAACACGGTTTTAAACAATATCACAACATAACATTTACAACATTACATCATTACTGACAATATCTTTCAATATGCCCATATGCATTAATGAGCCATTTGGGACAGGCACTATAAAGCCAACCCAATTCCCTTAGCTCGGGTCCTTTTCCAGCATACCCAGAAGCTACAGAGATGGAGAGAGAGGAACAGAACAAACAAACAATGCGCTCATCCACAACATTGATAAGTATAATAATTATTGTATCTCTCAAATATGAACATTGACAAGTGTGAAATGCATGCACCAAGACAGAAGTTAAATTGTGTGTCGACCCACATTGTTAACTTATGGTATAATGGCGCAGGGAGGAGTGATGAATATGTGTGTGCGTTAAAGAACCAAATGCTGCCCGCGGCCAGTGACGGACTTCTACGTCACAGTTAAGCATCCATCTTATTAATCAAGGTTTGATTACCATTTCATCATGCTATCCAACATCAAACTTTCAGCACTGTAGGATAAACTGATTGACAGAAATGGATTGCATCATGGTAAAAAATAAAGAGACCAGGGCTGAGAGACACGGCTATATTTTGTAATATTGGAAACACTACTCTGAAGGAACAATACCTGCAACATTTTATCTTCACACTACATCAACTATTGTTTGTAAGTTGGCGGCAGCCAACATGTCCCAAAGTAAAAAGAGCAATGCATTATAGCAAGTAATTTCTGTCACAACAGAGACTATCTACCCTTTCTGTCAATCACCATATCTTTAAGAAACTGTGATTAATAACCATCTATCGCGTTTCAGGTATGACCCAGATGCAGACAGTGTTGAATAAACAAAAGTGTATGTCTAATACAGGGGCAAGCAAACAACAGGTCAAAGGCAGGCAGGGGTCAATAATCCAGAGAGGGTGCAAAGGGTCCAGAACGGCAGGCAGTCTCAGGGTCAGAGCAGGCAGTCTCAGGGTCAGAGCAGGCAGGGGTCAGTAATCCAGAGAGGGTGCAAAGGGTCCAGAACGGCAGGCAGTCTCAGGGTCAGGGCAGGCAGGGGTCAGTAATCCAGAGAGGGTGCAAAGGGACCAGAACGGCAAGCAGTCTCAGGGTCGGAGCAGGCAGTCTCAGGGTCAGAGCAGGCAGGGTTCAGTAATCCAGAGAGGGTGCAAAGGGACCAGAACGGCAGGCAGTCTCAGGGTCAGAGCAGGCAGTCTCAGGGTCAGAGCAGGCAGAAGGGTCAGTAATCCAGAGAGGATGCAAAGGGTCCAGAACGGCAGGCAGTCTCAGGGTCAGAGCAGGCAGTCTCAGGGTCAGAGCAGGCAGAAGGGTCAGTAATCCAGAGAGGGTGCAAAGGGACCAGAACGGCAGGCAGTCTCAGGGTCAGAGCAGGCAGAAGGGTCAACACCGGAAAGGACTAGGAAACAGGAGCAAGAAACAGACAGGAGCAGGGGAACAAATGGTGGTAGGTTTCACAAACAAAACTAACTGGTAACAGACAGAGAACACAGGTATAAATACACAGTGGATAATGGGGAAGATGGATGACACCTTGAGGGGGGTGGAGACAAGCACAAAGACAGGTGAAACAGATCAGGGTGTGAGTCCTGTTATCTGTAATTAGGTGACCTTTTGTTTATGTTATCTTTTCCTCTCAGCGCCAGGGATCAAAATGTATTTTTGATGACCCTTTAAAAGGCCCTAGCCATCATGGACGCATCAGCATAACCAAGAGTGGTTTCAGTACACCACAGTGTTGGGTTTGTGTCACCATAAAACATATGACTCAATATTGTAGACAGTATTATTAAGCGAACACCGTTTACAATGCCACAAGGCCACTTAACTTGGCTTGAGTTCAATGGCAATCTCTGGTGAGATCACTCAATAGCTCCTGGGAATTCTCTTAAAGCCAGCCATTCCCAATTTATTTTCTGCCCCATAATTTGACATTCAAAGTCTGTTTTGATATTAGTTTGCCAAATACAACAATGCCTTGATTAGGTTGTCATGTTTCTATGAATCATTGTTGTGCCAGTCCAGAAAAAAATCTCTGACGAACGCCAAGAAGCCGATGCATAAAGCTTAACAAAGAACAGTGATAGTAGCGAAAGCAGAATGCAGGTTTCTTTTTTCTTTCATGTACCAGTTCAGATAAAAAATATTGAGATTCTGGAAAGACATATAACGAAATGCTGCCATGGGTTCCTTGACTTGGGCCGTATGGTCTGGTACTGGCATGGTGTCATTGTCTTGACCTTTATTTGACATTTTCTCTGGAGACAATAGAAAGATGAAGTCAATGCCAGAAGGAAATCGATTTGCCCTGTTAAAATGACAAAAATCAGGGGTTTTATTCTCTGCTTAAAATATACCTAGAGCTCATTCTCCTGCAGTTAAATCTCTTTCTCATGACAGAATAAAAAGTCCCACAAAATAGGACCATTAACGAAAGTGAACATGGATTCTGGAAATCGATGGCCTAAAGCTGCAATAGTCATCCAATGAACTACTAACTTCACAAAAATTGATGTTGTCCTTTACAATGATGGGTTGTAATAACATGCATAGTATCCCTTAAGTTCTCAGATAAAGGGGCTGTTCTGAAGCTTTAGTCAGAACTTCTAAAATCCTGAAACATTTGACATGCAGCTCTCAAATGGGTCCAAACTGACTGTTGCATTTAAAAAAATCCTCCAACGATTTTCCTCCTCTGCTGACTATAAGTGGAGTATTTTTATGATTCTATTAAACTGGAATGACTATTGTACTATAAGTTTCACCCGAAGTAGCAACTTGGTGCGAACATTCAGGAGGGAGAAGAGAGAGAAAGAGAAGGGGGGGTGAGAGAATGATGGTGGTTGGCGTGTGAGTCCAATGGGTCAGGAAGCCCATTGCATGGTGATTGATTAGGGCCTGAAGTTGGTTCCGAAGGAGGATGTGGCAGTTCCTTCGCGATTGTTTCTGTGAGGCAGATTGTTGGCAAGTATATCCTCTTGGAGTGGGTCTAGTGTGAGAACATACCAGCTTATCAGGGGATTGGCTCAGTTTTCAAATTGCTGTTCCACATTGGTGTAAATTAAAATAAGCCATCGCCATCGATTCGTGGCACTGTATCTCGCTTTGGGGGAAGACTGTAATGGGGGACATAAGGAAGTGGTAAAAATGTCTAGGAAGTGTGTATGTATCAGAAATGAAAAGCTACAGTAAGTGACAGTGTTCTTAATGGAGCTCTGAGACATGGGTTAATGCCAAAGGATTAAGCATATGGCTGATGATATAATGGGTCAGGAGGTCATTTTTACAGCAATGATTTTCAATATGTTCTCTATAGTTCTTGCAGTTTTTGTCTTTTTCTTTAACATGAGAGGGAAAAGGAAGTTGTTAGCTAGATCTTACTGTAGTTATCATATCATCCACATGTTGTGTCCAGATAGAAACACATAAATGTGTCGTTAACGTTTCACTAAATGGTCTGTGGTATCTGAAGCATGCCTGTTGCTCTTACAGTGAGATGCTGAGAGGAAGTTTCATCAGCATCTTTTTTAAATATATTTTTATTTTCTTTCACCTTTATTTAACCAGGTAGGCTAGATGAGAACACGTTCTCATTTGCAACTGCGACCTGGCCAAGATAAAGCATAGCAGTGTGAACAGACAGCAACACAGAGTTACACATGGAGTAAACAATAAACAAGTCAATAACACAGTAGAAAAATAAATAAATAAAAAATTTTTTTTAAAGAGTCTATATACATTGTGTGCAAAAGGAATGAGGAGGTAGGCGAATAATTACAATTTAGCAGATTAACACTGGAGTTATAAATGATCAGATGGTCATGTGCAGGTAGAGATACTGGTGTGCAAAAGAGCAGAAAAGTAAATAAATAAAAACAGTATGGGGATGAGGTAGGTAAATTGGGTGGGCTATTTAAAGATAAAAGTCTCCAACAGCATGGACTTGTAGATGACCTGAAGCCAGTGGGTCTGGCGATGAATATGTAGCGAGGGCCAGCCGACTAGAGCATACAGGTCGCAGTGGTGGGTGTGGTATAAGGTGCTTTCGTAACAAAGCGGATGGCACTGTGATAAACTGCATCCAGTTTGCTGAGTAGAGTATTGGAAGCCATTTTGTAGATGACATCACCGAAGTCGAGGATCGGTAGGATAGTCAGTTTTACTAGGGGAAGTTTGGCGGCGTGAGTGAAGGAGGCTTTGTTGCGGAATAGAAAGCCGATTCTAGATTTGATTTTGGATTGGAGATGTTTGATATGAGTCTGGAAGGAGAGTTTGCAGTCTAGCCAGACACCTAGATACTTATAGATGTCCACATATTCTAGGTCGGAACCATCCAGGGTGGTGATGCTAGTCGGGCGTGCGGGTGCAGGCAGCGAATGGTTGAAAAGCATGCATTTGCTTTTACTAGCGTTTAAGAGCAGTTGGAGGCCACGGAAGGAGTGTTGTATGGCATTGAAGCTTGTTTGGATGTTAGATAGCACAGTGTCCAAGGAAGGGCCAGAAGTATACAGAATGGTGTCATCTGCGTAGAGGTGGATCAGGGAATCGCCCGCAGCAAGAGCAACATCATTGATATATACAGAGAAAAGAGTCGGCCCGAGAATTGAACCCTGTGGCACCCCCATAGAGACTGCCAGAGGACCGGACAACATCCCCTCTGATTTGACACAGAACTCTTTCTGCAAAGTAGTTGGAGAACCAGGCAAGGCAATCATTAGAAAAACCGAGGCTACTGAGTCTGCCGATGAGAATATGGTGATTGACAGAGTCGAAAGCCTTGGCCAGGTCGATGAAGACGGCTGCACAGTACTGTCTTTTATCGATGGCGGTTATGATATCGTTTAGTACCTTTAGCGTGGCTGAGGTGCACCCGTGACTTATATCACCTATAAACTCTGCCAGAAGCCTGCTTTCTCTCTCAATCTCTCTCTTTCTCTCTTCCGGCCTCTCTCTGGTGGCACCCTGCCGGACCTGCATGCCTCCATGTCTTCTAGAAGCCCTGAGAAATCTGATAAGATGCTGATAAGTCCCAGCTCAAACATTCCCCAAGCATTCTAATATTATCATTTAGTATTATGAATCTGATATAATTTCTTCGCTTAAGTTAGCCAATTATGTTATTTTTGTTGGGAAGGGAAGGGTATAGGCTAGATGGACCCAGGAAGAGTAGCTGCTGCTTTTGCAACAGTTAATGAGAATCCTAATAAAATACCAATAAAATACTAATAAAATACCAAATACCAAGATGGAGAGAGAGAGGGTTTGTGGCAGGTTGGTGTGAAGTAGGCAGAATACCATGGAAATAGTGTGGATTTTGTAGATAGAAAATGTCAAACGTTAAGTGGAATTATGTATATTAGGTCAGAGGTGAGCAGATTGATTGTACTGTAATGCCATGACGTATAATGCACTTGTCTACTTCTCTTGTCTGGCAGCTTGTTTCATGGGATAAAACAATGAGAAAGACTTCCCGGCTCATAGAGACCTTTTCATTATATAACAATGAGAAAGACTGCACAGCTCATAGAGACTGTTTCAAAGGGAACTAGTGTGATAAATCATAGGGCAGAAATGTCTACCATGCTGAACTCTGAAGTTGATAAACTCATTATTTAGTTCCCATAGCCCTGGGAAACCGATGACATTTGAATACCCTGAACGTGACCCAGAATTTCCTTTAAAGGAAAAGCAGGGTCATCATCTACAGTGGCCTACAATAGCAGTCACCCAACCCCCAAAGTTTAGCGAAGTCTTGTACTGTGGCTACTATCCAAAGATGATTCTAAACCTGAAATTTGACTGCAGAAATACTCAGATATTCTAAAGAATACCTTTTCATTAATAGATTAGGCTACAGGCCTTCGGGCTATGTTTTTGCGAGCCAACACCTGCCATTGGTTAATGAGAACATTACCCCTAGGAGGTTAGACCTAAAACATGCATGTCAGTGAAAGTATGACAAGAATGTAACCACAAAGGCTGAAGAATAAGAGGGAAAAAACTCCAACAAGAGCATGTAGTCAGCTGCTACATGCACTTTGAATTGAATAAGATGGATGAAATGTACTTAAACCTAAAAATCCTTGCAAAACTTAATTTCAAACATGCCTCGCCCGTTCTGTTGCCTAGACCTGGTTCTACTCTGACCAGTATTCATCGGCCACTTCATGGCGGTTGCCTGGGCTTGGATGTTGGACGAGACACACTTTGGACCATATCTCGTGGATGCAGTAATGTAATTTCAGATGAACAACATCTGGAGTGTGGTCTGGGCGTCTGCAGAGTGTTCTGGAGGCTTGCCAGTGGACCCTGTTCTGTTCAGCTCTGGTCTGCTCTGCTCTGCTGTGTTCGTCCAACGGTGACAATGGGGCTCTATATTGACATTCTAACTGAAGGGAACAGCCATCTGTACCGTGGCCGTGAGCTCTGGAACTCTCTGCAACTCTGGAAATGTTTAGGCAGGGTTTTCTCCAAAGAACGTAAGAGTAGCGCTGCACCATCTTGTGGACTTGCTTTTTAAAAAACTTCACTCTACATGCTACAGATAAAGCCTATATGTTTCTGATAGGAGAATGGATACTGACACTACACGCATACTGAACGGATACTGAATACACATTGGTCCCTGATCAAATTAGCAAACGTGCAACCCCCCTCCCCCGCACAACAGGAAGGTCTAGTTAGTTTCTAGATGTGAAGGTGTGTAGTACGAGCTCCAGGTTGTTTTCATTGAGACTAGGTGTTCCAGGTGCTGACACTGAAACAGACAAAAAATAATTTGTGTTTCATGAAACCAACACCTGGCTTAGGTGTCAGATAATTACTGAACTTCTTTAAATAGATTCAATCAATATCTGTTAGAGCGGGGCCAAAGAGAACCCATCCAACGAAAACCACTAGCTCCATTGTTCGGTAGGACCAAGACCATAGGAATTCCTCACAAAAGCAATCATAGCTCAGGACATACTTGATCATTTGACTAAATTGTTGCTTGGGATATAATATGCAAGGGTTGTACATAGCTTAAATATTTAAGTAGACTTTAACTTGAGAAATGTATCTCATATGTTTTAGGTCCCTTGTCCTTTTCTCTGTCAATCCCAGAGGTCATATGATGTCCAGTTGTTTCACATAATATTTTGTGGATTAAACATACCCTTCATCAAACAGACATTTATTACCTCCACCTTTCATGGACAATAATACGAAGCTTTTAACTGGTCTGTCCGTTGTTATGATTATGTCTGGGGGCTGAGAAGTGTATATCCTTTTACTGCGATGACCAGTACATTTATTATTTCACACTGAATGTATAAAAACATGTTTAACTGTATTCCTCGAGTACAACATTAAACTGTATAAAAAAATTAAAAGAATATCTACAGTAATATATCACATTATTCCTCTCGAAGCTTCATACACACCCTGTTAGAGTTCTTGTGGAGGTCTAGATCTGTAATAGATTGTTCACAGGTTTGCGTGTGTCAAAATTGGACTGCAATTACTCATTTGTTAGCTTAATTACTCTGCTAATGTCCATGTAAGCCTGATTGCGCTTACGTGGACATTAGCAGCCAACACAGGAAGATAAGCCAGATACGCTTCACTGAGTTGGGGTCATTTTAAGGTGCAGTTATGACCTATGCTGTAACTCCGTTGTTCTCTATGCATCATACTGGTTGTATTTCTATATGTTGAACGTTATAGATCTTGAAAACTTGATTACTGACATGCAAAACATTTTGGGTATATATCAACAACTGACTAATGAAACAAATACTAAAAGATTTTGGGTGGAATTTTCCTTTAATATATAGTGTTTTTGTTATTGTTATAATGCTTTTACCTATAGTATATTGTGTGCATCTAGTTAGATAATCTTGTAACTTATCCATGCTGTACATCAGGCACTATCGGAGAGTTTGCAGGTTCTCAGGCAATTATAGCAAAGTCTTTAACTTTCTCTGTATGTTTGGTTTGGACATGTCTAGTCTAATACAGGCATTTTTATACTAATTAGACTTAGCGTGGCAATATGTAACTTTTTGGGGGACCCTACCAAATTCCCATAGAAATGTGGGTTATAGATCTATCATTCTACTTGAAAGCTACATGTAGTCTAAGACCTGGTAGAATTGTACAATGTGCTTTATTTCTATGCTTCCCGATCTTAAGTTTTGTTTTTGCGTAGTTCACTTTCAGTTTTGTACACCAGTTTCAAACAGCTGAAACAACAATATTTTGGGTGTTTTCGTTATTATTTTGGTCAGGCCAGGGTGTGACATGGGTTATTTATGTGGTGTATTTTGTCTTGGGGTTTTTGTAGGTTATGGGATTGTGGTATAGTAGAGTTGTCTAGGTAAGTCTATGGTTGCCTAGAGTGGTTCTCAATCAGAGGCAGGTGTTTATCGTTGTCTCTGATTGGGAACCATATTTGGGCAGCCATATTCTTTGAGTGTTTCGTGGGTGATTGTTCCGGTCTCTGTGTTTGTTTGCACCAGATAGGGTTGTTTAGGTTTTTCACGTTACGTTTAGTGTTTTTGTATTGTTCGTTATATTCTTTATTAGAGATGTATCGAGATAACCACGCTGCATTTTGGTCCTCCTCTCTTTCCACACAAGAAAACCTTAACAGAATCACACACCACAAAAGGACCAAGCGGCGTGGTTCAGGCAGTGGCAGCAGGAGCAACGAAGTCTGGATTATACGACTTGGGAGGAAATAGACAGGTGGGCGGTCGACCCAGGGAGAGTGCCGGAGCCCGCCTGGGATTCGCTGGAGCAGTGCGAAGAGGGTTATAGGAGAATGGAGTTGGAGAGACGAGCACGGCGGCGTGGATGGAAGCCCGAGAGTCAGCCCCCCAATTTTTTTGGGGGGGGGGCACAGGGAGAGTGTGGCAGAGTCAGGAGTCAGACCTGAGCCAACTCCCCCTGTTTATCATAAGGAGCCAAGGAGGAAACCAGAACCAGAGCTTGTGTTGGAGGTGAGCGAAGCAGAGACTGTGAAGGAGTTAATGGGGAAATTGGAGAGAGTTATGAGGGAGTTGCTCTGTTGGTGCATGAGGCACGGAATTCACCCGACGGAGCGTGTCGGGATTTAATGGCACCTGGGTCAGCTCTCCATACTCGTCCTGAGGTGCGTGCTAGTCGGCTGGTGAAGATGGTGTCAGCCTCACGCACCAGGCCTCCTGTGCACCTCCCTAGCCTTGCACGTGCTAACCGTGGCGGGTGTGGTACTGGTCAGGCACGCGTGCTTAGCCCGGTACGCTATATCTCAGCTCCTCACATCTGCCGGGCTAGGGTGAAGATCCAGCCAGGGCGGTTGGTGCCAGCCCTGCTCTCAAGATCTCCAGTACACCTTCAAGGTCCGGTCCATCCAGTGCCACCACCACACACCAGCCCTCCGGTGGCAGCTCCCCGCACCAGGCTTCCTGTGTGTGTGTCCTCGGCCCAGTACCACCAGTGCCAGCACCACGCATCAGGCCTACAGTGCGCCTCGCCTGTCCAGCGCTGCCAGAGCCTTCCTCCTCTCCAGCGCTGCTGGAGTCTCCCGCCTGTCCAGCGCTGCCGGAGTCTCCCGCCTGTCCAGCGCTGCCGGAGTCTCCCGCCTGTCCAGCGCTGCCGGAGTCTCCCGCCTGTCCAGCGCTGCCGGAGTCTCCCGCCTGTCCAGCGCTGCCGGAGTCTCCCGCCTGTCCAGCGCTGCCGGAGTCTCCCGCCTGTCCAGCGCTGCCGGAGTCTCCCGCCTGTCCAGCGCTGCCGGAGTCTCCCGCCTGTCCAGCGCTGCCGGAGTCTCCCGCCTGTCCAGCGCTGCCGGAGTCTCCCGCCTGTCCAGCGCTGCCGGAGTCTCCCGCCTGTCCAGCGCTGCCGGAGTCTCCCGCCTGTCCAGCGCTGCCGGAGTCTCCCGCCTGTCCAGCGCTGCCGGAGTCTCCCGCCTGTCCAGCGCTGCCGGAGTCTCCCGCCTGTCCAGCGCTGCCGGAGTCTCCCGCCTGTCCAGCGCTGCCGGAGTCTCCCGCCTGTCCAGCGCTGCCGGAGTCTCCCGCCTGTCCAGCGCTGCCAGTCTGCAAGGAGCTGCCAGAGCTGCCAGTCTGCATGGAGCAGCCAGGATCCGCCAGTCTGCCAGGATCCGCCAGTCTGCCAGGATCTGCCAGAGCCGCCGGTCTGCCAGGATCCGCCAGTCTGCCAGGATCCGCCAGGCTGACTGTCTGAGTGTTTCGTGGGTGATTGTTCCTGTCTCTGTGTTTGTTTGCACCAGATAGGGCTGTTTAGGTTTTTCACGTCACGTTACGTTTAGTGTTTTTGTATTGTTCGTTATATTCTTAAAGATGTATCGAGATAACCACACTGCATTTTGGTCCTCCTCTCTTTCACCGGAAGAAAACCTTAACATTGGGTTATGGAAAATATATTTTCCAGCCATTTAGATGGTATGAAGATTCTCTACACTATACTAGCTTATTTTGTATCATAAATTAAAATTAGGCAAACTATTAGAGTTTTAGCAACTAGGAAATTGCGGAGCCATTTCTGCAACTTTAATCATGCTGTCTTTTTCTGATCGTGTTAAATGTTCAAAATGACATATGTCTTATGTTGCAGGACTTGACAACTATTACAGATTACAAAGGGAAAGCACAGCTGCGAGCTGCCCAGTGACACGAGCCTACCAGATGAGCTAAATCACTTCTATGCTCGCTTCGAGGCAAGCAACACCGAGGCATGCATGAGAGTATCAGCTGTTCCGGATGACAGCATGATCATTCTCTCCATAGCCGACATGAGAAAGACCTTTAAACAGGTCAACATTCACAAGGCTGAGGGGCCAGAAGGATTACCAGGACGTCTGCTCCGGGCATGTGCTGACCAACTGGCAGGTGTCTTCACTGACATTTTCAACATGTCCCTGATTGAGTCTGTAATACCAACATGTTTCAAGCAGACCACTATAGTCCCTGTGCCCAAGAATACGAAAGCAACCTGCCTAAATGACTACAGACCCGTAACACTCACGCCCGTAGACATGAAGTGTTTTGAAAGGCTGGTAAGGGCTCACATCAACACCATTATCCCAGAAACACTAGATCCACTCCAATTTGCATACCACCCAAACAGATCCACAGATGATGCAATCTCTATTGCACTCCACACTACCCTTTCCCACCTGGACAAAAGGAACACCTATGTGAGAATGCTGTTCACTGATTACAGCTCAGCGTTCAACACCATAGTACCCTCAAGCTCATCACTAAACTAAGGATCCCTGGGACTAAACACCTCCCTCTGCAACTGGATCCAGGACTTCCTGACGGGCCACCCCCAGGTGGTGAGGGTAGGTAGCAACACATCTGCTATGCTGATCCTCAACACTGGAGCCCCCCATGGGTGCATGCTCAGTACCCCCCTTGAACCTCCTGTTCACCCACGACTGCATGGCCAGGCACGACTCCAACACCATCAAGTTTGCAGACGACACAACAGTGGTAGGCCTGATCACCGATAACGACGAGACAGCCTACAGGGAGGAGGTCAGAGACCTGGCCAGGTGGTGCCAGAATAACAACCTATCTCTCCACGTAACCAAGACTAAGGAGATGATTGTGAACTACAGGAAAAGGAGGACCGAGCACGCCCCCATTCTCATCGACGGGGCTGTAGTGGAGCAAGTTGAGAGCATCAAGTTCCTTGGTGTCCACATCAACAACAAACTAGAATGGTCTAAACACACCAAGACAGTCGTGAAGAGGGCACGACAAGCCTAGTCCCCCCTCAGAAAACTAAAAAGATTCTACAGCTGCAACATCGAGAGCACTGGTTGCATCACTGCCTGGTACAGTAATTGCCTGGCCTCTGACCGCAATGCACTATAGAGGGTAGTGCGTATGGCCCAGTACATCACTGGGGCTAAGCTGCCTGCCGTCCAGGACCTTTACACCAGGCAGTCTCAGAGGAATGCCCTAAAAATTGTCAAATACCCCAGCCACCCCAGTCATAGACTGTTCTCTCTACTACCGCATGGCAAGTGGTCCCGGAATGTCAAGTCCCCCCCTTACGCTGCTGCTACTCTCTGTTTATCTTATATGCATAGTCACTTTAAGTATACATTCATGTACATACTACCTCAATACCTCAAGCCAAAAATCACTAAAGCTGGAAACTTTTACTTCCCTCACTAGCTTTAAGCACCAGCTGTCAGAGCAGCTCACAGATCACTGCACCTGTACATAGCCCATCTGTAAATAGCCCATCCAATCTACCCCATCCCCATACTGTATTTATTTATCTTGCTCCTTTGCACCCCAGTATCTCTTCTTGCACATTCATCTTCTGCACATTCTACCATTCCAGTGTTTAATTGCTATATTGTAATTACTTCGCCACCATGGCCTATTCATTGCCTTACCTCCCTTATCCTACCTCATTTGCACATGGTGTATAAACACTTTTCTACTGTATCATTGATTGTATGTTTGTTTATTCCATGTGTACCTCTATGTTGTTGTATGTGTCGAACTGCTTTGCTTTATCTTGGCCAGGTCGCAGTTGCAGATGAGAAATTGTTCTCAACTAGCCTTTAAATAAAGGTGAAATAAAAAAAATTGGCCCGACCAACCAGTGTCTCGGCACATTGGCTAACCGGGCTATCTGCATAGTGTCCTGCCACCCGCCAACCCCTATTTTACGCTACTGCTACTCTCTGTTTATCATATACAGTGGGGCAAAAAAGTATTTAGTCAGCCACCAATTGTGCAAGTTCTCCCACTTAAAAAGGTGAGAGAGGCCTGTAATTTTCATCATAGGTACACTTCAACGATGACAGACCAAATGAGATTTTTTTTTCTCCATAAAATCACATTGTAGGATTTTTTATGAATTTATTTGCAAATTATGGTGGAAAATAAGTATTTGGTCAATAACAAAAGTTTATCTCAATACTTTGTTATATACCCTTTGTTGGCAATGACAGAGGTCAAACGTTTTCTGTAAGTCTTCACAACGTTTTCACACAGTGTTGCTGGTATTTTGGCCCATTCCTCCATGCAGATCTCCTCTAGAGCAGTGATGTTTTGTTGCTGTTGCTGGGCAACACGGACTTTCAACTCCCTCCAAAGATTTTCTATGGGGTTGAGATCTGGAGACTGGCTAGGCCACTCCAGGACCTTAAAATGCTTCTTACGAAGCCACTCCTTCGTTGCCCGGGCGGTGTGTTTGGGATCATTGTCATGCTGAAAGACCCAGCCACGTTTCATCTTCAATGCCCTTGCTGATGGAAGGAGGTTTTCACAAAAAACCTCACGATACATGGCCCCATTCATTCTTTCCTTTAAACGGATCAGTCGTCCTGGTCCCTTTGCAGAAACACAGCCCCAAAGCATGATGTTTCTACACCCATGCTTCACACAGGTATGGTGTTATTTGGATGCAACTCAGCATTCTTTGTCCTCCAAACACGACGAGTTGAGTTTTTACCAAAAAGTTATATTTTGGTTTCATCTGACCATATGACATTCTCCCAATCTTCTTCTGGATCATCCAAATGCTCTCTAGCAAACTTGAGACGGGCCTGGACATGTACTGGCTTAAGCAGGGGGACGTCTGGCACTGCAGGATTTGAGTCCCTGGCGGCATAGTGTGTTACTGATGGTAGGCTTTGTTACTTTGGTCCCAGCTCTCTGCAGGTCATTCACTAGGTCCCCCCGTGTGGTTCTGGGATTTTTGCTCACAGTTCTTGTGGTCATTTTGACCCCACGGGGTGAGATCTTGCGTGGAGCCCCAGATCGAGGGAGAATATCAGTGGTCTTGTATGTCTTCCATTTCCTAATAATTGCTCCCACAGTTGATTTCTTCAAACCAAGCTGCTTACCTATTGCAGATTCAGTCTTCCCAGCCTGGTGCAGGTCTACAATTTTGTTTCTGGTGTCCTATGACAGGTCTTTTGTCCTGGCCATAGTGGAGTTTGGATGATGACTTCTTGAGGTTGTGGAAAGGTGTCTTTTATACTGATAACAAGTTCAAACAGGTGCCATTAATACAGATAACGAGTGGAGGACAGAGGAGCCTCCTAAAGAAGAAGTTACAGGTCTGTGAGAGCCAGAAATCTTGCTTGTTTTTAGGTCACCAAATACTTATTTTCCACCATAATTTGCAAATAAATTCATTAAAAATCCTACAATGTGATTTTCTGAATTTTTTTTCTAATTTTGTCTGTCATAGTTGAAGTGTACCTATGGTGAAAATTACAGGCCTCTCTCATATTTTTAAGTGGGAGAACTTGCACAATTGGTGGCTGACTAAATACTTTTTGCCCCACTGTATGTATAGTCACTTTAACCATATCTACATGTACATACTACCTCAATCAGTCCGACTAACCGGTACCTGTATGTAGCCTCGCTACTGTATATAGCCTCGCTGTTATTTTTCACTGTCTTTGTACTGTTTTATTTCTTTACTTACCTATTGTTCACCTAATACCTTTTTTGCACTGTTGGTTAGAGCCTGTTAGTAAGCATTTCACTGTAAGGTTGTATTCTGCGCACGTGACAAATAAACTTTGATTTTTTTGTATAATGTTTCAGCTTTATTTGTTATAGATCAGCGATTGAACTTTCATTGTGTTAGCACAAAGACAATGCCACAATACTATTTATCCTCAATTCCACTCTATGTAAGTGCTCTATATTGCTCCCTTAGTTTTGGGAGCATCTAGATAAGAAAAAGCATGGAACATTAAAATATGAGTTTGTCCAGACTCCAGAGGCATTCAACTTCGGGGAATCTGAGGCTACAGACATTCTGTCTGACCTACTGTGACACCCAATCTGCTGTGCAGTGTTACGGTGCAGAAACACAGAGTATATTGAGGCCTACTTTGTCTGCCTATCATCCTGAGATGCCAGAACATGTACCTTTGAGTTGGAAGGGTGGTGTTGGAATGGTGTAGGGGTGCAGGGGTGTCGATGTGGAAAATCCATCACCATGTATCCGCACGTTAACTCAGACCCTAGCGAACAGGGAGATCAAAGCCTTTGAATATGCATTTTAAACCATTCATATGGTTATGGTTATGCCCTCACAAAACTATAATGTTCATATAAAGAAATTACTCAATCATATTTTTAGATACAACGACAATAAATGCTAAAGAGGGCCTCCTGAGTGGAGCAGTGGTCTAAGGCACTGCATTGCAGTGCTAGCTGTACCACTAGAGATCCAGGTACGAGTCCAGGCTCTGTCGCAGCTGGTTCGCGACCGGGAGACCCATGGGGCGGCACACAATTGGCCCAGCGTTGTCTGGGTTTTGCCGGCAGGGATGTTCTTGTCCCAATGTGCACTAGCAACTCCTGTGGTGGGCTGGGCACAATGCACGCTGACATGGTCACCAGGTGTACGGTGTTCCCTCCAACACATTGGTGTGGCTGGCTTCCGGGTTTAGCGGACTGTCAAGAAGCAGTGCAGCTTGGCTGGGTTGTGTTTCGGAGGATGTACGGTTCTCGAACTTCGCCTCTCTCAAGTCCGTATGGGAGTTGCAGCGATGGGACAAGACTGTAACTACCAATTGGATACTAGAAAAGGGGTATTTATATATATATACTGTATATATGAAAATAAATGCCAAAGAAAACAGATGGCGGACCCAAAAAAAGTATTATTATTTTGAACCTGGGCGAATGGAGCTGCTGTTGCTTCTGGACATAGTGTTTGGTAGAGAGCATTTATTAATACGATGGATGGAATTAGCATTATCTCAAGATGAAGGGGATTCAGAAATCCACAATATCTGGGTTTCTTTTTCAGATTCTTCACAGATCTTTTTCATAGTTGTTTAACAGCTGATTTGTTTACTTCATATACTTTTGCCTAACAAGTCCAAAATAACTCAATTCATAATCATTAAAAATATCAGTGACATGTTGGAGAAAATGCTGGTTAAGATAAATAAATTGACTATGTTTGCACTCATTGCTATAAGTGCTCTGAATAAACTAACTATTTATTAATTCAAAAAGTCAGCTATGCTTGCTGATAAAGCTGATTAAGCCTAAGCTAATTGCCAAATTATAGATTTAATTACCTGTTAACATTTTCTGTATTGTTTTTGGCTAGTGAAGATGCAAAGTGGTCTGAAATTGTTAGCTATATGATGTGAATTCACTGCTTTTCCTTGAAAACGAGTGTCATTGCCAAACTACACTACATTAACTTTCAAATATCATAGTCAAATAAAATACATATATATCTCTGTATTTTCTAAATTGTATGATGACAAATATGTCACTCATCAATTTATTTGAGATTCAGGTCTACTTAACCTCCAGTTGTCCTCCCCAAGGAGGATTTGTCTACAAACAACCTCAGTCTTTCTGGCAAAAACACCAAGCAACTGAGCCCAAAGGTGGAGCACCAGACATCAGCTAAAATAGAGATTTAGACCTGTACGTTTTTGGGGGAAAAACACTCCATCTTTCCAGAACACATTCTTTACCTCCCAAACAGACTCCTCAGCTGGGGCCATTAGTCTTAAATAATTAAACATTGGAAGAATAGTGTTCTTCAGGATACAGCATGAGGTCAGATGTCCTGGTAATGCTTTGGGTGGTAACTAATGATTTACTGTAACCATGAGAGAAGGGAACTGTACAAGTGTTTTTTTGGTTTGGATTGCTGTAACACAGGGTTTTAAATGATTTATTCAGTATGACCGGGTACATTGAGGCAACAAAGAAAACAGATGATTATTCTGTTAGTTACAAAAGATAACACAGTGCCACCGACACAGCCCACTACCAAGGACTGTGGGCTCTCCTTCTTCATGGCCAACGTGAGTAAAACATTTAAACATGTTAACCCTCGCAAGGCTGCTGGCACAGACAGCATCCCTAGCCGTGTCCTCTGAGCATGCGTAGACCAGCTGGCTGGTGTGTTTACATGCATATTCAATCTCTCCCTATCCCAGTCAGCTGTCCCACATGCTTCAAGATGGCCACCATTGTTCCTGTACCCAAGAAGGCAAAGGTAACTGAACTTAATTACTATCCCCCTGTAGCACTCACCTATGTCATCATGAAGTGCTTTGAGAGAATTTTCAAGGATCACATCACCTTTACCTTACCTGTCACCCTAGACCCACTTCAATTTGCTTACCGCCCCAGTAGACCCATAGAAGATGCAATCAACATCACACTGCACACTGCTCTATCCCATCTGGACAAGAGCAATACCTATGAAAGAATGTTGTTTAATAGCTCAGCATTCAATACCACTGTACCCTCCAAGCTCATCATTAACCTCGAGGCCCTGGGTCTGAACCCCGCTCTGTGCAACTGGGTCCTGGACTTCCCGACGGGCCACCCACAGGTGGTGAAGGTAGGAAACATCACCCCCATAAACGGTAACCCTCAACACTGGGGCCCCACAAGGGTACGTGCTCAGCCCCCTCCTGTACTCCCTGTTCACCCATGACTGCGTGGCCAAGCACGCCTCCAACTCAATGATTAAGTTTGCAGATGACACAACAGTAGTAGGCTTGTTGATTACCAACGATGACGAGACAGCCTACAGGGAGGAGGTGAAGGCTCTGGGAGTGTGGTGCCTGGAAAACAACCTCTCACTCAACGTCAGCAAAACAAAGGAGATGATCATGGACTTCAGGAATTCAGGAAACAGCAGAAGGTGCACCCCCTATCTACATCAACCGCAGTTGTGAAGGTGGAAAGCTTCAAGTTCCTTGGCGTACACATCACTGACCAACTGAAATGGACCACCCACACAGACAGTGTGGTGAAGAAGGCGCAACAGAGCCTTTTCAACCTCAGGAGGCTAAAGAAATCTGGCTTGTCACCTAAAACCCTCACAAACTTCTACAGGTGCACAATTGAAAGCATCCCAGTGGGCTGTATCACCACCTGGTACCAACACTGCACTGCCCACAACCACAAGGCTTTCCAGAGGGTGGTGAAGTCTGTCCAACGCATTACCGGGGGCAAACTACCCGCCCTCCAGGACACCTACAACACCAGATATCACAGGAAGGCCAAAAAGATCATCAAGGACATCAACCACCCAGGTCACTGCCTGTATCATCCAGAAGGCAAGGTCAGTACAGGTGCATCAAAGCTGGGACCAAGAGACTGAAAAACAACTTCTATCTCAAGGCCATCAGACTGTTAAAACCCTCTACAGGATCGGTGTCCCCTCTGTGGGATGGTTGAGCTAACGTAGGTTAATGTGATTAGCATGAGGTTGTAAGTAACAAGTACATTTCCCAGGACATAGACATATCTGATATGGGCAGAAAGCTTAAATTCTTGTTAATCTAACTGCACTGTCCAATTTTCAGTAGCTATTATAGTACAAGAATACCATGCTATTGTGTGAGGAGAGCGCACAGTTATGAACTTGAAAAGTTATTAATAAACCCTTTGATTGATTTGATGCTTTCAGAAATTCCATTCCGTCAAAAGAAAAAAGGTTATTACGCTGATAAGAACTTGCTTATAAGCAAATAAATGTCTTATCTGATATAGGTTCTCTTCAAGTTATACCCGCTGGCTGACCTGAATGAACCCCCTGGATTTGTACACTTCTTTAGATGTCACAGTGACCCAACTCGTTGACCTGGTGTTCTCTATTGTGAAACCTCTATACAATAAAAGTCCAGATGATTCTGCACTCCAAAAAAAATCTGAAAAAACAAACAATTGGAAGCATGGGAAATCCACTGAGGTTGATATTTAACTGTAGTAAACACGTTTGTTTGTGAATGACCAAAGGCCCCTTCCAACTAGAAAACAGTAGGAGTCCTGAGGCAAGCCTGATTGGAGGGGATCAAAATCAGGGAATCTTGACGTAAATGATGTATGTCGCCACTATGAAGAGTACTGTTTATCTTGGGCAACAGTGCCTATTTGTATGTGTGCTATAGCCTGTGTGTCAAGTTTATGTCTGAAAGAATAATCAGTGTTGGCCCCGACTCCTGCCAGAGAAAGAAACCCCGTTTGACCCCCCTTCTCACCTCAAAATCCAAATATGTGTCCCGGGACACAAATGAAGGATGGACAATGACAGACTTGTCAGCGGTGAGATGTTTGGAAAGTAATGGGCTACACTTCCTATGCTGAACTGAAACTGTTCACAGGTGTTTGGAGAGGAAGTGACCCGTGAGTCACCTGCCAGTGATCTATCTCCAACACAAACCTCCAACCGACACAACAGATCTGAAACCGATGATTTGAGTTCTGGTTATCCTCTAGATTAGAATTTAGATTCTCCCCCTTGTAGGAAGAATATGTTAACCCACAGTGAACCCTGGAAATGGGACTCTTATTGGGTAATCATTTGGGTAATCTGGTGCAGTGCTGAGCTAGACAGCATCATGGTTTAGTAGCACTGGTTTAGTGAGATGGCACAGAGCTCTAACCTGACAGTCATGGCTGACTGAAAAGTGAGATATTTCAACCCAAGTTTTGGATGGAAAGTCCAAGCAAATAGGAAGTTCGGTTCCGCTTTTACTTTATGAGCTGGCTCGCTAAATACGTTTTTCCTTTGTATTGCGGGTGACTTTAAAGCCATAGCACTGTAAAGCAAATGTTTACCATTAAGTTCTGAATGGAACGGAGAGGGCTCCGCCACACTTCATTAAAATAAACGTGTGCAATAGTGCTAGGATATACACTGAGATTGTATTACAGCAATGCAGGTATTACCTGTAAGAGAAAGGGAGGCAGCACAGTGAATCATTTCTCTCCTAATGCCTGTACAATATGCTGACTTTGGAAACTCTCATAAAAGAGGAATTCTGGCCATGAGCAGAATGCTCTCTGAGATCCAGGGGCAGCACGGGGAGTAGGTGATGTCTACTCAGCAGCTTCCATGGAGACCCCATAGGTAGGGTCTGTCGTCAAAACGTCATTGGAATGCCTCTCAAGCTGATTAATAGCTCAGAGGTCTGTCCTTATCCTGACAGGGTAACTCAGGACAGTAGATTGTCAAACTATGTCAAGGTTGTGAATCGGAATGGGCTGCTTCAAGCTCCATTGCTCCATAGGGGGTCGCAGTTGGAGATGTAACTGTATGTGTGTGTTTAAACGTTTATCCTGCTGACCAAGCTGGCCTAGCTGAACAACAGTCTGATGTTTGTTAGAAGGCATTTCTCCGACAGCCATCTCTCTCTCAGTGACGTTGGCAGTGTTCTCACTGCCCTGCTAGAACCGCTCTTCACACGTGGGCCGTTGGGCAGGCTGAATTGCTATTTCTAGCCTCTTCAGACTATCTGCTGCCTCTGTTATGTTTCTGCCTTGATATTTGGTGAAAGTTTGTTACTGAATTGAAGTCTACTTTATTTTTCTTTTAAACTCTTTGATAGTTGTTCCCTCTGTCTGGAAGGATTTAGGGTCATCGAACACCACTGAACCTGTGGAAAAAAAAACTTAAGATATTGTGTTGCTGAAAACCCTCTACTCTATTACTAAGAGGAACAGTCATGGAAAACAGGTAATTACCCAAGATTTGTTCACTGGTTTACTCTCCCTCTCTTTCTCTTCCCCAGTCTCTCTCTTACTCTCTCTCCCTGTCTCTCTCTCCCTCTGTCTCTCTCACTGTGTACTTTAAAAGATAAGTCCACTCTGAATCCATGCAAATGTCTGGCAGACAGTGCAATTCCTTTTGGATGAGGGGGGTGGGAAGGAGGGGGGTGTCTCCTTCTGCCTCTCTCTCTCTGTCCCTCTCTTTCTTTTCTCTCCCCCCTTCTCTCTCTCCCTCTCTCTCTCTCTCTCTGGCAGCAGAGCCTGCACTGTTGGCAGGAGTGACCAGAATAAAAACAGCAACACCAGACATAGGGGAGGGAAAAAAGCGAAGTGATCCATTGAACCAAAAGTCTTTGCCCTCTCTTAATTACGTAGTGGCCCATATCTTTTCTCTTTTTTTTTTCCACTTAAAAAAAAAAAAAAATCTTTCTTCTGTACTTGAAGACCTCTGGTTATTGGTAATTAGCTTGAGGAGAATAAAACCAGCCGATTGTGAGAGGGGTGGTGCATTGTGGAGCGAGATGGCTAACAGAATGGTTCTATCACTCCTTCATGGTCTCTTCTACCTATCTCTGATTCAGCCCTCTCTTCAAGGAGGTAGGTGTGTGCCTAGGTGAACTCAGCCATGACCTCTGCTACCTAGATAGCAGGCTTAGTTTAGAACAGGTGCAGGTCTGTCTCTGTGTTTCTCTATGCTCTTCTCAGTTGTTACACAGAGGACTTTAACCACTCCAACCTCTTTGTTGTGTGTGCAGTTCTGCCTATTTCAGAAAGTGTATGGTATATTTGTCATGCATGCATTGATATCCATTGACCCAGTCTTGTCATGTTTATTTTGTCTGCAAACCCTGCTAAAGAGAACCTGTCTAGAAAGCAATTCAGATAACTTATTTCTGTGCAAAATTCACGCAAAACCTTTTCTCCATAAAAATATGTTTTTTTTCTCTCAAATATCCTCAAAATGTTTGCATCTAAAATATAAACCATACTTCGAACTGAATATTTATTTTGAAAGTAGCACTTATGACTATTCAGTCATGTTGATTCTATCTGACTCTCTGTACAAGTGTCAAAGATTTTAAAAGCCCCAACTTTCCATTGCACTTGAAGTTCAAGATAACAAAATTCTGTTCCATTGCATTGCAGATCTACCACTCACTGTCTCGATTATAATTAAAACACACAATGGCAATCTACTCCATATTTGCATGTGCTTTGTGTTCTTGTAGTTGTGACTAATATTGTCCAGGTTTTGGACCAGATACAGTATTTATGCCTGCAGGGTTAGAGTTGTTGTTGTGGTATTTTTAGAGAGGATTGTCTTTCTAAAGGCAGATTCAGTGTCAAAATACTGTACTTTATGCAGTCTGGCTCATTTCCTTATTAGGTACATATTTGTATTTTAAGAATTGTAAAGGATTTATATTGAGGATATGAAAGGTAGTCTTTGCGAACAATCTGTGTCACACATGGTAATATTGATCCAACAATTGGATCTCCAGCAATATTTTCAACTTGATTTTATATGTTGACTCAAACAACAACATAATAGCTTAAATTTAAAAGTGAAATGAAATGATTGTGGTGGTTATAAAACCTAAACAAACACCTTTTATTAGGACCTCTAAAATTGTTTCTTGAATTTATACAATTTCAGATAAAGCTGGAGGAACTGTCCAGCAATTGGCTTATGTTGGAAGTGCTCACTAGGAAGAGTGAACAATAAAATATATACAGTATATCCTAAACACAGTAATACAGAAATATGAGTGGCCTGGCTTAGCACAAATTGACATACAGTATGTTTGGTTTCTAGAGAGGACTGTTTCCAACAGGTTTCAGTGTTTTTGAGTGTGAATGAAATCAGGACCGTATTCATTACGCCGATTCTGTAGCAAAACATTTATTAAACGGAAGCAAACGGAACAAAATGGGAAGGAACCTACCTGAATTTGTCCAATATAAACTCTCGTTTTGCTCTGTTTGCTTCCATTTGGTTCTTAAACAGTAAACTGTTTCTGTAATGAATACGCCCCTGGCTTCAGGCACCGGAGGGGAGTTCTGTGTAGCTATACTGTAATGTAAAGCCGAATCCCATACAGTACTACAGCATGTTAGTGTGCAATGCATAACTCCATCTGGTCCCTCTTTCCCGTCAGCTACGTCATGTAGAATTACCCATAATGAATTCCCATGTGAACGGCAGTGTGGATCTGAGCGTGTGTGTGTGTGTGTGTGTGTGTGTGTGTGTGTGTGTGTGTGTGTGTGTGTGTGTGTGTGTGTGTGTGTGTGTGTGTGTTTGTGAGATTCCTCTGTTCCACAGCATGTGGTCTGAGGTATTCATTTCTAACCAAGTTTGGGGCGGACAACAGCTTATCGTTTTGTACAGAGAGAGAGGGAGAGAGAGAGAAATGGTCAGTGATTGCTCAGAGCTGTGTACGTCGTTCACTCTTTCCTTCAAGCTGCAAGGAATTTCCACTTTCTCCTCTTTCTCCTCTTTCCCTCCCTCCCTACTTTGATATTGTTCTTGTTTTGTTTATGTGAGCAGCCAGAGATGTTTAGTCCCTCCAGTTGGAAAGCATGTTGAAGTTCTGCACTGCAGTCTGATCTCTTCAAGCCAAGCCAGATCTTTTCAAAATGTATTTATTTGCCCAAAAAGAATGCATGTATTTTCTGTTCCTCATCTGTTAGTATCTGAGTCGCTATCATTCTCTCTAACGGTGTCAGATAGAGTTATAGATGGTGGAGCTGCTACAGTCCATTGTAAAACCCCTGACTGGAATATTTTGCCCTTATATAGTCTTATATTTAACTGTATCTTAAATCGGTGGCCGGATCTGCGATGTTGATGAGTGTGATAGGAGTAAATGGTCAAATTTAACTGAGGCGATTCATCATAAAATGTACACACAGTAATGCATCAGCAATGTAACATGTCACCTGTTATACACCTTATGATAAATTAATCTAATTTTGACATACGCGTTTATGATGCTTGATACATAGGTTTTTACGTGACTTTTCCAAGCTGTCTCCTCTTCATTAGACTTTATTGGATGGCACGTTAACTTACAGGTCAATAGAAGCCCCATTCACCTGTTAAGCAACTGTGATATTTGAATGTATGTGAAAACTGCCCAGAGCCTGTGGATCTGAGGACTGTGGATCTCTTAGTTAATATATTTGCTAATCTAATATTGTGTTTTCCGTTTTTGCCATCACAGCAGTTTCCTTCCAACTCTTCTTTGCACTGACCTAAACTGGTGAGCCAATTGCCTCGTCTGAAACAAACAGAGCTCAGTTCAGCTTTTGAGAGCAGCAGCTCAGCTCAGGGAGAATTTACAGCATACGGACGGAGGGGCCAGCGAATATCAATATTGGCTTAGGAGCCAAACGTTGATCTTCAGTGAACGTAAAATCCATCCCTATCAAACCTGTTCTGAGGTGCTGAAACCAGCTCCAGCTGTCTCCGGCTGTGACCAGAAAGTTAAGAAACCCTCTAGCTCGTTCCAAGTAAGTGTCAATTATCTGAAAGTAATGCAAACCCCATTAACACCCAATCGCCTTTTTAAGAGGGTTTTCCCCCGAAAAAACCCTTTGCTTGCTCATACTTTGGACAGTAATCATGAGAATGGGATCGAGGAGCATTTTCTTTGCAAGTGTGAATGAGTTATGACGCATGAGGGAACGTCAGGGAAGGAGTTGGGTAATAAATATGCAGCTTGTCAGTTGTGATATGACTCTGTCTGGTGTCCCTGAGCATGTACTGTGGCAAACTGCTGAAATGTGTCATCATTTCCTCTGTCCTATTTATTATTTTATTTAACCTTTATTTAACTAGGCAAGTCAGTTATAAACACATTCATGGTGGACCCCTTCCTGAGCCAGCTGTATTCTATACGGGTCTGTTTAGCCATCAGTGGAGTCTATCAGAGCGTCCATTCTCTCCACACAAACACACCTTGAAGAAGGTCATTCTTATTTTACAATGACGGCCAAACCCTCCCCTAACCCGGACGACACTTGGCCAATTGTGCATCTCCCGATGGGTCTCCTGATCACGGCCGGTTGTGATACAGCCCGGGATCAAACCAGGGTCTGTAGTGACGCCTCTAGCACTGAGATGAAGTGCCTTAGACCGCTGCGCCACTAGGGAGCCCTCAATAAAAAAAAATACAATTCCTACAAACACCATCTTTCAGACGGATAGAGTGAGAATGGGATGTTATAAATCTGAGAAGAGACAGATGGAGTTAAGTGGCCTCTTCCTCAAAGACACAGTCCCAAATGGAACCCTATTTCCTATATAATGCACTACTTTTGACTAGAGCCCTGTGTGCCCTGGTCAAAAGTATTACACTATAAAGGGCATAGTCTGACGAAATGTAATGCGGAGACTACAGTTCAATCAAGATCTCTCTGTAAAACTGTCTGCTCTGAGCACTTTTCGTTTGACCTAAATTGGCTAATTACCTTTTCATTAATGGTCATTCGTGTGGTATCCACACCCATCCGATGTTTACCCTGAAGTATCTGGATAGTATGAGACTTGTGAAGGAAAGACCAAACATTCTGTCAGCTTCCAATGCTACTGCCAATCCCTCTGGGATTAATAACTATTCTGGCATTCGACAAACTCTTCTCTCAACCGTCCATCTCTTTTCTGTACTTAGTCACATAAAGTAATGTAATCAGAGTTTGCTCACTCTTTTACATGCTACAAGAAGTGTATCAGATATCAATGTTTCAGTTCACACCTCAGTGTACTCTGTCACTTTAGTCCAGACAATTCAGACAATTCAAGTCAATTACGGGTTTCAAAAACAGTGTCAGAGTCATTAGTTTCTGTTTTATGACCAACACTGTTAATGACACAACCCTGACAAGCATGCAGATGCCGGCAGAGGATAAAGAATAACAAAAGTTCCACCAACTCTGTTATTTTCCTTCCAGCCAGTCTCATAAGAATTAAGAAGCCCGAGTCTGTGAGTTTTTCCTCTGCATGCAGTGCTGCCTGGAAGCCCTGGAAGTCAGTTTGCCTCTTTTGGCGTCAAAGCTCAGGCTTTCAGGACTTCAGAGGATTCTAATCCGTTAGTTCTCTCCTTCAGTGAAACTCTCCTGGCCGCACTTGAAGGTGAATGAAATCATGGCAGATTGAATGGCACACCTCGCCTGTCGGTTGGGCAGACTGGTGATGAATTGCCCTGGCTTGCTGTGTTGTGTTGCCCATGCTTCACTGCTGGTTTGGTTGGTAGATTCCCAATCTGATTATCTCGACTCTGATCTTCTCTGTTGAGCTTTGCAGTAGCTCTCTAGTTATTTATTGGAGACGTGTGTTTGTGAGGGAAGCACCTTTCTGGACTTAATCCCTTTGTATGAGGTGGGCTGCCAGGGAGGGATAACAGGACTAAAGTGACACCCTGGCGTCTTGTGGCTCGTTGTCAGAAGGGCTACTGTTCAGTGCCACAGGGCATCCACTTAGGGGAAGACTTAAACGTAATGTGATTTGATCACATCTTCTTCAAAACTGAATCCACTCAAAAGTATTTAAAGAAAGAAAAAATAGGCATTTTAGACTTCATTTTGGTCTCTTTAGAGGAAGGGATATACATTTGGTCTTGAGTAAGGATGTTAAGGGAGGGTATATTACTTGTAACTTGCTAAGTTTACCAGTAAACTACCAGAAATGTTGTAACTTTCAAGGATTTTATGTAATTTGTCACAAGTCACCTAGTGGCCTAATTATCTCTGTCCCACTGTGTAAAATATATAAAATAATAAAATATGATTTTAAAATAAAAAATAGAATAACAAAGCTGTAAAACATTCTAAATATAAACCATCAATTTAGTGAATACCATTGGTGCTTAATATAAGGATTTCAGCATAAATATCATTTTTATTTTAATATTAATACACTTTTAATTATTTTACTATGTCAATATGTCTTTGTTGTTAATGTTTTGGCACCAAACTGGTGGCAGTTGTGAAAAAAAAGTAAATAGTTGGATGAGTTGCAGAGTTAATTGAAAATAATGCCATTGTTGATTAGTTGCATTTTTCATTCATTAGGCTAAGTGGTACCACTCATGGACAATATGGACACAAATATAAACAAATGAATATATATGAATATATATTTTTTAAGTTATTCAAGTATAAATTACCAATGTTATAATAGATTGCCATAGATTATACAGTACCAGACAAAAGTGATTGGGTAATTGTGGAGGCCAGGTCATCTGATACAGCACTCCATCACTCTCCTTGGTCTAATAGCCCTTACACAGCCTGGAAGTGCCTTGGGTCACTGTCCTGTTGAAAAACAAATTATAGTCCCACTAAACCCAAACCAGATGGGATGGTGTATCGCTACAGAATGCTGTGGTAGCCATGCTATTAAAGTGTGCCTTGAATTCCAAATAAATCACAGACCATGTCACCAGCAAAGCACCCCCCATGCCATAACACCTCCTTCTCCATGCTTCACGGTGGGAAATACACATGCCGAGATCATCCGTTCACCCACACCGCATTTCACAAAGACATGGCGGTTGGAACCCAAAATATCCAATTTGGACTCCACACCAAAGGACAAATGTCCACCAGTCTAATGTCCATTGCTCGTGTTTCTTGGCCCAAACAAGTCTCTTTTTCTTATTGGTGTCCTTTAGTAGTCGTTTCTTTCCAGCAATTTGACCATGAAGGCCTCACACAGTCTCCTCTGAACAGTTGATGTTGAGATGTGTCTGTTACTGGAACTCTGTGAAGAATTGATTTGGGCTGCAATTTCTGAGGCTGGTAACTCTAATGAACTTATCCTCTGCAGCAGAGGTAACTCTGTAACGATGTGCACTGAGAGTCGGGAAGCAAGTTCAGGGAGTGAGTGTTTTAATAAATAAACGCAACATAAAACAAAAGAAGAACAGTGCACAGACTTAACACTGGAACATAAACAATAACGCCTGGGGATGGAACCAAAGGGAGTGACGTATATAGGGAAGGTATTCAGAGAGGCGATGGAGTCCAGGTGAGTCTGATGATGTGCAGGTGCACGTAATGATGGTAACAGGTGTGCGCCATAACGAGCAGCCTGGTGCCCTAGAGGCCGGAGAGGGAGCCCACGTGACACTCACTATTCTGTATACCACCTCTACAACTGATTGGCTCAAACGCATAAAAAATATACTTTTAATTGATATGTATTCCAGGTGACTACCTCATGAAGCTGGTTGAGAGAATGCCAAGAGTGTGCAAAGCTGTCATCAAGGAAAATGGTGGCTACTTTGAAGAATCTAAAAAATAAAATATATTTTATTTGTTTAACACTTTTGCTTACTACATGATTCCTTATGTGTTATTTCATAGTTTTGATTTCTTCACTATTATTCTACAATGTAGAAAATAGTAAAAAAATAAAGAAAAACCCTGGAATGAGTAGGTGTGTCCAAACTGTATGTTAATTACCAAAATGATTGAATGTTCCGGTACCTTTGCTAGATTACCGGTAGCTTTGCAACCCTAGTCTTGAGTTACACTCTGAGAACCAGGCTGTGCCTTCATTGTTGCTCCGTGACCCCTTTCAGAGCCAGAGTGAGCAGCAACTCCTGGGTCGCTGGCAGGAGCCCCCTGAGGCCGCTATTGGAGATAAGACTCTCATTCTGCCGTGTTTATTCATTCCTCTCACACACTCACTGGCAGGACTGTTAACAGCTCTGACATTCTATCCGTTTTTGGCAGTTTTCTATTAAAACTCTCTCACTGCTGCACTCTCTCTCTCTCTCTCTCCCGGAGCCATTTTAGAACAGGATAGCATGGCTGGGAAATCGCTTATCCAAACATCTGAAGCGCTTACAGAACATGTAGTATGGAGTCATTACTGACACACTGGTTATAGATTTTGAGCATGACAATTTTTGCCAGTACGAGTGTTGTAGAAACCAAACCAGACCAGATTTGGGATGGAAGAGTTGGTTTAATAGACACGTATTTCAAAAGGAGAGCACTGGAAATGTCCAGGGTGTACCGTAGCTCCATGACTGTTCTGCACACAACACACACTTTTATTATGTTGAGTCTATGTAACACAGATAGGCTGTTTAATGCAACCCATTTACAAATGCACGTCTGACATTATAGGATTTGTGCTTTAACATGCTTACAACTGTAATGCCACAGGTTGATCGTAAAGACTTGACATGAAATCCTCGAAAAAAACACTAGAGTACAACATTACACAGCACTGCCCTAATCACCATAAGCCCTTACCATGGTGAGGGAACAAGTATTGTTTCGTGGTTTGTTTATGCTCATGGTTTCGGTAGTGGATTAGTGTCAACCACACAAGCATCTCCCTAAAGATGTTTGGTCTGCGTGCAACTGGTGCCAAATGCTCAACAAAGAAGCACACTTACTTAACCCAGATGATTCATTCCCGACCATACTGAACAGCATTGTGACTAGTAGGCCTGGCCCCCAAACCTGGGTTCAAAATCCTTTCCAATACCTTAGCTGGGCTTGATTGAGCTTGACTGTTGCGATGGAATCAATAGTATTTAGTATTTTATTGGGATCCCCAAATAGTCACTTAGAAGGTAACGGCTACTCTTCCTGGGGTCCAAACAGAAAACAAAAGAACAAATAAAATGCATAATATACATAACTCTACATAACGTCCTGCCTCTGCCTTACGCTTCAGAAACAGGAGATGTCCCCTGCCCTATGAACCGTTCCGGCTCGCACAAGTCGAGACTTCAACAAGGCCTGCCACCTACATAATGCAATAGATAATATATCAAATTGTCTGTGTCTCTTCACAGTCCCCATTTTGCCATAAGGTGTTCTTTTATCCATTTTTTAAATCTGGTTTTATTGCTAACTTGAGTAAATGGGGTGGCAGAGAGTTCCATGTAGTCATGGCTCTATTTAATACTGTGTGTTTCTCAGCCTCTGTTCTGGACCTGGAGACTGTAAAGAGACCTCTGATTGCATCTCTTGTGTTGTACTGATGAGTGTCCAAACTGTGTGCCAACAGCTTCAACAGACAGTTCGGTACCTTCAACACATCAACACCTTGCACAAAGTGCAATAGTGATGCAGTCAATCTTTCCTCAACTTTGAGCCAGGAGAGATTGACATGCATGTTACTGACATTCGCCCTCCGTGTATATCTAAGTGCTGCTCTGTTCTGCACCAACTGCAATTTAACATATTCCCGTCTTTGCCGCACATGACCACACAACTGGATAATAGTCCCAGTGTGACAAAACTAGGGCCTGTAGGATCTGTCTGGTCGACTGAGATGTCAAGAAAGCACAGCAATGCCTTATCATGGAGAGACTTCTTCACATTTTAGCAACCATTGAGTCTCTATGTTTTGACCATGACAGTTTGCTATCTAGGGAACCTGACAGCAGTTTAGTCTCATTGACTTGCACAATCCCACATTATTCAATAATAGATCTAAATAAGGTTTAGCATCGAGCGAGTGATTTGTCCCAAAAATGATGAAACATCTTCCAGGAACAATAAAAACACAATATGTACATGTTACAGTTCAATTAGAACATTTGGAAAAGGAATAAAACAACAATATGTGCATAACAACTGTCCATTCTAAAACTGGGTGTCAGTTATTTATTTTACTGTGGTAGCCAATGTGTATACTGTTGAGTCGTCAGCGTACATAGACACACAGGCTTTATTCAAAGTCAGTGGAAGGTCATTAGTAAATACAGAAAACAATAATAGCCCAAGCCGGCTGCCCTGCGGTACACCACACTCAACTGAATTTGAATTAGGCTTCCTTTAATGAAAATCCTCTGTGTTCTATTAGATAGGTAACTCTCCATGATAAGGCAGAGGATGCAAATCCATAACACCTCTTTGCAATGGGTTATGATCAATTATATCAAAAGCTCCACTGAAGTCTAACAAAACAGCTTCTTCTTACTATCAAATAGAATAATTGCAAAGCTGCAAACCACATCCATCTTGCACTCCAAGCAGGCTAAAGCAAATTCTCAAAGTATTTGAAAGACCTCGAATACCATTTGAACCCAGGTATACTGGCCTCAAACTGTGAGCTGTGAGGGAGGCGGTCGGTTGGTTGGTCTCGCTGGGCCGAAACACCCTCAAATGGGCCTTGCCAAGAATGTTCCTCAGTCTATTGGAAATTTTGACCCCCCCGCTGTCCATTATCTGATCTCCCAGGTTTACTATGAACCCCATGCAGCAGATCCTAAAGGAACCTGTCTTGTAAAGATTCAGTCAAATCAGCCATCTCTGATGCTCTTATAAAACGTTCCATCTGCCAGATGTTTGGAGCGGCATGTCACTGTTTGTTTTATGACAATCATAAAGCATCGTAAAAATAAATGTAATATTTTCCAGTTATGGAGGACCCGTTCATGGCATTTTCTATTTTTCCTAATACCTCAGGTATTCACCGTTAAATGGTTCATATGGCATAATTAAGAGGGTAACATAAGAAACAATCATATACTGTTACTCGTTCATGTTAAAGAGGGATAAAAATAAAAGCAATGTTATGATTATAGTTCCTTTTATCACCATATAGATGGACAATCTTGCAAATGTAACTAAATGATTAAGAGGAAATTCCAAGCTTAACATGTGACAGATGTTTTTTAGTAACATGGATTATTGTCTTGGTTTAAGTGATGTCAACCTAGGAGTTCTATAAATCTTGTTGTTTTGTTAGCACCAAAGTTAGTACATCATCTTTGGACCTGGTCCCATACCCACATACATTTTTGCCTAGTTTATGAAATGTTAGTAATGGGGGCCTGTTCGAACTTAGCTGACATTTCTGGTTCAGAAAAGACTGGAAGTTACACATTTTGTGCTTTTCTTCATACCCTGTAAGTGTGTAATAACGAACTACAGAGTACTTATGCTTTCCAGAATGAGGGTAAAACTTGGGTAAATATCTCATTATTCATGTCCTTTTCTGAACATAAAAATGTAAGTTACCTTGAATGGTTACTGAAAGTAACCTGTATCCTTGAAAATGCTAGTCTTATCATAGGCAATGAGCAGACTACTAATTACATACTTAGTTTTGCTCTGTCCTTTTAAGAGATTGTGTAAGATGTGATGAAGTAAGTTTCTTTAGAATCGAGATGCAATTTGCTCTGTGAAGTTCAGATTGTCATTCCATAGCTTACGTTCCTGTCATGTTCAATACATCGTCTATAAAATCTTCAAACCTTACGAAGTAAGAAGGAATTTGCAGCTGTTGCAAACCTTGTTTTTTTCATAGACATCGTCTCTCTGAACCTATGAAGGAGAGAGATCATGCACTATGTCAACCTCCCGGTACAGTAGGTAGGTTCTGTCTCACCCAAGAGACATCGGAGGACTGAAGATTAGTGGCGATGATGAGATCGGAATTCCACCTCCTTTTAAAATAGTACCGTCTGTGTGTCATTTGTTTATTTGACTTTGCATACTTTACATTTATGCTCTGCTCCACAGATGTGTGTATCAGAGCGGCTGGGGCTGGGGCCTTGAGTTCAGTCAGAGGGAGAGAGGAGAGAAGGGGAAGAAAGGTGGAGGGAGAGAGGCACGGAGTTCTTCTATCAAGATTTACTCTTTTCACTCTTGTCTTTCTTTGACCCACCTCCCCCCTCCCTTTTCTCGCTAAGCGTTCTGGAAAATATAATGCTAAACTGTGACAAAAAGTAGGCCAGACGCCACACGTCTGATAGCTGTTGTTGCTTAGTGCCAGGAACCAGGGAGTCTTCTCCGCTCTGCTCTGCTGCACTGCTCTGTAGATCCTGGTCTCAGGATGTCAGCCTCCTTTAAGACTGAGCCTTTCACTGCAATCAGAATAGGAAGGCTGATATTAAGTTAGTCGAGCTACAGAGAACCTTCTGGGAGGGAGGGTGACCTGGACCTGCTGCTGGCCACACAGGCTTTACCAGACACAGACACACTTTCATTTACATGGATGGATGGAGGCATGGATGGTGTGATACTGGTTCTCCTATTGGGACAGCCGAATAACCCTTTTAGGTTCTAAATAGCATCTTTTTTTGTGCAGTTAAATACCATTAATTTCCACATTAGACACTTCTGCAAGCGTTATAATGTCAAAATACGTTTGTTACTCTGAGCAACTATTGTCATTTACCACTGTCACACCCGGTATGTACTTCCAAAAAGGTCTAAATAAAAATTGACAAGCAACCGAAAAAATGTATTGAAAGATCATTGATTTGATCACCTACCGCAGTGTACAGTATAAACATCATATCAACGTCTTGTTTCACAAGCACCGCAAGTAATGCAATAATATTTCATGTAAGTACAGTGCCTTGCGAAAGTATTCTGCCCCCTTGAACTTTGCGACCTTTTGCCACATTTCAGGCTTCAAACAAAGATATAAACTGTATTTTTTTGTGAAGAATCAACAACAAGTGGGACACAATCATGAAGTGGAACGACATTTATTGGATATTTCAAACTTTTTTAACAAATCAAAAACGGCAAAATTGGGCGTGCAAAATTATTCAGCCCCCTTAAGTTAATACTTTGTAGCGCCACCTTTTGCTGCGATTACAGCTGTAAGTCACTTGGGGTATGTCTCTATCAGTTTTGCACATCGAGAGACTGACATATTTTCCCATTCCTCCTTGCAAAACAGCTCGAGCTCAGTGAGGTTGGATGGAGAGCATTTGTGAACAGCAGTTTTCAGTTCTTTCCACAGATTCTCGATTGGATTCAGGTCTGTACTTTGACTTGGCCATTCTAACACCTGGATATGTTTATTTTTGAACCATTCCATTGTAGATTTTGCTTTATGTTTTGGATCATTGTCTTGTTGGAAGACAAATCTCCGTCCCAGTCTCAGGTCTTTTGCAGACTCCATCAGGTTTTCTTCCAGAATGGTCCTGTATTTGGCTCCATCCATCTTCCCATCAATCCTTCCCTGTCCCTGCTGAAGAAAAGCAGGCCCAAACCATGATGCTGCCACCACCATGTTTGACAGTGGGGATGGTGTGTTCAGGGTGATGCGCTGTGTTGCTTTTACGCCAAACATAACGTTTTGCATTGTTGCCAAAAAGTTCAATTTTGGTTTCATCTGACCAGAGCACCTTCTTCCACATGTTTGGTGTGTCTCCCAGGTGGCTTGTGGCAAACTTTAAACGACACATTTTATGGATATCTTTAAGAAATGGCTTTCTTCTTGCCACTCTTCCATAAAGGCCAGATTTGTGCAATATACGACTGATTGTTGTCCTATGGACAGAGTCTCCCACCTCAGCTGTAGATCTCTGCAGTTCATCCAGAGTGATCATGGGCCTCTTGGCTGCATCTCTGATCAGTCTTCTCCTTGTATGAGCTGAAAGTTTAGAGGGACGGCCAGGTCTTGGTAGATTTCCAGTGGTCTGATACTCCTTCCATTTCAATATTATCGCTTGCACAGTGCTCCTTGGGATGTTTAAAGCTTGGGAAATCTTTTTGTATCCAAATCCGGCTTTAAACTTCTTCACAACAGTATCTCGGACCTGCCTGGTGTGTTCCTTGTTCTTCATGATGCTCTCTGCGCTTTTAACGGACCTCTGAGACTATCACAGTGCAGGTGCATTTTTACGGAGACTTGATTACACACAGGTGGATTGTATTTATCATCATTAGTCATTTAGGTCAACATTGGATCATTCAGAGATCCTCACTGAACTTCTGGAGAGAGTTTGCTGCACTGAAAGTAAAGGGGCTGAATAATTTTGCACGCCCAATTTTTCAGTTTTTGATTTGTTAAAAAAGTTTGAAATATCCAATAAATGTCGTTCCACTTCATGATTGTGTCCCACTTGTTGTTGATTCTTCACAAAAAAATACAGTTTTATATCTTTATGTTTGAAGCCTGAAATGTGGCAAAAGGTCGCAAAGTTCAAGGGGGCCGAATACTTTCGCAAGGCACTGTATATTGCCTTCAGAAAGTACTCATACATTCTTGCGGTTGTTAGTCTTTGTTTGCAGATGCACTTAATTCCAGGCCGATAGAGTCTTCCATGGATGCTATGGGAAGTCTTTCCCTGTGGAATGACTCTGACATTGTCATGCTATTCTGCTCTGACCGCATGTGGCAAACACTGCCTCCATATGAGATTCATTTGCTGCTCATGCGCAGTCATCAAAAACAGAAAATGGCCCCCAAAAAGTTATTGAATAAAAGTATTTAATTTGTTTTGTATATTTAACACTGACAGAGAAATATCTAATTATGTCTCAATTTTGAAGAGTTCTTTACATAAAACTGGGAAAGTGATGTTATTGAAGGTCATTCGAAAGCATTTTATTGTTAAACACACCAGTGCAAAAAAATTATGACGGACATGAATTATTTTAGATAAATACATTGATTGAAGTGTGGAAACCGGAGCAGGGGATCAGACTCTTGGGAGCAGGGGATCAGACTTTTGGGAGCAGGGGATCAGACTCTTGGGAGCAGGGGATCAGACTCTTGGGAGCAGGGGATCAGACTCTTGGGAATAACTCATAAAATCTTATTGAGGAATCTGAAAGAATGTGTAACTGCATAGTTTTAATAATGCTTTATGGCATGCTTATTTTATGTCTAATTGTTAACCACTGGCTAATCAACAAAGTGACATGTCCAGCACTCCATGTGATTTGTATAATTGCTTATTCTATATATGGTCTGGGAAGAAATCAAATGTGCATCAGTGAAGGCCCAAGGTTAGGCTAATTTTTCAGTTCCAGTTGGTTTAAATTGCTTGGCATCATTAGTCTTACAATCAAGGAAAATGGATTAGAAGAACATACGCCAGCCAGTATGATCAATGCTGTGGAATACTCAAAGAATAATTACACATGGACTAAATCAGCATTGCTTGCTGTTTGGGGTTGTAGGCTGTGTTTCTGTACAGCACTTTGTGACATCTGCTGATGTAAAAAGGGCTTTATAAATACATTTGATTGATTGATTGAATTAAGGTAATCATTACATCATTCATTGTGTCATTGATTTAATTCACAAACAAACTGTTTTTTTCGGTTATATACCGTGCCTTCAGAAAGTATTCATACCCCTTGACTTATTCCATATATGCTGTGTTACAGCCTGATTTCAAAATGGATTAAATACAAAAAAGTGTCACCCATCTACATACAATACCCCATAATTTATTGAAAATGGAATACAGAAATATCTTATTTATTTTAAGTATTCACACCCCTGAGTCAATACATGTTAGAAACTCCTTTGGCAGTGAATATAGCTGTGAGTCTTTCTGAGTAAGTCTCTAAGAGCTTTGCACATCTGGATCATACAATATTTTCACATTATTCTTCTTAAAACTCCTCAACCTCTGTCAAGTTGGTTGTTGATCCTTGCTAGACAACCATTTTCAGGTCTTGCCATATATTTTCAAGACGATATAAGTCAAAACTGTAACTAGGCCACTTAGGAACATTCAATGTCATCTTGGTAAGCAACTCCAGTGTATATTTGGCCTTGTGTTTTAGGTTATTGTCCTGCTGAAAGGTGAATTTGTCTCCCAGTGTCTGTTGAAAAGCAGACTGAAGCAGGTTTTCATCTAGTATTTTTACTGTGCTTAGCTTATTCCGTTTATTTTATCCCGACAAAATACTCCCTAGTCATTGCCGATGACAAGCATACCCATAACATGATGCAGACACCACCATGCTTGAAAAAATGATGAGTGGTACTCAGAGATATGTTGTTTTGATTTTTCCCCAAACATAAAGCTTTGTATTCAGGACATAAAGTCAATTTCTTTGCCCAATTTTATGCAGTTTTACTTTAGTGCCTTATTGCAAGCAGGATGCAGGTGCTCTTCCCTTGTGAGGAATTGGAAAACCTCCTTGGTCTTTGTGGTTGAATCTGTGTTTGGAATTCACTGCTCGACTGAGGGACCTTACAGATAATTGTATGTGTGGGGTAGAGAGATGAGGTAGTCATTCAAAAATCATCTTAACAACTATTATTGCACACAGAGTGAGTCCATGCAAATTATTATGTGACTTGTTGAGTAAAGTTTTACTCCTGACCTTATTTAGGCTTGCCATAGCAAAGGGGTTGAATACTTATTGACTCAAGACATTTCAGCTTTTCTTTTTTTATTAATTTGTTAAAAAAAATCTAAATACATAATTATACTTTGACAATAAAAATGTAATTAAATAAAATTGTATTTGTCACATGCACCGAATACAACAGGTGTCGACCTTACAGTGAAATGCTTACTTACAAGCCCTTAACCAACAATGTAGTTTTGGTACAGTGTCAATGTGCGGGGCACAGGTTAGTCGAGGTAATTGAGCTAATATGTACATGTAGGTACTGTAGAGGTAAAGTGACTATGCATAGATAGTAAACAGAGAGTAACAGCAGCGTAAATGCAAATAGTCCAGGTAGCCATTTGATAAGCTGTTTGGGAGTTTTATGGCTTGGGAGTAGAAGCTGTTAAGAAGCTTTTTTGACCTAGACTTGGCGATCCGGTACCGCTTGCCGTGCGGTAGCAGAGAGAACAGTCTATGACTAGGGTGGCTGGAGTCTTTGGCAATTTTTAGGTCCTTCCTCTGACTCAGCCTGGTATAGAGGTCCTGGATGGCAGGAAGCTTGACCCCAGTGATGTACTGGGCCATACACATTACCCTCTGTAGTGCCTTGCAGTTGAAGGCCAAGCAGTTGCCATACCAGGCGGTGACGGAACCAGTCAGGATGATCTCGATGGTGCAGCTGTAGAAATTTTTGAGGATCTGAGGACCCATGCCAAATCTTTTCAGTCTCCAGAGGGGTAATAGGTGTTGTCGTGCCCTCTTTACGACTGTCTTGGTGTGTTAGGACCATGATAATTTGAACTTGTAGCTCTCAACCTGCTTCACTACAGCCCCAATGATGAGAATGGGGCCGTGCTCGGTCTTTCTTTTCCTGTAGTCCACAATCATCTCCTTTGTCGAGAACATGTTGAGGGAGAGGTTGTTATCCTGGCGCCACAATGCCAGGTCTCTGACCTCTTCCCTATAGGCTGTCTCATTGTTGTCGGTGATCAGGCCTACCATTGTTGTGTCGTCGGAAAAATGAATGATGGTGTTGGAGTCGTGCTTGGCCAAGCAGTCATGGGTGAACAGGGAGTACAGGAGGGGACTGAGCACACACCCTGAAAGACCCCTGTGTTGAAGATCAGCGTGGCAGATGTGTTGTTATCTACCCTTACCACCTGGGGGCGGCATGTCAGGAAGTCCATGATCACACAGTCATCCTGAACAGCTGATGCTCTCATGCATGCTTTAGTGTTGCTTGCCTCCAAGTGAGCATAGAAGTATTTTAGCTCGTCTGGTAGGCTTGTGTCACTGGGCAGCTCGCGGCTGTGCTTCCTTTTGTAATACATAATAGTTTGCAAGCCCTGCCACATCCGACTAGCGTCAGAGTCGGTGTGGTATGATTCAATCTTAATCCTGTATTGACGCTTTGTGTGTTTGATGGTTCGTCAGAGACCATAGCGGGATTTCTTATAAGCATCCGGGTTAGTGTCTTGCTCCTTGAAAGAGGCAGCTCTACCCTTTAGCTCAGTGCGGATGTTGCCTGTAATCCAGGGCTTCTGGTTGGGGTACGTACAGTCACTGTGGAGAAGATATCATCAATGCACATTTAATGAAGCCAGTGACTGATGTGGTGTACTCCTCAATGCCATCCGAAGGATACCTGAATATATTACAGTCTGTGCTAGCAAAACATTCCTGTAGCTTAGCATCTGCATCATCTGACCACTTCCGTATTGAGCGAGCACTGGTACTTCCTGCTTTAGTTTTTGCTTGTAAGCAGGAATCAGGAGGATAGAATTATGGTCAGATTAGCCAAATGAATGGCAAGGGAGAGATTTGTACATGTGTCTGTGTGTGGAGTAAAGGTGGTCCAGAGTTTTTTCCTCTGGTTACACATGCAACATCCTGGTAGAAATGATTTCAAACTGATTTAAGTTTCCCTATGAGCGTCGCCTCGGCTTATGGCCTTATAGAACTCGTTGAGTGCAGTCTTAGTGCTAGCTTCGGGTTTGTGGTGGTAAATAGACAGCTATAAAAAAAAATACGTACCATTTTTAAATTTGGGGTCACTTAGAAATGGCCTTGTTTTTGAAAGAAAAGCAATTTTTTGTCCATTAAATTAACATAAATTTGGTCAGTGTAGACATTGTTAATGGTGTAAATGACTATTGTAGCAGGAAACGGATGATTTTTAATTGAATATCTACATAGGCGTACAGAGGCCCATTATCAGCAACCATCACTCGTGTGTGTTCCAATGGCATGTTGTGTTAGCTAATCCAAGTTTATCATTTTAAAAGGCTAATTGATCATTAGAAAACCCTTTTGCAATTATGTTAGCGCAGCTGAAAACTGTTGTGCTGATTAAAGATACAATAAAACAGGACTTCTTTAGACTGGTTGAGTATCTGGATCATCAGCCAGATTGGGGTTCGATTACAGGCTCAAAATGGCCAGAAACAAAGAATCTTCTTCTGAAACTCGTCAGTCTTTTCTTGTTCTGAGAAATGAAGAAAGCAAGAAACTGAAGATCTCGTACAACGCTGTGTACTACTCCCTTCACAGAACAGCGCAAACTGTCTCTAACCAGAATAGAAAGAGGAGTGGGAGGCTCCGGTGCACAACTGAGCAAGAGGACAAGTGCATTAGAGGGTCTAGTTTGACAAACAGACGTCTCACAAGTCCTCAACTGGCAGCTTCATTAAATAGTAACCACAAAACACCAGTCTCAACATCAACAGGATGCTAGCCTTCTAGGCAGAGTTTCAAAGAAAAAGCCATATCTCAGACTGGCCAATAAAAATAAAAGATTAATATGGGCAAAATAACACAGACATTGGACAGAAGAAGATTGGAAAAAAGTGTTATGGATAGACGGATCTAAGTTTGAGGTGTTCAGATCAGAAAGAAGAACATTCGTGAGACGCAGAAAAAAATGAAAGGATGCTGGAGGAGTGCTTGATGCCATCTGTGAAGCATGGTGGAGGCAATGTGATGGTCTGGGGGTGCTTTGGTGGTAGAAAGTGGGAGATTTGTACAGGGTAAAAGGGATCTTGAAGAAGGAAGGCTATCACTCCATTTTTCAACGCCATGCCATACCCTGTGGCTGGTGCTTAATTGGAGCCAATTTCCTCCTACAACAGGACAACGACACAAAGCACAGCTCCAAACTATGCAAGAACTATTTAAGGAAGAAGCAGTCAGCTGGTATTCTGTCTATAATGGAGTGGTCACCACAGTCACCAGATCTCAACTCTATTGAGCTGTTGTGGGAGCAGCTTGACCGTATGGTACGTAAGAAGTGCCCATCAAGCCAATCCAACTATTGGGAGGTGCTTCAGGAAGCATGGGGTAAAATCTCTTCAGATTTCAAACAAATTGACAACTAGAATGCCAAAGGTCTGCAAGGCTGTAATTGCTGCAAATGGAGGATTCTTTGACAAAAGCAACATTTGAAGGACACAATTATTATTTCAATTAAAAATCATTATTTATAATCTTGTCAACATCTTGACTATATTTCCTATTCATTTTGCAACTCATTTCATGTATGTCTTCATGGAAAACAAGGACATTTCTATGTGACCCCAAACTTTTGAACAGCAGTGTAGATGAAAACGCTCTTGGTAAATAGTGTGGTCTACAGCTTATCATGAGATACTCTACCTCAGTCGAGCAAATCTTGAGACTTCCTTAATATTATATTTTGTGCACCAGTTGTTATTTACAAATAGACACAGACCGCCACCCCGTGTCTTACCAGAGGCAGCTGTTCTATCTTGCCGATGCACCGAAATCCCAACCAGCTCTATGTTATCCATGTCATTGTTCACCCACGACTCAGTGAAACATAAGATATTAGAGTTTTTAATGTCCCATTGGAAGGATCGTCTTGATCAGACCTCATCCATTTTATTATCCACTGATTGCACGTTGGATAATAGGACTGATGGTAGAGGCAGATTACCCACTCGCCGCCAGATCCTTACAAGGCACCCCGACCTACGTCCCCGATATCTCTGTCTCTTCTTCATACAATGACAGGATTTGGGCCTTGACGGGTGTCTGAAGTAAATCCTTCGCATCCAACTCATTAAAGAAAAAATCTTTGTCCAGTACGAGGTGAGTAATCGCTGTCCTGATATCCAGGAGCTCTTTTTGGTCATAAGAGACGGTGGCAGAAACATTATGTACAAAATAAGTTTACATTCCGGGGGTGACGGCAGTAAATTATGTTAGTTGCTCAGCGAAACTCCATATTTGGTAAGTAACAATCATATTTTGACATTATAACGCTTGCAGAGCTGTCTAAAGGGAAAATAAATGGAAGCTAACTCGGCTAGAGAGGAGACTAGTCATATTCCTCATATTCCTCATACTAGTTCAGGCTTAGCCTAAAGATCTGTGAAAGCTCTCAGAGCCAGTGGATGGAGACGGGAGAGTAATGGTTCACTGAGCTTTTAACAAGGGGTGGAGAATGCTAGCAATTAGCTAAGTGTGTTCACGCGTGCGACTGTGTGCACATGTGCTCCATAGACTTCCAGGCGTTTCATTATCCTGTAAAAAGGACCAATTAGTAGACACCCAAAGCGCAAGGTCTTGAAAGTGACTATATTAGTCACCAGCTTTCTCTTAATTGGCGTAAACACTCATGTCCTTTACTGTGCCTTTAAAGAAAATGTCTCTTGTCACAGTTATTATTGGAAAAACCATCAATGACCATGGATAAATTAGGCATGCTCTGGATTGGAAAACAAGTTCTATTAAATCACTCATTTGTTTGCCATCCAGTCATTAGAAGTCCTTTTTTGCTCTACAACTTTGCAATAAACTCGGGCCCTTATAGGCCTCTATAGGGTTTCAATGAACAGACCATCAGACATAGAGGTTTTTAAAATATGTTTTCATTTGTATTCGGCTCTCTAGTTTTGGATTTGTTTGGTCTGGATTTAATAAAATTCATGGCCAGCTAATGGTCGGTAAACATGTCAGTGCTTATTCCTCTGGCTGATACGCAAACTGTAAACTAAACATAGCGCGGATACGCCCCTATGGGGCTAAATCTGTTAGCTTAAGTCTCGTGGACAAAACGAGCCCATTCAACTTGAACTCAAAACAATCGGAGCAATGTTATTGTCTAATGGAGAATGCCAAAACATGGTTCAACATCGTAGACTAAATAAGATGTTTGTTCCAGTGCCTCAGAGGTAAGCCAGATCCATTTCATGGGAAACCATGTAATCGTTTGCAAATATTTCTCAGATGTTTGACTTATAAACTATATAGATTGCTAATGCAGGAAATGGCATGTTATGTTCACGGTGAATACCAGATAGAAACTACTTTACATCCTATATGGGATTAAATCAGGTTACAGGTCATTTATTGGTTACTTATATAACGGCAGGTTAATTCTGCCAGTCTCCTTTGCCTCCGGTATGACTTCCAATCACATGCATTCCAAAAGACTCCCATGACCAAATCATTCTTAGAGAACACTTAGAGTTTGAGCTAGACATTAAGATGAGCGATAAGAAACCAATGACTTCATACTGTAGGTCAGCATAGTTCACATTTCTTAGCTGAGGTCAATGAGTACCTAATTGGGTTGGTTCTTGTGAACCCAGTGCCCCTTACTGGGTTCTGCTCTGCCCAGTAGTATGGTGTGGTAGCTACAGTACATTAGTTATGATAGGACGGGCTTCTGGCCAGCGGAAAATTGGAGCAGAAATTACATTCACTCCATCTGCCCTCCCTTTCATCCCTGGGACAGGAAATCCTCCCTTTGATTGTGAAATGCAGGTCTGGCAGGTCAGGTTGAAGTGGCGAACAATCATTCCACCCTGCGGGTAAAGTACAGGACACTACCTGGGGGCTCTGCCATGGAGCTGGCATGGCATGGCATTAACTGAGCTGAGGGAGGAGGGTGGAACACAACCACACACTCATGTAGTGAAATGGCCTGGAGTGGACAGACACAAGCAAGCATACACACATTTAAGAACACACACACACAAATCAATCCATTGACTTGCACACTCACACATACAGTACAGTGCCTTCGGAAAGTATTCAGACCCGTCGACTATTTCCACATTTTATTACGTTACAACCTAAACTGGATTAAATCAATAAAAATCCTCATGAATCTACACACAATACCCCAAAATGACAAAGTGAAAACAGGTTTTTCAAATAAAAAATCTATTAAAAATAAAATAAAACAGAAATACCTTATTTACATAATTATTCAGACCCTTTGCTATGAGAATCAAAATTGAGCTCAGGTGCATCCTGTTTCCATTGATCAACCTTGAGATGTTTCTACAACTTGATTGGAGTCTACCTGTGGTAAATTCAATCGATTGGACATGATTTGGAAAGGCACACACCTGTCTATATAAGGAATGGAAGAAGTTTGGAAACACCAAGACTCCTCCTAGAGCTGGCCGCCCGGCCAAACTGGATAATCAGGGGAGAAAGACCTTGGTCAGGGAGGTGACCAAGAACCCGATGTTCCCTCTGACAGAGCTCTAGAGTTCATCTGTGGACAAACATCTCTGCAGCACTCCACCAATCAGGCATTTATGGGAGAGTGGCCAGACGGAAGCCACTCCTCAGTAAAAGGCACATGACAGCCCTCTTGGGCAGTGAAGACAATGAGGGAGTGGCTTCGGGACAAGTCTCTGAATGTCCTTGAGGCCCAGCCAGAGCCCGGACTTGAACCCGATCGAACATGGAGAGACCTGAAAATAGCTGTGCAGCAGAGTTTGAGAGGATCTGCAAAGAAGATGGGAGAACTCCCCAAATACAGGTGTGCCAAGCTTGTAGCGTCATAACCAAGAAGACTTGAGGCTGTAATTGCTGCCAAAGGTGCTTCAACAAAGTACAGAGTAAAGGGTCTGAATACTTATGTAAATGTGATACATCTGTTTTATATTTTTTTAATAAATTAGCAAACATTTATAAAAACCTGTTTTTGCTTTGTCATTATAGGGTATTGTGTGTACATTGAAGTGTATTTAAAAAAAAATCTATTTTAGATTAACTCTGTAACCTAACAAAATGTGGAAAAAGTCAAGGGGTCTGAATCATTTCTGAAGGCGCTGTACACCATCCTCAGAGTATTTTGCTAAATGTTGTAGACTCTTAGAAAAAGGGGTTCCAAAAGGGTTCTTTGGCAATCCCCATAAGAGAACCTTTTTTGGTTCCAGGTAGAACCCTTTTTGGTTCCATGTAGAACCCTCTGTTTAAAGGATTCTAGATGGCACCTTTTTTTCTAAGAGTGTAATGCTTTGCCCTTGACAACCCTCTCTGAATGTTCAGCCATGTGAAAAATGTTTCCTTTGGAACCTTGAGCCTTGTGTGTTTAGCAAGTTCTTACGACTCAGCCAGCCATTAAGACCACAAGTCCAAACAGTAAGGAAACCCAATCGCCTCTTCTTCCCATCATCCAACTCCCTCACCATCTCAATTAAGAGCAGTTAGACTAGAGAGCATCCTCTCTCTGATCTGTCTTGGACCGATTCAGCTGTGAGCTCATTTGTTTTCCAAGGACACGGCTGCCACTCTCTTTCAAATAAATATTCACTCAAACCGACCCCTATTTACACTCCTAAACATTGTGTTTTTAAAACAACATGCAACTTCATAAAAACCATGTTAAAATTCTAGCTCCGTAGCACAACTATTCAAATCCCTACTGGCATGTACTGAGTTTTATTGAGAATAAATTTTCAGTTAAATGAAAACAGACCAGATAGACAAAATATTTTCCCTCTCTGCTAATCAGATTTTGGTGTGCAATTTGGGTGATTTATGTGAATATGACTGACTCTGTTGTCCTCGCTAACCTTTCTCTGAGTGACTCAGTGTGGGCTTCAGCAGGCGCGGTGTTGTGCTCCAGTGTAGATTTTCACAGTTTATGTTAACTTTCCACCAGAAACACGACTGCATGAGCTGACTTATTAGCGTGCTTTGTTCCATTCCTTCATAGTTTGCTTTGGCTGGGGGATGCCATAAGTTTCCCCCTTTTTATTCCTCTCTCTCTCTCTCTGTCTCTCTCTGTCTCTCTCTGTCTCTCGCTCTCTCTGTCTCTCTCTCTCTGTCTCTCTCTGTCTCTCTCTGTCTCTCTCTATCTCTCTGTCTCTCTCTCTCTCGCTCTATCTGTCTCTCTCTGTCTCTCGCTCTCTCTCTCTCTCTGTCTCTCTCTGTCTCTCGCTCTCCTTTTCTAACACACACACCTCTCTCCCTTTCTTCTTCCCTCTCTCTCCCTTCTTCCCACCTTACAGTTAAGGTGTTCTTACAGTATATTTCCGAATCCTGTAGCCTGTAGCAGACAAACATTCTTGCTGATTACCTTGTTGAGTAGCACTGACGTCTCACATGCTAAACTCCTCCTAGGGGCTGAGAGAGAGAAAGAACATTGATGTGGCAATGGTGGCAGTAAACTTTTTACAACGTCACAGCATGTTACGTAAAACCACGGCCAAACCTCCCTCTATGCACCAACAGCATACCCACAGGTTTTTCCCCTCCTGCTTCCCCCATTTGCCCAACTGAACATGACCAGAAAAGGGCCGTCTTCATGTATTCACTATACTGCCAAAATTCAACTGACAGAAATACCTTGTAATAACTTGTAATATTTGACTTAACTACTTAATAACTGGACCTAGTGGACTACATACCAATGTACTGCCTACATTCACATCATATTCTGCATAAATAAAAACATGAGGGCCTTTGACATGTGGCTTAAATGAATTAGTCTTCAACAACAACACATGTAAAAGTCATTAAATATAATCTACATCATTTTAAGGTCCTCAGCTTCTACACTACACCATTTTGAGGTGATACAAAACCAGGTTTTTATTTCAAATATATAATGTTATAATTGAGGCCTGAGCTCACCGCTCACAGAGAAGAGCTGTGTGGTTAGTCGTCCCAGAACAACTAGTGGTTTCTTCTTGTTTCGGTTGGGTTCCTTCTACACATAAGGCAGCCATTTATGGCCTATAGAACGTCTATCTCGGGACTGGGCTGGACCTCGGCTAGGAAATCGGTAGAGACGGGGAACATGAATATGCAATGTTAAGACTTGGTCAAAATGTTCCCTGTTCCTCCAACTGCAATACCTCATCTCACTGCTAGCTTAAAACAAAGGCATTTTTGATATTGAGACTTTGCCTTGACCTCTTACTGTACCATAGTTTTGTTTTGCACTACATCATGGATTTGACTCATCCCACAGGCAAGCGAGACTAGATTTTTGGTTGTCTAGATTCAAGATTACTTTGAATAAGGAGTGAGTGGTTAGCTGGGTTGAGGGTTAGGCTGTGGGTATGTAAGTTAAAGTGTTGGTCATGGCTGAGGTTTGGAATATAGTAATTTAAAAACTATGGATTGAAGTCTAGATGTTGGACCGTTAGATTAGTGTCGTGAAGTCATACAGAGCTGTCCCTGACCAGGTATGTTACCTGTCTGTCTCTCCAGGTGTGTATGTGCCGGCTGGTGCTGGAGTCAGACCAGGAGCAGGAGGATCTGGACCAGGTGCTGGTCTCTACCCAGGTAACATATTAGCTACCTACACCTGCACAGCGCAACACATGACACAGCATGTCTCTTTATATAAAGTACAGTGACGTCCGGTGAGGTCTGAGGCCGGAAGCCCACCCATCTGACGTCTATCCTTCTGGTTAAAGACATCAGTGACTTGGGAGTTGACTGTTGACCCTCAGTTTTAAAAATATCTCGGTCACGATGGAGATGATGGCAAGGGATGAGAGTTGTCCTTGATCAATATTTGTTTCAGTGCAGAAAATGTTCTCTTAACTGATGCTGTTGACTGTTGTCCACAGAGCCAGTCTTCCGTTGACACCACTCAGATTGAAATGATTTCTGTCCCTTCCTTTGACGTAAGTCCCTAATGTCAGGTGTGGGTCTTCCATCCCGTATCACCCCTTGTTTCGCTGAAAAATCCAACTTTGAAAACTATTTCAGATGCAATATACAGTAGGACTTGTTGGCCGATCCCCCTGTACTGGTACTGCTCTACGACTCATACCACTCCTCTCAGGATTCTTCCCCCTTGACCCATCTTCCTCTACCTTCTTCACTGTCTCAGCATACAACAACGTCTGTACCATTCTAACTCTGGAAACCTCAACCTGCCTCTCTCGCACCGGACATTTCTGAACCCCAGCCCCATGGGGACCAGTACAATTAACACATACAACTACTTTCCCCAATGCTCCACATTCCTTTCCCTCATGCCCTTCTGCACACTTCTCACACTTTTCTCCTATGCACTGCTACCACATGCCCATAGGCTTGACACCTGTAACAAGGTAATGTATTTGGCACAAAAGCTTGTACGGGATAACTTACAGTACCAGTCAAAAGTTTGGAGACACCTACTCCTTACAGTTAAAAAAAAAAGACTATTTTCTACATTGTAAAATAATAGTGCAGACATCAAAACTATGAAATAACACATATGGAATCATGTAGTAAGTAAAAAAGTGTTGAAAAATATTTGAGATTATTCAAAGTAGCCATCCTTTGCCTCCTTTGCCTTGATGACAGCTTTGCACAACGGCCAAATCTGTGTTTGGCGAAGGCCAGGAGAACGCTACCTGACCGAATACATCGTGCCAAGTATAATGTTTGGTAGTGGAGGAAAAATGGTCTGGGGCTGTTTTTCATGGTTCAGGCCAGGGCCCTTAGTTCCAGTGAAGGGAAATCTTAACTCTACGGCATACAATGACATTCTAGACGATTCTGTGCTTCCAACTTTATGGCAACAGTTTGGGGAAGGCCCTTTCCTGTTTCAGCATGACAAAGCGAGGTCCGTACAGAAATGTGGCCAACCGGCTCGATTCTCACACTGGACGCTCTGGCCGAGGAGTAAGGTTGATCCAAGCTTTCTGAACTAACAACAGCAGTCAAGCACCCAAGCTACCTAGCTAATGTTGGCTAGCTTGCTAAATACTTTCAGGCACAAATGAGAGAACCGCTCACTCTGAACATTTTACTATCCCTAGCAGAGCTGGTTAGGCTGTTTTTATGTTATCCAGAGCGTTGGTGACTGCAACTGTAATGCTGGCAACTATTTAATTACGTTTTTTTGCCAACGTTTACAGACAGAGGCCATATTCAATGGGTGTTGAGTGTTCGTAAATGTGTCAGTTATTCTGCGCTCATACATGTAATGTTAGCTAGCTAGCCCGCCAGCTAACATTAGCTAGCTAGCTAACATTACACTTTAACCTGAAATAAAAATGACTTTCTGACAATATTAGAAACGTGTAATATCTGAAAATGTAGCTAGCTAGATGTAATGTAGACAGGTAACGAAGACTGGTGTTTTCTCCGTCTCCTTTTATTTGATTTATTTCACCTTTATTTAACCAGGTAGGCTAGTTGAGAACACCTTTATTTAACCAGGTAGGCTAGTTGAGAACACCTTTATTTAACCAGGTAGGCTAGTTGAGAACACCTTTATTTAACCAGGTAGGCTAGTTGAGAACACCTTTATTTAACCAGGTAGGCTAGTTGAGAACAAGTTCTCATTTACAACTGCGACCTGGCCAAGATAAAGTATAGCAGTGTGAACAGACAACAACACAGAGTTACACATGGAGTAAACAATAAACAAGTCAATAACACAGTAGAAAAAAAAGAAGAAAAAGTCTATATACAGTGGGGTAAAAAAGTATTTAGTCAGCCACCAATTGTACAAGTTCTCCCACTTAAAAAGATGAGAGAGGCCTATAATTTTCATCATAGGTACACTTCAACTATGACAGACAAAATGAATTCATTTGCAAATTATGGTGGAAAATAAGTATTTGGTAACCTACAAACAAGCAAGATTTCTGGCTCTCACAGACCTGTAACTTCTTCTTTAAGAGGCTCCTCTGTCCTCCACTCGTTACCTGTATTAATGGCACCTGTTTGAACTTGTTATCAGTCTAAAAGACACCTGTCCACAACCTCAAACAGTCACACTCCAAACTCCACTATGGCCAAGACCAAAGAGCTGTCAAAGGACACCAGAAACAAAATTGTAGACCTACACCAGGTTGGGAAGGCTGAATCTGCAATATGTAAGCGGCTTGGTTTGAAGGAATCAACTGTGGGAGCAATTATTAGGAAATGGAAGACATACAAGACCACAGATAATCTCCCTCGATCTGGGGCTCCACGCAAGATCTCACCCTGTGGGGTCAAAATGATCACAAGAACGGTGAGCAAAAATCCCAGAACCACACGGGGGGACCTAGTGAATGACCTGCAGAGAGCTGGGACCAAAGTAACAAAGCCTACCATCAGTAACACACTACTCAAATCCTGCAGTGCCAGACATGTCCCCCTGCTTAAGCCAGTACATGTCCAGGCCCGTCTGAAGTTTGCTAGAGAGCATTTGGATGATCCAGAAAAAGATTGGGAGAATGTCATATGGTCAGATGAAACCAAAATAGACACTTTTTGGTAAAAACTCAACTCGTCGTGTTTGGAGGACAAAGAATGCTGAGTTGCATGCAAAGAACACCATAACTACTGTGAAGCATGGGGGTGGAAACATCATGCTTTGGGGCTGTTTTTCTGCAAAGGGACCAGGACGACTGATCCGTGTAAAGGAAAGAATGAATGGGGCCATGTATCGTGAGATTTTTAGTGAAAACCTCCTTCCATCAACAAGGGCATTGAAGATGAAACGTGGCTGGGTCTTTTAGCATGACAATGATCCCAAACACACCGCCCGGGCAACGAAGGAGTGGCTTCGTAAGAAGCATTTCAAGGTCTTGGAGTGGCCTAGCCAGTCTCCAGATCTCAACCCCATAGAAAATCTTTGGAGGGAGTTGAAAGTCCATGTTGCCCAGCAACAGCCCCAAAACATCACTGCTCTAAAGGAGATCTGCATGGAGGAATGGGCTGAGTGTTGTATGGCATTGAAGCTCGTTTGGAGGTAAGATAGCACAGTGTCCAAGGAAGGGCCAGAAGTATACAGAATGGTGTCGTCTGCGTAGAGGTGGATCAGGGAATCGCCCGCAGCAAGAGCAACATCATTGATATATACAGAGAAAAGAGTCGGCCCGAGAATTGAACCCTGTGGCACCCCCATAGAGACTGCCAGAGGACCGGACAACATGCCCTCCGATTTGACACACTGAACTCTGTCTGCAAAGTAGTTGGTGAACCAGGCCTGGTTATAACAGTAAAGGGAGGACCCACTCCATATTAATGGCCATGATTTTAGAATAAGATGTTCGACGAGCAGGTGACCACATACTTTTGGCCATGTAGTGTAGATCATACAGCGTATTGTACAGCATACAACATACACCTTTCATGTTTCCCAGCACACAACACAAAACCTGTATGACTAAATTACTGTAGCATTACTAAATAAAGGCACATGTTGGGTAACAGTCTAGTATTGCAACCCACAGTTTAACCATTAGCCCTGTGCCTGTAGTGTACAGTACTGCAAGTCTCCAACTCAACCACAAACCAACCAGCGATCACCACTGCTCTCCCTCTCCAAACCCACTCGTGGCTGTTGGGTTTCACTTGTGTTCAGCATGTAAAATATTAACAACCTCCAGGACAGTTGAACCACACACCTCCAGCCTTAAAACCAGCCTTAAATGATGGGCAGGCCGAGCCGGGCAACTTGAAATGGTCCGAAGAGTCTGTCTCATACGTGGCTCTCTTAATCATTACCATCATACACAAAAACGCAATATCGCTTGTACTATTTCCCATTCTACTGTACCATTTCCCTCTGGATAAGTATAATGTAGCCGTACCGTAGGTTTTCACTGTAACATCATTGAGGCCATAAATTACAGTGAAATACAGTGTGAGGAAGCGTGAGTTGCCACACCGACCCATTGCATTCCACTCCTCACTCTGAGGTTGGAAGATGTCTCTGTGATACAGTTGGAGATTTAGAGTGTGTCCCAAATTGCACCCTATTCCAGACATGGTGCACTGCTTCTGACTAGGGTCCTGGTCAAAAGTGGTACACTATATAGGGAATAGGGTGCCATTTGGGACTCAAATTTAGAAGATTTAAAGGTGTAGCGATTTAGAGCCTCCTACCCACCACAGTGGTCTAGTCTATGTGTGGAGATATCTGGTCAGGTCAGAGACCGAAGTGAGGGAAGGAGCAGCCAGGGGGAGAGCTAAAACAAACGTCGAGCCTTTCACTCTAACTCTTTTTTTCTGCTTCTCTTCTGTTTTCTTTTGCTTTTCTTGTTTTACCAACAGGAGCTGGTGGGATACCTGCAGGAGCAGGCTACAAACCAGCTAAAACTGGTGGTGAGTAGAAAACACTTACTGTAAAGCCCTCCTCTAATAATTGTCCCTTAGCTGGACTAATAGAGACAGCATCTACAGTATGCTGCTGTTGAGACCTACAGTCATTCCGTGAACAATGACTACAGATACAGGGTTTTCAAAACCACAACGTTGTCACAGAGCTTGAGCTCCCTGTCTTGCGTGCATACTGAACACCCTGACCACTACAGTACACCACGTTAACTACCACGCCATCACACTTGTTAAGTCTGTAGCTATTTCACAAAACTGCTGGAGAATAGAAATAGTTTTGTACGGTTTAGCCTGGTTCCATCTCAGAAAGCTCAAGGTGTGATTTCTCCTCCACTCAACCACATGGTCACAGGCTAAGCTACTAGTTTAGTCATGGTGCTGGTTCTAATGACATGTTGTTGTTGGGCAACACAGTGCTCAGACACAACCACTGTCATTAAGTCTGGTTTAACAAGGTGTAAAGGGAGTTAGAGTCTCCTCACACCTATAAAACCACAGTGTGCTGTCCTGTCCTCCATGTGGGTGTGTTCTGTGTTGCTGTCAGGGAATGGCTATGCAGTAAGGGAAGTGTTGTCTTATAGGCTTACATACTGTAGTAAGTGTTGATGATGACAATGATGACAATGACGGTGATAATGATTATAATGACAATAAAGAAGATGATGGTGACGGTAATGACAAAGACCTGTTGTCTAACCAGACCTTATGTTTCCCCCAGCTGGAGGATATGGAGGACGGGGTGGTGCTGGAGGTCTGGTCCCTGGTGGCGGGGCTGGAGGCATAGGAGGAGGAGGTGTGTACTTATCTACAGAACATTGAAAGTTGAGACCATTTATATTAAAGCACTTACACTGTCAACTATAGCACTCTCTTTGAATGTGCAGTGTCAATGATGGAACTAAATATGTTTATTCAACTATAGTGTATTTCTATCATTTGTAGATTAATTATTGTGTGCTTTGTTCAACAGGAGTCGGTGGAAAGGGCCCCAAACCTGGTAAGCTATCTGCTCCAACTCACTCTTTCGCACTCTATACTGTTTTATACAGTTCTTTAGAAGGCACAAGACAGGTACCGGTACTGTACCAGACTAGTCTGGTAGTATCAAGTCAGAGTATCCTGTTATGCTTTTAACTAGGAAAATTCCTCTCGTACATTGTTGTC